>NC_142316.1:1239000-1856000 GCF_054855325.1 Carica papaya | reverse complement strand
CATCATTCCTTTTTTGTTTTATCCTAAATAAATTATTATTATTACATTTTACTTGTTTTGTTTTATTTGTTTAAATCATTATCTATTATGTATTGTTTATTTAATGACTATTAATGTTTAAAATTTAATTGTAGTATAATCTAAACCCACTAAACCTTATATTATATTTATAGGTTTTTAATATTTTAACATATTCATGTGTACATTTACCTGATAATTAAAAAAAACATTTTTATAAATATCTTGAATACAATTAAAATAATACTTTTTTTATTGTATTATAAAGAGTATCCTACACTTATAATTAGCATTCTACTAACAAAATTTACAAAGTTTTTAATATATAATTGTTAGCTCCAATATCAGAGCTGGTAGTGTTTAACTTTCATCAGATGAAAAAATGTCAAGTATGTACTTGCTTTTGGTTTATTAGAAATGACCATCAACTACTTGTAAAAATAACTTTTAAGAAGGTTTGTATTTTTATAATAACTTACATATGCCTTTACCATGTAGATTAATTGTGCATATGCGAAAAATAATTATTTTAGAAACTTTGAGTAGTTAATTAAGAAAATATTCAAATAAATAAGCTTTTGGAGTAATTGGTCACATGTCTAGAGTATTGTATAGCATGTTATGACTGATCTATTACACAATACTGTTACATCTGATACCAAAATCAAAATAAAATAAAATTTAATTTACTTTTTATTTTAAAAAATTTGGTACGTATATATTAAAATGTAATAACAAAATAAATTAAATTAAATCACATACCCGCAGATAGATATAAACACAAATCGAAATGACTAGGTAATAATACATGAGTTGACATAATAAATAATCACGAAATTATCTAACGAATATATAATTCTTAATTAGCTCATAGGATAAGATAAAATCACACATGCATAAACACAAATCTAAAAAAATTGATAATGAAATATAAATCGAAACATATATATAATAAAATTATTACTGTGGCCTTAATTATTTTAAAAAATTTACATAAACAAATAATTAATTGTGATAACACAAATTTAAATAGTCATTATTATTATTAATTAACAATTAACAAAGTCTTTAGTAACTACATTAATATAAATTTCCTTTTTTTTTCCAACAAAATTAGAAGAAAATATTAAAGGACTAATAAATATAATAATTCATTAACTTGTCAATTGTTAGATTAGATTTTAATTTGAAAGTTTCAATAAATAAACATATGACGTGTATGAATATATATATATATATATATAAATGCATGCATATACATACCAATGGAGGCAAATGCATACAGACACGTACATATGGTGGTGCTTACTTCTTAGTTTTAAAATTAAGATTAAAAGAAAGGTAAAACACAAGAAAAGTTTATATTGAAATACTTTCTGACAAAATTTCTCTTAAAAATAAAAAAACTACATAGATTTTGACTCTTAATGTGTTTGTTTTTGGAAATATAAAAAGAATAAAATTGACTTCAAATTATTATACAGTGTTTGTTCTTTAGTTTTTCATATACAAAGGCTTTTAAGGCATGTTGACATTTTCAGTCTCTTATATACAGTGTTTGTTCTTTAGTTTAATTTTTGGATAGTTCTGTTCAGTTTCGCTTAAGGAATAGAGTATGCTGGAATAATCCCTGGAATATAATTGGCTTTTGGTCGATAACCTGGTTTACTTGATTTACACCTTTTATTATGCAATTAGAGTATATTGCAAATGTTTTTAATCTATGTAATACCTTTTTCCCCCATAAATCTTGATGTATGAGTGTGTTATGATTCTGGCTTCTATTTTGCTTCTCCTCCCGTCTTTTGATGCTAATTTTTCTCCCATCAGTTACATGTTTTGATTTTTCTGTAGCTTGGATTGTCAAGTAAATGGATCATGGTGTCTGTATTTTAGGTTGGATTAACACCAAAACATATATCAAAATTTTCAAAAGAGGGGAAAATGTTAGACACTAACCTTGTAGCATAAGCTAGTTAATTTAGGCTAACACATTTTCATACTTTGTTAATTATCAATTAACAAAGTCTTTAATAACAGTTCATATAAATTCCCTTTTTTTATTGACAAAATTAAAAGGAAACACTAAACGATTAAAAAATACAATAACTCATTAACTTATCAATTATACGATTATTTTTAAATTTGATATTTTTAATAAATAGACATATGATGTGCATGAATATATGGGAACATATAAATATATGCACATAGAGAGGCAAAAGCATGCAGACACATACATATGATCTTGACTAACTTTGAATATTATATTTAATTCTAAAAGAAAAATAAAACAGAAGAAAAGTCTATGGTTATAGAGGGGAGTTGATTGAAAATCTCTATTAGATTGAAATACTTCATGATGAAATTCCTCTTATAAATAGAAAAACTGTAACGCCCAATAATTTTAAAAATTTTTTTTTTATTATTATTAATTTTATTTTTATTTATTTTAAATTAAATTAAAATAAACTATAAAATAAAATAAATAAAAATAACAATAACAATAATTGTAAAATTGGGTAAAAATATTATTTGGATTTAATTGAAATTGATTTTGGGAAAAAGGGGTGAAAATTATGATTCTGGGGGTATTTTTTAAAAGAAAATCAGAAACTGGGGGGCAAAACGCAATTTAGAAAAATTGTGCCCCGTCAGCGCCACGTCAGCAGCCACGTCAACGGCCCAGTCAGCAGCCCTGGCCAACCAGGACCTGCCGCGTGGCAAGACCATGTCGACCTGGGTCTAATTTGGGATTTTTTGGGATACGTGCAGGTACCAGTAGTGCGTTTCAGTTCCCCAGAAAAAATTCAGGGAAATTAGGGACAGCCTGCAAACGCACTGTAGAGCCGTATTCGGACTCCAAAATAAGTAAGGACCCCTCACCCTATTTCCTATCACGGTATTAAAGTTCAATAAATGATAAAACGGTATTTGGAAAAATCTAGATATTTTTATATTTTTTATTTAAGTAACTAATTTATAGTTTTTTCAAATTAGATTATTTTTGGTGAAAGTACTTGACTATATTTGGAAAAATCTGACCAATCATATACCGTTATGCACTATATTTACCTATTTCGACATAAGAGGTTAATTTTTTGTATACTTGAGAAAATTACTTATCTACCATAAAATAATATTAAAGTAAAAAATTTAATTAAAAATAAATTTTGAATTAAGAGGATACATGAGAAAATGAACTATATTAGATTTACACTACCACAAACAGAAAAAAAATTATAAAAAATATTTTTTATTAATCAATTTAGTTACCAACTGGCTATAGACAAAATTTCGTTGTCATTATAATTATTTAGTCCCATATTTTACAAATATTTTGCTTTATTTGGTTCAATATTTTTAATTGATATTTTCTTTTAATTGGATTAGGGTAAACAAAAATATTTATATTATTATATCTCATAAAATTAATGTGAGATTTCACATATTTGATTTTATATATTTAAATAATAGTGAAAATACCGCTTTGATGTATGAAAAATTATGAGCTTATATATATTCATATTTATAGTTAACAATTTAACAGTTTTTCATATATTTATTATCATTTATATATTTCAATTGCATTAAAATTTATGATTAATATAATAAATAATTACATTAAGTGAGTTCAATCTCTCCATACTTATTTAATGTGATTATTGAAGGGTTTGCTACAGAAGTTAAGAAAGTTGTCGTTTTATCTTTTACCACTACATTGAAGTATAATTGCATTATCAGACTACAACTATAGCAAGAAAGAACTACCATCATATATAAATATCGTAATAACCAACAAAGTAAGAGTTAATGGTGACTCCCATCACCCATACATTGAGTTAAGGAAGAAGATCCAGTGGTTATCCATTGCTTTCACAAATACAACCAATTTATATCTTATGTTTCACCCCATAATTCTTTCCCTTGTTACATTTTTCACTGATCACGACGCCTTTATTTGAATGTTGAGGCATGATCTTGAAAAACTCCTCTAGCATCTCACTTTTTGATCCATCACTTGGCTTGTACATTTAGTTGTACATCTCCACATTTCTTTTTTCCTCCTGAACAATACCAATTTTAGTACTTGTAACATTATCATATGTCAACTTAAATATTTATTAAACACTACTCACCTAATTATATTTCAAAATTTCATATGGTTGAGGTAACGGTATTTGCTGAAAAGATTTCATCACCTATACAAACAACAAATAAATTTTATTCACGTATATAATTTGTAATTAGTAATTTCTTATTAATTACCTATCAAAGGAATCAATCTCCTCTTCCGCTATATCTCTCTTTCCCTTCATGATGGTCTTTTGTGCATGTGCAAAACATTTAAATATTACAAAATAAGTCAACTACAAATAACTAAATACATGCTAATGCACGTCATATGTCCATTTATTAAAAATATAAGTTTAAAATTTGGTCTTATAATTGACAAGTTAATGAGTTATTGTATTTGTTAATCCTTTAATATTTTCTATTTGTTTAGTCAATAAAAGTTAGGAAACTTATAAGAATACAGTTATTAAAAACTTTGTTAATTGTTAATTAACAATGATAATGAATAAATATGGCTTAATAAATCGTGTTATCTCAATTAATTATGTTTTTTATGTAAGTTATTTAAAAGTATTGAGCTCATGATAGTAATTTTATTGAATATATTTCGATCTATGTTTCATTATAAACTTTTCAAGATTTATGTTTATGCATATGTGATTTTAACATATTTTGTGACATAATTAAGAATTATATAAAAATTAATTATTTTTTATTACTAGGTCATTCCTACGATTTACTTACAGCCACTTAGTGGGGATAAATCAAAGGTAAGTACAGATATAAAACACTTCTTTCATATGAGAAAAAGTTAAACTAAATAGAGGTTAATATCAGCCCATTGATATTAGAGCTGATGGTCAACAAGAACCTTATGAGATGTTTTGTATTTTCCTACCACCCAATATTTTTCACACTTGGTTTTCTCTATGTTAATTAATATTTCTTATATACATTAGTTTTTAAAATTTAAATAAAATTTTTTATTGAGCGAAAACAATTAGAAATTGAAAAATAGACACCAAGAGACATTGAATGTGTCACGGACCACACTCCGTCTTATAGGGTAATGATCGGACCATACTTAAGTCACATAGCCTCGAGTTAAGTAAAATAACTTAAGTTTATTAATCATAAAAGAGTTGCACAAGCGTTACATCCGTCAAATGTAAAATATAAACATATGTAAGAGACTCTAAATTTTCTTACTTAGATTACTAAACAAAAGTACAAAACAGTAACCTTAGTATCAGAGTCTAGCTTCAGAAATCTCCTCTGTATCACCGCTCACTCTGCAACGGTACTTTCAGTATCTGGGGGGTGATAGAAGTGAGATAAAACATTCCAATAAGCAGTATTATGAAATTACAGCATAGTACATGCAACATATAGTTTTTTTACATACAACAAAACATATATCATATGATCTTTCAAAAACATATACGAATCAAAAGACGAAAGTACAAAACAAAAAATAGATGCATGTTGTATACTTCATCACTATATGGAGGATCAATCAGTTACTATACATCATGCGTAGGCATAGATACTCATTGGTTCCCCATGTACCCAAACACGGAACAGCATATATGAGTACCTTGAAACACTACTACCCCCCGACCATGGAATGGTTAGAGCACGTAGATCAAACTATTTTTCCATACACCAAACATGGAATGGTTATATATGGGTACACACTTATCACTTCACCAATACACCCAAACATGGAATGGTTATGTACGACAAGATTGAAGCCCAGCATAATATAGGTGCTTTCAGAATAATTTATTTCCATAATGAGTGATGCACATATATTAAAATCACATTTCAAAAATCCAAAGTGAAATAACACTTACATCAAAGTAAAACTTTAACAAATACTACGGAAGACAAATTAAACATGTGCACATTTTTAAGCTGAAAATACATAAAATACTTCAAAACTACGTAGGCTATGAATCCATAATATCCACTTACCTTAGGTCTTTAGCAGTTGTAATCTTAATTCCAACAGAGTTCTAACTTTATTTACGACTTTTTCCTCTAAATAATTTGGCAGAGTTTCAGGATGATTTTTGGTCACTTTCTTAACTCAAAAATATCCAACACAATACTCAAAAACTAATCCCAAAAATCAAAGAGAAACCGAGCTTCAAAACTTAAGAAAAAGCTTACCTTTCTAACGCTTTATAATTTCTTTTTGATCGTGAGCCTTATTCTTCTTCTCTTCTTCTTTCTTTACTCTCATAAATTTAGAAGAGTTTCCCCAAGGTTTTTGTCTAAAGCTTCAAAATACTCTCAAATATCACACACTTCGTACTCCCTCTTATTCATTCACCTCTAAGCTTCTCACTATTTTTCTCTGATTCGGAATGTCTTTTCCTCCCTTCTCCTGTCCCCTATTTATAAAAGCGGGGAGCCAGGAGAGAAAGGTTGTCACCATTCCGTCATATCATTTTATCTAAAAGTTGTTACTTTTCATCATGTCATTTACCTAAAAGGTTACTACTTTTCACATGTCGTTTTATCTAAAAGCTCTTTTCACATGTTACTTCATCTAAAAGGTTACCACTTTTCACATACTACTTCATCTAAAAGTTGCCACTTTCTGTGATGTCACTTCATCTAAAAGTTGCCACTTTCTGTGATGTCACTTCATCTAAAAGTTACCACTTTTCACATGTCACTTTATCTAAAAGTTATTATTTTTTATTATGTCATTTTATCTAATAGTTACTACTTTTCATTATACCACTTCATTTAAAAAGTTTCTACCTTTTTCCATGCCTCTTCATGCTTATTCTAGCTCCATCGTCCTTATCCATTTTGTTTCCGTTTGACTCTAAACTATGTCCTTAAGCTTATTATATATTTTCAAATACATGTAAAGCTAAATTAAATATATCAAATATAAAGGTGACTCTAAATCTGTAACACCCAAGCATTTTTAATTTTATTATTATTATTTTTTTTATTTTTTTTATTTTTTTGAATTTTTTAGATTTTTATTTAATTTAATTTAATGAAAATAAAAATAATAATAATGATAAAATTGGGTAAAAATATTATTTGGATTTAATTGAAATTGATTTTGGAAAAAAGAGGTGAAAATTTGGATTCTGGGGGTGTTTTTAAAAAGAAAATCAGAAACCGGGGGTCAAAACTCAATTTAGAAAAGTTGTGCCACGTCAGCAGCCCCGGCCAACCAGGACACGCCGCGTGGCAAGGGAACGCTGACACGGGAAGGGCCACGTGGGCGATCCGCGTGCGCGCGATCGGACGGCCCAGATCCGTTCCCGCGCACACTGACGGCCCAGATCAAACGTGCGCACGGACGGCCCAGATTCACGCGTACGGACAGCCCAAATTCAATCAGGCATGAACGGCCCAGATTGCATCGTGATGGACGGTCCAGATTTAATCCCAATTAAATCGCGATCGGACGGTTCAGATTTAATCTTGATGGACGGTTGAGATTAAAAGGCAAAGGGTATAAATAACCCCACCCACACCTAACCACAAAACCCTAGCCGCCAGTGCCTCGCCGGAGAAGAAGAACCAGATGCCGGAGGAGCCGGCCGCCGCCACCCACCGCCGCACCGGAGAAGTTTTCGACCGCTAATCGAGGTAAATTTTCTCCCCCTGGCTCATTTTTTGATGTTAAGTCTGCCTATGGCCAAACCAGAGCCAAAACACCGGTCAAACGGTCGAAAAACCCAGCCAAAGTCCGGCGGCACTGTCGCGACTCCCCTCTATTTTTGCCTCCGATGAGGTCTTTCCCGGCCTCCGTTCGATGCAAATTTTATACCACTGTGATCACCGTTCTTTTCTCTACAGGTTGATTGGAGCCAAACATCAAAATGCGACTCACGCCGGAGGAGCCGCCGCACCCGAGAGCACCGCTGCCGGTAGGTCTCAGTTTTTCATGATTTTTTGGCCCACCGAGGGCCCTAGGGCTATTTTATGGTAGGGACTGATGCAAATTTTTCTGAATTCAGTCGAAAACGGTCGAAAACAGCCAACCCGAGGCGGATCGCCCCTGCAGGCGGCGGCGCCGTCGCCGGAGCACGGCGAAGCCGCCGTGCCAGAATTCTGATTTGGGATTTTTTTGGGACACGTGTAGGTACCGATAGAGCGTTTCAGTTTTTCGGGAAAAATTCAGGGAAATTAGGGACAGCCCGTAAGCGCACTATAGAGTCGATTTCAGACCCCGAAACAAGTAAGGACCCCTCACCCTATTTCCTATCACGATATTAAAGCTTAATAAATAATTAAACTGTACTTTGTGACTTTATAGATGTATAATTGATTAAGGTTGCCAATGGAGCCCGAGTCTGATACATTGTTGGTCAGTTGTTGTTTGATCTAATTTTCAGTATTAAATGCAGTATGATGTTTGATGTAATTATGTTATGGTCTCGTATGCATGAATCATGGTTTCTTTTATTATGGTTTGTATTATGGTGAACCTGATACTGTGTTGTCTTGTTTGGTGTCAATTACTGGTTTACATGTTATGTATGATTGGATGATTGAGCTCAAGGAAAAAGGCAAAAAGGTTATGTGAATTGATAAATGGATAATGTGGACAGCCTGACTAGATATCCTGGGAGATGGTGGACGGACCGGGTCCGTAGGGAACCCTATCAGGAAGTGGTCTCTCATACCGGACGGGGTATGGAGACCTTATGTGTTTTGGCGCCCATACCGGATGGGGTATGGGGACGACCCGTTTCACCCTCATACCGGACGGGGTATGGAGGTTTATGGTTTTGGCGCCCATACCGGACAGGGTATGGGGACGATCCTAGAATCAAGTTATTAATGTTAATGGTTCACGTGTAGCGGGGACCCCCTATGGATCCCCATAGATACTAGTAGGCTGGTAAAAGAGGAAAATATGTTGTTTAATAATTGAAATGCAAAGGCATGGTAAGTGTTATGTTATAAAGTCTATATGATTTCATGATGATGATAATGTTATTGTTTTCATATGTTGTTTTCATAGATCTCACCGAGGTAAGTGGACAGTAAATGTTTTTATGTTAATAAACGAGTTTGTTATAAATTATGCTCCATTGGTCATTTTATTTTCTACCCACCTTTACTTCCGTGGCGGTGAGATAGTATGATGTTTTTACTGGACTGGTGTAGCTCATTCCTTATTTAACCATTTCAGATCAGGAAGACATTGTTCTCGAGCCCGTTCCGCAAGAAGACAGCGAAGGGGACGCCTAAAGACTTCATAGTTATATTTATAGTTCTTATTTCAAGTATCTCTTTTAGTTAGTTTGTTCCTTTATGTTTTGAGTACGTTTTGGTTATTGTGTAAGGGATGTTAATCAAAATTTTTATTACGCTTCCGCATTTGAGATTTTTAATACATACATTTCAATTCAAATTTCCGGGGCCGTTACAAAATCTCACTGGTTGAAAAATCCAACCATTTGCAGAAAAAGATGAAGAAGAAGTTGTTGCATATCAGGATTTAGCCCAAAAAAGAAGGGAATGGTTTAGTATTACTGATAGAGTGCGACAAATAGATAAGAAAATATAAGAAATGTTTTTTAAATTCGGTTATCTACTGGCTATAGACAAAATTTTGTTACTCTTATAATTATTTAACGACCTCCCTTCTTTGCAAATATTTTTCCTCATTTGAACCAATATCTATAATTGAGATTTTCCTTTACTTTGATTAGGCTAACCAAAATATTTGCATTATTATACCTAAAAAAAATAATGTGAGATTTCGCAAATCTAATTTAATATTTTTTTATACCTAAATAATTGTAAAAATATTGCTCTTATGTATGCAACATCATGAGCTTACCAGTACATGCATAATTATAGCTCACAGTTTAGCAGTTACTCATATATTTATTCTTACAATTTGTATTTTATCCATTCAAATGTACTTTATGCATTTTTAATATCAGTTTACACAATTGAATTTTTTTATAAAAATAAATTTTGTTGTGACATCTAATTTTTGTAATATTTTTTTAAAAAATTAAAATAAGTTTTATATCTCCATGACTATTTATATAAGTAGGTTATGATGACCATTCATGTCATGGTTTAAAACTACAACAAAATATAAGTTGAAAAAAATGAAAAAGGATAATTGACTCATTTCGTTAGCTTCACCCTTAATATAATCAGTTATGTAAGATAAATTGCATTTTAAATATAATAAATAATTTATCCATAAAAATAAAAAAAAAGAGAGGAAGCTTAAAAAAATTGAATTAAGGAGGATCACGTTCTCATGACTACATGTTTATTTGTATTCACTTTTCATTTTCATTATTGTTATCATTAATTTTGCAAGGAGCAGATAAATGAAGAAAAAAAAGGCTCGCTGCACATCTTAGTCTCGCAAAATTTCTCAAGTTTTTCCACAAAGACCATCCATTCATACCTTTTCTTCCTTCTTGTCATTCCTTCCCTTGTTGCAATTTTCATTGATAAAAATGTCTTTATCTGAATATTGAGACATCCTCATGAAAAGCTCTTCTAAAAAATTCTTCACATTAGCCGCAGATATCTCGTTATTTAATTCGTCTCTTGGCGTTGAGCTATACTTCTCTGTATTTCCTTTTGCCTCCTGGACAACAACACTTCTATTTACCTCATGAACAACAATTTTATTACTTGTATCACTACTCACCCCATAATTTTTTGTAATATTGTCCTATGGTTTAGCTAACAGTTTCTCCTCAAAATATTCAATATTTTATACAAACAACAAATAAAGTTTATTAACCATATACTTTATAATTAGTACATGCTTAATTACCTCATCAGTTTGATCAATCTCTTCACCCACCCTCTTTCTCTTTCCCTTCATAATTGTCGTCTTCATCATCTGTTAGTACCAAAAAATTATGTAAGTTATTTATAAGTGGATAATACAAACTAAATATTGCACAATAAGGTTAAATGAGTTAGTTCACCATCTATACAATAAGGCAAAGTAAGTTCATTCTAATAAAAATATTAATTTAAATCTTTTACATTAATTTATTTACCTCATCAGTGATCTCAGGCCTCTCTCTTGCCACCTCGTTTAGTTGTCCCTCTTCTATTGGCACCTGCAAAAATTAACAAGAAAGTAAAGAATATTTTAGTCAACACTCTACACATACGTGAACTATTATACATATACATATATATATATATATTACACAACACTGTACACATTCATGAACTATTTCTAACCAAGTGCATTATTTGTGTGTGTGTGCGTGTGTGTATCCTCAAAACCAACATACAGAAGAAGTCCTTTCTTCTCCATCCGCTACCTTTCTTGGCCTGCCAACCTTCCTCTTAACTGGGGTTCTCCCTTGTTCCCCATCCTCCTTATTTTTCCTTGGTCTTCTCACCTTTTTCTGCATTTGAGTAGTACTTTCTCCCGGTGGCACTACAGAACTACTCTCTTCTTCTGCATTCTTCTTCCTTGACTTTGGAGTGGGTTTCTTTGGATAGATTTCATAAAGTATGAAATCTGTAACCTCGACAACAGATCGAAAGAACCCCATAGATTCCCTATGAATATAGTACTGCAGTCCCAGATGAATATAAATATTATCAGTTTTCCTTTTCTATTTCCATATGAAGATAGTACTCTAAAAACATAATTTCTTACGTTGAAGAAACTAAAAGGGACTTACTGTATCACATATTTTAGTATCCCGTTGTCGTTTCTCAACCGTCCAGCCTTTGATTCTTTGCTGAATTGTGTATCTGAGATTTGTATTGGGTCGAAGATGCTCTGGAGTGTACTGTCGGTAAGAAAATTAACCATTAAAGAGTTTTGTAACAAAACCCATTTGGCCTAAAAGAAAATCTTAGAGATTTAAGTGATAGAAAAGTTTACTAACAAGATCAATATTATCAGCCATAGTTAGGAGATCCTCAGGAAGTGTAAATGAGACTGTAGTTGTTCCAGCTACTGGACATTTAGTTTGTCTTTTGCGTCCTTTCTGGTTCCCCTACAAATTAATTGACACTGACTACACTATGATCTAAAAAACCAGTATGTAAAATTGCATTCATATATAAACATGCAAATATAGAGATAAAGATCATGGAAGTACCATTTGAGTATAATCAAAAGGGTGGATATCTTCTTCATTTGGTCTTTTGAAAGAAATAGGGACTGCTGGTTCAGCCTCTGCCGCAATATTTATTCCTTCTGCAGCTAATTGTTCGGCCTTTGCGACTTGACGGGCTTCCTTCTCCTTCTCTTCTTCTTTCACCTTCTCTCTAAACTCCTTCATTATTTTCTGTTTCAAGATTGATAGTTTTAATAAATTCTCAAAAAAAAAAATCATTGAAACCGTCACATATCTGTATGATCTAGAACCTACCCCGATGAAATTTCGCACTCGATCAGTGATATTGAACCATTCAATTCTATTTTCGCTTGAATTCTTATCTGCAGCAACTCCTTCACCCTTCTCTGATGAAATCGACGACATATTATTGAATTCAAATACTAGACAATAGAGAGATTGGGAGAGAAAGAGAGAAATGTATATTGGGGGCTAAACAAAGCAGAAAGGTATAAGTAGTATAAAAGGGTTTAATGGTGAGTAGCCATGTGCGTTGATTGAGGTGGTGTGAGTCGACTCTTTAAAAGGAGGTAGAGATGGACATTTAATTTTTTATTATTATTTTTCATAAATAATCAGATTTTATAACATCATTCCTTTTTTGTTTTTTCCTAAATAAATTATTATTATTATTATTATTACATTTTACTTATTTTGTTCTATTTATTTAAATCATTACCCTTATTATCTATTCTGTAATATATCCTACAATTAAGTTATAAACATCTATGTTTATTTAATGACTATTAATGTTGTAAATTTAATTGTAATTTAATTTAAACCTACTAAACCTTATATTCTATATATACAGGTTTTTAATATTTTAATATATTCAAGCGTGCATTACTGATAATTAAAAAATACTTTTCTATAAATATCTTGAACACAATTAAAATAATATTTCTTTTTTTTATTTTATTATAGAGAGTATCCTTCACATATAATTAGCACTCTACTAACAAAATTTTAAATTTTTCTAATACAAATTTGTATGATATATATTGTAAATATAGTTTTTTTAACCTGTTTAGTGTCTATTAATGTTTATTTTTAGTTTCTGATTATGATTGCTTGATAAAAATATTTATTTAAATTTCTAAAACTATTATATATGTGAAAAATATTATGTAGTACAGAAATACAAATTATCTCATAAGGTTCTTATTGATTGTCGGCTCCAATATCAAAGCCTGTAGTATTTAATTTTTGTTCAGATGAAAAAATATTAAGTCTGTTCTTGCCTTTGGTTTATTAGAAATTACCACTAACTACCTGCAAATATATTGTAAAAATGACTTTTAAGGAGGTTCGTATTTCAACTATGAGGATTAATTGTATATATGAGAAAAATAATTATTTTAAAAATTATGAGTAGTTAATTATAAAAATATTCAAATAAATAAGCTTTTGGAGTAATTGGTCACATGTCTAGAATATGTGTAGCATTCTACGACTTATTTATTACATAATACCGTTATATCTCATGCCAAAATAAAAATAAAATAAAATAAAATGTAATAACAAAATTATTTTATTTTTGAAAACTTGGTACGTATATGTTAAAATGTAATAACAAAATAAATTAACTTAAATCCTACACCCGCAGATAGATATAAACACAAATCAAAATGATTAGAGAATAATACATGGGTTGACATAATGAACAACTATGAAATTATCTAATGATTACATAATTCTTGATTAGCTCATAGAATAAGATAAAATTACACATACACAAAGACAAATCTAAAACAATTGATAATGAAACATAAATCGAAATATTTATACAATAAAATTATTAAGGTGGTCTTAATGCTTTTAAACAATTTACATGAAAAAAATAATTAATTATGATAACATAAATTGAAATATTCATTATTATTGTTAATTAACGATTAAACAAATCTTTAGAAATTATATTTACATAAATTTTCTTTCTTTTATTGACTAACTTAAAAGAAAATATTAAAAGACTAACAGATATAATAATTCATTAACTTGTCGCTTGTTAGATTAGATTTTAAATTTGAAAGATTCAATAAATAGACATATGACGTGCATGAATATGTATAAATATATAAATGCATGCATATATATACGTATGGAGGCAAATGCATGTAGACACGTATATATGGTCGTGCTTTCTTCTTGGTTTTAAAATTAAGATTAAAAGAAAGGTATAAAAAATAAGAAAAGTTTATATTGAAATACTTTTTGACGAAATTTCTCTTAAAAATAAAAAATTACACAGATTTTAACTATTTATATGCTTGTTTTTGGAATTATAAAAAGAATAAAATTGTCTTTAAATTATCATATAGTGTTTGTTCTTTAGTTTCTTACATACAGTGTTTCTTCTTTCGTTTAATTTTTGACAGCTCTGTTCAGTTTCTCTTAAGTAAGAGAGTGTGTTGGAATAATCCCTGCTTCATTTTGACTCTCCTGGTCACTTTTCTCTCTCTTTATACTTATTGGCTTTACTCGTATTTCTCCATTTTCAATTCCATGTTTATTCTTTCAGTGGTATGTCAGAATTAGTTTTTACTTCTTGTGTTATTGCACGCTTGATTTTGTCCATGCATGTGATGGATTAAAGTTTTTACATCTTATGTGTTTGAGATGAAAGGATATCAGTAGAGCCAATACATATCTATCCAATTTCAAGTCTGTTTTTCTTTATAATTTATAGTCCTCATTCATTTTGGTTAATAATGTTTCTGGGATGGAAAGATTTCCCAGTTGTAATGTTCTTGTGGCACTAATTTCTATATTTACAGAGTCCATTTATCGAATTCGCTTGTTTTTATTTTTGATATGAGTTCGACATTGTTTCATGATTTTTTTAATTTTTGGTAATTGGCTTTTGATCGATGACCTGGTTTATTGGATTTACACCTTTTATTATGCAATTAGTGTATATTGTAGATGTTTTTAATCTATGTGATACCTTTTTCCCTCCATAGATCTTGATGTATGAGTGTGTTTTGACTTTGGCTTCTATTCCGCTTCTCCTCCTGTCCTTCGATGCTTGGTTTTCTCCAACCAGTTACGTGTTTTGATTTTTCTGTAGCTTGGATTGTCAAGTAAATGGGTCATGGTGGTTGTATTTTAGGTTGGATTAATACAAAAACATATATTAGTCCTCAATCAAAATTCTATATCAAAATTTTTTAAATGGGGAGAAAATGTTAGACACCAACCTTGTAGCGTAGGCTAATTAATTTAGGCTAACACACTTTCGTACTTTGTTAATTAACAATTAACAAAGTCTTTAATAACTATTCATATAAATTATCTTTCTTTTATTGACTAAATTAAAAGAAAATATTAAAAGATTAACGAATACAATAACTCATTAACTTGTCAATTATAAGATTATATTTTAAATTTGGTATTTTCAATAAATAGACATATGACGTGCATGAACATATGAGAACGTATAAATATATGCACGTAAAGAGGCAAAAGCATGCAGACAGGTACATATGATCTTGACTACTTTTGAATATTATATTTAATACTAAAAGAAAAATAAAAGAGAAGAAAAGTCTATGGTTATAAAGAAGAGTTGATTGAAACTCCATACTAGATTAAAATACTTCACGATGAAATTCCTCTTATAAATAGAAAAGGGTACAAATCTAAACTTTTAACATGCTTGTTTTTCAAAATTAAAAAAGAAAAGAACAAAAACTCAGTATCTAATTAACCTAAAATGACTATTTAGTTCTTGTTCTTTAGCTTATTATGGCTTGCAAGGCATGTGCACTTAGTTAGAATAGTTCATGAATGTGTAGAGTGTTGACTAAAATATGCTTTGCTTTCCTATTAATTTTTGCTGGTGCCAATAAAAGAGAAAAAGCTAAACGAGGTGGCAAGAGAGAGGGTCGAGATCACTGATGAGGTAAATAAATTAATATAAAATATTGAAATTAATCTTTTTATTAGAATGACCTTGCTTTGCCTTATTGGGTAATATTTAGTTTGTATTATAAACTAATAACTAACTTGATTTCTTGGTACTTATAGATGATGGAGAAGATCATCACCAATGGAAAGAGAAAGACGGTGGGAGAAAAGATTGATCCAATGATGAGATAATTAAGCACGTACTAATTACAAATTATATGGGTTAATGAACTTTATTTGTTGTTTGTATGAATGACTGAATATTTTCAGGAGAAATCGTTAGCTGAAGCAGAGGATAGTATTACAAAAAATTATGGGGTGAGTAGTGCTACAAGTAATAAATATTTAAGTTGACATAATGCTACATGTAATAAAATTGTTGTTCATGAGGTAAGTGGAAATGTTGTTGTGCAGGAGGCAAAAGGAAATGCAGAGAAGTATAGCTCAACACCAAGAGGTGAATTAAATAACGAGATATCTGCGGCTAATGTGAAGAATTTTTTAGAAGAGCTTTTCATGAAGATGTCTCAATATTCAGATAAAGGCATTTTTATCAATGAAAATTGCAACAAGGGAAAGAATGATGAGAAGGAAAAAAAGATATGAATGGATGGTCTTTGTGGAAAAATTTGAGAAATTTTGCGAAATTAAGATGTGCAGCGAGCCTTTTTTTTCTTTTAATATAAACCGTGACATGAATGGTTTAATAACATGTAAAAATTGTCATGGAGATGTAAAACTTATTTTAATTTTCAAAAAAATATTACAAAAATTAGATGTCACAACAAAAGTTTATTTTCATCAAAATATTTATTTGCTTGAAGTCATTTCTTTTAATATAACTTTATGAAATCCCAAATGGACAACTTTATTAACTTTTATAGCGAACCCTTTAATAATTACATTAAACAACTGTGGGAAGATCCGACTTACTTGGTATAATCCTCTATTTTAACTAATTATAGATTCAAACATAAATAAAATTTAATTTTATAAAAGTGATAATAAAATTATAAAGATAAAAATAGTCATTAGCTCTATTATTTGCCTATAGCCAGTAGGTAAGCGAATTTAAAAAATAATATTTAGTTATTTGTAGCTGACTTATTATGTAATATTTAAATATTTTGTACGTGCACAGAAGACCATCATGGAGGAAAAGGGAGGTAGGGTGGAAGAGGAGATTAATTCCTTTGATGAGGTAATTAATAAGAAATTTCTAATTACAAATTATATACTTGAATAAAATTTATTTGTTGTTTGTATAGGTGATGAAATCTTTTCAGCAAAAATCATTACCTCAACCATATGAAATTTTGAAATATGATTGGCTGAGTAGTGTTTAATAAATATTTAAGTTGACATACGATAATGTTACAAGTACTAAAATTGGTATTGTTCAGGAGGAAAATAGAAATGTGGAGAAATACAACTAAATGTACAAGCCAAGAGATGGATCAAAAAGCGAGATGCCAAAGGAGTTTTTCAAGATGATGCCTCAACATTCAAATAAAGGCGTCATGATCAATGAAAAATGTAACAACAGAAGGAATGATGGGGAGGAACATAAGATATAAATTGATGGTGTTTGTGAAAACAATGGACAACCCCAGACTCTTCTTCCTTAACTCAACGTATGGATGATGGGAGTCACCATTAACTCCTAATTTGTTAGTTATTATGATATTTATATATGATGCTGCATAATGATATATGATTGGTTAGATTTTTCCAAATATAGTCAAGTACTTTCTCAAAAAATTTTTTTTGAAAAACAAGCATGTTAAAAAATAAACCCTTGTATAAATTGTCATGGATATGTAAGACTTATTTTAATTTTCAAAAAAATATTACAAAAATTAGATCTCACAACAAAAGTTTATTTTCATCAAAATATTTATTTGCTTGAAATCATTTCTTTTAATATAACTTTATGAAATCCCAAATGGACAACTTTATTAATTTTTATAGCGAACCCTTTAATAATTACATTAAATAACTGTGGGAAGATCTGACTTACTTAGTGTAATCCTCTATTTTAACTAATTATAGATTCAAATATAAATAAAATTTAATTTTATAAAAGTGATAATAAATTTATAAAGATAGAAAATAGTCATGTAGCTCTATTATTTGCCTATAGCCAGTAGGTAACCGAATTTAAAAAATATTTCTTATATTTTTTTATCTATTTGTCACACTATCCAATAGAATATATTTTCTCAGGTATCTTCCTAATTGGAAATGTAGCATTTTTAAACTTATTTTTAATTTATTTTATTTTATTTTGATATCATTTTAGGGTAAATAAATAATTTTCGTAAGTATAGAAATTTATCTATTATGTCCAAATGCGTAATATAGTGCATAACACTATATGGTTGGTTAGATTTCTTTTTAATACTCTCAAAGGAAAGTCTTAATTGAAAAATAAGTATATTAGGAGTTTAGTCTTTATAGTTTTTCATTTATAAGAGGAATTTCGTCGTAAAATATTTCAATCTAACAGAGAATTTTGATCAACTCTCCCTCATAGTCCTAGATTTTTCTTTTGTTTTATTTTCTTTTTAATTTCAAATATAAACTAAGAAGTGGCACGACCATATGTACGTGTTTGCATATTTTTGTCTCTGTACGTATGTATATGCATGTATATATTCACACGTATTCATGCACGTCATATGTATATTGATTAAAAGTATCAAATTTAAAATTGAATCTTATAATTGAAAAGTTAATGAATTATTATATTCGTTAATCATTTAATATATTTTTTAATTTCGTCAATAAAAAATAAAAATCTATATGAACATAGTTATTAAAGAAAATTTTACTTGTTATTAATCATTTCTACAATTTACTTGCAGCCATCTGATGGAGATTACTGATGATCCAAAGATGAGTATAGACTTAACACTCCTTTAATCAGAGAAAAAGTTAAATGCTGCAGACTTTGATATTGGAGCCGACGATAAATAAGAACCTTATGAGATGATTTATATTTCTTTAATGCACAATATTTTTCATACATTACAAGGATATATTAGTTTTAAAATTTTAAATAAATATTTTTGTTAATAGAAAACAAAACAAGAAATATTATTTTAATTGTGTTGAACATTTTTATAAAAGGATAGTTTTTTAATTATCATTAAGTGCACACATAAACATATTAAAATATTACAAACTTATATAGATAATATAAGGTTTTCTTGGATTAGATTAAATTGCAATTAAATCCACAACATTTATTGTCATTAAATAAATATAGATTTCTTTACCTAACTTGTTATATATATATATATAAATATATTGCAGAATATAAAATAAGGAAATGGTTTTATGAGTGGGTGAAGGCATGTATTGGAAGGTAAAAAAAAAAAAAGAAAAAAAGAGGCTGTAGATGGGCTGGAAAAATATAAAATAATAATTTATTTAATATAAAACAAAAAATGTCAAATGCAATAAAATATGATTTTTATGAAAAATAATAAAAAAAAATGAAAACGCTATCCACTCAAAGAGAATAAGTGTACATGACCCTTCACCATTAAACCCTCTTCTACTATTTATACCGACACTTTTGTGCTTTCTTCATCCCCCAACATACATTTCTCAATCTCTTTTGTCTCTAAATCTATTTTTCTCGCTCAATTTCTCTTTCTCTCTCTTTCTCAATCCTCTCCAAATACATAAGATGTCGTCGATTTCATCTGAAACTGAGACCCTAAATCTCACGAGTTAGGAAATCCAACCATTTTCAGAAAAAGTTATAGCAGGAGTTGCTGCAGATCAGGATTCAGCCAAAAAAAGAAGGGCATGGTTTAGTATTACTGATCGAGTGAAAAAATTCATCGGGGTAAGTTTCAGATTATGCTGATATGTAAAGGTTTCGATTGTTTTATATTTTTAAGAATTTTTTTAAAAGGTTTCATCTTGAAACAGAAAACCATGAAGGAGTTTAGAGAAAAGGTGAAACAAGAAGAAAAAGAGAATGAAGCTTGTCAAGCCGCACAAGCAGACCAATTAAATACAGAGGGGATTCATATTGCGGTAGAGGCTGAGCCAACGATTCCTCTTTCTTTCAAGAGACCTGGTGAGCAAGACATCCACCCTTTTGAATCTTCTCAAATGGTACTTCCACGATCTCTCTCTCTCTCTCTCTTTAGATATATATGAAACAATTTTACATATTCGATTTTTTAGATAATAGAGTTATTAGTGGCAATTAATTTGTAGGGAAATCAACACAAACGCAGAAGACAAGGTAAGTGTCTAGTAGCTGGAACCACTGTAGTTTCCTGTAGTCTTTCAGAATATCTCATTGCCCTGGCTGATAATATTGATCTGGTTAGTAAAATTGTCGTCACTTAATTCTCTATGATTATCTTTTAAGTCAAATGAGTTTTGTTAATGGTAAATTTTCTTATTGGCAGTACACTCCCAAGCTTCTCCTTCAACCCACTGCAAATTGCAGATACACAATCCAACAAAGAACTGAAGGGTGGACCATTGAGAAACAGTGACGGGACACTAAAATATGTGATACAGTAAGTTGCTTTTAGTTTTTCTAACTTAACAAATTGGTTTTTTAGAGTACTATATTCATTTTAAAATAGAAAAGAGTTCTTGATAATATTTATATTCATGTGGGACTGTAGTATTATATTCATCTAGAATTAAAGTGATTGTTCCGATGATCAGTCATCGAGTGACTGATTTTATACTATATGAAATCTATCCAAACAAACCAACTCCGAAACCAAGGAAGAAGAATATGCAAGAAGCAGTTCTATAGTGCCATTAGGAGAAAGGAAGAAGGTCGATAGGCCAAGGAAGAATAAGGAGGATGGGGAACAGGGGAGCAGTACCTCAGTGAAGAGGAAGGTGGTGGATGGAGAACAAAAGACTTCTTCTGTATGTTGGTTTTGAGTATATACATTGCACTTAGTTAGAATAGTTCATGGATGTATAGAGTCTTGACTAAAATATGCTTTGCTTTCCTGTTAATTTATAGGTGCCAATAGAAGAGTAACAACTGAACGATGTGGCAAGGGAAGATCATTGATGAAGTAAATAAATTAATATAAGAGACTAAAATTAGTACTTTCACTCTTGAGCAGACTATTAGAATTAACTTCTTTTACCTTGTTGTATATATGGTGAAGTAACATATTTAACCTTATTATGTAATATGTAAAACAATGAACGACATAAACCATTTATCAGTCTTCCTTAGCCAACCTTTTTTTGTATATTTTATATGGTTTTCTTGTCAACGTATCCGTTTTGGCTGTTTACATAATAATGACAATGGAAAATAAATATGAATAAACATAAAGTCAAGAAGTATGATAGGTACTGTTTTATTTTCTATGACTGATTAAATTAATGGTAAATTGTCATGGAGATGTAAAAGCTCATCATACTTTAAAAAAATATTAGAAAAATTAGATATGTAGCAAAAAAAATTATTTTCATCAAAAAATTCAATGTTAGAAATTATTTTTTAGCTATGTACCACTTTTTTATCATTTATTTTCATAAAAAAAGCTATGAATTCTCAAATGGACAACTTTCTTAACATTTATAGCAAACCTTTTATTAATCACATTAAACTTAATTCCATGTACTATGCTGTGATTTCATAATATTGCATATTGAGATATTTTATCTCATCCCCCTATCATTGTCCAGATATTGAAGATACCGCTGCAGAGTGAGTAGCTATACGAAAAAAATTTATGAAGTCTAGTCTCTGATATTAAGGTTACTGTTTCGTATTTTTATTTAATAATGTAAGTAAAGAAATTTAGAGCTTCGTACATATGTTTATGTTTTATATTTAAGGGATGTAACGCTTATGCGACTCTTTATTATTAATAAAATTAATTTATTTTACTTAACTTGAGTCTATATGATTTAAGGAAGTATACTTCGATCATTAGACGGGGTGTGGTCCGTGACAGGTGGTATCAGAGCACTATTCTAGGACATCCCTTGAATACGAGTCTGAGGTTCGCATAAGACTTAGATAGAGTTGGGAAACATAAGGAAATGTCTCTAAATTTAAATTTCATGAATGTAGGAAATGACAAGGATACCGAGAGAGGAGACACATTGGATTCCGGAAGACCGGATCGAGTAGAGTCTAGATAGACTCATGCATATAGTCGAAGGCTACGCCACGGTGGTAACTCAATACGTAGTCCATAGCCAAAGTGCTACAAACAGTAACAATACTAGTACCAATAACACATAGCCGATGGAGAAAAATAATGAAAAACTCATTGAAAGATTTAAAAGAATGAACCCGCCATCATTTACTAGAGCAACCTACCTGATATTAGCCGAACAATGGATCATGGAGTTAGAGAAGATATTTGATGTTCTCAGCGCCACTTTAGAGTAAAAGGTACAATTAGCCACATTCATGTTCAAGGGAGCTGCAGAACACTGGCGGCGCCTGAAGAAGGGATCACTGATGACACCGATCCTTTGGGAAGTATTTGGAGCGGCATTCTACGAGAAGTATTTCCCTAACTTTGTTTGAGAACAGAAGCAAATGGAGTTCCTAGGATTAAAGCAATGAAATATGAGGGTGGTAGAATATGCAGAAAAGTTTATAGAGCTCGCTCGGTTCGCGCCCAACTTAGTAGCAGATGGAAGCCTAGGAGCCAGGAAGTTTTAGAGAGGTCTGCGTAAAGAGATATGGGATAAAATCTCCGTTCTAAAAATTAATGACTATCAAGAAGCACTAGAATGAGCCCAGATTGCAGAAGAGGCTACAATCCCAATCTCACAACAGATCCGTTTAGACCATTCATACCAAACAATAAGAGGAACGTCAATGAGCCACAACAACTAGATAAAAGGAAGAAAACATATCTCTTAGTCCTAGCACAAGGGCCAGAACAAAAAAATATATAAATATCTACCCAATATCTCAATAATGCGAACATGCCTTGCATACCTTTAAATGTAAGAAACTAAAAAATAAATATTGTATAGTCATTTTAGGTTAATTAAACATTGAGGTTTTCTTTTATTTTTTTTAGATTTCGAAAAACAAACATATTAAGAGTTAAATCTTTATAATTTTTTTTTATTTTTAATAAGAATTTCGTCATAAAGTCTTTCAATCTAATATAGATTTTTGATCAACTCCCCCTTATAGCCCTAAACTTTTCTTCTGTTTTATTTTTCTTTTAATCTTAAATATAAAAAAGATCTAGGCATGACCATGTCTATGTGTCTGCTTGTTTTTGCCTCTATACGTATGTACATGCATGTATTTAGATATCCATACATGTTCATGCACATCATATGTTTATTTATTAAAAGTACCAAACTTAAAATCGAATCTTATAATTGACGAGTTAATGAATTATTATATTTGATGAGGTAATTAATAAGAGATTACTAATCACAAATTATATAAATGAATAAACTTTATTTGCTGTTTGTATAGTGATGAAATATTTTCAGCAAATACCGTTGCCTCAACCAGAGAAAATTTTGAAATATAATTGGGTGAGTAGTGTTTAATAAATATTTAAGTTGACATATGATAATGTTACAAGTACAAAAATTAGAATTGTTTAGGAGGAAAAAGGAAATGTAGGGAAGTACAACTTAATGTACAAGTCAAGAGATGGATAAAAAAGCGAGATACAAGAGTTTTTCATGACGATGCCTCAACAGTCAAATAAAGGCGTTGTGATCAATGAAGAAGGTAACAAGGGGACGAATGATGAGGAGGAACATAAGATATAAATTGGTGGTGTTTGTGAAAACAATGGACAACCCCTGGCTCTTCTTCCTTAACTCAACATATGGGTGACAGGAGTCACCATTAACTTCTAATTTGTTGGTTGTTACAATATTTATATATGATGGTAGCCCTTTCTTGCTATAGTTGTAGTCCAGATAATGCAGTTATATTTCAATGTAGTGGTAAAAAACAAAACGATAAATTTTTTAATTTTTATAGTAAACCCTTCAATAATCACATTAAATAAGTATGGAGAGATTGAACTCACTTAATTTAATTCTCCATTATATTAATCATAAATTTTAATGCAATTGAAATTTAAATTTATAAAAGTAATAACAATTTTTTCAAAATAGAAAATAGTTATGTAGTTCGATTATTTTTTTAGTTAGGTATATAAGAGTAAATAAAATATACAAATGTAGAAAATAAGTTTAAATTTTTATATTTTTAGTTAAATTTTAATTCGACCTTCTTAAATAGTAAAAATATTTAAATCTTTTACCATAAATGTCATGGTATTAGTGAAAATAAAATTTTGCAAACCCGTCGTCTTCTCTAAACCGTCTAGCCTTTGGTTCTTTGTTGGATTGTGTATCTGAAATTTGTAAAGATGCTCGAGAGTGTACTGTCAGTAAGAAATTTAACCGTTAAAGAGTTTTTAACAAAACCCATTTGATCTAAAAGAAAATCTTAGAGATTTAAATGATAGAAAATTTTACTAACAAAATCAATATTATCAGCCATAGTTAGGAGACCTTGAGAAAGTGTAAATGAGACTATAGTTGTTCCAGCTACTGGACATTTACTTTGTCTTTTGCGTCCCTGTTGGTTCCCCTACAAAATAATTGACACTGACTACACTATGATCTAAAAAACAAATATGTAAAATAGCATTCATATATAAACATATATATATATATATAAAGAGATAGAGAGAGTGAAAGAGAGAGATCGTGGAAGTACCATTTGAGTAGAATCAAAAGGGTGGATATCTTCTTCAAATGGTATTTTGAAAGAAATGGGGATTGCTGGCTCAGCCTCTGCCGCAACGTTTATTCCTTCTGCAGCTAATTGTTTGGCCTCTGCGTCTTGACGGGCTTTCTTCTCTTTCTCTTTTTCTTTCACCTTCTCTCTAAACTCCTTCGTTATTTTCTGCTTCAAGATAAATAGTCTTAATAAATTCTCGAAAAAAAACAATCAAAACCTTCACATATCTGTATAATTTGGAACCTACTCTGATGAATTTTCGCACTCGAACAGTGCTATTGAACCATTCTATTTTATTTCTGCTTGAATTATGATCTGCATCAACTCGTTCTTTTCCCTTTTCTGATGAAATCTACGACATATACTGTTATCAAATACTAGATAAGAGAGAGATAGAGATAGATTGAGAGAGAAAGAGAGAAATGTATACTGGGGGGATGAAGAAAGCAGAAAGGTATAAGTAGTAGAAAAGGATTTTATGGTGAGCGGCCATGTGCATTGATTGAGGTGGCCTGGATGGATTCTTTAAAAGGAGGTGGGGATAGAGATTTCATTTTTTTTTATTTTCATAAAAAAAATCAGATTTTATTACATCATTCCTTTTTTGTTTTATCCTAAATAAATTATTATTATTACATTTTACTTGTTTTGTTTTATTTGTTTAAATCATTATCTATTATGTATTGTTTATTTAATGACTATTAATGTTTAAAATTTAATTGGAGTATAATCTAAACCCACTAAACCTTATTATATATATAGGTTGTAACAGCCCCGAAAATCTAAAATGAAAATTATATTATAAATATCAAATGCGGAAGCGAAGTCAAAATTTGAATAACATCCCTTACACTAAAACCAAAAACGTGATAACAAAATATAAAAGATTAAACTACCTAAAGGAGAAACTTGAAAGTAAAAAACTACGAATGTGACTAGGGAGTCTTTAGGCGTCCCCTTCGTCGTCCTCCTGCGGAACCGGCTCGGGAACGATGTCCTCTTGATCTGAAATGATTAAATAAGGAATGAGCTACACTAGCCCAGTAAAAACATCACGATATCTCACCGTCACGGAGGTAAAGGTGGGTAGAAAACACAAAAAGACCAATGGAGCATAATTTACAACAAATCCTTTTATTAATAATAAAACCTTTACCATTCACTTACCTCGGTGAAATTCATAAAACAATATACGAAAGCAATAACATCATCATCATCACGAAAACATATATATGAACTGTATAACATAATACCTATCAAACTTTTCGTAATTCAATCGTTACACAACATATTTTCTTAATTCACCAGCCCACTAGTATCCATGGGGATCCATAGGGGTCCCGCTACCCGTTAATCCTTAACACTTGAAATCCATTCCAGGGCCGTCCCCATACCCCGTCCGGTATGGGCGCCAAACCATAGACCTCATTACCCCGTCCGGTATGAGGGTGAAACGGGTCGTCCCCATACCCCATCCGGTATGGGCGCCAAAACACATAAGATCTTCATACCCCGTCCGGTATGGGAGACCACAATCCCGGTAGGGTTCCCTACGAACCCGGTCCGTCCACCATCTCCCAGGATATCTAGTCAGGCTGACCACATTATACCATTACTCATTTACATAATTTTTCATTCTCTTTTTCCTCAGTCAGCATCATTAATCCACATACAAGCAAGCAAACAGTATTTATGCTAAACAGACAACATACAACATCAATATCCCGGTCATTTAATCCATAATCAATAAAACAGTAAAATATGCACACGAAACTATAAAATGAAAACATCGAACCTCATGCTGCATTTAAAACTGTAAAACAGGCCAAATAACAGTTAACCGACAAATACACTAGACTTGGGCTCCATTAGCGACCTTATGCAATTTCACACATTCGTTGATTCATGAAATACCGTTTTATCATTTACTGAACTTTAAAACCGTGATAGGAAATAAGGTGAGGGGTCCTTACACGTTTCGGAGTCCGAACACGGCTTCACAGTGCGCCTACAGACTGTCCCTAATTTTTCCTGAATTTTTCTCAGGGAACTGAAACGCACTACTGGTACCTGCACGTGTTCCAAAAAAATCCCAAATTAGGTCCAGGGCCCCTTTCGGCCAATATCGCAACTCCGGTACGGCGGCGGCGATTCGCCTCGGGTTGGCTGTTTTCGGCCGTTTCTGGCCGAATTCGGCCACACTCGCATCGGTCCCTGCGAGAAAACAACCCTAGAGCCCTCGGGGGGCCAAAAAATCACAGAAAAATGGAGCTTACCGGCGGCGACGCTCTCGGGTGCGGCGGCTCTCCGGCGAGGTTCGTGTTTTAGTGATTCGGCTCCGGTCAACCTGTAGAGAAAAGAATGGTGATCACGGTGATATAAAAATTGCATCAAACGGAGGCCGGGAAGGGCCTCATCGGAGGCAAAAACCGAGAAGGGGCGCGGCAGCGCCGCTGGGCTTTGGCTGTGTATTCCAGCCGTTTGGACTGGATTTTGGCTCTGATTTGGCCACAGGAGGAATCAGCGTGGAAAAACGAGTCGGGGGTACGAAATTTACCTCGATCGGCGGTCGGAAATTTCCCTAGTGCGGCGGCAGGTGGCGGCGTCCGGCTTCTGGTTCGTCTTCTCCGGCGAGCGGCAGGTGGCTAGGGTTTGTGGTCTGGTGTGGGGGTTCTATTTATAATCCTTTGCCTTTTGATCTCAGCCGTCCATTTTGTTTTAATCTGGGTCGTCCGTTTTTGATTGAATCTGGGCCGTCCGATCGCACCTACGCGGATCGCCAACGTGGCCCGTTCCGGAACGACGTGGTCTTGCCACGTGGCAGGTCCCGGTTGGACAGGACTGCTGACTGGGCCCGCCGACGTGGCTTTTTTTTTTTTTTTTTTTTTTCTCGGCCCCTTTCCGGGTGCTAGATAGGTTTTTAATATTTTAACATATTCATGTGTACATTTACCTGATAATTAAAAAAAAACTTTTTTATAAATATCTTGAACACAATTAAAATAATACTTTTTTTATTGTATTATAAAGAGTATCCTACACTTATAATTAGCATTCTACTAACAAAATTTACAAAGTTTTTAATATATAATTGTTAGCTCCAATATCAGAGCTGGTAGTGTTTAACTTTCATCAGATGAAAAAATGTCAAGTCTGTACTTGCTTTTGGTTTATTAGAAATGACCATCAACTACTTGTAAAAATAACTTTTAAGAAGGTTTGTATTTTTATAATAACTTACATATGCCTTTACCATGTAGATTAATTGTGTATATGCGAAAAATAATTATTTTAGAAACTTTGAGTAGTTAATTAAGAAAATATTCAAATAAATAAGCTTTTGGAGTAATTGGTCACATGTCTAGAGTATTGTATAGCATGTTATGACTGATCTATTACACAATACTGTTACATCTGATACCAAAATCAAAATAAAATAAAATTTAATTTACTTTTTATTTTAAAAAATTTGGTACGTATATGTTAAAATGTAATAACAAAATAAATTAAATTAAATCACATACCCGCAGATAGATATAAACACAAATCGAAATGACTAGGTAATAATACATGAGTTGACATAATAAATAATCACGAAATTATCTAACGAATATATAATTCTTAATTAGCTCATAGGATAAGATAAAATCACACATGCATAAACACAAATCTAAAAAAATTGATAATGAAATATAAATCGAAACATATATATAATAAAATTATTACTGTGGCCTTAATTATTTTAAAAAATTTACATAAACAAATAATTAATTGTGATAACACAAATTTAAATATTCATTATTATTATTAATTAACAATTAACAAAGTCTTTAGTAACTACATTAATATAAATTTCCTTTTTTTTTCCAACAAAATTAGAAGAAAATATTAAAGGACTAATAAATATAATAATTCATTAACTTGTCAATTGTTAGATTAGATTTTAATTTGAAAGTTTCAATAAATAAACATATGACGTGCATGAATATGTATAAATATATAAATGCATGCATATACATACCAATGGAGGCAAATGCATACAGACACGTACATATGGTTGTGCTTACTTCTTAGTTTTAAAATTAAGATTAAAAGAAAGGTAAAACACAAGAAAAGTTTATATTGAAATACTTTCTGACAAAATTTCTCTTAAAAATAAAAAACTACATAGATTTTGACTCTTAATGTGTTTGTTTTTGGAAATATAAAAAGAATAAAATTGACTTCGAATTATTATACAGTGTTTGTTCTTTAGTTTTTCATATACAAAGGCTTTTAAGGCATGTTGACATTTTCAGTTTCTTATATACAGTGTTTGTTCTTTAGTTTAATTTTTGGATAGTTCTGTTCAGTTTCGCTTAAGGAATAGAGTATGCTGGAATAATCCCTGGAATATAATTGGCTTTTGGTCGATAACCTGGTTTACTTGATTTACACCTTTTATTATGCAATTAGAGTATATTGCAAATGTTTTTAATCTATGTAATACCTTTTTCCCCCATAAATCTTGATGTATGAGTGTGTTATGACTCTGGCTTCTATTTTGCTTCTCCTCCCGTCTTTTGATGCTAAATTTTTCTCCCATCAGTTACATGTTTTGATTTTTCTGTAGCTTGGATTGTTAAGTAAATGGATCATTGTGTCTGTATTTTAGGTTGGATTAACACCAAAACATATATCAAAATTTTCAAAAGAGGGGAAAATGTTAGACACCAACCTTGTAGCATAAGCTAGTTAATTTAGGCTAACACATTTTCATACTTTGTTAATTATCAATTAAGAAAGTGTTTAATAACAGTTCATATAAATTCCTTTTTTTTATTGACAAAATTAAAAGGAAACACTAAACGATTAAAGAATACAATAACTCATTAACTTATCAATTATAAGATTATTTTTAAATTTGATATTTTCAATAAATAGACATATGATGTGCATGAATATATGGGAACGTATAAATATATGCACATAGAGAGGCAAAAGCATGCAGACTCGTACATATCATCTTGACTAATTTTGAATATTATATTTAATACTAAAAGAAAAATAAAACTGAAGAAAAGTCTATGGTTATAGAGGGGAGTTGATTGAAAATCTCTATTAGATTGAAATACTTCATGGTGAAATTCCTCTTATAAATAGAAAAACGTACATATATAAACTTTTGACATGCTTGTTTTTCAAAATTAAAAAAGAAAAGAATGAAAACTCAGTATTTAATTAACCTAAAATGATTATTTAGTTCTTGTTCTTTAGCTTATTACGGCTTGCAAGGCATGTGCACTTTTTTGAGGTAGGAGATAGATATTTTTATATTTTTTATTTAAGTAACTAATTTATAGTTTTTTCAAATTAGATTATTTTTTGGTGAAAGTACTTGACTATATTTGAAAAAATCTGACCAATCATATACCGTTATGCACTATATTTACCTATTTCGACATAAGAGGTTAATTTTTTGTATACTTGAGAAAATTACTTATCTACCATAAAATAATATTAAAGTAAAAAATTTAATTAAAAATAAATTTTGAATTAAGAGGATACATTAGAAAATGAACTATATTAGATTTACACTACCACAAACAGACAAAAAATTATAAAAAATATTTTTTATTAATCAATTTAGTTACCAACTGGCTATAGACAAAATTTCGTTGTCATTATAATTATTTAGCCCCATATTTTACAAATATTTTGCTTTATTTGGTTCAATATTTTTAATTGATATTTTCTTTTAATTGGATAGGGTAAACAAAAATATTTATATTATTATATCTCATAAAATTAATGTGAGATTTCACATATTTGATTTTATATATTTAAATAATAGTGAAAATACCGCTTTGATGTATGAAAAATTATGAGCTTATATATATTCATATTTATAGTTAACAATTTAACAGTTTTTCATATATTTATTATCATTTATATATTTCAATTGCATTAAAATTTATGATTAATATAATAAATAATTACATTAAGTGAGTTCAATCTCTCCATACTTATTTAATGTGATTATTGAAGGGTTTGCTACAGAAGTTAAGAAAGTTATCGTTTTATCTTTTACCACTGCATTGAAGCATAATTGCATTATCAGACTACAACTATAGCAAGAAAGAACTACCATTATATATAAATATCGTAATAACCAACAAATTAAGAGTTGATGGTGACTCCCATCACCCACACATTGAGTTAAGGAAGAAGAGCCAGGGGTTATCCATTGTTTTCACAAATACCACCAATTTATATCTTATGTTTCACCCCATAATTCTTTCCCTTGTTACATTTTTCACTGATCACGACGCCTTTATTTCAATGTTGAGGCATCATCTTGAAAAACTCCTCTAGCATCTCACTTTTTGATCCATCACTTTGCAACACCCCAAGTGTATTATTATTATTATTATTATTTTTCAATTTATTTTATTTTGTAATTATTGGAATTTTATTTGATTTTTATTTAATTTAATTTAATTTAATGAAAATAAAAATAAAAATAATGATAAAATTGGATAAAAATATTATTTGTATTTAATTGAAATTGATTTTGGGAAAAATGGGTGAAAATTTGGATTCTGGGGGTGTTTTTGAAAAGAAAATCGGAAACTGGGGGTCAAAACACAATTTAAAAAAGTTGTGCCACGTCAGCACCACGTCAGCAGCCACGTCAGCGGCCCGGTCAGCAGCCCCGGCCAACCAGGACGTGCCGCGTGGCAAGGAAACGCTGACCAGGGGACGAGCCACGTGGGCGATCTGCGTGCGCGCGATCGGACGGCCCAGATCCATTCCTGTGCGCACGGACGGTCCAGATCAAACGTGCGCACGGACGACCCAGATTGCATCGCGATGGACGATCCAGATTTAATTCCAATTAAATCGCGATCGAACGGTCCAGATTTAATCCTGATGGACGGTTGAGATTAAAAGGCAAAGGGTATAAATAACCCCACCCACACCTGACCAAACAAACCCTAGCCGCCAGTGCTCGTCGGAGAAGAAGAACCAGACGCCGGAGGAGCCGGCCGCCGCCACCCGCCGCCGCACCGGGGAAGTTTCCGACCGCCGATCGAGGTAAATTTTTTCCTCCCTGCTCGTTTTTCGATGCTGAGTCTTCCTATAGCCAAACCGGAGCCAAACCACCGGCCAAACGACCGAAAAACCCAGCCGAAATCCAGCGGCGCCGCCGCATCCCCCCTCAATTTTTACCTCCGATGAGGCCCTTCCCGGCCTCTGTTTGATGCAAATTTTATACCACTGTGATCACCGTTCTTTTCTCTACAGGTTGATCGGAGCCAAACATCAAAACGCGACTCACGCCGGAGGAGCCGCCGCACCCAAGAGCACCGCCGCCGGTAAGTTTCGATTTTTCGTAATTTTTCAGCCCACCGAGGGCCCTAGGGTTGTTCTATCGCAGGGACCGATGCAAGCGTGGTCGAATTCGGCCAAAAACGGTCGAAAATGGCCAACCCGAGGTGAATCGCCGCCGCTTGCTGCGGCGCCGTCGCTGGAGCACGGCGGAGCCACCGTGCCGAAATTGCGATATTGGCCGAAAGGGGGCCTAGGTTTAATTTAGAATTTTTTGGGACACGTGCAGGTATCAGTAGTGCGTTTCAGTTTCTATTTGTTTAGTCAATAAAAGTTAGGAAACTTATAAGAATACAGTTATTAAAAACTTTGTTAATTGTTAATTAACAATGATAATGAATAAATATGGCTTAATAAATCGTGTTATCTCAATTAATTATGTTTTTATGTAAGTTATTTAAAAGTATTGAGCTCATGATAGTAATTTTATTGAATATATTTTGAACTATGTTTCATTATAAACTTTTCAAGATTTATGTTTATGCATATGTGATTTTAACATATTTTGGGACATAATTAAAAATTATATAAAAATTAGTTATTTTTTATTACTAGGTCATTCCTACGATTTACTTGCAGCCAGTTAGTGGGGATAAATCAAATGTAAGTACAGATATCAAACACTTCTTTCATATGAGAAAAAAGTTAAACTAAATAGAGGTTAATATCAGCCCGTTGATATTAGAGCTGATGGTCAACAAGAACCTTATGAGATGTTTTGTATTTTCCTACCACCCAATATTTTTCACACTTGGTTTTCTCTATATTAATTAATATTTCTTATATACATTAGTTTTTAAAATTTAAATAAAAATTTTTATTGAGCGAAAACAATTAGAAATTGAAAAATAGACACCAAGAGACATTGAATGTGGCACGGACCACACTCCGTCTTATAGGGTAATGATCGGACCATACTTAAGTCACATAGCCTCGAGTTAAGTAAAATAACTTAACTTTATTAATCATAAAAGAGTTGCACAAGCGTTTCATCCGTCAAATGTAAAATATAAACATATGTAAGAGACTCTAAATTTTCTTACTTAGATTACTAAACAAAAGTACAAAACAGTAACCTTAGTATCAGTCTAGCTTCAGAAATCTCCTATGTATCACCGCTCACTCTGCAGTGGTACTTTCAGTATCTGGGGGGTGATAGAAGTGAGATAAAACATTCCAATAAGTAGTATTATGAAATTACAGCATAGTACATGCAATATATAGTTTTTTTACATACAACAAAACATATATCATATGATCTTTCAAAAATATATACGAATCAAAAGACGAAAGTACAAAACAAAAAATAGATGCATGTTGTATACTTCATCACTATATGGAGGATCAATCAGTTACTATACATCATGCGTAGACACAGATACTCATTGGTTCCCCATGTACCCAAACACGGAACGACATATATGAGTACCTTGAAACACTGCTACCTCCCGAACATAGAATGGTTAGAGCACGCAGATCAAACTATTTTTCCATACACCAAACATGGAATGGGTATATATGGGTACACACTTATCACTTCACCAATACACCCAAACATGGAATGATTATGTACGACAAGATTGAAGCCCAGCATAATATAGGTGCTTTCAGAATAATTTATTTCCATAATGAGTGATGCACACATATTAAAATCACATTTCAAAAACCCAAAGTGAAATAACACTTATATCAAAGTAAAACTTTAACAAATACTACGGAAGACAAATTAAACATGTGCACATTTTTATGCTGAAAATACATAAAATACTTCAAAACTACGTAGGCTATGAATCCATAATATCCACTTACCTTAGGTCCTTAGCAGTCGTAATCTTAATTCCAACAGAGTTCTGACTTTATTTACGACTTTCCCTCTAAATAATTTGGCAGAGTTTCAGGATGATTTTTGGTCACTTTCTTAACTCAAAAATATCTAACACAATACTCAAAAACTAATCCCAAAAATCAAAGAGAAACCGAGCTTCAAAACTTAAGAAAATGCTTACCTTTCTAACGCTTTATAATTTCTTTTTGATCGTGAGCCTTATTCTTCTTCTCTTCTTCTTTCTTTACTCTCATAAATTTAGAAGAGTTTCCCCAAGGTTTTTATCTAAAGCCTCAAAATACTCTCAAATATCACACACTTCGTACTCCCTCTTCCTCATTCACCTCTAAGCTTCTCACTATTTTTTTCTGATTCGGAATGTCTTTTCCTCCCTTCCCTTGTCCCCTATTTATAAGAGTGGGGAGCCAGGAGAGAAAGGTTATCACCATTCTGTCATATCATTTTATCTAAAAGTTGTCACCTTTCATCATGTCACTTTACCTAAAAGGTTACTACTTTTTACATGTCGTTTTATCTAAAAGCCCTTTTCACATGTTACTTCATCTAAAAGGTTACCACTTTTCACATACTACTTCATCTAAAAGTTGCCACTTTCTGTGATGTCACTTCATCTAAAAGTTACCACTTTTCACATGTCACTTTATCTAAAAGTTGTTATTTTTTATTATGTCATTTTATCTAATAGTTACCACTTTTCATTATACCACTTCATTTAAAAAATTTCTACCTTTTTCCATGCCTCTTCATGCTTATTCTAGCTCCATCGTCCTTATCCATTTTGTTTCTGTTTGACTCTAAACTATGTCCTTAAGCTTATTATATATTTTCAAACACATGTAAAGCTAAATTAAATATATCAAATATAAAGGTGACTCTAAATCAGTAACACCCAAGCATTTTTAATTTTATTCTTATTTTTTTATTTTTTTTATTTATTTGAATTTTTTAGATTTTTATTTAATTTAATTTAATTTAATGAAAATAAAAATAATAATAATGATAAAATTGGGTAAAAATATTATTTGAATTTAATTGAAATTGATTTTAGAAAAAAGGGGTGAAAATTTAGATTCTGGGGGTGTTTTTAAAAAGAAAATCGAAAACCGGGGGTCAAAACTCAATTTAGAAAAGTTGTGCAACGTCAGCAGCCCGGTCAGCAGCCCCGGCCAATCAGGACACGCCGCGTGGCAAGGGAATGCTGACACGAGATGGGCCACGTGAGTGATCCGCGTGCGCGCGATCGGACGGCCCAGATCCGTTCCCGCGTGCACGGACGACCCAGATTCACACGTACGGATAGCCCAGATTCAATCAGGCACGGACGGTCCAGATTTAATTCCAATTAAATCGTGATCGGACGATCCAGATTTAATCTTGATGGACGGTTGAGATTAAAAGGCAAAGGGTATAAATAACCCCACCCACACCTGACCACAAAACCCTAGCTGCCAGTGCCTCACCGGAGAAGAAGAACCAGATGCCGGAGGAGCCGGCCGCTACCACCCGCCGCCGCACCGGAGAAGTTTTCGACCGCTAATCGAGCTAAATTTTCTTCCCCTGGCTCATTTTTCGATGCTGAGTCCGCCTATGGCCAAACTGGAGCCAAACCACCAGCCAAACGGCCGAAAAACCCAGCCAAAGTCCGGCGGCGCTATCGCGACTCCCCTTTGTTTTTTCCTCCGATGAGGTCCTTCCCGGCCTCTATTCGATGCAAATTTTATACCACTGTGATCACCGTTATTTTCTCTACAGGTTGATCAGAGCCAAACATTAAAACGCGACTCACGCCGGAGGAGCCGCCGCACCCGAGAGCACCACCGCGGGTAAGTCTCAGTTTTTTGTGATTTTTTGGCCCACTGAGGGCCCTAGGGCTGTTTTATCGCAGGGACCGATACAAGTTTGGCCGAATTTGGCCTAAAACGGTCAAAAACGGCCAACCCGAGGCGGATCGCCGCTGCAGGCGGCGGCGCCGTCGCCGGAGCACGGCGGAGCCGCCGTGCCGGAATTCTGATATTGGCCTAAAGGGGCCCTAGGTCTGATTTGGGATTTTTTTGGGACACGTGCAGGTACTGATAGTGCCTTTCAGTTTTCCAGAAAAAATTTAGGGAAATTAGGGACAGCTCGTAAGCGCACTATAGAGTCGATTTCAGACCCCAAAACAAGTAAAGACCCCTCACCCTATTTCCTATCAGGATATTAAAGCTTAATAAATAATTAAACTGTACTTTGTGACTTTATAGATGTATAATTGATTAAGGTTGCCAATAGAGCCCGAGTCTGATACATTGTTGGTCAGTTGTTGTTTGATCTAATTTTCAGTATTAAATGCATTATGACGTTTGATGTAATTATGTTATGGTCTCGTATGCATGAATCATGGTTTCTTTTATTATGGTTTGTATTATGGTGAACCCGATACTGTGTTGTCTTGTTTGGTGTCAATTACTGGTTTACATGTTATGTATGATTGGATGATTGAGCTCAAGGAAAAAGGCAAAAAGGTTATGTGAATTGATAAATGGATAATTTGGACAGTCTGACAAGATATCCTAGGAGATGGTGGACGGATCAGGTCCGTAGGGAACCCTACCGGGAACGTGGTCTCTCATACCGGACGGGGTATGGAGACCTTATGTGTTTTGGCCCCCATACCGAACGGGGTATGGGGACAGCCCGTTTCACCCTCATACCGGACGGGGTATGGAGGTTTATGGTTTTGGCGCCCATAGCGGACGGGGAATGGGGACGACCCTGGAATCAGGTTATTAATGTTAATGGTTCACGTGTAGCGGGGACCCCCTATGGATCCCCATGGATACTAGTAGGCTGGTAAAAGAGGAAAATATGTTGTTTAATAATTGAAATGCAAAGGCATGGTAAGTGTTATGTTATAAAGTCTATATGATTTCATGATGATGATAATGTTATTGCTTTCATATGTTGTTTTCATAGATCTCACCGAGGTAAGTGGACAGTAAAGGTTTTTATGTTAATAAAAGAGTTTGTTATAAATTATGCTCCATTGGTCATTTTTGTTTTCTACCCACCTTTACTTCCGTGGCGGTGAGACAGTGTGACGTTTTTACTGGGCTAGTGTAGCTCATTCCTTATTTAACCATTTCAGACCAGGAAGATGGCGAAGGGGATGCTTAAAGACTTTATAGTTATATTTATAGTTCTTATTTCAAGTATCTCTTTTAGTTAGTTTGTTCCTTCATGTTTTGAGTACGTTTTGGTTATTGTGTAAGGGATGTTAATTAAAATTTTTATTACGCTTCCGCATTTGAGATTTTTAATACATACATTTCAATTCAAATTTCTGGGGCCGTTACAAAATCTCACTGGTTGAAAAATCCAACCATTTGCATAAAAAGATGAAGAAGAAGTTGTTGCATATCAGGATTCAGCCCAAAAAAGAAGGGAATGGTTTAGTATTACTGATAGAGTGCGACAAATAAATAAGAAAATATAAGAAATGTTTTTTAAATTCGGTTATCTACTGGCTATAGACAAAATTTTGTTACTCTTATACTTATTTAACGACCTCCCTTCTTTGCAAATATTTTTCCTCATTTGAACCAATATCTATAATTGAGATTTTCCTTTACTTTGATTAGGCTAACCAAAATATTTGTATTATTATACCTAAAAATAATAATGTGAGATTTCGCAAATCTAATTTGATATTTTTTTATACCTAAATAATTGTAAAAATATTGCTCTTATGTATGCAACATCATGAGCTTACCAGTACATGCAGCAGTTACTCATATATTTATTCTTACAATTTGTATTTTATCCATTCAAATGTGCTTTATGCATTTTTAATATCAGTTTACACAATTGAATTTTTTGATAAAAATAAATTTTGTTGTGACATCTAATTTTTGTAATATTTTTTTAAAAAATTAAAATAAGTTTTATATCTCCATGACTATTTATATAAGTAGGTTATGATGACCATTCATGTCATGGTTTAAAACTACAACAAAATATAAGTTGAAAAAAATGAAAAAGGATAATTGACTCATTTCGTTAGCTTCACCCTTAATATAATCAGTTATGTAAGATAAATTGCATTTTAAATATAATAAATAATTTATCCATAAAAATAAAAAAAAAGAGAGGAAGTTTAAAAAAATTGAATTAAGGAGGATCACGTTCTCATGACTATATGTTTATTTGTATTCACTTTTCATTTTCATTATTGTTATCATTAATTTTGCAAGGAGCAGATAAATGAAGAAAAAAAAGGCTCGCTGCACATCTTAGTCTCGCAAAATTTCTCAAGTTTTTCCTCAAAGACCATCCATTCATACCTTTTCTTCCTTCTTGTCATTCCTTCCCTTGTTGCAATTTTCATTGATAAAAATGTCTTTATCTGAATATTGAGACATCCTCATGAAAAGCTCTTCTAAAAAATTCTTCACATTAGCCGCAGATATCTCGTTATTTAATTCGTCTCTTGGCGTTGAGCTATACTTCTCTGTATTTCCTTTTGCCTCCTACACAACAACATTTCTATTTACCTCATGAACAACAATTTTATTACTTGTATCACTACTCACCCCATAATTTTTTGTAATATTGTCCTATGGTTTAGCTAACAGCTTCTCCTCAAAATATTCAATATTTTATACAAACAACAAATAAAGTTTATTAACCATATACTTTATAATTAGTACATGCTTAATTACCTCATCAGTTTGATCAATCTCTTCACCCACCCTCTTTCTCTTTCCCTTCATAATTGTAGTCTTCATCATCTGTTAGTACCAAAAAATTATGTAAGTTATTTATAAGTGGATAATACAAACTAAATATTGCACAATAAGGTTAAATGAGTTAGTTCACCATCTATACAATAAGGCAAAGTAAGTTCATTCTAATAAAAATATTAATTTCAATCTTTTACATTAATTTATTTACCTCATCAGTGATCTCAGGCCTCTCTCTTGCCACCTCGTTTAGTTGTCCCTCTTCTATTGGCACCTGCAAAAATTAACAAGAAAGTAAAGAATATTTTAGTCAACACTCTACACATACGTGAACTATTATACATATACATATATATATATATATATTACACAACACTGTACACATTCATGAACTATTTCTAACCAAGTACATTATGTATGTGTGTGTGCGTGTGTGTATCCTCAAAACCAACATACAGAAGAAGTCCTTTCTTCTCCATCCGCTACCTTTCTTGGCCTGCCAACCTTCCTCTTAACAGGGGTTCTCCCTTGTTCCCCATACTCCTTATTTTTCCTTGGTCTTCTCACCTTTTTCTGCATTTGAGTAGTACTTTCTCCCGGTGGCACTACAGAACTACTCTCTTCTTCCGCATTTTTCTTCCTTGACTTTGGAGTGGGTTTCTTTGGATAGATTTCATAAAGTATGAAATCTGTAACCTCGACAACAGATCGAAAGAACCCCTTAGATTCCCTATGAATATAGTACTGCAGTCCCAGATGAATATAAATATTATCAATTTTCCTTTTCTATTTCCATATGAAGATAGTACTCTAAAAACATAATTTCTTACGTTGAAGAAACTAAAAGGGACTTACTGTATCACATATTTTAGTATCCCGTTGTCGTTTCTCAACCGTCCAGCCTTTGATTCTTTGCTGAATTGTGTATCTGAGATTTGTATTGGGTCGAAGATGCTCTGGAGTGTACTGTTGGTAAGAAAATTAACCATTAAAGAGTTTTGTAACAAAACCCATTTGGCCTAAAAGAAAATCTTAGAGATTTAAGTGATAGAAAAGTTTACTAACAAGATCAATATTATCAGCCATAGTTAGGAGATCCTCAGGAAGTGTAAATGAGACTGTAGTTGTTCCAGCTACTGGACATTTAGTTTGTCTTTTGCGTCCTTTCTGGTTCCCCTACAAATTAATTGACACTGACTACACTATGATCTAAAAAACCAGTATGTAAAATTGCATTCATATATAAACATGCAAATATAGAGATAAAGATCATGGAAGTACCATTTGAGTATAATCAAAAGGGTGGATATCTTCTTCATTTGGTCTTTTGAAAGAAATAGGGACTGCTGGCTCAGCCTCCGCCGTAATATTTATTCCTTCTGCAGCTAATTGTTCGGCCTTTGCGACTTGACGGGCTTCCTTCTCCTTCTCTTCTTCTTTCACCTTCTCTCTAAACTCCTTCATTATTTTCTGTTTCAAGATTGATAGTTTTAATAAATTCTCAAAAAAAAAAAAATCATTGAAACTGTCACATATCTGTATAATCTAGAACCTACCCCGATGAAATTTCGCACTCGAACAGTGATATTGAACCATTCAATTCTATTTTCGCTTGAATTCTTATCTGCAGCAACTCTTTCACCCTTCTCTGATGAAATCGACGACATATTATTGAATTAAAATACTAGACAAGAGCGAGATTGGGAGAGAAAGAGAGAAATGTATATTGGGGGCTAAAGAAAGCAGAAAGGTATAAGTAGTATAAAAGGGTTTAATGGTGAGTAGCCATGTGCGTTGATTGAGGTGGCGTGAGTCGACTCTTTAAAAGGAGGTAGAGATGGAGATTTAATTTTTTATTATTATTTTTCATAAATAATCAGATTTTATAACATCATTCCTTTTTTGTTTTTTCCTAAATAAATTTTTATTATTATTATTATTACATTTTACTTATTTTGTTCTATTTATTTAAATCATTACCCTTATTATCTATTCTGTAATATATCCTACAATTAAGTTATAAACATCTATGTTTATTTAATGACTATTAATGTTGTAAATTTAATTGTAATTTAATTTAAACCTACTAAACCTTATATTCTATATATACAGGTTTTTAATATTTTAATATATTCAAGTGTGCATTACTGATAATTAAAAAATACTTTTCTATAAATATCTTGAACACAATTAAAATAATATTTTATTTTTTTATTTTATTATAGAGAGTATCCTTCACATATAATTAGCACTCTACTAACAAAATTTAAAATTTTTCTAATACATATTTGTATGATATATATTGTAAATATAGTTTTTTTAACCTGTTTAGTGTCTATTAATGTTTATTTTTAGTTTCTGATTATGATTGCTTAATAAAAATATTTATTTAAATTTCTAAAACTATTATATATGTGAAAAATATTATGTAGTACAGAAATACAAATTATCTCATAAGGTTCTTATTGATTGTCGGCTCCAATATCAAAGCCTGTAGTATTTAATTTTTGTTCAGATGAAAAAAGTATTAAGTCTGTACTTGCCTTTGGTTTATTAGAAATTACCACTAACTACCTGCAAATATATTGTAAAAACGACTTTTAAGGAGGTTCGTATTTCAACTATGAGGATTAATTGTGTATATGAGAAAAATAATTATTTTAAAAATTATGAGTAGTTAATTATAAAAATATTCAAATAAATAAGCTTTTGGAGTAATTGGTTACATGTCTAGAATATGTGTAGCAGGCTACGACTTATTTATTACATAATACCATTATATCTCATGCCAAAATCAAAATAAAATAAAATAAAATGTAATAACAAAATTATTTTATTTTATTTTCGAAAACTTGGTACGTATATGTTAAAATGTAATAACAAAATAAATTAAGTTAAATCCTACACCTGCAGATAGATATAAACACAAATCAAAATGATTAGAGAATAATACATGGGTTGACATAATGAACAACTACGAAATTATCTAATGATTACATATTTCTTGATTAGCTCATAGAATAAGATAAAATTACACATACACAAAGACAAATCTAAAACAATTGATAATGAAACATAAATCGAAATATTTATGCAATAAAATTATTAAGGTGGTCTTAATGCTTTTAAACAATTTACATGAAAAAAATAATTAATTATGATAACATAAATTGAAATATTCATTATTATTGTTAATTAACGATTAACAAAATCTTTAGAAATTATATTTACATAAATTTTCTTTCTTTTATGACTAACTTAAAAGAAAATATTAAAAGACCAACAAATATAATAATTCATTAACTTGTCGCTTGTTAGATTAGATTTTAAGTTTGAAAGATTCAATAAATAGACATATGACGTGCATGAATATGTATAAATATATAAATGCATGCATATATATACGTATGGAGGCAAATGCATGTAGACACGTATATATGGTCGTGCTTTCTTCTTGGTTTTAAAATTAAGATTAAAAGAAAGGTATAAAAAATAAGAAAAGTTTATTTTGAAATACTTTTTGACGAAATTTCTCTTAAAAATAAAAAATTACACAGATTTTAACTATTTCTATACTTGTTTTCGGAATTATAAAAAGAATAAAATTGACTTTAAATTATCATATAGTGTTTTTTCTTTAGTTTCTTACATACAGTGTTTCTTCTTTCGTTTAATTTATGACAGCTCTGTTCAGTTTCTCTTAAGTAAGAGAGTGTGTTGGAATAATCCCTGCTTCATTTTGACTCTCCTGGTCACTTTTTTCTCTCTTTATACCTATTGGCTTTACTCGTATTTCTCCTTTTTCAATTCTATGTTTATTCTTTCAGTGGTATGTTAGAATTAGTTTTTACTTCTTGTGTTATTGCACGCTTGATTTTGTCCATGCATGTGATGGATTATAGTTTTTACATCTTATGTGTTTGAGATGAAAGGATATCAGTAGAGCCAATACATATCTATCCAATTTCAAGTCTGTTTTTCTTTATAATTTATAGTCCTCATTCATTTTGGTTAATAATGTTTCTGGGATAGAAAGATTTCCCAGTTGTAATGTTCTTGTGGCACTAATTTCTGTATTTACACGAGTCCATTTATCGAATTCGCTTGTTTTTATTTTTGATATGAGTTCGACATTGTTTCATGATTTTTTTAATTTTTGGTAATTGGCTTTTGATCGATGACCTGGTTTATTGGATTTACACCTTTTATTATGCAATTAGTGTATATTGTAGATGTTTTTAATCTATGTGATACCTTTTTCCCTCCATAGATCTTGATGAATGAGTGTGTTCTGACTTTGGCTTCTATTTTGCTTCTCCTCCCGTCCTTCGATGCTTGGTTTTCTCCAACCAGTTACGTGTTTTGATTTTTCTGTAGCTTGGATTGTCAAGTAAATGGGTCATGGTGGTTGTATTTTAGGTTGGATTAATACAAAAACATATATTAGTCCTCAATCAAAATTCTATATCAAAATTTTTTAAATGGGGAAAAAATGTTAGACACTAACCTTGTAGCGTAGGCTAATTAATTTAGGCTAACACACTTTCGTACTTTGTTAATTAACAATTAACAAAGTCTTTAATAACTATTCATATAAATTATCTTTCTTTTATTGACTAAATTAAAAGAAAATATTAAAAGGTTAACGAATACAATAACTCATTAACTTGTCAATTATAAGATTATATTTTAAATTTGGTATTTTCAATAAATAGACATATGACATGCATGAACATATGGGAACGTATAAATATATGCACGTAAAGAGGCAAAAGCATGCAGATAGGTACATATGATCTTGAATACTTTTGAATATTATATTTAATACTAAAAGAAAAATAAAAGAGAAGAAAAGTCTATGGTTATAAAGAAGAGTTGATTGAAACTCCATACTAGATTAAAATACTTCATGACGAAATTCCTCTTATAAATAGAAAAGGGTACAAATCTAAACTTTTAACATGCTTGTTTTTTAAAATTAAAAAAGAAAAGAACAAAAACTCAGTATCTAATTAACCTAAAATGACTATTTAGTTCTTGTTCTTTAGCTTATTATGGCTTGCAAGGCATGTGCACTTAGTTAGAATAGTTCATGAATGTGTAGAGTGTTGACTAAAATATGCTCTGCTTTCCTATTAATTTTTGCTAGTGCCAATAAAAGAGGAAAAGCTAAAAGAGGTGGCAAGAGAGAGGGCCGAGATCACTGATGAGGTAACTGTAACGGCCCCGGAAATTCAGAATGAAATATGTGTATTAAAAATGTCAAATACGGAAGCGTAATAAAAATTTTGATTAATATCCCTTACACTAAAACCAAAAACGTGCTCAAAGTATAAAAGAACAAACTAACTAAAAGAGATACTCGAAAATAAGAACTGTAAATATAACTACGGAGTCCTTAGGCGTCCCCTTCGCCGTCTTCCTGCGGAATGGGCTCGGGAACAACGTCTTCCTGATCTGAAATGGTTAAATAAGGGGTGAGCTATACCAGCCCAGTAAAGACATCACACTATCTTACCGCCACATAAGTAAAGGTGGGTAGAAAACTCAAAAGACCAATGGAGCATAATTTATAGTAAACTCGTTTATTAACATAAAAACTTTTACTGTCCACTAATCTCGGTGAAGTTCATAAAACAACATGTGAAAGCAATAACATTATCATCATCATGAAATCATATGAACTGTATAACAAATTACTTACCACGCCTTTGCATCTCAATCATTAAACAATACATTTTCCTCATTTATCAGCCTACTAGTATCCATGGGGTTCCATAGGGGTCCGCTACCCGTGAACCCTTAACATTTATAACCTGATTCCAGAGCTGTCCCCATACCCCATCCGGTATGGGCACCAAAACCATGAACCTCAGTACCCCGTCCTGTATGAGGGTGAAACGGGTCGTCCCCATACCCCGTCCAGGATGGGCGCCAAAACACATAAGGTCTCCATACCCCGTCCGGTATGAGAGACCACGCTCCCGGTAGGGTTTCCTACGGACCCGGTCCGTCCACCATCTCCCAGGATATCTAGTTAGGCTGTCTACATTATCTATTTATCAATTCACGTAACCTTTTATTCCCTTTTTCCTCAGTCACCATCATCAAATCACACACAAACATGTAAACCAACAGTTTATGTTAAACAAGACAACACACAACATCGAGTTCTCAGTCATTCAACCCATAATCAATAAAACAGTGATATATGCACACGAAACTATGAAATAAAAACATCAGACCTCATACTGCATTTAAAACTGTAAAATAGAACAAACAACAATTGACCGACAAATACACCAGACTCGGGCTCCATTAGCTACCTTAAACAATTTCACACATCTATTGATTCATGAAATACCATTTTATCATTTATTGAACTTTAATACCATTATAGGAAATAGGGTGAGGGGTCCTTACTTGTTTCGGGGTCTGAATACGGCTCTACAATGCGCCTACAGGCTGTCCCTAATTTTCCTTGAATTTTTTTCCGGGGAGCTGAAACGCACTACTAGTACCTGCACGTGTCCCAAAAAAATCTCAAATTAGACCTAGGGCCCCTTTCGGCCAATATCGCAATTCTGACACGGTGGCTCCGCCGTGCTCCGGCGACAGCGCCGCTGCTTGCAGCGGTAACATGTTTGTTACATGCTTGTTTTTCAAAATTAAATAGAAAAAGGTACAGATCTAAACTTTTAACATGCTTGTTTTTTAAAATTAAAAAAGAGAAGAACGAAAACTCAGTATCTAATGAACCTAAAATGACTATTTAATTCTTGTTCTTTAGTTTATTATGGCTTTCAAGGCATGTGCACTTTTTTGAGATAGCAGAAAGGTATAAGTAGTATAAAAGGGTTTAATGGTGAGCAGCCATGTGCGTTGATTGAGGTGGCATGAGTCGAATCTTTAAAAGGATGTAGAGATGGAGATTTAATTTTTTATTATTATTTTTCATAAATAATCAGATTTTATAACATCATTCCTTTTTTGTTTTTTCCTCAATAAATTTTTATTATTATTATTATTACATTTTACTTATTTTGTTTTATTTATTTAAATCATTACCCTTATTATCTATTCTGTAATATATCCTACAATTAAGTTATAAACATCTATATTTATTTAATGACTATTAATGTTGTAAATTTAATTGAAATTTAATTTAAACCTACTAAACCTTATATTCTATATATACAGGTTTTTAATATTTTAATATATTCAAGTGTGCATTACTGATAATTAAAAAATACTTTTCTATAAATATCTTGAACACAATTAAAATAATATTTCTTTTTTTTATTTTATTATAGAGAGTATCCTTCACATATAATTAGCACTCTACTAACAAAATTTAAAATTTTTCTAATACATGTTTGTATGATATATATTGTAAATATAGTTTTTTTAACCTGTTTAGTGTCTATTAATGTTTATTTTTAGTTTCTGATTATGATTGTAGCGCCCGGAAAGGGGCCGAAAAAAAAAAAAAAAAAAAAAAAAAAAGGCCACGTCGGCAGCCACGTCAGCAGGCCCGGTCAGCAGTCCTGGCCAACCGGGACCTGCCACGTGGCAAGACCACGTCGTTCCAAAAGGGCCACGTTGGCGATCCGCGTAGGCGCGATCGGACGGCCCAGATTTAAACGCACGGACGGCCCAGATTAAAACAAAATGGACGGCTGAGATCAAAAGGCAAAGGGTTATAAATAGAACCCCCACACCAGACCACAAACCCTAGCCGCCTGCCGCTCGCAGGAGAAGACGAACCAGAAGCCGGCCGCCGCCACCCGCCGCCGCACCAGAGGAATTTTCGACCGCCGATCGAGGTAAATTTCGTACCCCGGACTCGTTTTTCCACGCTGATTCCTCCTGTGGCCAAATCGGAGCCAAAATCCAGGCCAAACGGACGAAATACACGGTCGAAGCCCAGCGGCGCCGCCGCGCCCCTTCTCGGTTTTTGCCTCCGATGAGGCCCTTCCCGGCCTCCGTTTGATGCAATTTTTATATCACCGTGATCACCATTCTTTTCTCTACAGGTTGACCGGAGCCGAATCACCAAAACACGAACCTCGTCGGAGAGCCGCCGCACCCGAGAGCGCCGCCGCACCCGAGAGCGCCGCCACCGATAAGCTCCATTTTTCCGTGATTTTTTGGCCCCCCGAGGGCCCTAGGGTTGTTTTCTTGAAGGGACCGATGCGAGTGTGGCCGAATTCGGCCGGAAACGGCCGAAAACAGCCAACCCGAGGCGAATCGCCGCCGCCAACGGCGGTGCCGTCGCCGGAGCACGGCGGAGCCGCCGTGCCGGAGTTGCGATTTGGGCCGAAAGGGGCCCTGGGCCTAATTTGGGATTTTTTGGAACACGTGCAGGTACCAGTAGTGCGTTTCAGTTCCCCGAGAAAAATTCAGGGAAAATTAGGGACAGCCTACAAGCGCACTGTGAAGCCGTGTTCGGACCCCGAAACGAGTAAGGACCCCTCACCCTATTTCCTATCACGGTATTAAAGTTCAATAAATGATAAAACGGTATTTCATGAATTAACGAATGTGTGAAATTGCTTAAGGTCGCTAATGGAGCCCGAGTCTAGTGTGTTTGTCGGTTAACTGTTATTTGGCCTGTTTTACAGTTTTAAATGCAGTATGAGGTTTGATGTTTTCATTTTATAGTTTCGTGTGCATATTTTACTGTTTTATTGATTATGGATTGAATGACCGGGATATTGATGCTATATGTTGTCTGTTTGGCATAAATTATCGTTTTGCTTGTTTGTATGTGATTGATAATGCTGACTGAGGGAAAAGGAGAATGAAAGATTATGTGAATGGAATTTGTATAATGTGTTCAGCCTGACTAGATATCCTGGGAGATGGTGGACGGACCGGGTCCGTAGGGAACCCTACCGGGATTGTGGTCTCCCATACCGGACGGGGTATGGAGATCTTATGTGTTTTGGCGCCCATACCGGACGAGGTATGAGGATGGCCCGTTTCACCCTCATACCGGACGGGGTAATGAGATCTATGGTTTGGCGCCCATACCGGACGGGGTATGGGGACGGCTCTGGAATCTGATTTCAAGTGTTAAGGATTAACGGGTAGCGGGACCCCTATGGATCCCCATGGATACTAGTGGACTGGTGAATTAGGAAAATATGTTGTGTAACGATTGAATTACGAAAAGTGTGATAGGTATTATGTTATACAGTTCATATATATGTTTCCATGATGATGATGATGTTATTGCTTTCGTATATTGTTTTATGAATTTCACCGAGGTAAGTAAATGGTAAAGGTTTTATTATCGATAAAAGGATTTGTTGTAAATTATGCTCCATTGGTCTTTTTGTATTTTCTACCCACCTTTACCTCCGTGACGGTGAGATATCGTGATGTCTTTACTGGGCTAGTGTAGCTCATTCCTTATTTAATCATTTCAGATCAAGAGGACATCGTTCCCGAGCTGGTTCCGCAGGAGGACGACGAAGGGGACGCCTAAAGACTCCATAGTCACATTCGTAGTTTTTACTTTCAAGTTTCTCCTTTAGGTAGTTTAATCTTTTATATTTCGTGAGCACGTTTTGGTTTCAGTGTAAGGGATGTTATTCAAATTTTGACTTCGCTTCCGCATTTGATATTTATAATATAAATTCCATTATGAATTTCCGGGGCTGCTACAATGATCGCTTAATAAAAATATTTATTTAAATTTCTAAAACTATTATATATGTGAAAAATATTATGTAGTATAGAAATACAAATTATCTCATAAGGTTCTTATTGATTGTCTGCTCCAATATCAAAGCCTGTAGTATTTAATTTTTGTTCAAATGAAAAAAGTATTAAGTCTGTACTTGCCTTTGGTTTATTGGAAATTACCACTAACTACCTGCAAATATATTGTAAAAATGACTTTTAAGGAGGTTCGTATTTCAACTATGAGGATTAATTGTGTATATGAGAAAAATAATTATTTTAAAAATTATGAGTAGTTAATTATAAAAATATTCAAATAAATAAGCTTTTGGAGTAATTGGTCACATGTCTAGAACATGTGTAGCATGCTACCACTTATTTATTACATAATACCGTTATATCTCATGCCAAAATAAAAATAAAATAAAATAAAATGTAATAAAAAAATTCTTTTATTTTGTTTTCGAAAACTTGGTATGTATATGTTAAAATGTAATATCAAAATAAATTAAATTAAATCCTACACCTGCAGATAGATATAAACACAAATCAAAATGATTAGAGAATAATACATGGGTTGACATAATGAACAACTATGAAATTATCTAATGATTACATAATTCTTGATTAGCTCCTAGAATAAGATAAAATTACACATACACAAAGACAAATCTAAAACAATTGATAATGAAACATAAATCGAAATATTTATACAATAAAATTATTAAGGTGGTCTTAATGCTTTTAAACAATTTACATGAAAAAAATAATTAATTATGATAACATAAATTGAAATATTCATTATTATTGTTAATTAACGATTAACAAAATCTTTAGAAATTATATTTAAATAAATTTTCTTTCTTTTATTGACTAACTTAAAAGAAAATATTAAAAGACTAACAAATATAATAATTCATTAACTTGTCGCTTGTTAGATTAGATTTTAAGTTTGAAAGATTCAATAAATAGACATATGACGTGCATGAATATGTATAAATATATAAATTCATGCATATATATACGTATGGAGGCAAATGCATGTACACACGTATATATGGTCGTGCTTTCTTCTTGGTTTTAAAATTAAGATTAAAAGAAAGGTATAAAAAATAAGAAAAGTTTATATTGAAATACTTTTTGACAAAATTTCTCTTAAAAATAAAAAATTACATAGATTTTAACTATTTATATGCTTGTTTTCGGAATTATAAAAAGAATAAAATTGACTTTAAATTATCATATAGTGTTTGTTCTTTAGTTTCTTACATACAGTATTTCTTCTTTCATTTAATTTTTGATAGCTCTGTTCAGTTTCTCTTAAGTAAAAGAGTGTGTTGGAATAATCCCTGCTTCATTTAGACTCTCCTGGTCACTTTTCTCTCTCTTTATACCTATTGGCTTTACTCGTATTTCTCCATTTCCAATTCTATGTTTATTCTTTCAGTGGTATGTCAGAATTAGTTTTTACTTTTTGTGTTATTGCACGCTTGATTTTGTCCATGCATGTGATGGATTATAGTTTTTACTTCTTATGTGTTTGAGATGAAAGGATATCAGTAGAGCCAATACATATCTATCCAATTTCAAGTCTGTTTTTCTTTATAATTTATAGTCCTCATTCATTTTGGTTAATAATGTTTCTGGGATGGAAAGATTTCCCAATTGTGATGTTCTTGTGGCACTAATTTCTGTATTTACACGAGTCCATTTATCAAATTCGCTTGTTTTTATTTTTTATATGAGTTTGACATTGTTTCATGATTTTTTTTATTTTTGGTAATTGGCTTTTGATCGATGACCTGGTTTATTGGATTTACACCTTTTATTACGCAATTAGTGTATATTGTAGATGTTTTTAATCTATGTGATACCTTTTTGCCTCCATAGATCTTGATGTATGAGTGTGTTCTGACTCTAGCTTCTATTCCGCTTCTCCTCCCGTCCTTCGATGCTTGGTTTTCTCCAACCAGTTACGTGTTTTGATTTTTCTGTAGCTTGGATTGTCAAGTAAATAGGTCATGGTGGTTGTATTTTAGGTTGGATTAATACAAAAACCTATATCAGTCCTCAATCAAAATTCTATATCAAAATTTTTTAAATGGGGAGAAAATGTTAGACACCGACCTTGTAGCTTAGGCTAACTAATTTAGGCTAACACACTTTCGTACTTTGTTAATTAACAATTAACAAAGTCTTTAATAACTATTCATATAAATTATCTTTCTTTTATTGACTAAATTAAAAGAAAATATTAAAAGGTTAACGAATACAATAACTCATTAACTTGTCAATTATAAGATTATATTTTAAATTTGGTATTTTCAATAAATAGACATATGACGTGTATGAACATATGGGAACGTATAAATATATGCACGTAAAGAGGCAAAAGCATGCAGACAGGTACATATGATCTTGACTACTTTTGAATATTATATTTAATACTAAAAGAAAAATAAAAGAGAAAAAAAGTCTATGGTTATAAAGAAGAGTTGATTGAAACTCCGTACTAGATTAAAATACTTCATGACGAAATTCCTCTTATAAATAGAAAAGGGTACTGATCTAAATTTTTAACATGCTTGTTTTTCAAAATTAAAAAAGAAAAGAACAAAAACTTAGTATCTAATTAACCTAAAATGACTATTTAATTCTTGTTCTTTAGCTTATTATAGCTTGCAAGGCATGTGCACTTAGTTAGAATAGTTCATGAATGTGTAGAGTGTTGACTAAAATATGCTTTACTTTCCTATTAATTTTTGCTGGTGCCAATAAAAGAGGAAAAGCTAAACGAGGTGGCAAGAGAGAGGGCCGAGATCATTAATGAGGTAAATAAATTAATATAAAATATTGAAATTAATATTTTTATTAGAATGACCTTGCTTTGCCTTATTGTGTAATATTTAGTTTGTATTATCCACTAATAACTAACTTGATTTCTTGGTACTTATAGATGATGGAGAAGATCATCACCAATGGAAAGAGAAAGACGGTGGGAGAAAAGATTGATCCAATGATGAGATAATTAAGCACGTACTAATTACAAATTATATGGGTTAATGAACTTTATTTATTGTTTGTATGAATGACTTAATATTTTTAGGAGAAATCGTTAGCTGAACCAGAGGATAGTATTACAAAAAATTATGGGGTGAGTAGTGCTACAAGTAATAAATATTTAAGTTGACATAATGCTACATGTAATAAAATTGTTGTTCATGAGGTAAATGGAAATGTTGTTGTGCAGGAGGCAAAAGGAAATGGAGAGAAGTATAGCTCAACGCCAAGAGGTGAATTAAATAACGAGATATCTGCGGTTAATGTGAAGAATTTTTTAGAAGAGCTTTTCATGAAGATGTCTCAATATTCAGATAAAGGCATTTTTATCAATGAAAATTGCAACAAGGGAAAGAATGATGAGAAGGAAAAAAAGTTATGAATGGATGGTCTTTGTGGAAAAATTTGAGAAATTTTGCGAAATTAAGATGTGCAGCGAGCCTTTTTTTTTCTTTTAATATAAACCATGACATGAATGGTTGTCATAACATACTTGTAAAAATTGTCATGGAGATGTAAAACTTATTTTAATTTTCAAAAAAATATTACAAAAATTAGATGTCACAACAAAAGTTTATTTTCATCAAAATATTTATTTGCTTGAAGTCATTTCTTTTAATATAACTTTATGAAATCCCAAATAGACAACTTTATTAACTTTTATAGCGAACCCTTTAATAATTACATTAAACAACTGTGGGAAGATCCGACTTACTTAGTATAATCCTTTATTTTAACTAATTATAGATTCAAACATAAATAAAATTTAATTTTATAAAAGTGATAATAAAATTATAAAGATAAAAAATAGTCATTAGCTCTATTATTTGCCTATAGCCAGTAGGTAACCGAATTTAAAAAATAATATTTAGTTATTTGTAGCAGACTTATTATGTAATATTTAAATATTTTATACGTGCACAGAAGACCATCATGAAGGAAAAGGGAGATAGGGTGGAAGAGGAGATTGATTCCTTTGATGAGGTAATTAATAAGAAATTACTAATTACAAATTATATACTTGAATAAAATTTATTTGTTGTTTGTATAGGTGATGAAATCTTTTCAGCAAAAACCATTACCTCAACCTTATGAAATTTTGAAATATGATTGGCTGAGTAGTGTTTAATAAATATTTAAGTTGACATACGATAATGTTACAAGTACTAAAATTGGTATTTTTCAGGAGGAAAATAGAAATGTGGAGAAATACAACTAAATGTACAAGCCAAGAGATGGATCAAAAAGCGAGATGCCAAAGGAGTTTTTCAAGATGATGCCTCAACATTCAAATAAAGGCGTCATGATCAATGAAAAATGTAACAACAGAAGGAATGATGGGGAGGAACATAAGATATAAATTGGTGGTGTTTGTGAAAACAATGGATAACCCCTGACTCTTCTTCCTTAACTCAACGTATGGATGATGGGAGTCACCATTAACTCCTAATTTGTTAGTTATTATGATATTTATATATGATGCTGCATAATGATATATGATTGGTTAGATTTTTCCAAATATAGTCAAGTACTTTCTCAAAAAAAATTTTTTGAAAAGCAAGCATGTTAAAAGTTTAGATTTGTATGTTCTTATATTTATAAGAAGAATTTCGTCATGAAGTATTTCAATCTAGTAGAGATTTTCAATAAACTCCCCTCTATAACCATAGACTTTTCTTCGATTTTATTTTTCTTTTAGTAGTAAATATAATATTCAAAAGTAGTCAAGATCATGTGTATGTGTCTACATGCTTTTGCCTTTCTATGTGCATATATTTATACATTCCCATATATTCATGCACGTCATATGTCTATTTATTGAAAATATCAAATTTTAAAATAATCTTATAATTGACAAGTTAATGAGTTATTGTATTTGTTAATCATTTAATGTTTTCTTTTAATTTAGTCAATAAAAAAAGGAAATTATATGGACAGTTATTAATGACTTCGTTAATTGTTAATTAACAAAGTATGAAAATGTGTTAGCCTAAATTAATTAACTTATCCCCATAGATCTTTGATGCTCATTTTTCTCCCATCAGTTACATCTTTTGATTTTTCTATCGCTTGGATTGTCAAGTAAATGGGTCTTGGTGTTTGTATTTTAGGTTGGATTAACACCAAAACATATATCAAAATTAAGAACACACTCATACATCAAGATCTATGGGGGAAAAAAGGTATTACATAGATTAATAACATCTGCAATATACTCTAACTGCATAATAAAAGGTGTAAATCCAGTAATCCAGTTTGTCAACCAAAAGCTAATTATATTTCAGGGATTATTCTAGCATACTCTTTTGTTTAAGGAAACTGAATAGAACTTTCCAAAAATTAAACAAAAGAACAAACACTGTATATAAGAAACTGAAAATGTCCACATGCCTTGCATGCCTTTGTATATGAAAAACTAAAGAACAAACACTGTATAATAATTTTAAGTCAATTTTATTCTTTCTATATTTCCAAAAAATAAGCATATTAAGAGTTAAAATCTATGTAGTTTTTTATTTTTAAGAGAAATTTCGTCAGAAAGTATTTCAATATAAACTTTTCATATGTTTTACCTTTCTTTTAATCTTAATTTTAAAACTAAGAAGTAAGCACCACCATATGTACGTGTTTGCATGCATTTGCCTCCATTCGTATGTATATGCATGCATTTATATATTTATACATATTCATGCACGTCATATGTTTATTTATTGAAACTTTTAAATTTAAAATTTAATCTAACAATTGACAAATTAATGAATTATTATATTTATTACTTCTTTAATATTTTCTTCTAATTTTAGTGATAAAAAAAGGAAATTATATTTAAGATTAAAAGAAAAATATACATAAGAAAAGTCTAGAGCTATAAGGTGGAGTTGATTGAAAATCTCTACTAGATTGAAATACTTTATGCCAAAATTCTTCTTAGAAATGAAAAACTATAAAAAAGCTAAACTCTTTATATACTCATTTTTCGAAATCTTAAAAGAATAAAAGAAAACTTCATTATTTAATTAACCTAAAATGATTGTACAATATTTATTCTTTAGTTTCTTACATACAAAGGTTTGCAAAGCATGTTCATATTTTTGTTTTTCTATTCCCTAATAAGATGAGAAAGTAATATTTTCTAGTTGGGTAAATAATTTATAATTTTTCAAATTTAAACTTTCTTTAGAGAAAGTAATTGACCTTATTCGAATAATCTACCAATCATATAGTGTTATGCACTATATATATCTATTTGGACATAATAGATGAATTTGTATGCGTGAGAAAATTACTTATTAACTATCTATATGAACAAAATATAGAAATGATTTTACAGAATTGTCAGTTTATAAAAAAAATATTTCTTAAAGAGATTATTCATGAGCATGAGGCATAATAGTATTGTCCAAGTATTAAAGTATGATAGGAATAAACTACTATTAGGTATACTACAGAATAAATGATTTTTATTCACATTCTATTAAGTAGAAATGCAAAGGATTAAAATGGAGTTAATAAGCTGTCTAAAATATTCATAAAATCATTCCTTTATCTTATTTATTCAATTTTAAAGTATGACAATTTGTCATTAATTAAGAATTAATGAGGTAGTATAAGAAGATGTATATATATATATGTGTGTATATAGATGGTTAATAAGTAATTTTCTCAAGCATACAAATTTATCTATTATGTCCAAATTGATAAATATAGTGCATAGTGCTATATGATTGGTAGATTTTTTGAATAAGGTCAACTACTTTCTCAAAAAAAAAGTTAAAATTTGAACAATTATAAATTACATACCCAACTAAAAAATATTACTTTCTTATCTTTTAGGGAATAGAAAAACATAAAAATATCTACCCATATATGTATATATAGATTTCAAAATCAAGTACATTAAGAGTTTAAATTTTTATAATTTTTTATTTCTAAGAGGAATTTCGGTATAAAGTATTTCAATCTAGTAGAAATTTTCAAACAACTTCACCTTATCATCCTAGACTTTTTTTCTTTTTTATTTTTCGTTTAATCTTAAATATAAACTAAGAAGTAGACACGATCATATTTATGTGTATGCATATTTTTGCCTCTGTACAAATGTATATGAATGTATTTATGTACTCATACTTATGCTTGTACGTCATATGTTTATTTATTAAAACTATCAAATTTAAAATCGAATCTTAAAATTGAAAAGTTAATAAATTATTATATTCGTTAATCATTTAATAAATTTTTTTTAATTTTGTCAATAAAAAACAAAAATCTATATAAACATAGTTATTAATGACTTTTTTAGTTGTTATTAATCATTTCTATAATTTACTTGCAGCCATCTGATGGAGATTACTAATAATCCAAATATGAGTATAGACTTAACACTTCTTTCATCAGAGTAAAAGTTAAATGTTGCAGACTTTGATATTGGAGCTGATGATAAACAAGAACCTTATGAGATGATTTATATTTCTTTAATGCATAATATTTTCCATACATTACAAGAATATATTAGTTTTGAAATTTTAAATAAATATTTTTGTCAAGCAAACACATTAAAAAAAACAAAAATATTATTTTAATTGCGTTGAAAATTTTTATAAAAAAGTATTTTTTTAATTATTATTAAGTGCGCACATAAATATATTAAAATATTACAAACTTATATATATAATATAAGGTTTTCTAGGATTAGATTAAATTGTAATTAAATCCACAACATTTATTCAATTGATGAAATTAAAAATAATTTTGGGAAGAAGTGGTGAAAATTTGGGTTCGTGTGGCAAGGCATGCTGACTCGGTGCCATGCAGGAGACCACACTGGCAATCCGCGTACTCACAATCGGATAGCCCGAATGCGTTCCCGCGCGCACGGACGGTCCGGATCCGTTCCCTCCTTAGCCACGATCAGATGCTCGCGATTAAAGGTGATGAACGGACTAGATTCGTTCCCTCTTTAAATGCGATCGTACAGTCCAGATCAAATCGCAATGAATGGTCTAGATTCATTTACTCTTTAAATGTGATCGGATGGTGGAGATCAAATGCGATGAACGGTCTAAATTTAAGGAAGACGGGTATAAATATCTCACATTACACTAAACCCAAACCCCAGCCGCCAGCCTCCCTTTTGGAGAAGAAGAACCAGTCACTGGCGAAGAGAGTCGCCCACCGCCATGCCAGAACCACCTCTGACTGCCAAAAAAGGTAAAAATTCTCTTATCCACTCGAAATTTAATTTTGAACACCTCCATCGATAAATCAGAGAAAAAGAAACTGTGGACGAGCTGAAAACTGCAGGTAGAGCCCAACGGCGGTGCCGCAAGCAAAACCCAAAATACCTCCGATGAGTCCCTTCCCATTTCCCGTTTTGTGCAATTTTTTCACCAATATATTCACCATTCTGTTTTCTACAGGTTGACCGAAGAAAAATGCCCAGCCGCGAAGGTGAGTCGGTGAAGTCGCCGCACCAGAAAATCTTACCACCGGTAAGTTTTTATTTTTTGACTTTTTTCGGCCAACCGAGACCCTCTAATGTGTTTTCTCGCAAGGATGGGTATAAATCAGCCAAAACTGGCCAAAAATGACCAGTTCGAGGCAAACCACCCCTGCAAGTTTGGCCGTGCCGTTGTCGGAGCACAGTGATGCCGCCGTGCTGGAATTTAAAAATTGGTCAGAAAAGGTTTTTAATACCGATTTTGAATATTTGGGGTATTTTTAAGTACATGAAGCGTGTTTTAATCTCTACAGAGAAATTCAAAGAACCTAGGGATCGCCAGTAAGTGCAGTAAAAAGTTTAGTGTTTCCGACACCAATTCGGATAAGAATCCCTCACCTTATTCCCTATTATGGGATTGAAGTTTAATTATCAATAATACAATATTTTGTATAATTTAAAAAACTTCGAGAATTAATTACAGGTTACTAATGGAGTTATAACCGGTTATTTATTATTTTTTGTCCTATTTAACCGATTGTTTGATTTTACAGCTTTAAATGCATTATAATGTACTGGAATTGGTAAAATGATTGAGTTGTGTTTTCTTGATGCATGTATTATTTGTCTTGCGCTGATTTACGATTAAATTGTGAAACTAAAAATTAAATGAATGAATGAATGGTAGCCTTACTGGATATCTTGGGAGATGGTGGACGGACCGGGTACATAGGGAACCCTATCGTGAACGTCACTTCATACCGGACGGGGTATCGAGGATTGATATTTTTGGTGCTCATACCGAACGGGGTATGGGGACAGCTCGTTTTACCCTCATATTGGATAGAGTATTGAGGGATGGTATTTTTGGTGCTCATACCGGACGGAGTATGGGGACAGTCGGTTAGTTGACAAGGTTAGATGTTGGTTCATGCATAGTGGGACATCCCTATTGACCCCCATGGATACCAGTAGGCAAATAAAAAGGAAAACTTGTTGTTCTTGCTTACTTGAATATGAGATTATGATGTTGTTAAGCTATTGTCTCTATAGGTTGGTTTTAGAAATCTCGCAACAGTAAGTATGCAATAAATGATTTTACTTATAATAAATGAATTCACTTAAATGAAGAGCTCCGTTGGTTATTTTTATGATTTTTACCAACCTTCAATTTCTGTATTGGTGAGTAGTGTGATATTCTTACTAGACTAGTGTAGTTCACCCCTTCATTAACTATTTTAGATCAAGAGGACCAAGTTCTAGATCTCAATCAACAAAGGGGTTGTGAATAGTTCACTACCTAGACTCCTTCAAAAGCTAGTGAAGGTCGTCCTAGGATGCTCAATTATTTACTTTCGTTTATTTCTTTAATTTTTGTTTGTTCCTTTAGAAGGAACAGTACCGTAGCTCTATTGGATATTCTAAATTATTGTGTAAGGAATGTAAACCTTAACTCTATTATTTCGCTTTCGCATTCAATTTATAATTTATTTTCTTTTAAGTTTCGAACCATTACAATTCATATCATGGTTTATATTAAAAGAAAAAAAAGGGCTCACTGCACATCTTAATTTCGCAAAATTTCTCAAGTTTTTCCACAAAGACCATCCATTCATAACTTTTTTTCCTTCTCATCATTCTTTCCCTTGTCACATTTTTCATTGATAAAAATGCTTTTATTTGAATATTGAGGCATCCTCATGAAAAGCTCTTCTAAAAAATTCTTCACATTAGCTGCAAATATCTCGTTATTTAATTCACCAATTGGCATTGATCTATACTTCTCTGCATTTCTTTTTGCCTCCATCACAACAATATTTCCATTTACCTCACGAACAAATTTTTTATTACTTGTAGCACTACTCATCCCATAATTTTTTGTAATACTATCCTCTAGTTCAGCCAAAAGTTTCTCCTGAAAATATTCAATCATTTATACAAACAACAAATAAAGTTTATTAACCCATTTAATTTGTAATTAGTACATGCTTAATTACCTCATCAATTGGATCAATCTCTTCGCTCACACTCTTTCTTTCCCTTGGTGATGATCTTCTCCATCATCTATAAGTACCAAGAAATTAAGTTATTTGTAAGTGGATAATACAAACTAAATATTACACAATGAGGTTAAATGAGTTAGTTCACCATCTGTACAATAAGGCAGAGAAAGGTCATTCTAATAAAAATATTAATTTCAATCTTTTATATTAATTTATTTACCGCATCAGTGAGCCTTTCTCTTGCCACCTCTTTAAGTTGTTCCTCTTTTATTGGAACCTGCAAAAACTAATAGAAAAGCAAAGCATATTTTAGTCAACATTCTACACATTCATGAACTATTCTAACTAAGTGCATTATGTATGTGTGTGTATATATATATACTCAAAACCAACATATAAAGGAAGTCATTTCTTCTCCATCTGCCACCTTTCTTGGCCAACCAACCTTCTTCTTAACAGGGGTTCTCCCTTGTTCCCCATCCTCCTTATTCTTCCTTGGCCTTCTCACCTTCTTCTACATTTAAGTAGTACTTTCTCCCGGTGGCACTATAAAATTACTCTCTTCTTTTGGATTCTTCTTCTTTGGCTTTAGAGTGGGTTTATTTGGGTAGATTTCATTAAGTATGAAATCTGTAACCTCAACAACCAATCAGAAGGACCCCTTAGATTCTCTATGAATATAATACTGCAATTCCAAATGAATATAAATATTATCAAGCTTCTTTTTCTATTTCAAGATGAATATAGTACTTTAGAAAACCAATTTGTTAAGTTGGAAAAACTAAAAAGGACTTACTATATAATATATTTTAGTATCCCGTCGCCATTTCTCAGCCGTCCAGCCTTCGATTCTTTGTTGGATTGTGTATTTGGGCCTGTATTGGGTCGAAGATGCTCCGGAGTGTACTGTTAGTAAAAAAAATTAACCATTAAAGAGTTTTTACAAAACCCATTTGATTTAAAAAAAAATCTTAGAGATTTAAGTGATAGAAAATTTTACTAACAAGATCAATATTATTAGCCATAGCTAGGAGATCCTCAAGAAGTATGAATGAGACTATAGTTGTTCCAGCTATTGGACATTTAGTTTTCCTTTTGTGTCCCTTCTGGTTCCCTTACAAATTAATTGACACTAACTACACTATGATCTAAAAAACCAGTATGTAAAATTGCATTCATATATAAACATATCTATATATAGAGAACATGGAAGTACCATTTGAGTATAATCAAAAGGCTGGATATCTTCTTCATCTTGTCTTTTGAAAGAAACGTGGATTGCTGGCTTAGCCTCTGCCGTAATATTTATTCTTTGTGCAACTAATTGTTCAGCCTCTACGGCTTGATGGGCTTCTTTTTCTTTCTCTTCTTCTTTCACCTTGTCTCTAAACTCCTTAATTATTTTCTATTTCAAGATGGACAGTTAATAAATTCTTAAAAAATAATCAAAACTTTCACATATCCGTATAATCTGGAACCTACCCCGATGAATTTTTGCACTTGATCAGTGATATTGAACCATTCCATTCTGTTTTCGCTTGAATTGTGATCTGTAACAACTCATTCTTACCCTTTTTCGATGAAATCAACGACATATTATTGAATTCAAATACTAGACAAGAGAGAGATTAAGAAAGAAAGAGAAAAATATATGTTGGGGATGAAGAAAGCAGAAATGTATAAGTAGTAGAAAATGGTTCAATGGTGAACAGCCATGTGCATTGATTGAGGTGGCCTGGGTGAATTCGTTAAAAGGAGGCGGGGATAGAGATTTCATTTATTATTATTATTTTTCATAAAAAATCAGATTTTATTACATCTTCCTTTTTTGTTTTATCCTAAACAAATTATTATTATTATTATTATTACATTTTACTTGTTTTGTTCTATTTGTTTAAATCATTACCCTTATTATCTATTCTATATTTATTTAATGACTATTAATGTTGTAAATTTAATTGTAATTTAATTTAAACCCACTAAACCTTATATTCTATATATATAGGTTTTTAATATTTTAACATATTCATGTGTGCATTTACTGATATTTAAGAAATACTTCTTTTATAAATATCTTGAACACAACTAAAATAATATTTTTTTATTTTATTATAAAGAGTATCCTTCACATATATTTAGTATTCTACCAACAAAATTAAAATATATGTATAGATATTGTAAATACAGTTTTTTTAACCTGTTTAGTGTCTGTTGATGTTTATTTTTAGTTTCTGATTGCGTTCACTTAATAAAAATATTTATTTAAATTTTCAAAATTATTATATCTATGGAAAATATTATGTAGTAGAAAAATTCAAGTCATTCTTGTTAAACAAATGTTAAGTCTATACTTGCTTTAGGTTTATTAGAAATCACTGTCAACTACTACAAATATATTGTAAAAATGACTTTTAAGGAGGTTTATATTTCAATTATAACTTACATATGCTTTTACTATGTTACATTAATTGTGTATAAGAGAAAAATAATTATTTTAAAAATTATGAGTAGTTAATTAAGAAAATATTCAAATAAATAAGCTTTTGGAGTAATTGGTCAAATGTCTAGAATATTGTGTAGCATGCTATGACTTATCTATTACACAATACCGTTATATCTTATGCCAAAATCAAAATAAAATAAAATAAAATAAAATTATATTTAATTTTTATTTTCGAAAACTTAGTACGTATATGTTAAAATGTAATAACAAAATAAATTAAATTAAATTATATACCCGCATATAGATATAAACACAAATCAAAATTATTAGAGAATAATACATGGGTTGACATAATAAACATTTTTGAAATTATCTAATGATTAAATAATTCTTAATTAGCTCATAGATTAAGATAAAATTACACATACATAAACACAAATCTAAAAAAACGATAATGAAACATAAATCAAAATATTAATACAATAAAATAATTACTATGGTCTTAATGCTTTTAAACAATTTACATGAAAAAAATAATTAATTGTGATAACATAAATTGAAATATTCATTATTGTTGTTAATCAACAATTAACAAACTCTTTAGTAATTATATTATATAAATTTTCTTCCTTTTATTGACTAAATTAAAAAAATATATTAAAGGACAAGCAAATATAATAATTTATTAACTTGTCAATTGTTAGATTAGATTTTAAATTTGAAAGCTTCAATAAATAGGCATATGACGTGCATGAATATGTATAAATATATAAATACATGCATATACATACGTATGGAGGCAAATGCATGCAGATACGTACATATGGTCGTGTTTACTTCTTAATTTTATAATTAAGATAAAAAGGAAAATAAAACAAAAGAAAAGTTTACATTGAAATACTTTCTGGCAAAATTTCTCTTAAAAATAAAAAATTACACAGATTTTAACTATTAATATGCTTTACTTTAAATTATCATACAGTGTTTGTTGTTTCGTTTCTTATATATAGTGTTTCTTCTTTCGTTTAATTTTTGACAGTTCTGTTTAGTTTCTTTTAAGTAAGAGAGTGTGTTGGAATAATCTCTGCTTCATTTTGGCTCTCTCGGTCACTTTTCTCTCTATTTATACCTATTGGCTTCACTAATATTTCTCTATTTTCAATGCTATGTTTATTCTTTCAGTGCTCTGTCGGAATTAGTTTTTACTTGTGTTATTGCACACTTGATTTTGTCCCTGCATGTGATGGATTATAGTTTTTACTTCTTATATGTTTGAGATGAAAGGATATCATTAGAGCCAATACATATTTATCCAATTTCAAGTCTGTTTATCTTTATAATTTATAGTCCTCATTCAGTTTGGTTAATAATATTTTTGGGATGAAAAGATTTTTCAAGTGAAATGTTCTTGTGGCACTAATTTCTATATTTACAGGAGTCCATTTATTAAATTCGCTTGTTTTTATTTTTTACATGAGTTCGACATTGTTTCATGATTTTTTGGATTTTTGGTAATATTCTTTTGGTCGATAACCTGGTTTACTGGATTTACACCTTTTATTATGCAGTTAGTGTATATTGCAGATGTTTTTAATCTATGTAATATCTTTTTCCCCTATAGATCTTGATGTATGAGTGTGTTCTGACTTTGGCTTCAATTCCGCTTCTCCTCCCGTCCTTTGATGCTTATTTTTCTCCAATCAGTTACATGTTTTGATCTTTCTGTTGCTTGGATTTACAAGTAAATGGGTCATGGTGGCCATATTTTAGGTTGGATTAACACCAAAACATACATCAGTCCTCAATCAAAATTATATATCAAAATTTTAAAAAAGGGGAGAAAATGTTAGACACCAACCTTGTAGCATAGGCTAATTAATTTAGGCTAACACACTTTCATACTTTGTTAATTAACAATTAACAAAGTCTTTAATAACTGTTCAGTGTCTTTAACATGCTTGTTTTTCAAAATTAGAAAAGAAAAGAACAAAAACTCAGTATTTTATTAACCTAAAATGATTATTTAGTTCTTGTTCTTTAGCTTATTATGGCTTGCAAGGCATGTGCACTTTTTTGAGATAGGAGATAGATATTTTTTATTTATTGAAAAATAAATAAATAATATTTTTATTTGAGTAACTAATTTATAATTTTTCCAAATTAAAATTGTTTTTGAGAAAGTACTTGACCATATTAATCAATTTAGTTTCCTATTGGCTATAGACAAAATTTTTTAAATAGACAATATTTTTTATAATTATTTAGCCTCATATTTGTAATTGATATTTTCTTTTAATTATTTAGCTCGAATATGTTTTACTCATTTTTAATTTTAGCTTGCAAAATTTTATTTTCACTAAGATCGTAACATTTATGGTAAAAGATTTGAATATTTTTATTATTTAAGAAGGTCGAATTAAAATTTAACTAAAAAAATAGAACTTCAAACCTATTGTCTATATTTGTAAATTTTATTTATTCTTATATATCTAAATAAAAAATAATCAAACTACATAACTATTTTCTATATTTAAAAATTTGTTATTACTTTTATAAATTTAAATTTCAATTGCATTAAAATTTGTGATTAACATACTGGAGAATGATACATGGGTTGATATATAATGAACAATCATGAAATTATCTAATGATATGTAATTTTTAATTAGCTCATAGAATAAGATAAAATTAAACTTACATAAACACAAAATGTAACACCCACAAAAAAAAAGAAAATAATAAAATAAAATAAATAAAAAAATTTGTATAATTAAATAATTAATAAATATAATTTTTTATTAATTTAATTTATTTTGTTGTATTTTATTTTATTTTATTTGGGGTAAAAATGAAGTAAAAATTGAATGAGGACGAAATTGGAAATAATTTTGGAGAAAATGGGTAAAAATTTGGGTTCTTCGATATTTTTAAAAGAAAAATTAGAAATCAGGGGTCAAATTACAATTTGAAGAAGTTCTGCCACGTGGGACGCTCGGTTAACAGTCCTGACGAACTAGGACGCGCCATGTGGCAACGGGTGCTGACGCGGTGCCACACAAAAAGCCATGCGGGCGATTCGCGTGCTCGCAATCGAATGGCCTAGGTCCGCTCCCGCGCGCACGGATGACCTGGATGTGCTCCCTCCCAAACGTGATCGAAGGACCAGATTCAAACGCGATCGGACGGCCCAGAATGAATAGTGATGGATGGCCCAGATTGGATCGCGATGAACAGCCCAAATTCACTCCCTATTTAATCGCGATCGGACGGTCCAGATCAAACGCGATGGACGGCCCAAATCAAAAGTTGACAGATATAAATAACCCCCATCCGAACCAAACCCTAACCCTAGCCACCAGACCCCTTCGTTGGAGAAGATGACCCAGCCGCTGGGGAGCCGATCGCCGCGACCCACCACCGCACCGGAACCCTTTCTGATTGCCAAAAAAGGTAAAAACTTTTTCTTTTGCACAAAATTCAATTTTAAGCTCACCTATAGCCAAATCGAAGCATAAAGACTGGCTAATTGGCCAAAAAATACCGGCAAAGCCAAGCAGCGCCACTGCGGGGAATTTCACAAAACTCCTCCGATGAGGCCTTTCCTGATTCCAGTTATGTGTAATTTTTTTACTGTTGTGATCATCGTATCCTTCTCTATAGATTGACCAGAGCAAAACACCCAACCACAACGTGAGCCGGAGGAGTCGCCGTACCAGAGTGCCCCACCGCCGGTGGGTTTCAATTTTTCATGTTTTTTCAGCCAACCAAGGCCCTTTAACATGTATGAAATCTACCCGAACAAACTAACTCTGAAACCAAGGAAGAAGAATATGCAAGAAGAGAGCAGTTCTATAGTGCCACTGGGAGAAAGGAAGAGGTTCGATAGGCCAAGGAAGAATAAGGAGGATGGGGAACAAGGGAGCAGTACCTCAGTGAAGAGGAAGGTTGGCAGGCCAAGGAAGGTGGTGGATGAGGAACAAAGGACTTCTTCTGTATGTTGGTTTTGAGTATATATATATATATATATATTGCACTTAGTTAGAATAGTTCATGGATGTATAGAGTCTTGACTAAATATGCTTTGCTTTCCTGTTAATTTATAGGTGCCAATAGAAGAGTAACAACTGAACGACGTGGCAAGGGAAGATCATTGATGAAGTAAATAAATTAATATAAGAGATTGAAATTAGTATTTTCAATCTTGAGCAGACTATTAGCATTAACTTCTTTTACCTTGTTGTATATATGGTGAAGTAACATATTTAACCTTATTATGTAATATGTAAAACAATGAACAACATAAACCATTTATCAGTCTTCCTTAGCCAACCTTTTTTTGTATATTTTATATGGTTTTCTTGTTAACGTATCCTTTTTGGCTGTTTACATAATAATGACAATGGAAAATAAATATGAATAAACATAAAGTCAAGAAGTATGATAGGTACAGTTTTATTTTCTATGACTGACTACATTAATGGAAAATTATCATGGAGATTTAAAAGCTCACCATACTTTAAAAAAATATTACAAAAATTAGATATATAGCAAAAAAAATTATTTTCATCGAAAAATTCAATGTCAGAAATTATTTTTTTTAGCTATGTACCACTTTTTTATCATTTATTTTCATAAAAAAAGCTATGAATTCTCAAATGGACAACTTTCTTAACATTTATAGCAAACCTTTTATTAATCACATTAAACTTAATTTCATGTACTATGCTGTGATTTCATAATATTGCATATTGAGATATTTTATCTCACCCCCCTATCATTGTCCAGATACTAAAGATACCACTGCAGAGTGAGCAGTGATACGAAAAAAATTTCTGAAGTCTAGACTCTGATATTAAGGTTATTGTTTCGTATTTTTATTTAATAATGTAAGTAAGGAAATCTAGAGCCTCGTACATATGTTTATATTTTATATTTAAGGGATGTAATGCTTATGCAACTCTTTTATTATTAATAAATTTAAGTTATTTTACTTAACTTTAGTCTATATGATTTAAGGAAGTATGCTCTAGTCATTATCCTGTACGACGGGATGTGATCCGCGACAAGTGGTATCAGAGCACTATTCTAGGACATCCCTTGAATACGAGGCTGAGGTTCACATAAGACTTAGATAGAGTTGGGAAACATAGGGAAATGTCTCTAATTTTAAATTTCATGAATGTAAGAAATGATAAGGATACCGAGAGAGGAGACACATCGGATTCCAGAAGATCGGATCGAGCAGAGTCTAGATAGACTCATGCATATAGTCGAAGGCTTGGCCACGGTGGTAACTCAATACGTAGTCCATAGCTAAAGTGCTATAAACGGTAATAATGCTAGTACCAGTAACACACAGCCGATGGAGGGAAATAATGGAAAACTCATTGAAAGATTTAAAAGAATGAACCCGCCGCCATCATTTACTAGAGCAACTGACCTGATATTAGCCGAACAATGGATCATGGAAATAGAGAAGATATTTGATGGTCTCAGCGCCACATCAGAGCAAGAGGTACAATTAGCCACATTCATGTTCAAGGGAGCTGCAGAACACTAGCGACGCCTGAAGAAGGGATCGCTGATGATAGCGATCCTTTGGGAAGTATTTGGAGCAGCATTCTACGAGAAGTATTTCCCTGACTTTGTTTGAGAACAAAAGCAAAAGGAGTTCATAGGATTAAAGCAAGGAAATATGAGGGTGGCAGAATATGCAGAAAAGTTTATAGACCTCGCTCGGTTCACGCCCAACTTAGTAGCAGATGGAAGCCTAAGAGCAGGAAGTTTCAAAGAGGTATGCGTAAAGAGCTATGGGATAAAATCTTCGTTCTAAAAATTAATGACTATCAAGAAGCACTAGAACGAGCCCAGATTGCAGAAGAGGCTACAATCCCAATCCCACAACAGATCCAACGGTTTGATACCAAACAATAAGAGGAAGGTATATGAGCCACAACAACCAGATAAAAGGCAGAAAATAGATCTCTTAGTCCCAGCACAAGGGCCACAAAAAAAAATATAAATATCTACCCCATATCTCAATAATGAAAACATGCCTTGCATACCTTTAAATGTAAGAAACTAAAAAACAAATATTGTATAGTCATTTTAGGTTAATTAAACATTGAGGTTTTCTTTTATTCTTTTTAGATTTCGAAAAACAAACATATTAAGAGTTTAAATTTTTATAATTTTTTTTATTTTTAAGAGGAATTTCGTCATAACATCTTTCAATCTAATATAGATTTTCGATCAACTCCCCCTTATAGCGCTATACTTTTCTTCTGTTTTATTTTTCTTTTAATCTTAAATATAAATAAGAAGTAGGCATGACCATGTGTATGTGTCTGCATGTTATTGCCTCTATACATACGTATATGCATGTATTTATATATCCATGCATGTTCACGCACATCATATGTTTATTTATTGAAAGTATCAAATTTAAAATCGAATCTTATAATTGACGAATTAATGAATTATTGTATTTGTTAATCTTTTAATATTTTCTTTTAATTTAGTCAAATAAAAGAAAAGGAATCTATATGAATATAGTTACTAAAGACTTTGTTATTTGTTAACTAACAATGATAATGGATATTTCAATATATGTTATCACAATTACCTATTTTTTCATGTAAATTAGTTAAAAGCATCAAAGCCACACTAATAATTTCATTGTATATATTTCGATCTATGTTTCATTATCAACCCTTTTAGTTTTGTGTTTATCTATGTTTAATTTTATCTTATTCTATGATCTAATTAAAACTTACGCAATCATTAGATAATTTCATGATTGTTCATTATATATCAACTCATGTATCATTCTCTAATAATTTTTATTTGTGTTTATATTTATCTGTAGGTGCATGATTTAATTAAATTTATTTTGTTATTACATTTTAGTGTATGTGTACCAAGTTTCCGAAAATAAAAATTAAATTAAAATTTTTAAAACTTTAAAATTTTGGCATCAGTCATGACATGCTATATATTTTTCTCGACCTGTGACCAATTATTTCAAAAGTTTATTTGTTTAAATATTTTCTTAATTAACTACTCATAATGTATATAATATAAGGTTTTGTGAATTTAGACTAAATTGCAGTTAAATCCAAAAAATAAATAGTAATTACATAAGTATAAATGTATTGTAGAATATAGAATAAGGTTAATGGTTTATGAGTGAATAAAGGGGATGCATTTGAAGGAGAAAAAAGAAGGTTCTAGATGGGCAGGAAAAATATAATAAAATCTGTCCTTTTTTATCAATAATAATAATAATAAAATCAAACCTCTATCCTCACCTCAATCAATGTACATGACCCATCACCATTAAACCCTTTTCTACTACTTATACCTTTTTTTGCTTTCTTCATTCCCTCACAAAAATTTCTCAATCTCTTTCTCTCTCTCAATCTCTTTCTCTCTCTCTTTCTCTCTCTCTTTCTCTCTCTCTCTCTCAATCCTCTCCAGATACACAAGATGTCATCGATTCCATCTCAAACTGAGACCCTAAATCTCACTAGTTGGGAAATCCCACCATTTGAAGAACGAGGTGAAAGAGTTGCTGCAGATCAGGATTCAGCCATAAAAAGAATGGAATGGTTTAGTATTACTGATAGAGTGCAAAAATTTGTCCGGGTAAGTTCCAGATTATACAGATATGTGAAGCTTTTGAGGGTTCTTTTGAGAAATTTATTAAAATGATCTATTTTGAAACAGAAAATAATGAAGGAGTTTAGAGAGAAGGTGAAAGAAGAAGAGAAAGAGAAGGAAGCACGCCAAGCCGCACAGGCGGAACAACTAGCTGCAGAAGGGATTAATATTGCGGCGGAGGTTGAGGCAGCAATCCCAATTTCTTTTAGGACATCAGATGAAAGAGATGTCTGCCCTTTTGAATCCAACCAAATGGTGCTTCTACGATCTCTTTCTCTCTTTGTGTGTATATATATATCAAATAATTTTACATACTGGGTTTTTTAGATCATAACATAAAGTAATTTGTAGGGGAATCAGCACAAACGTAGAAGACAAAGTAAATGCCCAGTAGCTGGAACAACTTTAGTTTCCTTTAGTCTTCCTGAAGATCTTCTCGTCCTTGCCGATAATATTGATGTTGTTAGTGAAATTTTCATCACTTAACTCTCTGAGATTGTCTTTTAATTCAAATGAGTTTTGTTAAAAAGTTGTTAATGGTTAATTTTCTTACTAATAGTACACTCCAGAGAATCTCCTTCCACCCAATATAAATCGCAAATATTCGATCCAGCAAAGAACTCAAGGCTGGACGATTGAGAAACGGAGACGGGAGACTAAATCATGTGATACAGTAAGTCTTTTTTAGTTTTTCCATCTTAACAAATTGGTTTTTTAGAGTACTATACTCATCTTGAGATATAAAAGGAAGCTTGATAATATTTACATTCATGTGGGATTGCAGTACTACGTTCATAAGGAATCTAAGGGATCCTTTCGATCAGTTATCGAGGTAACTGATTTTATACTCTACGAAATCTATCCGAATAAACCCACTCCCAAACCAAGGAAGAAGAAGACGGAAGAAGAGAATAGTTCTTTATTGCCACCAGGAGAAAGGAAGAAGCTGGGAAGGCCAAGGAAGAATAAGGAGGATGGGGAACAAGCGAGTACCTCAGTGAAGAGGAAGGTTGGTAGGCCGAGGAAGGTGGTGGATGGAGAACAAAGCACTTCTTCTCCTGTATGTTGGTTTTGAATGTCTATATGTATACATCTTGAAAATGTTCAATTAATGAGTAACATTATAGTATTAAAATATTTTACCTTAAGTCTTTTTTTTTTTTGTATATAGGTGCCTTTGGTGAGAAATCCTAGTAATAATATGGAGAAAGATGTGAATGCTTCAGTGAGTCAAGTATAAATGTTTATATATATATGTATATGCATATGTATAATAGTTCATGTATGTATAGAGTGTTAACTAACATGTGCTTTACTTTCCTGTTAATTTTTGCAGGTGCCAATAGAAGAAGAACAGGTGAACGAAGTGGCAAAAAAGAGGCCTCAGATCCTTGATGAGGTAAATAAATTAATACAAAAGATTGAAATTAATATTTTTATTCTTGAGCAGATTATTAGAATCACCTTGCTTGCTTTGTGTTGTTGTATAGATGGTGAAGTGTCTAATGTAATATTTAAATTTTTTATACGTGGATATAAAAGAAAATTACACTAACTTCTTATGTAATATTTAATTTTTTTTTTATGTGGATAGAAGACCATCATGAAGGGGAAGGGAGAGAGGGTGGAAAAGGAGATTGATTCCTTTGATGAGGTAATTAATAAGAGATTACTAATCACAAATTATATAAATGAATAAACTTTATTCGTTGTTTGTATAGGTGATGAAATATTTTCAGCAAATACCGCTGCCTCAACCAGAGGAAATTTTGAAATATAATTGGGTGAGTAGTGTTTAATAAATATTTAAGTTGATATATGGTAATGTTACAAGTACTAAAATTAGTATTGTTTAGGAGGAAAAAGGAAATGTAGGGAAGTACAACTTAATGTACAAGCCAAGAAATGGATAAAAAAGCGAGATACAAGAGTTTTTCATGACGATGCCTCAACAGTCAAATAAAGGCGTCGTGATCAATGAAGAAGGTAACAAGGGGATGAATGATGAGGAGGAACATAAGATATAAAACCTTCACATATCTGTATAATTTGGAACCTACTCTAATGAATTTTCGCACTCGATCAGTGCTATTGAACCATTCTATTTTATTTCTGCTTGAATTATGATCTGCATCAACTCGTTCTTTTCCCTTTTCTGATGAAATCTACGACATATACTGTTATCAAATACTAGATAAGAGAGAGATAGAGATAGATTGAGAGAGAAAGAGAGAAATGTATACTGGGGGGATGAAGAAAGTAGAAAGGTATAAGTAGTAGAAAAGAGTTTAATGGTGAGCGGCCATGTGCATTGATTGAGCTGGCCTGGGTGGATTCTTTAAAACGAGGTGGGGATAGAGATTTCATTTTTCTATTATTATTTTCATAAAAAAAAATCAAATTTTATTACATCATTCCTTTTTTGTTTTATCCTAAATAAATTATTATTATTACATTTTACTTGTTTTGTTTTATTTGTTTAAATCATTATCTATTATGTATTGTTTATTTAATGACTATTAATGTTGTAAATTTAAATGTAGTATAATCTAAACCCACTAAACCTTATATTATATATATAGGTTTTTAATATTTTAACATATTCATGTGTGCATTTACCAGATAATTAAAAAACACTTTTTTATAAATATCTTGAACACAATTAAAATAATAATTTTTTTATTTTATTATAAAGAGTATCCTACACTTATAATTAGCATTCTACTAACAAAATTTACAAAGTTTTTAATATATATCTGCATGATATATAATTGTCAGCTCCAATATGAGAGCTGGTAGTATTTAACTTTTGTTCAGATGAAAAAAGTGTTAAGTCTGTACTTGCTTTTGGTTTATTAGAAATGACCATCAACTATTTGTAAATATATTGTAAAAATAACTTTTAAGAAGGTTTGTATTGTTATAATAAGTTACATATGCCTTTACCATGTAGATTAATTGTGTATATGCGAAAAATAATTATTTTAGAAATTATGAGTAGTTAATTAAGAAAATATTCACATAAATAAGGTTTTGGAGTAATTGGTCACATGTCTAGAGTATTGTATAGCATGTTATGACTGATCTATTACACAATATTGTTACATCTGATACCAAAATCAAAATAAAATAAAATTTAATTTACTTTTTATTTTCAAAAATTTGGTACGTATATGTTAAAATGTAATAACAAAATAAATTAAATTAAATCACATACCCGCAGATAGATATAAAAAAAAATCGAAATGACTAGATAATAATACATGAGTTGACATAATAAATAATCACGAAATTATCTAACGAATATATAATTCTTAATTAGCTCATAGTATAAGATAAAATCACACATACATAAACACAAATCTAAAAAAATTGATAATGAAATATAAATAGAAACATATATATAATAAAATTATTACTGTGGCCTTAATTTTTTAAAAAAATTTACATAAAAAAAATAATTAATTGTGATAACACAATTTGAAATATTCATTATTATTATTAATTAACAATTAACAAAGTCTTTAGTAACTACATTTATATAAATTTCTATTTTTTTATCGACAAAATTAGAAGAAAATATTAAAGGACTAATAAATATAATAATTCATTAACTTGTCAATTGTTAGATTAGATTTTAAATTTGAAAGTTTCAATAAATAAACATATGACGTGCATGAATATGTATAAATATATAAATACATGCATATACATACCAATGGAGGCAAATGCATACAGATACGTACATATGGTTGTGCTTACTTCTTAGTTTTAAAATTAAGATTAAAAGAAAGGTAAAACACAAGAAAAGTTTTTATTAAAATACTTTGTAATAGCCCTAGAAATTTAAATGAAATATATGTATTAAAAATCTCAAATGCGGAAGCGTAATAAAAATTTTGATTAACATCTCTTACACAATAACCAAAACGTACTCAAAACATGAAGGAACAAACTAACTAAAAGAGATACTCGAAATAAAAACTATAAATATAACTATAAAGTCTTTAGGCGTCCCCTTCGCCATCTTCCTGCGGAACGGGCTCGGGAACAACGTCTTTCTGATCTGAAATGGTTAATTAAGGGATGAGCTACACCAGCCCAGTAAAGACATCACACTATCTCACCGCCACAGAAGTAAAGGTGGGTAGAAAACAAAAGTGACCAATGGAGCATAATTTATAACGAACTCGTTTATTAACATAAAAATCTTTACTGTCCACTTACCTCTGTGAGATCCATGATAACAACATATGAAAACAATAACCTTATAATATCATGAAATCATACACACTTTATAACATAACACATATCATACCTTTACATTTCAATCATCAGAAAACAGATTTCCTCTTTTACCAGCCTACTAGAATCCCTGGGGATCCATAGGGGGTCCCCGCTACACGTGAACCATTAACATTTATAACCTGATTCCAGTGCCATCCTCATACCCCGTCCGGTATGGGCACCAAAACCATGAACCTCAATACCCCATCCGGTATGAGGGTGAAACGGGCCATCCCCATACCCCATCCGGTATGGGCGCCAAAACACATAAGGTCTCCATACCCCATCCGGTATGAGAGACCACGTTCCCAGTAGGGTTCCCTACGGACCCGGTCCGTCCACCATCTCCCAGGATATCTAATCAGGCTGTCCACATTATCTATTTATCAATTCACATAACGTTTTTGTCTTTTTCCTTGAACTCAATCATCCAATCATATACAAGATGTAAACCAGTAATTGACACCAAACAAGACAACACAGTATCAGGTTCACCATAATACAAACCATAATAAAAGAAACCATGATTCATGCATACGAGACCATAACATAATTACATCAAATATCATGCTGCATTTAATACTAAAAATTAGATCAAACAATAACAGACCAACACTGTATCAAACTCGGGCTCCATTGGCAACCTTAATCAATTATACATCTATAAAGTCACACAATACAGTTTAATTATTTATTTAACTTTAACACTGTGATAGGAAATAGGGTGAGGGGTCCTTACTTGTTTCGGGGTCTGAATTCGACTTTACAGTGTGCCTATAGGCTATCCTTAATTTTTCTGAATTTTTTTCAGAAAACTGAAACGCACTACCGGTACCTGCACGTGTTCCAAAAAAATCCCAAATCAGACCTAGGGCCCCTTTCGGCCAATATCAGAATTCCGGCACGGCAGCTCCGCCATGCTCTAGCGACGCAGCGGCGATTCACCTCAGGTTGGCCGTTTTCGGCTGAATTCGGCCACACTTGCATCGGTCCCTGCGATAAAACAATCCTAGGGCCCTCGGTGGGCCAAAAAATCACGAAAAACTGAAACTTACCGGCGGCGGTGCTCTCGGGTGCGGTGGCTCCTCCGGCATGAGTCGCGTTTTGATATTTGGCTCCGATAAACCTATAGAGAAAAGAACGGTGATCACATTGGTATAAAATTTGCATCGAACGGAGGCCGGGAAGGGCCTCATTGGAGGTAAAAATCGAGGAGGGGCGCGGCGGCGTCGCTGGGCTTCGGCTGGGTTTTCCGGCCGTTTGGCCGGTGGTTTGGCTCCGGTTTGGCCATAGGCGGACTCAGCATCGAAAAACAAGCAAGGGGGAGAAAATTTACCTCGATCGGCGGTCGAAAACTTCCCCGGTGCGGCGGCGGGTGGCGGCGGCCAGCTCCTCCGGCATCTGGTTCTTCTTCTCCGGCGAGGCACTGGCGGCTAGGGTTTTTGTGGTCAGGTGTGGGTGGAGTTATTTATACCCTTTACCTTTTAATCTCAACCGTCCATCGCGATGCAATCTTGACCGTCCGTGCCTAATTGAATCTGGACCGTCCGTGTGCGTGAATCTGGGTCGTCCGTGTGCGCGGAAATGGATCTGGGCCGTTCGATCGCGCGCACAGGGATCGCCTACGTGGCTCATCCCCTAGTCAGCGTTTTCTTACCACGCGGCCCGTCCTGGTTGGCCGGGGCTGCTGACCGGGTCACCGACATGGCTGCTGACGTGGTGCTGACGTGGCACAACTTTTCTAAATTATGTTTTAACCCCCGGTTTCCGATTTTCTTTTCAAAAACACCCCTATAATCCAAATTTTCACCCCTTTTTCCCAAAATCAATTTCAATTAAATTCAAGTAATATTTTTACCCAATTTTATCATTATTATTATTTTTATTTTTATTTTTATTAAATTAAATTAAATTAAATTAAAATCTAAAAAATTCAAACAAAAAAAAAGTAAAATAAATAAAAATAAAAATAATAAGAATAAAATAAAAAAAAATACTTGGGCGTTACAACTCTCCCCCTCTTAAAGAAATTTGGTCCCCCAAATTTGCCTCTTACTCTTGGTCGAACAAATGGGGATACTAGGCTCTAAATTCTGATTCTAGCTCCCAGGTAGCCTCCCTGGGCGTGTAGTTTTGCCACACAACCTTTACATATGATATTTCCTGGTTGCGGAGTATTCTGCTATTTCGGTCCGTGATACCGACTGGTACTTCTTCATAGGACAAGTCCTCTTGGAGTGGAAGCGATTCATGAGCCAAGACATGAGAAGGGTCCGGGTTGTACTTACATAGCATGGATACGTGGAACACGTTGTGGACTCTGGAGAGCTCTGGAGGTAGTGCTAGTCTGTAGGCAGCAGTACCAATCCTGTCTAAGATTTCAAAGGGTCCAATATATCGGGGGTTTAATTTTTCCCTCCTGCCGAACCTACTAATTCCCTTGAAATGAATGACCTTAAAAAATACCCGGTCGCCTTTCTCAAACGCTAGGTCTCTCCTCCGGGTATCTGCATAACTCTTCTGCCTACTCTGAGCTGTCTGAATGTTCTTTCTGATTTTTACTATTTTGGACGTGGTTTCCTCCACCAACTTCAGGCTGAACAATCTTCTATCGCCCACTTCCTCCCAACAAATCGGTGATCTGTACGGGCGCCCATATAACGTCTTATATGGAGCCATACCGATACTTGCTTGGTAGCTGTTGTTGTAGGCAAACTCTATCAGGGGTAGATGGTAGTCCCAATGGCCCCCAGAGTCCAGGACACAAGCTCGGAGCATATCCTTAAGCGTATGAATTGTCCTCTCTGATTGTCCATCAGTCTGGGGATGGAAGGCAGTACTAAGAGACAGCTTTGTTCCCATAGCTTGCTGGAAGCTACTCCAAAATCGAGAAGTGAACCTGGGATCCCTGTCAGATACTACTGTCACTGGAACCCCATGCAATCTGACTATCTCCCAGATATACATCTTTGCCAACTTGTCCAAGGAATCGGTCGTCCTAATGGCTAGGAAGTGGGAAGACTTAGTAAGTCAGTCAGCAATTACCCATATGGCATCATGTCCTGCACATGCCTTGGGTAGCCCCGATACGAAGTCCATAGTGATATGTTCCCACTTTCACTCCAGGATCGGTAAAGGCTGGAGTAACCCACCTGGGCACTGATGCTCTACCTTGACTTGCTGACATACCAAGCATTTATATACAAAGTCAGCTATGTCTCTCTTTATCCCATTCCACCAAAACTAGGGTCGCATGCTTTGGTACATTTTGGTGCTTCCTGGATGCATGGAAAACTTCGAGCTATGGGACTTCGTCATGATGTCTCTTTTTAACTCACTGTCATCTGAGACACACGCCCTGTCTTGGAAACGAAGTAATCCATCGGCAGAGATTCAGAATTCTGAGCTCCCTCCCTGTTCTGCATCATTCTTGCGGGCTACCAGGGCGGGGTCAACTGTCTGGGCTTCCCTTATTCTCTGGATTAACTTGGGCTGGACTGTCAGGCGGCCCAAACATGTGACTCTCTTCAGATCCTAAAGTCGAACCTGTTGCGTGGCCCCAATTGGTCTGCATTCTGAAACCATCAAATGAGCTAAGACACCTGCACTTTTCCTACTGAGAGCATCTGCTACCACGTTGCCCTTACCCGGATGGTATAAGATATCACAATCATAGTCCTTAAAGAGTTCCATCCACCTTCTCTGACGCATGTTGAGATCCTTCTGAGTGAATATGTGTTTCAAACTCTTATGATCGGTATAGATCTGAAAGGTCTCTCCGTACAAATAATGGCGCCAGGTTTTCAAGGCGTGAATGATTGCAGCAAGCTCCAAGTCATGGGTGGGATAGTTCTTCTCATGATTCTTTAACTGTCTGAACCCATATGCTATAACATTTCCATACTGCATCAGGACACAACCCAGGCAAAGATAGGAGGCATACTATAAACTGTATATCCTCTCGATCCACTCGGTAAAGCCAGCACGGGTGTAGTGGTCAGCCGCTTCTTTAATTCTGAAAAACTTCTTTCGCAGTCCTCATTCCACTCAAACTTGGCATTCTTCTTTGTGAGTCGGGTTAGAGGAGCTGCTAGATTGGAGAATCCTTCAACGAACCTGCGGTAATAACCTGTCATTCCCAGGAAGCAACGAATTTCCTTAACTGATGTCAGCTTCTCCTAGCCAAGTACCGCTTCAACCTTTTTGGGATTCACTAATACCCCTTCCTTCGATATGATGTGTCCTAGGAAGACGGTCTGCTCAAGCCAGAATCCACACTTACTCAACTTCGTATATAACCTCTTGTTTCTAAGGACCTGCAAAACTTGGGCAAGATGGTGAGCATGTTCTTCTCTGCTTTTTGAGTAGACTAAGATATCATCGATGAACACGATGACAAATTGATCCAAGAACTCTCTGAAGACCCTGTTCATCAGGTCCATAAAGATTGTCGGGGCATTGGTTAGCCCAAATGGCATGACCAGGAACTCATTGTCCGTACCTGGTTCGGAAGGCCGTCTTGGGGATGTCTTCTGTTCTTATCTTCACCTGATGATAACCTGATCGTAGGTCTATTTTAGAGAAGACCTGTGCACCCTGCAGCTGATCAAAGAGGTCATCAATCCGGGGAAGGGGATACTTATTTTTGATCGTAATCTTGTTCAACCCTCTGTAATCAATGCACAATCTCAACGTTCCATCTTCCTTCCTTGTAAAAGTGACTCCGGCACCCCAAGGGGACACACTATGTCTAATAAAACCACTGTCTTGCAATTCAGTGATATGTTTCCTCAGCTCTTCCATCTCAATGCAGCTCATGCAGTAAGGAGCAACCGAAATGGGCTGGGTACCTGGCTGTAGGTCTATAGTGAACTCGACTTCTCTGTCCACTAGCAGACCGGGCAGTTCATCCGGAAACACATCTGGAAAGTCTCGGACTACCGAAATCTCTTAAATACAAATTTTCTTCTTGGGTTTGCCTAGTCAGAGAAAACAGCAAGATTAAGGCACTAGAAGTTAAGAAAACTTGCCATCAAGGAATAAGTACTGAATAATTTTATTAATCTGTAAATGGCTCCTCGTTAGGAGGATTTAATACAACTTTCTTGTTAAAGCAATCTATGGTGGCGTGATACGCCACTAGCCAATCCATTCCTAAGATTACATCAAAATTTCCCGTGTCTAACCCTATCAGTTCTACACTCAGTTTCCTATTTGCTATCTCCACGGCACAAGCCCTATAGAAAACTTCCCCTACTAGTGTTTCACCCCCGGCAGTAGACACAAACAATAATGAATCAAGTTTATTAGGTGATACATTAATTTTGGAAGCAAAAGCATGTGAAACAAAAGAGTGCGATGCACCAGTGTCAAATAAAACATGAGCAATATTGTCACAGATAGTATACATACCCTGTACCACATCCGGGTCGACATCGGCATCTTGCTGGGTAAGGTTGTAAGCTCTGCCCTGGATAGGAGTCCTTCCTTTATTCTGGTTCCTTGGGCATTCTCTTGCATAATGCTGAGCACTGCCACAAATGCGACAAGTGTTGTTGAGGCATTAGCAGGGTCGGTCCCCGTGATCTCTGCCGCAATGCTGACAGATCTTCCCACGTGCTGCCCCTGGAGCCTGAGGAGGGGCCTGGATGGCTAGTCTGGGCCTCTTATTTGGCTGGGCAGGCGCAGTAGGTGCTGGCCTGCGGAACGGAGCTGAGGGTCGGGAACTCCCTCTTGGCTGAGGACGGGTGTTGAAGCTCATTTCCACGATCTGTGCTTTTGCTAGGACTGCTGAATATGTCTTGAGCTCCAATACTAACAAGTGTTGCTCGATCTCTAGGTAGAGACCCCACTGGAATCTCCTGGCCTTTCGGCCCTCATCCATCAATGTCTTCGGGAATATCGGCCCAACTCTAAGAACTTACGAGTATATTCTGATACTGTTATGTTTCCCTGAACTAGTTGAACAAACTCCATTTCCTTTAGGTGTCGGATGTGCTCAGGGAGATACTCCGCATGGAAGGCCGCTAAGAACTGCTCCCAAGTGACTGGTATAGGCAGGGTGGTCTGCTTGATCTCCCACCAACGTCCTGCTTCCCCTACCAGCATGTAGGAAGCAAGGGTAGCTCTCTGCTCAGGAACTACTCCCAAGGTCCTAAAAGCTCTCTCAGTCTCCACCAGCCAGTACTGGGCCTCTTCAAAAGAGGATCCCCCTGCAAAGGTGGAGTGGTTCAGTCTCATGTACCTCTCTATGTAGCTCGGGTCGATCAAGAAAGGAGTGGGGTCCCATGGAGGAGGGACTGGACCCGGCTGGGGATAGACTGGGGGGTCCTGTGGTGGCACCTGTTGAAATGGTGGGGGCACCGTATTGTACTATGGCGGTGCCGGGCAGTACCGTGGCTGGGGCACCGGGTTGTACTGCGGCAGTGGTGCCGGGTGGTACTGTGGAGGAGCAGGCTCGTGCCGGGGTGGCTCGGGATCAGCCTGCTGCAACGGAGGCTCAACCTGCGGTAGTGGAGGAGGGTCGGATAACTCCCTTCTCTCCTCTCGCCCTTGCTGGGCAACTTTGAACCCTTCCATCATCTCAAATAACCTGTCTACATCCTCCCGAAGTGAATTATCCCGGGCCGCTCGGTTTAGTGGGGGTCTTCCTCTCCTCATCTCTCTGCACCTGTATTTCATAAGAAATGGTTGAGTAACGATTTATCGGTGAGTATTTCCCTAAGCATTATTGTGTAAGGGATGGGTCCGATGAACGCATCTCTAATACCAACTGTAACGGCCCCGAAAATTTAAATGAAATGTATGTATTAAAAATCTCAAATGCGGAAGCGTAATAAAAATTTTGATTAATATCCCTTACATAATAACCAAAACGTACTCAAAACATGAAGGAACAAACTAACTAAAAGAGATACTCGAAATAAGAACTATAAATATAACTATGAAGTCTTTAGGCGTCCCCTTCGTCGTCTTCCTGCGAAACGGGCTCGGGAACAACGTCTTTCTGATCTGAAATGGTTAAATAAGGAATGAGCTACACCAGCCCAGTAAAGACATCATACTATCTCACCGCCACCGAAGTAAAGGTGGGTAGAAAGCAAAAATGACCAATGGAGCATAATTTATAACAAACTTGTTTATCAACATAAAAACCTTTACTGTCCACTTACCTCGGTGAGATCCATGAAAACAACATATGAAAGCAATAACATTATCATCATCATGAAATCATATAAACTGTATAATATAACACTTACCACGCCTTTGCATTTCAATCATTAAACAATATATTTTCCTCTTTTACTAGCCTACTAGTATCCATGGGGATCCATAGGGGGTCCCCGCTGCTCGTGAACCATTAACATTACAACCTAATTCCAAGGCCGTCCCCATACCCCTTCCGGTATGGGCGCCAAAACCATGAACCTCAATACCCCGCCCGGTATGATGATGAAACGGGCCGTCCCCATACCCCGTCCGGTATGGGCGCCGAAAAACATAAGGTCTCCATATCTCGTCCGGTATGAGAGACCACGTTCCCGGTAGGGTTCCCTACGGACCCGGTCCGTCCACCATCTCCTAGGATATCTAGTCAAGCTGTCCTCATTTTCCACTTATCAATTCACATAACCTTTCTGCCTTTTTCCTTAATCTCAATCATCCAATCATACACAACATGTAAACCAGTAATTGACACCAAACAAGACAACATAGTATCGGGTTAACCATAATATCAACCATAATAAAGAAACCATGATTCATGCATACGAGACCAAAAAATAAATACATCAGACGTCATGCTGCATTTAATACTAAAAAATAGATCAAACAACAACAGACCAACATTGTATCAAACTCGGGTTCTGTTGGCAACCTTAATCAATTATACATCTATAAAGTCACAAAGTACAGTTTAATTATTTATTTAGCTTTAATACCGTGATAGGAAATAGGGTGAGAGATCCTTACTTGTTTCGGGGTCTGAAACTGACTCTACAGTGCGCCTATGGGCTGTCCCTAATTTTTCTGAATTTTTTTCAGAAAACTGAAACGCACTACCGGTACCTGCACGTGTCCCAAAAAAATTTCAAATCAGACCTAGGGCCCCTTTCAGCCAATATTGGAATTCCAGCACGGCGGCTCCGTTTTGCTCCAACGACGGCGCCGCCGCCTACAGCGGCGATCTGCCTCGGGTTGGCCATTTTCGGCCGAATTCGACCAAACTTGCATCGGTCCCTATTATAAAACAACCCTAGGGCCCTCAGTGGGCCAAAAAATCACAAAAAACTAAGACTTACCGGCGGCGGTGCTCTCGGGTGCGGCAACTCCTCCGACGTGAGTCGGCTTTTGATGTTTGGCTCCGATCAACCTGTAGAGAAAAGAACGGTGATCACAGTGGTATAAAATTTGCATCGAACGGAGGTCGGGAAGGGCCTCATCAGAGCCAAAAACATAGGGGAGTCGCGGTGGCACCGCCGGACTTCAGCTAGGTTTTTCGACCATTTGGCTGGTGGTTTGGCTCCGGTTTGGCCATAAGCGGACTCAGCATCGAAAAACGAGCCAGGAGGAGAAAATTTACCTCGATTAGCGGTCGAAAACTTCTCCGGTGCGGCGGCGGGTGGCGGCGGCCAGCTCCTCCGGCGTCTGGTTCTTCTTCTCCGGTGAGGCACTGGCGGCTAGGGTTTTGTGGTCAGGTGTGGGTGGGGTTATTTATACCCTTTGCCTTTTAATCTCAACCGTCCATCAAGATTAAATCTAGACCGTCCGATCGCGATTTAATTGCAATTAAATCTGGGTCGTCCATCGCGATGCAATCTGGGCCGTCCTTGCCTGATTGGATATGGACCGTCTGTATGCGTGAATCTGGGCCGTCCGTGCGCACATTTAATCTGGACCGTCCGTGCGCGCATGAATGAATCTAGGTCGTCCGATCGTGCGCATGCGGATCACCCACGTGGCCCGTCCCGTGTCAGCGTTTTCTTGCCGCGCGGCGTGTCCTGGTTGGCCGGGGCTGCTGACCGGGCCGCTGACGTGGCTACTGACGTGGCACAACTTTTTTAAATTGCGTTTTAACCCCCAGTTTCTGATTTTCTTTTCAAAAATACCCCCATAATCCAAATTTTCACCCATTTTTTCCAAAATCAATTTTAATTAAATCCAAATAATATTTTTACCCAATTTTATTATTATTATTATTATTATTTTCATTAAATTAGATTAAATTAAATTAAAATCTAAAAAATTCAAACAAAAAAATGGAAAATAAATAAAAATAAAAATAATAAGAATAAAATAAAAAAAAATACTTGGGCGTTACAGCCGCCACACCAGAGCCACCTCCGACTGCCAAAAAAGGTAAAAATTTTCCTACTCACTTGAAATTTAATTCCGAGCACCCCCATGGCCGAATCAGAACAAATCGAATAGCAAGTGAGTCGAAAACTGTGGGCAAAACCCGACGCTGCCACTGCAAACAAACCTGCAACCTCCTCCGATAAGCTACTTTTCATTTCCTGTTTCGTGCGATTTTTCCACCTTGTGTTCACCGTTCTATTTTTTACAAGTTTACCGAAGAAAAACTCTCAGCTGCGAAGGTGAGCCGCCAGCACCGCCGCACCCAGAAAACCCCATCGTCAGTAGATTTCTATTTTTTATTATTTTTTTTACCAACCGAGGCCCTCTAACGTCTTTTTTCGCAGGGATATGTATAAAGTCGGTCAAAACCAACCAAAACTTGCTGAAAATGGCCAGTCGAGATAAACTGCCGCCGCAGGCAGTGGTGTCGCCGCCATGTCGGAACCCCAAAATTGGCTGGAAAGAATTTTTTACACCGATTTTGAATTCCTAAGGTATTTTTAGGTACGTGACAAATGTTTTGGATTCAGCATGGATAATTCAGGAAACTTGGGGACCGAGAGTACGTGCAGTAAAAAGTTCAATATTTCAAACACCGATTTGGATAAAGATCCCTCACCCTTTTCTCCATTACAGCAAATTGAAGCTTAATAATTAATAATTGTGTATTTTTATGAAAAATTAGAAAACCCTAAAAATAATTACAGCTCACTAATAGAGCCGGAACCGATTAGTTCATAGTCGTTTCGATTTTCTATTTATTTTTCTGTGTTGCTTATATTTGTTTACTATTATACTGTGCGTAATTTAATTGATGATTTTTAGGGTCCTTTTGGTTAATTTGTTATTTTTTGCATTGCATGCTGATATTTTGGTCATTGGTTATTTGGCTGTATTAAACTATATTATTGTCTAAATGAATTATGAGTATAAAATGAGATATAGTTATTGCATGGTTGATTGTTATGCTGATGACAATCTGTATGGGAAAGACTTACTGGGTATCCAAAAAAGGGCAGATGGGTCCAGTACATAAGGAACCCTACTGTGAACGTTACCTCAGTCGGACGAGGTTGAGAAGTCCCTTACTAGTAAAGTTGAGGAGATATGGTTCACCTTAATATCAGACGGGGTATCGAGGTGGTGGAATGTTTGGCGCCCATTACCGGACGGGGTATGAGGACGACTGGTTAATTATTTAATTGGATATTGGGTTCACAAGTAGGAGGAAATCCTTATGGATCCCAGGGGTACCGGTAAGCGGGTAAAAATATAAAATGATCGTTTTTTGTTATCTTTTATGTGATAAATAATAGTACATGAATATAAGTTTTCATAAGTTATTGTTGGAAAAAACTTATAACACAAATGTGGAATAAATAATTTTCTTTATAGTAAATGAATTTACATTAAATTAAGGACTCCATTAGTTACTTTTCTGATTTCCACCAATCTTCAATTTTTCGTATCTATAATTAGTGTGATATTCTTATTGGACTAGTGTAGCTCACCCCTTCATTAACTATTTCAGATCAAGAGAACTAAAATTCAGATCTCGATCAACAAGGGAATTGTGAATAGTTTGCCACCCGGATCCCTTTCAAAAGCTAGTGAAGGTCATCCTAGGATTGTTTAATTATTTGTCTTTCGTTTATTTCTTTAATTTTTATTTATTCTTTTATAAAGGACATTCCTGTAGCCTTATTGAGCATTCTAAAGTATTATATAATGAATGTAAACCCTAAGTCTATTATTTCATTTCCGCATTTAATTTATGATTTTATTTTCATTTAAGTTCTGAGCCTTTACAATTGGTATCAGAGCCACATTCCTTGAAACCATTCCTTACACAATTATTTAAAAACACTAAAAACGAACTCTCGTCTAACCATTCCTTGTGAAAAATAAGTACAAAGACACGAGAAGATGAGGTCCCTTAATGAACAGGGCAGCCCAAGACGGATCACTTCGAGAGGATGTTGATTGGCTCTTCGAGATTTTAGAAAGACTCATCTCTGCCTAGTAAGTCAGGGAAGAGATGAGGGAATGGTAGGTTATTACCGTAGGTTTATAAAAGGATTTTCTAGTCTAGCTTCTCCTTTGACTCGGCTCGCAAAGAAGAACGTCAAGTTTGAGTGGAATGAGGACTATGAAATGAGCTTTTCAGAACTAAAGAAGTGGTTGACTACTGCACTCATGTTGGCTTTACCGAGTGGGACAGGTGGATATACAGTTTATAATGATGCGTACTAGTTGGGGCTGGGTTGTGTTATGATGCAGCATGGGAAGGTCATAGCCTACGGGTTCAGGCAGTTGAAGAGTCATGAGAAAAACTACCCCACCCATGACTTAAGACTTACTGTGATTATCCACATCTTAAAGACTTGGTGCCATTACTTGTATGGGGAGACTTTTCATATCTATACCGATCATAAGAGCTTGAAACACATATTTACTCAAAATGATCTCAACATGTGTCAAAGATAATGGATAAAATTCATGAAGGACTACGATTGCAATATTTTGTATCACCCAAGCAAGGGCAACGTGGTAGCTGATGCACTTACCAGAAAAAGTGAAGGTATATTAGTTCACCTAATAGTTTCTGAATGCAGAGTAATAGGGGTCGTATAACATATGCGACTTCAGGACCTGAAGAGAGTTACATGTTTGGCCCACCTGACTGTTCAACCTGAGTTGATCTAGAGAATAAAGGAAGCTCAATTCACCGATTCTACCCTAGTAACTCTCAAGAAAGATACAGAACAGAGAGTAAATTTAGAATTTCGAGTCTTTGCCGATGGGTTGCTCAGATTTTAGGACATGGTGTGTGTTCTATGTGACAGTGAACTGAAAATGGATATTATGATAAAGGTTCATAGCTCAAAGTTTATCATGCATCTTGGAAGCACTAAAATGTATCAAAGTATGCGACCCAAATTTTAGTAGAACGGATGAAAAGAGAGGTGGTCGAATTTGTTTCTAAGTGTCTAGTGTGTCAGCAGGTTAAGGCAGAGCATCAATGCCCAGACAGGATACTTCAACCATTATCGATTCCAGAGTGGAAGTGGGAACACATCACAATAGATTTCGTGACAGAATTGGTTAGGGCACACTCAGGACATGATGTCATTTGGGCAATTGTTGACTGGCTCACCAATTCTTCTCATTCTTTGGCCATCAAGATGACCGACCCCTTAGACAAGCTAGCAATAATACATATCCGAGAGATAGTCAGGTTACATAGAATGCTAGTGACAGTAGTATCCGACAGGGACCCTAGGTTCACTTCTCGGTTCTGGTCTAGTTTTTAGCAAGTCATGAAAACGAAACTGTCTCTTAGTATCGCATTCCACCCTCAGACTGATGGATAATTAAAAAGGACGATCCGCACACTTGAAGATATGCTTCGAACTTATGTTCTTGATTTCGGGGGTTATTGGGATGATCATTTACTCTTAATAGAGTTTGTCTACAATAACAACTACCAAGCAAGTATCAGCATGGCTCCGTATGAGGTATTATATAGCCGCCCATGTAGATCGTCGATCTGTTGGGAAGAGGTAGGTGATAGGAAATTGTTCAGTCCAGATCTTGTGGAGGAAACTACAGCTAAAATAGTTAAGATTATGAAGAATATTTAAATGGCTCAGAGCAGTGAGAACAGTTATGTGGACACCCGGAAGAGGGATTTGGAATTTTAAAAAGGTGATCGAGTGTTCCTCAATATCACTCCTTTCAAGAGAATCAATAGGTTTAGCAAGAGGAAAAAACTAAATTCTCAGTTTATTAGGCCATTTGAGATCTTAAACAGAATTGGTACTGCCACCTGCAGACTGGCACTACCTTCAGAACTATTTAGAGTACATAATGTGTTTCATGTGTCCATGCTACGGAAGTACAACTCGAACCCCTCTCAAATCTTGGCCCATGAGCCCCTTTCACTTCAAAAAGATCTATCCTATAAGGAGGTACCAGTGGATATTATAAACCGAAATAGCAGAGTACTCCTCAACCGAAAAATTTCCTTCGTTAAGGTCTTATAGCAGAATCACACACAGAGAAAGGTTACATAAGAGCTAGAATCAGACTTCAGAGCCCAGTACTCCCAACTGTTTGATTGAGTGAGATGGGACAAATTTAAGGGACCAAATTTCTTTTAAAAGGGGGAGAGTTATAATACTCGATCCCGAAATTTGATCTGAAATTAATTTTAACATTTTAAATATATAAAAAATTTATTTTTAAATTAATTCATTTTAATTTTTGTTGAATTTATGGAAAAAAAAATAGGTTATGGATGAAATTATGAAAAAAATGGATGCAAATTTGGATTCGATGGGTGTTTTTGAAAGAAAAATAAAAAACTGGAGGTCATAGTGCAAATAAAGAAAATTTTACCACATAGAACCGCCTAGTCAGCAACCCCGACGAACTGGAGCATGCCGCGTGGCAAGGCACGCTGACATCGGTACCACGCAAGATGTCACGTGGGCGATCCACGTGCCCCACGATTGAACAGCCTAAGATCGATCTCGTCCATGTGGACGGCCCTAATTTGTTCTCCTTTTAAACACGATCGAACAGTTGAGATCAAATTGTGATAAATGGTTTAAATTTATTTTTTTCTTAAATACGATCGGACGGTCGAAATCAAACGCGATGAATGGTATAGATTCGTTTCTTCCTTAGGCGCGATCGAACGGTCGAGATTAAACGCGATGTACGGCCTAGATTAACGTGACATGGGTATAAATATTTCACATCACACTAAACCCAAACCCTAACTGCTAGCCTTCCGCTGGAGAAGAAAAACCAATTATCGGAGAAGGGAGCCGACCACCACCGCACCGGAGTCACTTCTGACCGTCAAAAAATGTAAAATTTCTCCTACTCACTCAAAATTTGATTCCGAGCACCCCTATGGCCGAATCAGAGCAAAACAAACGGCAGGGGAGCCGAAAATCGCGGGCAAAACCCAACAGCACCGCTGCGAGCAAAACCCCCAACCTCCTCCGATGAGCCCCTTTCCATTTTCTGTTTCATGCGATTTTTTCATTGTTGTGTTCACCGTTCTGTTTTCTACAAGTTGACTGAAGAAAAACTCTCAACCGTGAAAGTGAGCCGGCGGAGCCGCCGCACCTGAAAAACCCTACCGTCGGTAGGTTTCTGTTTTCAATTTTTTTATGGCTAATCGAGGCCCCCTAACGTGTTTTTGCGAGGATATATATATAACCAGCCAAAACCGACCTAAAAGGGCCAAGCCGAGGTAAACCATCATCGCAGGCGGTGGTGCCGCCATGTTGGAACCCTGATATTAGCCAGAAAGGATTTTTTTATACCAGTTTTGGATTCCTATGGTATTTTTAGCTACATGACAAGAGTTTTGGATTCTGCATGGATAATTCAAAAAATTTGGGGACCACCAGTAGGCACAGTAGAAAGTTCAGTATTTCGAACACCGATTCGGGTAAGGATTCCTCACCTTTTTCTCTGTTACGGCAAATTGAAGCTTAATAATTAATAATTGTGTATTTTCATGAAAAAATAGAGAACCCTAAAAATAATTACAGGTCATTAGTGGAGCTGGAACTGATTAATTCACAGTCGTTTCGATTTTCTGTTTATTTTTCTGTATTGTCTATATTTGTTTACTATTATACTGTGCATAACTCAATTATTGCCTTTTAGGGTCTTTTTGGTTATTTTGTTATTTGTTTTTCCTGCATTGCATGTCGATATTCTGGTCATCGATTATTTGGCTGTATTAAACTATATTGTTGTCTAAATAAACTATGAGTATAAAATGAGATATGGTTATTGCATGGTTAATTGTTATGCTGATGGAAATCTGTATGGGAAAGACTTACTGGGTACCCGAAAAATGACGGACAGATTCGGCACATAGAGAACCCTACCGTAAATATTACCTCAATCGGATGGGGCTGGGAAGTCTCTTACCAGTAAAGTTTGGGAGATATGGATTACCTTCATACCGGACGAGGTATCAAGATGGTGAAATGTTTCACGTCCATTATCAGATAGGGCATGAGAACAGTCGGTTAATTATTTAATTTGATATTGTGTTCATGAGTAGGAGGACACTCCTATGCACCCTCAGGGGTACCGGTAAATTGGTAAAAATATAAAATGATTGTTTCTTTTTATCTTCTATGTGATAAATAATAATACATGAATATGAATTTTCATAAGTTATTGTTGGGAAAGACTTATTACACAAATGTGGAATAAATGGTTTTCTTTATAGTAATAAATTTACATTAAATTAAGGGCTCTATTAGTTATTTTTATTATTTTTACAAATCTTCAGTTTTTCGTATTTATGATTAGTGTGATATTCTTACTGAACTAGTATAGCTCACCTCTTTATTAATTATTTCATATTAAGAGGACCAAAATTCATATCCCGATCAACAAGGGAGTTATGAATAGTTCACCATCCAAACTCCCTTCAAAAGCTAGTGAATGTCATCCTAAGATTGTTTAGTTATTTGTTTTTTGTTTATTTTTTTTATTTTCGTTTCTTCTTTTAGAATAGATATTCTCATAACCCTATTAGGCATTCTAAAGTATTGTGTAAGGAATATAAACTCTAACTCTATTATTTCGTTTCCGCATTTAATTTATGACTTTATTTTCATTTAAGTTCTGGGTCTTTACGTCTTTAGTATAAGCCTTCAACACTAAACAAATATAGATTCGAGTTAATGGTGACTATATTCGAGCATATAATTATTTATTTTCATATACTTTTAATTTTAGCAATGGTATATAACTTATTATTTTTATAAATACATTATAAATTAATAATAATCAACCCATAATATTTTATATAATAAAATTAATAACTTAATTTATCAATAAATTAATAAAATTACACTGATTAAATTAGTTTTAAGTTCAAAAAATTATAACATATTTAATGAAAAAATATTTTATAGTAACTAAAAATTTTTAATTAAAGTACTATTTACGAAAAGAATAAAAACCCAAATTAATTTTTTAACAAATTAAGAAAAAAAAAAGACAAAAAAAAATTATTTGGGTAAGTGTCAAATACTTGGAATTGGTCAAAGCCTTGATTTATGGTAAAGGAGTACAAATTTTCTTCCCTCGAAGCTTTGAAAAGAAGACTTCTCTTTCTGAAATTCATGTAAAATTTCATATTTAATTAAATTAAAGTTTTAAGAGGTTAATTTTCAATAATTTTTCTAATTAAATTATGTAACACCCAAATTTTTATTTTTATTATTATTAGAATTATTTTTGTAACGCCTGAAAAATTTGTTATTTTATTATTATTAAATATTTTTATTAAGTTAAAAAAAAAAAAGTGCGCAACGTCAGCAGCCACGTCAGCAGACCCAATCAGCAGTCCTGGCCAACCAGGACCTGCCACGTGGCAAGACCACGTCGACCGGGGACGGGCCACGTTGGCGATCCGCGTACGCGCGATCGGACGGCCCAGATCAAGCGTGCGCACGAACGGCTCAGATTAAATCAAAATGGACGGCTGAGATCAAAAGGCAAAAGGGTATAAATAGAACCCCCATACCTGACCACAAAAACCCTAGCCGCCTGCCCTCGCCGGAGAAGACGAACCAGACGCCGGAGAAGCCGGCCGCCGCCACCCGCCGCCGCACCAGGGAGATTTCCGACCGCCGATCGAGGTAAATTTCATACCCCCGACTCGTTTTTCCGCGCTGATTTCCTCTGTGGCCAAATCAGAGCCAAAATCCCGGCCAAACAACCGGAAAACATGGCCGAAACCCAGCGGCGCTGCCGCGCCCCTCCTCGATTTTTGCCTCCGATGAGGCCCTTCCCGGCCTCCGTTTGATGCAATTTTTATATCACCGTGATCACCATTCTTTTCTCTACAGGTTGATCGGAGCCGAATCACCAAAACACGAATCTCACCAGAGAGCCGCCGCACCCGAGAGCACCGCAGCTGGTAAGCTTCGGTTTTTCGTAATTGTTTGGCCCCCCGAGGGCCCTAGGGTTATTTTATCGCAAGGACCGATGCAAGTGTGGCCGAATTCGGCCGGAAACGGTCGAAAACGGCCAACCCGAGGCGAATCGCCGTCGCCGGAGCACGGCGGAGCCGCCGTCGCCGGAGCACGGCGGAGCCGCCGTGCCGGAATTGCGATATTGGCCAAAAAGGGGCCCTGGGCCTAATTTGGAATTTTTTGGAACACGTGCAGGTACCAGTAGTGCGTTTCAGTTCCCTGAAAAAAATTCAGGGAAAATTAGGGACAGCCTGTAGGCGCACTGTGAAGCCGTGTTCGGACCCCGAAACGAGTAAGGACCCCTCACCCTATTTCCTATCATGGTATTAAAGTTCAATAATGATAAAACGGTATTTCTTGAATCAACGAATGTGTGAAATTGCTTAAGGTCGCTAATGGAGCCGAGTCTAGTGTGTTTGTCGGTTAACTGTTATTTGGCCTATTTTACAGTTTTAAATGCACTATGAGGTTTGATGTTTTCATTTTATAGTTTCGTGTGCATATTTTACTGTTTTATTGATTATGGGTTGAATGACTGAGATACCGATGCTGTATGTTGTCTGTTTGGCATAAATTACTGTTTTACTTGTTTGTATGTGAATTGATGATGCTGACTGAGGAAAAGGAGAATGAAAGATTATGTGGATTGATAATTGTATAATGTGGTCAGCCTGACTAGATATCCTAGGAGATGGTGGACGGACCGGGTCCGTAGGGAACCCTACCGGGATTGTGGTCTCTCATACCGGACGGGGTATGGAGACCCTATGTGTTTTGGCGCCCATACCGGACGGGGTATTGAGGTTTATAGTTTTGGCGCCCATACCGGACGAGGTATGGGGACGGCCCTGGAATCTGATTACAAGTGTTAAGGGTTAACGGGTAGCGGGACCCCTATGGATCCTTATAGATATTAGTAGGCTAGTAAATGAGGAAAATTATGTTGTGTAATGATTGAATTACAAAAGGCGTGATAAGTATTATGTTATACAGTTTATATGATTTCATGATGATGATAATGTTATTGCTTTCGTATATTGTTTTATGAATTTCACCGAGGTAAGTGGATGGTAAAGGATTTATTATGGATAAAAGGATTTGTTGTAAATTATGCTCCATTGGTCTTTTTGTGTTTTCTACCCACATTTACCTCCGTGACGGTGAGATATCGTGATGTCTTTACTGGGCTAGTGTAGCTCATTCCTTATTTAATCATTTCAGATCAGGAAGACATTGTTCCCGAGCCTGTTCCGCAGGAAGACGACGAAGGGGACGCCTAAAGACTTCATAGTCATATTCATAGCTTTTACTTTCGAGTTTCTCTTTTACTTAGTTTGATCTTTTATATTTTGAGCACGTTTTTGGTTTTAGTGTAAGGGATGTTAATCGAAATTTTGACTTCGCTTCCGCATTTGACATTTTTAATACACATATTTCATTTTAAATTTCCGGGGCCGTTACAATTTTGATTTTATTTTATTTTAATAATTAATTTATTAGGTAATAATTATATAGTTTTAATTTAATTTAATAGAAATAAAAATAATAATGATGATAAAAAGGGGTAAAATTATTTTTTGGATTTAACTGAAAATGACTTTGGAAAAAATTGGTGAAAATTTAGATTATTGAGGTATTTTTAAAAAGAAAATCGAAAACCGGGGGTCAAAACGCAATTTAAAAAAATTACACCATGTCAACAGCCATGTCAACAGCCTGGTCAGCAGCTCCGGCCAACCAAGACACGCCGCGTGGCAGAGACGCTGATGCGGGAAGGAACCGACCGCCGCCACCCGGCGCCGCATCAGAGCACCTTTTGGCCGCCAAACGAGTTAAAGTTTCTCCCCTTGGCTCAGTTTTGGATGCTGAACCCACCTGTGGCCAAATCGGAGCCAAACCACCGGCCAATTGGCCGAAAAACACTGCCAAAGTCCAGCGGCGCCGCTGCGAGTTTCTTCGATTTTTGCCTCCGATGATGCCCTTCCCGATTCCCATTCGATGTAATTTTTACACTACTGTGACCACTGTCCTTTCTTCTACAGGTTGATTGGCGTAAAACATCAAACCGCGACTCGCGCTGAAGAAACCGCCGCACCCGAGAGCTCCGCCGCCAGTAAGTCTCGATTTTTTGGATTTTTTTGGCCCACCGAGGACCCTAGGGGTGTTTTATCATAGGAACCAATGCAAGTTTGGCCGAATTCGACCGAAAACGGTCAAAAACGGCCAACCTGAGGTGGATCGCTGCCGTGGGCGGTAGTGTCGTCGCTAAAGCACGGTAGAACCGCCGTACCAGAACTCTGAAATTGGTCGAATATGCCCTAGGTCTGATTTGGAATTTTTGGGGACATGTACAGGTACCGGAAGTGTGTTTCAGTTTTTAGAAAAAAATTCAGGGAATCTAGGAACTGCCCATAGGCGCAGTGAGAACTCGATTTCAGACTCTAAAACAAGTAAGAATCCCTCAACCTATTTTCTATCACGGCATTAAAGCTTAATAAATGATAAAACGGTATTTTATGAATTAATAGATATGTATAATTAATTAAGATTGCTAATGGGGCCCGAACTTGATGTATTTTTCGGTTTGTTCCTGTTTGATGTATTTTACAATCTAAATACAATATAGTATTTGATTGTTTATTCTGTAATTTCATATGCATGAATCACTGTTTAATCTATTATGTTTTGAATTATTGTGAACCCGATGTTGTGTTGCCTTGTTTGGTGTGCGTTACTAGTTTACGTATTCATGTTGATTGGGTAATTGAGACTAAGAAAAATAAAAAGGGTATGTGAATTTATAAATGGATAAGTTGACAGTCTCACTAGATATCCTGCGAGATGGTGGACGGACCGGTCCATAGGGAACCCTACCTGGAACGTGGTCTCTCATATCGAATAGGGCATGGAAACTTTAAATATTCTGTCGCTCATACCGGACAGGGTATGGGGACGACCCACTTCACTCTCATACCGGATGGGGTATTGAGGTTTATGGTTTTGTCGCTCATACCGGACGGGGTATGGGGACTGTCCTGGAATTAAGGTAAATGGTTTACGAGTAGTGGGGACCCCTATGGATTCCCATGGATACTAGTAGGCTGATAAAAGAGAAAATTTGTTGTCTGATGATTGAAATACAAAAGTATGATATGTGTTATGTTACAAAATGTGCATGATCTTATGATGTTTATAATATTATTATTTTCATAAGTTATTTTCATGAATCTCACCGAGATAAGTGGACAGTAAAAGATTTTATTATTGATAAATGAATTTGTTATAAATTATACTCCATTTGTCATTTTTGTTTTCTACCAACATTTATTTCTGTGACAGTGAGATAGTATGACATCTTTACTGGGGTAGTGTAGCTCATTCCTTACTTAACCATTTCAGATCATGAGGAATTGGTTCCCGAACCCGTTCCGCATGAAGACGGCGAATAGAAGTCTAAATATTTATTAGTTTTCCTTATAGTATTCATTCATAGTATTTCCTTCAATTAGTTTATTCTTTCATATTTTTAATACGTTTTGATTATTGTCTAAGGGATGTTAATCATAATCTATTTTATTTCGCTTTCGCACTTAGAATAAATGTATACATTTCTTTTTAATTTCTGGAGCTATTACGAATAAATGTATAGTAACTGAAATTTTTTAATTAAAGTACTATTTACAAAAAGAATAAAAACCCAAATTAATTTTTTAACAAATTAAGAAAAAACAAAAGACAAAAAAAAATAATCTGGGTAAGTGTCAAATACTTGGAATTGGTCAAAGCCTTGATTTATGGTGAAGGAGTACAAATTTTCTTCCCTCGAAGCTTTGAAAAGAAGACTTCTCTTTTTGAAATTCATGTAAATTTCATATTTTCAATAATTTTTCTAATTAAATTATGTATAAATTGTTCATGTTAATTCCATGTTTAAAAAATCTTGATCTGTCCTGAGTATATGCTTTATGTTTAAACTAATTCTAATTAAGTTCATAATTAGTACATTAATGTTATATTTTCGGTTCACACGATAGCTTTAGTTCCTAATCGGTTTCCAAAAAGTCTTAAGTTAAAAAATCGAATCGAGTGAATGCAACCCCTTACTGTGTACGATACGAATGATTGCCTTCGATTTCGAACCAAGGATGATCTTTCATTTCCATCTATAAGTACAACTATTCAGTAGTCATATAACACGAAATGAACTATTGTGATGAACATTCACAATACCAAAGTTTAACTTGCTCTATATATATACATATATATATATATATATGAACAAGAATTTTAACCAGTCCAGATGAAAGACAGATAAAGAAACAAAAGGATTAAAAACCTGTAAGATGGACATCAGCAATGTCCTTATCTACATTTCACTGAGGGAAAATGAACAAAAAACAAGGCGTCCACAATGTAAACAAAAGTAAGAGGGTTAATAGGTTGAAATTCACGAAGCAATTACACGCCAAAGAATTTTAAGTATAATTGACATGCAACCAAGAGAAGATTACAAGTCTCAGTTTTTGCTCCATTGTGAATTCATCTCCTTGATATATGTGTATATACACATATCATCAGAAGCCTAATATAGTTTGAAACTAGCCTTGAGCAAATATGTCATCTTCCCCTGCTGCATATAATTCTGAAATTTCACCAGCTGATTGATTTCTCCTCGTATGAAAGACTTCTTTATCATTACCCCGACTACGGAATTTATTTCTAACTCCAAATCTAGAACTCGATACCTCATTTCTAGACTTTGAACCAGGCTGTTCTAACCCACCAGCCTCTCCCCAAAATGCAGATTCCCCATCAGTACCAGACATTAGTTCCATCAAGTTGCTTCTGAATCCCAAATCCGAATACACTCTTCGTGAATCCTTTATTGTTTGCCTACTACCGATGATCTTACCATCCACATCCTCTCCTCTGCAATCATCACCCCCATGAGATTTTGATTTTCTAAATTCAACAGGACGACCCACGTTCTCCACCATCATACAAGGATTGTTAAAACCATTCCATGAATGGAGAGGAACCAATTTAGCCAACCCGGTTAACCAAACAACTACTTCTTTCATGGAAGGTCTCCTCTCCCTACAAGACCTAACACATTTAGTAGCAATTACAGCCAATTGCTTCCTAACAACAGGGTCTTTAAGAGGCGGAATTCTTGGATCATAAATGCTAAAAATCTTCCCTTTTTTCACCAGAGGAATCGCCCAATCAACAATAGAAGGTGGGGAATAAACAATATCAATGGCTTTTCTCCCACTAATTATCTCTAACAACAAAATCCCAAAACTGAAAACATCTGTTTTAGTACTCAAATTATCAGGGGTAACATAATTTGGATCAAGATACCCCATGGTTCCAGCAGGTGGGGTTGATCTAAGTCTGTAATCATCAACTCCACACCTAAGAGCTAACCCAAAATCTCCTAATCTTGCATTGAAATTTCTATCAATCAATACATTTGCTGATTTTATATCTCTATGTATGATGGGTGGTTTTTGTGAATGCAAAATTTCTACAGCCTTAGCAACTTGCAGAGCTAAACGAATTCGTCTACCCCAATTCAAAGGCCTAGAATTAGAACCAGAATTCAAATGAAGAACATCATAAAGAGTTCCATTACTCATAAACTCAACCACCAAAAGACGATCTTTGGAATTATCAGTAAAGCCTAGAAGATTAACCAACCTGGGGCTCTGAATCTTGGACAAGATCTCGATCTCGTTATCAACTTCCTGGCTAATTTCTTGATTAGCCTTTGAGGGTTTCTTGACAGCGACGCGGCGGCCGCGGAGGACGGCTTTATAAACGCTGCCGTGGCTGCCTTTACCGAGCAGTTTCCGATCGGAGAACCCATTGGTGGCTGCCTCAAGATCACTGTAATCAAACTGCTGGATCTTGATTACAGGCTTGTCAGCGGCTGGTTTGGAAGATGGGTTTTGGTTGGAAGTGGTGGAGGAGGAGATAACAGAGACTGCAGATTGTGCTTTGCAAGAAAGGTATCCCATTTAGGTGGATTCTGGGAATTCTGAGAAATGGGTTTGATTAATATGTGTGTGTGTGTGTGTGTGTGGTGAATCTGGTATTACACCATGAAGAAGAAGAAGAAGAAGAAGAAGAAGAAGAAGAAGAAGAAGGAGAAGATGGATTGAGGAATTTTGGTTAGAGGATTAAGAGATTTCATTGAGTTGTTTGTTTATGAATGGTGGTGGGAGAGAGGATGGATTTGACATGGTGTTTGTTGTATTGGCCAAATGGGTGTTGAATTGGGAGCCCCCACTTTTCAATTAGGGAATCCCTAGGCTTTTCTCCTTTTTTTATTTTAATATTTCTTTTAACTTTTTTCTCTTCAATATTTTATTTATTATTATGTATTTATCATTGGGTGTATAACTTTATATGAGTGGTGAAGTTATAATTTTACAATATCCATTACCTTCAATGGATAATTACCATTTCCTCATACACACACACTCACTAATGGTTCAAGTTTTGAATATGTTCTTCTCCTAATACTTGTTTAGAAGGCCTAACTCAAACTCAGTTTGATTCGAAAATCTCTTTTTATCTATCCGAATTTAATTCTATTCAAACCCGCATTTTAAAAAAAATTCATATTAAATCAAATTCAAAACGGATTAAATTAAGTGAATTTATATATAAAATATCATTCTCAATATTGAGAATAAATAATATTCATAAGTTTCTAAATTTTAACTAAACATAACTTAAGTTTGTGACATAAAGAGAATAAATTTTGGAAGAATTTAATTGTGATTTTTTTTAAAAAAATCAAACTATAATTTACAAATTAACATTTTTACTAATAAATTCACTAATTAAACATATTTTATATTGAGTTTAACAATAAATTAAATTATGTTTAATATCTTTAAGGGGGAAAAGCTTATTATTTGAATTAATTAATTAGTAGGAAGTCCACTAAATACCAATTTTTTTCTTTTATTTACTTAATTATGTCTTTTATCTTTTATTTTTTTTATAGGGTTTGTATTTTCATGTTATTAAATTGATTAGTCAAAGGAAGTAAAGTAAAAAAAAAAAAAAAAGCTTTACTATAAAATGACCATGTTTATATACACATAGTTTTTAATTAATTTATATATTATAATAAACGTATAGTTTAAAATCTTTATAAAAATGAATAAAATCGAACATATATTGTTATAATAATTTATTTATCGCAATAAAAATCCAAATCCAAAATTTTCTCCTTTCAACATTGATGAATTCTTCCTCACATAAATTCATGTTATTTAGATTATTGTAAGTATGTGGAATGCCAAAACTAATATTTGGTACATATAATGTATAGAAACAATCTAAATACTTATATAGTGAATAAAAATACTCTCAATATTTAAACACCCACTTATGTTCTTAATTACCCAAAACATTAAAAAAAATTCTCGTAGATTTCTAAAATGCAAAAAATAACAACAACAAAAAATACTATCGATCAAATAAAATTCCTATAAATAATATTATATACTCAAAATGTTTACAAACAATTTCTGAATATTGAAAATTCTAAAAAATTAACGTTAAATATATAAGATTAGATGTGACAGTTAGTCCAATCAACACTTAATTATTTAAATTTAACTTTTTTAAACAATATCATACTCGAATTTTATTTAAAATTTATTTACAAAAACACACAATTCCTATTTGATTTGACAAAGATTAAGCTTGAACGAGTTCAAAGAAATTTAAATTACATAAAATCAACTTTATTTTAAATTTAATTATAAGACGATATAAATTTTATAAAGTAAAATAAAAATTTACCCAAAATTAAATAATGTCAAAAAAATTTAATTTTGAATTTTAGAATTGAGATGTGATTCAATTTGATACTCAATTACTCACTCATTCATAGAGTTCGTACAATCTTATTTGGTGTATTTGATTTATGTATATAGGTCAATTGGGTACTTGATAACCCACCAACTTCACCAATTTAGGATAAGAATTAAATTATTGTAAATGAATTTGGCAAATTTCAATTATTATTATGTACTTACTCATACAATAATAATTGAAAAAAAAAATTGATATAAGATAATTATATATATATATATATATGTTTGGTCTAAAATCCATATTCCAATAATTGTCTTACACTTTTTTTTGTTTGAAATTTAGAACAAATGTTCAAACAAAAATATTTAAGTTAATAGTAATTTGATTTTTTTTTTAATTTTTTCAATCCGATTCAATTATTTTTGGTTTATCGAAAAAAATTAATTAATTAAATTGACCGTTACATATTCTTACACGTTAAATTCAAATGAACAACTTATCTGATCGTATATAGTAATTTAAGATATGTTAAAATGAGTCAAGAATTTTCCCAAGTTCAAAAATTCTCCTTATTTTTATATGTAAATTAATTTTCGTATCAAACATAAATATAATATTAATATAAAACTAACATGTTCAAAGTCTTCTCGACATAAAATTGAAAAATATTTGTTTTTTTGACAAATTCTCGCACCTTAAAAAAGTTCAAAGTCTTCATTAATAAAAACAAAAAAAAAAAAAGTAAATAGTCTTGAATTTTTTTATTCATAGTAAATTATACTCTAATTTTTAATTAATATATACAAATAATTAATTAAACATACATTCTCAGTTACTAATTGAAAAAATTTCACTTTTTTAGTACCATTTTATATATATATGTTAGAATTAAATAATTAATTAAAATTTTTTCTATCATGTTAAGCTTGAGTTTAAGCTTCTAAGATAATTGGACATAATATATATATATCCATTAAATACATACATATACAGATAATATGCTAATATAAACGTAATATATATATATATAGATTAGTTATATTAAAAAGTTGATTTAATCGAACAATTATTAAAAATAATGTTAGATGATTCTAAAAATTGAGATCCAACATGTGACAGCTAAATTTTATAACTACTATCAGTCGGTCAACGAATTTACGCGTACAAAATAAAAAATATAAAAATTCTAGAAAACATGGGTGCATCATCATATGACGTTTAAATGTAGTTCCGCAATCAGAACCGTTAAAACTGTGGAAAAATCAAAAGCCGTTGCCTAGACCACAATCTCCAGAGCCCTTTTACTTATATTCTTAACAAACGCGCCAACTGCCGCGTAGTCCTCAAACGCCTTCTCATCAATTCTACTCTTGGTAAACTGCGGGAGGAACAGCCAACTCCCGGTGACCAAAACGAATCCAACGGTGAGCAGGCAAGAGATCACTCGGGGAAACCGCCATCTGTCGGAAATCAATTTCTTCAAACCAATCTCGACCGTTGAACAAAATCCATGGATGAGAAAAAACGAGGTGATCTCCCCGGTGGGGGGCAGACGCGCCAAGTAGTAAAACATGAGTTCGTGCATTACACCGGAGGCTAAAAACGTGGTGAAGAAAGCTGGAAGTGGGGCCCATCTCCGACCAATCACCGGCGAGAAAATCTCACGGGTAGGTTCGTATACGGTCGGGTGCATGATACTGGTGACCATCAGATTCCATCGTCTTCCCCAAAAATCCTGCAACGAAGTTGCGAGATATGGTTCGTCGAATTGTGGTTCGAGCTCCAATCCGATAAAGGCTCGAGCCAGGGCTGCAACCATGGCGAGGATGAGCTCAAGGAGGAAGTAAATATGAAATGCGTATAATAATAATATAACTTTTGGGTGTATGTATTCGCTGTAGTCATACAGTTTGATCAAAGCGGCGACGCATAGACCTTTGATTGTGTAATTTACAGGACCCTCTTTGGGTTTTGGCGATGGGTGTTTCTGAGATTTAGAACCCAGATTTGTTTTTTGCTGGAGCTTGATGGGTAAGCAAGAAAGTGAGAGAAAGAGAGGGAAAGTGATGTTGGGGTGGGAAGAGAGAGGACCTTTGGAGAAAGCAAAGAGGAGAAGTTTGAAGTTGGCAAGCCACGAAAGAAAAAAACCAGTGGTGCCAAGAAGATGAGGAGAATGGAGATTGAGAGGGAGGAAGAAGAAGATAGAAATTATGGGGAGGAAGAAGATGAGTCTCGTGAATCCTTTTGGGATGAAGTTGCCGACTCGATAACAGTAATACAGACATGGGATTACTGTTAACCAGATCTTGATCAAGTTTCTGATCTCTTCCTCCATTTTTTCTTTTTGAAAAAGAAAAAATCGGATCGTGAACTTTCTTCTATTCTCTACTTGTTCATGTTTATTTATACGTCTTATTTTTCCCAGATGGTTTAATTTCTTTTTGAATCATGAGGAAAACTGGTTGGTAGTGTTGGATGGATGGCTCACGTGTATGTTATTTTAAGAAGGTTTATAAACTTCTTCAGATCCGTTGACAAACACCCACCCACGTTAAATAATAAATTAAATACACAAATCATATTAGTTTTTATAATATAAAGACTTTTTTCCTAAACTTCTAAAATCTAAAAATAAATCTAAGAAAATAATAACTATAATCTACCATTCATCTATTTCATTTATCGTGCTCACATTTTTCATTACCCGCTGGCCTTCTCTGCGTGTATATATCGAAACTCAGAATCGAATACTCCTATATATAAACTTTTCTCTTTCTTTTCCTGTTCTTCCTCTACATATAACATTTGATAATAGTACTAGAAGTGAATCAATGCATTTTCTATTTGTTTTGTTATCTTTTCATCGTCTATGAATCATTACTATCATTTTCTCCGTCATAAACAAGTCATTTATATTGACTAAATCATTATAAACATAGTATATAAATACTAAATATGTCATCTATATAACTTTCTCGAAATAGAATAAGCTCTTGAAAAAAATCAAATGAAGAACTTCTTCTATAAAGAATTCTTCCGAAAATTTTCATAGTTTTGGTTTATATATATATAGATATATAAATAATAGTAATGGAGTTAAAACATTTTCTCTCGAAAACTATTGGTTTGTGTTCTAGTTATTCAAAAAATACTCTGACTCTTAGATACTTTCATGAATAAAAGTATACATAAAAAAAAAAAAAGATATACACGTGTTATATATACATATATATATACTTTCAAATAAAAAAAAGATTCTTTGGATCCATAAACTTACTCCATGGCATGTGTTAAATTAGACAAGCTTCATCTGCCAGTCAACTGTTAGACGAGTGCAATCCAACAAACCCTTGAGTACTTTGTTTAGGGCAGTTTGCCTGTGCTGCAACAATGGAAGTGACCCATCATCCATCTCTGTAGTTGCTTCTTTATTGATCCTTTTTCGAGCCAATTTCCTCGAGAAACTTTTCCATTTCGATTCAAACTGACAAGCTGCGAGCCAAAATAAAGAAAAAAATTCAATAGCATCAGCTGCTAAGCTATACCATTTCATAAGAAAAATTTCAGGTCAAACCAACTCTACACCAGCTATATGCCAGACCAGTTGATTCATCAAATCATATTTAGCTTGTAATGGACTTAACTGACATATTTGATTCGATATTCACATCAATAAGAACTTTTATGAACTGTCTCAAGTTTTTGGATTTCAAACAGCATCTCCTAGGCACAAATTTTCCATGAATATGATGAAACAAAAAAATCAAATTCCATAAGATATATATTAGATTCTCTGTGTAATGATTTTATGGAATATCAGATAATTTCCCAAATAAGGTTGTTTTAAAACCTTGATTTATCTTCAAAGAGAGCACTTCTACATATCATTTTTACATGATCCATGCATCTACAGACATGGACTACGAGAAAGTGAATCATAGCATTGGCTTTTAAAGATCAGAATATGTAGAACTCTAACTTTATTTATTTGCTAACATATCCTTGAAATATAGAACTATATCACTCTTTTCATGATTGCACTATTTCACTCAAAACTTGGATTCATTGCAGATGCAACGCGATACGCATTTCACTAAGTAGGGATTAGAATTTAACCTCCAGAAATTTAAATTGGAACGGAATGAATTCATACACAAATATTATGGTCCCTTTCAAGATCCCAACGATATACTAATAATTAGAGAATGCTATAAGGAACCAATGGAAATTTAACTAAAAACGGCTTAATGTACAGCCACAGTTGGTATAAGTAATTCTTATTTAATGTTGCAAAAGTACAACCAATCATGGGTGTTTCTTAATTGAAAAGCAAAGAGATACTATATTTCTAACCATTTTATATAATGTTGAACAAAAAAGAATTGGCAAAATATAATCATCTGGTTCTACTTAGCCTTTGACAAAATAATAGAAAGCAGGAGACAATAAGATACTTGCGGCGGAAACAGAAATGAAACATTAAAATGAATAAGTTAATCTCAATAAGCCGACCAGATTCAAACAAACAGACCAATCACAGAAATTCCATAAATATTTAAAGAACTCCAACATTTTAGTAAATTTTGTAAAAAGAAAGAACTACAGTTAATGCATGTATCCATCAACTGAGTACTTATATATTTTCTTTCAAATGTTCATTGCTTGTAGATATTTGCCATAATTTTATGGTTTGTATAATTACCATCATTTTGGCAACTGAAACCATGAATTATGCAAGCACAAATCCAGGGCCTTCCTGCACGGGATGCTTTTGCACCACCTTTAATCTCACCATTATGTTGCTTCAGACTGCATATGAAATAATTGTTAGTATACTGCAATAACACATCTAAGCGAACATGAAACCGATCAAGGATTTCAAAAATCTTGCTGCCTAGGGAAAAAAATAAAAAAAGCCACTGCAAAACTTTTGAAGAGTATCAGCTGAAAGAGATAATTTGAATTATAGAAAGGATAGAAATCATATTCTTGAATAAAAATGTCCAAAACTATCAGCCGTCTACGATTCAATGATGAGACAATCTATAAAAGCCGTACATTGTGACTAAAGATGAAGATAGATTTACCAAATAGGTACACTTTCTTAAAACCAGTTTTGACAACTTGACCCCACTAACAATCTCCTCTCTGAGAAAGAACAGGAAATGAAATGTTTTGCGTGGCAAATGATAATCTGTTCTTAAACACTTCATAATTTTCCTAGAGAAATAGGCACTAAATCTACTCTCTGACGAACAGATAAGCTAAAAAAATCATGCCAGATACTTCTTTTATTAATCCTGAAAGTCTAGATTCTTCCTTGCAAAAAAAACTTTGAAACTAGCATCGACTCCAGAAAAACCCGGTTAGCACGGATAACAGAAGCAATTTAAACATCTATCAATAAGGTGACTAGGTATTTGGGGCTTTGGCAAAAGAACACCATCATAGGTCCTGCACTTGAAGTGTCAGCTTATATGGGAAATCACATTAACAGTATCACCAAATCAATGATACCCGGGTTCTGATATCACAATTATATTCATTCTTCTAAAAGTAGTTCCAATTAAATTCACACCAATAGAAAAATAATCAAACCATAGATATGTGATTTATTGATCAAATACTCTACACATATTCAAGCATCCCTTAATCTTTGCATTCTCTAGAAATAAATTAAGTGCCCTAACTCCCATGAATCCCATCAGACAGGTATTCAGCATAAGACAGTTCACCCATTTGGGGAAAAAAAAAATCTATAAGATTTAACAGGACCCAGATAAGCAATTCTCCAAAATTCACTGAAAAAAAATTCCTTCAAACGTGGATAAGACAGAAAAGAGTGACCTTTACCGTCGACCAAAATCGGTGGTGACCCCAACGTATGTCTTGATTGGTTTATTGGTAGATAGAATGAGATATACACACCATGATCTTGACTTTGATGTTGAACAGTCATGGGATTTTGCTTCAGATATTTTCAATGTTGATGATGAAGATGGTTGTGGTGGTAGTGGCGATGATTTTTGTGGGTTAGGGTTTAGGTGTTTTCTCTGATGAAATGTCTTTGAGAGCTGTCTAGTCATCATCATATCAAAATTCTTCAGATTTCAGATTCATATACGTTTCTGTTATTAAAGAAAAGGCCAATTTTTTTTTAAAAAAACCCTTATATTACATATTATATAACTGAAAAAACTATATTTTTAAAAAAATTATATACTATATACTGTACCATATAATATAAAAATTAAATTAATATAGTTATTATCTCTCTCATTTTATAAAGGAGTATAAGTTCAAATTAAATTATATATTTTCGTGCACGTTAATACATCTCATTTTTTTTTAGTAAATTTATATAATTCTTAGTTAAATATACATATATATCAATTATATTACAACCGAAATAAACTTATAATAAAAATATGCATTCATTAATTAAGTGATATGTATACCAATCATAATACAACAGAAGTAAATTCTAAATAAAGATATGCACGGGAGCACATCTTTTACTTAGAAAACCCCTTCTTTGTCAGCTCTTCGAGTTAGAAACCATCTTGACACTTCATTTCATATTTCCTTTTTTCCTCTCTTCCTTCTTTACAGTCATTTGGTTTTTTCTGATCATGAGTAGTACACATACCTGTAATGATCCATATGTGAGGAAAGAACCAGATGTTAGTAGGAAAAATGACAGAGACAAACCCTTGAAACTCTTTAATCCAGTAGCATTAAATATTAGTACAAGGCAACAGCAAGCACTAAATGAAGTGGATAAGAAACAAATTACCAACAAAGGTGCATGGGACATTGAAGGAAGTTTTGTTATCTTAAAAGAATGTTAATCAGATCTTTCAAGTGAAGAAATTGATTCTTCTGTAATGTCCTTTTAGATCAAGTTAATGGGGTTGCCTCTTGGTTTGTTCAATACGAATAATGCACATGCAATAGCTAAAAAGATCAGATCTGTTCAGGAAATTGATTTTGCAAGCAAGGAAGGGTCACAGGTTGATTATTTTCGAGTCGAAGTCTCTATTGAAGTCAACAAGCTATTGTTTCAAAGAATATTTTCTGTAAAACCACACAATCCTCAACACTGGATTCATAATATGAACTCTTGCTTGATTTTTGTTACTTATGTGGTAAGTTAGATCATGACCAAACATAATGCTTACAAGGGAAGCCATCTGTGATCAAGTCTCCATCTGGAATTTGGCTCAAACCATATAAGCCGTGGTTAAGAAATGATTTTTATCTTGAATATGGATGAGCCATAGAAAGCTCAAGATCATATCAAGCATGAATTTATTCAGGAAACAGATAATGTGGCATATATTAAAGACGAAGTTCTGTGAATGTGGGTTCCCACTGCGTATTAGCAAGGCCTCTTCATATGTGCCAACGAAAAGGAAGAATTGGGCTTCCTGCAAGGAAGCAATAAATTAAGCTAGAAGGCATCTATGTTTTCTAACTTTTCAACCTTCCTTCTTTTCCTGCAACTTAATTCAAAGAACAGATTTACAATACACATGCATGCATAGAAAAATTTTCCTATTTGATTAGTAAATTGTTTACAATCATAAAGAGAACAAATTTGTATCAGATACAATATTCCCACATGCTAAGGAAACTACTACGCAAGATCTCCCATTCCTATGAGGGATTACACTCTTTAACTTCATACAGTATGGAATCCAGATCCCACATCTTAAATCTTACTTGATGTTTTAGTATGGTGTGCAGGGTAAGATATGTATAATCCACTATCCCAAACAATTTTAACTCGTTCCTTTCAAGAAAAAATTTCAACTAATCTTCTTATTCTCCAAAATCAAGATTTACTTCAGGAATATCTCAAAGTTACTCTGTTAAACACTACAAGATCATAATAGAGTGGCTCAGAAGTTACCCTGTTGGCCATTACATGGCTACAGGCAATTCCATCAGCCAATCAAATCCAAGAGTTACTCTTTACACAATTACACATTACATGATAGAAATTTTGTTGACCAAATATATGATTGCGAATGTTATTGTAACGACCCCAAAAATGTAAAAAGAAATATATAATAACTTAAGTGCGGAAGCGAAATAAGAAGTTAAGGTTTACATCCCTTACACAATAACTTAAAAGTACTAAACAAATATCACGGAATGAAATATCTGAAAGAAACATGAGAACTGAGAAAAGTAAAAGAAAACATAAGGTATCTAGCATCTACTTGCAGTTTTCCTGCAGATCGGGCTCAAAAACCAGGTCCTCTTAATCTGAAATGGTTAAATAAGGAATGAGCTACACTAGCCCAGTAAAGACATCACATTATATCACCGGTACAAAAGCAAAGGTTGGTAGAAAATCAAAACAACTAATGGAGCAGTAGATTTAAACCAATACATTTATTAACAATAAAACTATTTACCCTTTTACTTACCATTGGAGAATTTATGAAAGCAACCTATAAAGAAAATAACATCATATATATCATAATTTCACGCACAATCAATAACATAGAATATATTCTAAATTCATATTTATTAACAATAACTAAATCATAACTGTTTCTCATTTCACCAGCCTACTAATATTCATGGGGATCCATAGGGGTGTCACTGCTACACGTGAACTATTTTTCATAACAATCTTAATTACAGAGTCGTTCTCATACCTTGTCTAGTATGAGTACCAAGACATTAAACCTCAATACCTCGTCCGGGATAAAGATGAAGCAGGTCGTTCCCATACCTCGTTCGGTATGAGTGCCAAATTACCAAGTCTCCATATCTCATCCGGTATGAGACAACGTTCATGGTAGGATTCCCTATGAACCTGGTCCGTCCACCATCTCCCAAGATATCTAGTGAGACTGTCATCTTATCTACTTATTAGATCACACCCCTTTCTTGTTTTCCCTTAGTCTCCGTTACCAAACCAAATACAATCACTTAAATAATGAACATGCACCCGGTAATGCAATCATATCTTAAATCTCAAAATCACACAGTGGTCAAGTAAGTAGTGATGCATGCATTTAAAATCATATAATAGATAAACCAAATACAATAATGCATTTAAATTGTAAAATAAATCAAACAAGAATCGATCGAGAATAATGTCCAGTTCGGGCTCTATTAGCAATCCGTAATTAGTTATGCATATCTATTTAATTTGTATAAAATACAGTATTATCATTTATTCAAACTTCAATTCCATGATAAGAAATAGGGTGAGGGGTCCTTACTTGATTCGACGTCGAAAGCTAAGTGGTTACTACGCCTATGGGCGGTCCCTGGGTTCCCTGAATTTTCTTCGAGAACTAAAACGGGCTTACAGTACCTACAAATATCCCAAATAAACCCAAAAATAGTCCCAGGGCCAACTCGGTCATTTCAAAAATCCGGCACAGCGGCTCCGCCATACTCTGGCGACGGCACCGCTGACATACTTAGGTATATGTCGGTTCCTGCGAGAAAACATACTTAGGACCCTCGATGGGCTGAAAAAACGTAGAAAACTGAAACTCACGGCGTTGGGGCTCTCCGGTGCGACGGCTCCTCTAGCTCACGTTGCGATTGGGTGTTTTACTCCGGTCAACCTGTAGAAAAGAAAACGGTGATCACAACGGTAGAAAAATCACATCGAACGGGAATCGTAAAGGGTCTCATCGGAGGCGTTTTTTAAAACACCGCGTGGCGGCGGCGCCGAATTTCGACGGCATTTTTCGGCCAATTGACCAGTTCTTTCACTCCGATTATGCCATAGATGAGTTTAAAATTGAATTTCATGTAAGAGAAAAAAAATTTACCTCGTTTGGCAGTCGAAAATGGCTCTAGTGCGGCGGCGGGTGGCGGCAGTCAGCTCCCCGGCTACTGGGCTGTCTTCTCCGGCGAGGGGCTCTGGCGGGTAGGGTTAGGGTTTGGGTGCGGATGAGGTTATTTATACCCATCCGCTTTTGATCTGGGTCGTCCATCGCTTTTGATATGGACTGTTCGATTGTGATTAATAGGGAGTGAATCTGGACCATTCATCACGATTCAATCTAGGCCATCCGTGCGCGATTCAATCTGGATTGTCCGTGCGCGATGCAATCTAGGCTGTCCGTGCACATTTTTAATCTGGATCGTCTGTGCGTGCAGGAACGAATCTCAGCCGTTCGATTGCAAGCACGCGGATCGCCCACGTGGCTCCCCCAGCGTGGCCTCCCACGTCAGCGTCTCTGCCACCTGGCGCGTCCTGCTTTGTCATGCATTTGACGTGACATAACTTTTATAAATTGTGTTTTGACCTCCGTTTTCTAATTTTTCTTTCAAAAATACCCATAGAACCTAAATTTTTACACCTTTTCTCCAAAATTATTTTCAAATTAATCATTAACAAATTTCACCCCTTTTTTTCATTAAATTAAAACAACTTAAATAAATAATTAAATATATTAAAAAAACAAAAATAAAATTAAAAAATTTTATTGGGTGTTACAACTCCCCCCCCTCCCCTTAAAAGAAATTTGGTCTCTTAAATTTGTTTCTCACTCTCAATCGAACAACTAAGGATACTGGGCTCTAAAGTCTTATTCTAGCTCCCATGTAGCCTCCCTTGGTGTGTAGTTCTGCAATATGACCTTTACAAAGAATATTTTCCGGTTGCAGAGTAATCTGCTCTTTCGATCCACAATGCCTACTGATACTTCCTCGTAGGATAAATATTTCTGGAGTAGAAGAGGCTCGTGGGCTAGGACATGAGAGAGATGAAGGTTGTACTTGCGTAGCATTGACATATGAAACACATTGTGGACTTTGAGCTACAGGTACATTTTAGTACTTTCGAGATGCATGACAAACTTTGAGCTATGGGTCTCTGTCATGATGTCTCTCTTTAACTCACTGTCACCTGGAACACACACCTTATCCTGGAATCGGAGCAACCTATTGGCGGAGACTCAGAATTCTGAGCTAACTCCCTGTTCTGCATCTTTCTTGATGGCCACTAGGGTGGGATCGACTGACTGAGATTCTCTTATTCTCTGGATTAACTCAGGTTGAACGGTCAGATGACCCAAACATATGACTCTCCTCAAGTCTTGAAACTGAACTTGTTGTGTGGCCCCAATCTGCCTGCATTCTGAAACCATCAAATGGGCTAATATACCTGCACTTTTTCTGCTGAGTGCATCAGCTACCACGTTACCCTTACCCAGATGATACGAGATGTCACAATCATAGTCCTTAAGAAGTTGTATCCACCTTCTCTGATGCATGTTGAGATCTTTTTGAGTGAATATGTGTTTCAAACTCTTGTGATCGGTATAGATCTGAAAGGTCTCTCCATATAAATAATGGCGTCGAGTCTTCAAGGCGTGTATGATTGTGGCAAACTCTAAGTCATGGGTGGGATAATTTTTCTCATGACTCTTTAACTGTCTGGACCCATAGGCTATGACCTTCCAATGCTGCACTAAAACACAACACAGGCCTAGATAAGAGCATCACTGTAAACTATATATCCCCCCGATCAACTCGGTAAGGCCAGCATAGGTGCAGTAGTCAGCCGCTTCTTTAGTACTGAAAAACTTCTTTCATAGTTCTCATTCCACTCAAACTTGACATTCTTCTTTGTGAACCGGATTAGGGGAGCAACGAGGGTAGAAAATCCTTCAACAAACCTACAGTAATAGCCCGTCATTCCTAGAAAGCTACGAATCTTTTTGACTGATGTCAATTTCTCCTAGCCGAACACTGCTTCAACCTTTTCAGGGTTCACTGATACTTCATCCTTTGATATGATGTGTCCTAGGAATGTGGTCTGCTCAAGCCAAAATTCACACTTACTTAACTTTGCATACAACTTCTTTCTTCTGAGAACCTGCAAAACCTGAGCTAGATGGTGAACATGTTCCTTTCTGCTTTTTGAATAGACCAGGATGTCATCGATGAATACGATAACAAATTAATCTAAGAATTGTCTGAAGACCCTGTTCATCAAATCCATGAAGATGGTTGGAGCATTAGTTAGCCCAAATGGCACGACCAGGTACTCATAGTGTCTATACCTGGTTTGAAAAACTGTCTTGGGGATGTCTTCTGTCCTGATTTTCACCTGATGGTAACCTGAACGTAGGTCTACTTTGGAGAATATATGCACACTCTGCAACTGATTGAAGAGGTCATCAATTCTGGGAAAGGGATACTTGTTATTGATTATGACTCTATTCAATCCTTTGTAATCAATACATAGTCTCAACGTTTCATCTCCCTTTCTGGCAAAAGTGACTCCAGCAACCCAAGGGGACACACTCTATCTGATAAAATTACTGTCTTGCAATTTAGTGATCTGTTTCCTCAGTTCTTCCATCTTGATGCGGTTCATGCGGTAAGGAGCAACTGAAATAGGTTGGGTGTCTGGCTGTAGGTCTATGGTGAATTCGTCTTCTCTATCCACTAGCAGTTCGGATAGTTCATCTGGAAATACATCTGGGAAGTTTCGGACTACCAGAATCTCTTGAATACAATCATCTTTCTTGGGCTTGCCTAGTTAGAGAAAACAGTAGGGTTAAAGTATTCGACGAATAAGAAAACTTCTCATCAAAGAATAAGTACTAAATGATTTTATTAATTTGTAAATGGCTCATCATTAGGAGGATTGAATACAACCGTTTTGCTAAAACAATCTACGGTGGTGTGATACGCCGCTAGCCAATTCATTCCTAAAATTACATCAAATTTTTCTGTGTCTAATTATATTAGGTCTACACTCAATTTTCTATCTACTATCTCTACGACACAAGCCCTGTAGACAATTTCTCCCAATAGTATCATACTCCCAGCAGTAGACACAAACAATATAGAATCAAGTTTATCAGGTAATACATTAAATTTGGATGCAAAAATAGGTGAAATAAATGAATACGATGTACTAGTGTCAATCAAAATATGAGCAAGATAGTTACAAATAGTGTACATACCTTGTACTACGTCCGAGTTGGCTTCAGCATCCTGCTGGGTGAGATTGTAAGCCCTGTCCTAGATAGGAGATCTGACCTGATTCTGGTTTCTTGGGTACTCTCTCGCATAATGTTGGACACTACCACATATGTGATAGGTGTTGTTAAGGCGGTAGTAGGGTCGGACCCTGTGATCCCTACCACAATGCTGACAGATCTTACCACGTCCTATCTCTGGAGCCTAAGGAGGAGCCTGGATTACTGGCATGAGCCTCTTATTCTGTTGGACAGACACAGTAGGTGCTGGTCTGCGAGGTGGAGTTGAGGGTTTGAGGTTCCCTGCCGCCTAAGGGAGGGTGTGGAAGCTCCTCTCCACCAGCTGTGCCTTGGCCAGAATAGCCGAATAGGTCCTGAGCTCCAACACGAACAAATGTTGCATGATCTCTGGGTGGAGGCCCTACTAGAACCTCCTAGCCTTCCTGCCCTCATCCAACAATGTCTTAGGGGAGTATCGGCCGAACTCCAAGAATTTATGAGCATATTCTGACACAGTCATGTTCCTCTGGACCGAGTGGACGAACTCTATCTCCTTCAAATGTCGGAAATGCTCTAGGAGGTACTCTACAACAAAGGCTGCTAGGAACTGTTCCTAAGTAACTGGAACAGGTAGGGTAGTCTGTTTGAGTTCCCACTAGCGGTCTGCTTCTCCCACTAGCATGTAGGTAGCAAGGGTTAGAAGTCACTCCTAAGGTCTTGAAGGCCTTCTCTGTCTCTGCCAATAAGTACTCGGCATCTTCAAAAGAGGATCCCTCCATAAAAATGGATGGGTTTAGTTTCTTGTACCTCTCTATATAGCCCAGGTCAACCGTGGGAGGGACTGGGTCCCGTAGAAAAGGGACTGAGTCTCGTGGAAAAGGGACTGGGCCAAGCTGATGATAGACTGAGGGGCCATGTGGTAGTACTTGCTGATATGGTGGGGGCACCGGATTATAGTGTGGCGGTGTCGAGCAGTACTGTGGCTGGGGCACCGGATCATACTGTGGTGGTGCCGGGTGGTACTATGAAGGAGCAAGGTCGTACTGGGGTGGCTCGGGATCCTCTCACTACAATGGTGGCTCAACCTGTGGCAGCAGGGGAGGGTCAAGTAGCTCCCTCCTCTCCTCTCAGCCCTGCTAGGCAGTAATGAGTCTTTCTAACATCTCAAATATCCTGTCAACATCTTCCCTAAACGAACCATCCCGAGCTGCTCGGTTTAGTGGGAGTCTTCCTCTTCTCATCTCTCTGTACCTGCATTTCACAAGAAAGGGTTAAGTGATAATTTATTATTTTGGTGTTTCTCTAAATATTATTGTGTAAAGGACAGGTCCAAAGAACGCGACTCTGATACCAACTGTAACGACCTCGAAACTCCAAAAGAAAATATATAATAACTTAAATGCGGAATCGAAATAAGAAGTTAAGGTTTACATCCCTTACACAATAACTTAAAAGTACTAAACAAATATCACGGAAAGAAATCTCTGAAAGAAACACGAGAACTGAGAAAAGTAAAGGGAAACATAAGGTATTTAGCATTTACTCGCAATCTTCCTACGGATCGGGCTCAGAAACCAAGTTCTCTTGATCTGAAATGATTAAATAGGAATGAGTTACACTAGTCCAGTAAGGATATCACACTATATCACCGATACAGAAGTAAAGGTTGGTAGAAAATTAAAACAACTAATTGAGCAGTAGATTTAAACTAATACATTTATTAACAATAAAACCATTTACTCTTTTACTTACCATCGAGGAATTTATAAAAGCAACCTATAAAGACAATAACATCATACAGATCATAACTTCATGCACAATCAATAACATAGAACATATCATAAATTTATATTCATTAACAATAATTAAATTATAACCGTTTCTCGTTTCACCAGCCTACTAGTATCCATGGGGATCCATAGGGGTGTCCCCGCTACACGTGAACTCTTTCCCTTAACAATCTTAATTACAAAGTCGTCCTCATACCCTGTCCGGTATGAGTGCCAAATTACCAAGTCTCCATACCCCGTCCGATATGAGACAACGTTCACGGTAGAGTTCTTTATGAACCTGGTCCGTCCACCATCTCTCAGGATATCTAGTGAGGCTGTCATCTTATCTGCTTATTAGATCACACCTATTTCCTATTTTTCCTTAGTCTCCGTTACCAAACCAAACACAATCACTTAAACAATTAACATGCACCCGGTAATGTAATCATATCTTAAATTCCAAAATCACACAGTTGTCAAGTAAGCAGTTATACATGCATTTAAAACCATATAATAGATAAACCAGATACCATAATGCATTTAAACTGTGAAATAAATCAAATAAGAATCGACAAAGAATAATGTCCGGTTCGGGCTCCATTAGCAATCCGTAATTAAGTATGCATATCTATTTAATTTGTACAAAATACAGTATTATCATTTATTCAAACTTCAATTGCATGATAGAAAATAGGGTGAGAGGTCCTTACTTGATTTGACGTCGAAAGCTAAGTGGTTACTGCGCCTATGAGCGGTCCCAAGGTTCCCTAAATTTTCTTCAGGAACTAAAACGTGCTTATGGTACCCACAAATGTCCCAAATAAACCCAAAAATCAGTCCCAAGGCTTACTCATCCAATTTCAGAGGCGCCGTGCTCCGGCGATCCACCTCAGGTTGGCTGTTTTTTGTTGAATTCAACCAAATTTGCATCAGTTCCTCGAGAAAACACACTTAGGACCCTTGATGGGCCGAAAAAATGTAAAAAATCGAAACTCACCGGCGGTGGGGCTCTCCGGTACGGCAGCTCCTCCGACTCACGTTGCGGTTAGGTGTTTTGCTCTGGTCAACTTGTAGAGAAGGAAAAGATGATCATAACGGTAGAAAAATCACATCGAACGGGAATCGAGAAGGGACTCATCGGAGGCATTTTTCGAAACACCCCAATGCGGTGCTGCCGAGCTTCGGCGGCGTTTTCCTTCCAATTGATCGGTTCTTTCACTCCTATTTGGCCATGGGTGGGTCTGAAATTGAATTTCGTGCAAGAGAGAAAATTTTTACCTCATTTGGCAGTCAAAAACTGCTCCGGTGCGGCGGCGGGTGGCGACGGTTGGCTCCCCAGCGGCTGGGCTATCTTCTCCGGCGAGGAACTCTAGCGGCTAGGGTTAGGATTTGGGTGCATATGGGGTTATTTATACCCATCTGCTTTTAATATGGGTCGTTCATCGCTTTTGATCTGCATCGTCCGATCGCGATTAAATAGAGAGTGAATCTGAACTGTCCGTGCGTGATTCAATCTGGGTCATTCGTGCACGACTCATTCTGGGTCGTCCGTGCGCGATGCAATCTGGGTCGTCTGTGCACGTTTTTAATCTAGTGCACGCGAGAACGGATCTCAGCCGTTCGATCGCGCGCATGCGGATCGCCCATGTGGCTCCCCCTGCGTGGCCTCCAGTGTCAACGCTTTTGCCACCTAGCTCGTCCTTGTTGGTCGGGCTGCTGATCGGACATTTGACGTGGTGTAACTTTTATAATTACGTTTTGACTCCCGTTTTTCGATTTTTCTTTCAAAAATATCCTCAGAACCCAAATTTTCACATATTTTCTCCAAAATTGTTTTCAAATTAATCCTTAACAAATTTTACCCATTTTTTTCTATTAAATTAAAATAAAATAAATTAAAACAAATTAAATGAATAATTAAATATATTAAAAAAAACAAAAATAAAGTTAAAAAATTTTATTGGGTGTTACAGATATAATTAACATAAAAAGAAAAGATCAGATTGTATATAGCAATATGAAAATCGAAAGTGACAATGGAATCAATTTTGACAGGAATTGAAGCCTGTGTTCTCTGCTCTGTCTTTTAACTTGGTTGGGAGACTTAAGGTAGTTGATGTTCTAAGTATCAGTTGGATGAACAGTGTTACACATGCCTGGGTTCCTTATACACCAAAGTGGCTGAATAGGTTCAGTCTGAATCCCTCTACTCACCATTCTATGCCTCCATTCATTCAACCTATCAGTCGCCTCCGCATATCTCTTCATACCCTTTTCATCCCGGTTTCCAGACCACAATGTCTCCGCCATTGCAGCAGCTCTTGGCCAAAGTCTAGCATCCAAAACTGTTGGGTCTGCCTGCTCAGACCACAAAGCCACTTCCCCACCCAATACCAACTCAGCTTCCTCTTTACTCAACCCATCCGTTATATCATAATTGTATATCGTTTGCCAGGTTTTAAAGGGTCCACACCATGATCCACCGTCTTTCGAGTTATTACTCCTTGGAGGCAGATCATACTGGCTGTTATTGCCAAGAAAATCACCATGGCCGCAGTCCAAGTAGTAGTAATCAGAAGAAGATACAATTGCTCTGTATCCAGCAGAAACTATTCTCTTAGTATTGTTAGGGCCATTGTTCCATGTCTGCAAAATGGTATGTTGACGTGGAAGAAACGAAGAATCCACCTTCACATTTTCATCCAGCAAAACATCCTCCCAATACACAGCAGTCTTGTTAAGGGAGATAATGTAAGGCAGTGTGGAGTTGACAAACTTCTCAAGTAGCTGACTCAGGGTTCCTCCATTGGAGAGAAAGGACCGGATTGTTGGATCAGCTTTCCAGCAACAAGGGATAATCTCGTCAGCTCCTCCATGGTAAAATGGTTCAGGGAATAAGGTGGATACATCATGGATCACGTTTTTGAGGACTTGATAAGTCTTGGGATTCAAAGGGTTGAGATGGCCAGTTCCTGGCTCAGATGCAAGCCGCTCAGACCAGTCACTCTCAGCTGGCCACCAAAACATGTTTGCACATGTCACAATTTCTGGGTAAGCTTCTGCCCATGATCCTGTGTGACCAGGAGAGTCAATCTCTGGAAGAACTCTGACTCCATGATCCAAACCAAACTCAACAATCCTTGAAACATCATCAGGAGAATAAATCATGTCGGACCCATAAGAGCCTTTTGCAGCAAGCTCAGGCTCCAACGGCAGCACAAGCGGAAACGAATGTGAATCAGTAATATGCCAATGAAACACATTCATCTTATTCCAACTCATCCCTTCAATCACCCTCAATATATCCCCAACTCCATAATAATTCCTCGAAGTATCCAACATAATCCCTCTGTGCCCAAAAATGGGAGAATCCCAAACACTCAATCCCGCAGCCACCCTCGACGGGTTTCCCCAAACAACTTGGGAGAACGTCTCGAGCCCTCGCATGGCGCCCCAGACAGTAGCTGCCGAGAGATGGGCAATGGAGTTACCGGAGGGGATGGTGAGAGTGTAGGACTCGTTGACACCGTGGTGGAGTGGAATGGAGAGATCGGAAATGGTGATGGAGAGTGTTTGGAGGGGAGGAGATGAGGGGATGAGATTTACAGGAGGGGGAATGAGTGGGTGGTGATGCTCTGTGGTGATTAGATGAAGGTAACGGTTGACAGAGGGGGCAAGATGGGGGTGGGAGGGGGAGGTGATGGTGAAGTTGGGGGAGAGAAGAGTGGCTTCTGGTTTTAGCCATGAGAAGAATGTGGGTTTTGGCCAGACGTTAATGGAGTATTGGGTTGATGGGGAAATGGAGAATGAGAGGAAGAGTGTGAAGATGGTGAGAGAGAAGATTGATTTATAAGTAGGAGTCGCCATTGGAGTTGCAGAGTGAAGGTCTGAAAGATTGGTGTATTTATGGAGGGAGAGGAGGTTGCCGTCCTGAAAATTTTGAAGTTAAAAATGGCTTTATCTTTGTCATTATAAAAATGCTATCAGAGATCTACATGAATATATATATATATATACTACAACAATGGGATAGACAGAAGACAGGTCTGGTTGACATCGGGAAAAGCCGGCATTATCTTCTTTCTTCTACTTATTAAATATTCAACTTGGTCTTGATTTGTTTAATCTACAATTTGGCCGGTAAATCAAATCATACTTAAAGTACACCTCTGAATTTTCAGTTTCTGAAATAAAATTCATCTCATTATTATGATATTTTATAGGTTAATGAAGCTTAGATCATAATGTTTATATAAATTATTTAATTAATATATTGATAGAATTATAATTTTATATTTTAAATAAAAAAATATTTTATAATAAATAGATTATATTAGTTAAAAATAGATATAACATATTAAAAATCTCAATTTAACTTTATTTTAAAAAATAATAATAATAATTTTATAAAAACTAATTTATAATATTAAGAAATAATTTTTAAACGAGTTTGTACTTTTATTTTTATTTTTTTATATTATTCTCTTTATCTTAAAAGATTTACTCAATAATATTTTATTCGGTAATTTATAATTTTATTTATAAAAATTAATATTTGGGATTCAATTTTTATTTATATTACTTTTATATAGTTAAGATTTTTGTTTTACAAATAAATTATTATATTTTTTTCTTGATATTTTTCATATACTAAAGAAATTTCATCTATTAATTTTCTCATTATTATACTCAAATGTATAATGTTAACTTAGAGCGTATATATATGTAATACATCGACGAACACAAAATGTGAAGCTTTTAAATCGAAAAGCATGCATAACTTCTTCTTCCATTAGTTTATTTTCATGAATCTACATCAAAGCATACTATTTGCACAATATGACATGTATTATACATGGTATAAATTTTATTTTAATATTTTATATATCAAATTTTGAAATGAGGTAAAAAAAAAATGTATGATAAAATGTAAAAGAAATTAACTAATCACTAAATTGAATCATGATAATAATATTAGTAAAGCATTTAGAAGTCGACTTAATCTTATGGTACAATGCACACGATATAAATTTATTATTATTGCAGTATCTGCATAATAAAAAATAAATACCAATAACGTATTACATAATACGAATAACTGAATTATGATAATAATAGCAAAACATTTAGAATTTAATTTAATTTTACAATATATGCATGCGTTATAAGCTTATTAGAGAATACTATTATTATCATATTTTGTATGTAACTTATCAAAACCTACAAAATTAAATAAATAGTTCTTAAATGATTAGTTCGAAAATAACATTTTTAACCATCATTACTTACTTTATGGTTAAAAATAATTTATTATTTTTTAAAATTTCTTCTATCAAAATATGTTTTACCTAAAACTAGGGATTACGGTAACTCAAAAGGGATTTGTACAAAGTTGTAGATGTTTAGATGTATATATATATATCCTTTAGGGTTAAAAGGGTATTAATGATGTGTATACAGTGTATACATCTATTCCTTTTTATCCTAGATATAAAAGCATCTCTTTTAATTGTTAGAAGCATTAAGGAATGAAAAGAAAAAGAACTCTATTAGGGTTTCTCAAATCTCTTTGGTCTTTCTTGTGTGTTTTTCCATTACCTTTGTGAAAAGTTTGTCAGTCCATTATAAGATCTAATCGGTTCTTTTAATAAAATTATTAATAAATTATATTTTTAGCATTTGCTTTATTTTAAAATATCTTTGTATTATTTTAATTGACGATTTTGTTGGCTCATGTCTTTAGATTTTTCCTCGATCCTTAATCTCATTGCTATAAAAATGGTGTCCTTACCATTAGAGGATGACGATCCTTCAATGAAGTACATAATGATTTCGTCCCTCGCTTAGTAAAAAAGTGACAATAATTATATAAGACTAAGTCTTTAAATATCATTTAACTTAACTTTATTATTTTTTAAAAAAGATAATATTATAAGTACTATTAAGAAATATTTTTTTAAAGAGTTGATACTTGTATTTTGTTCTTTATTTCTGTTTTTTTTTCCTATAGTTCTCTCTTTATTTTAAAAGGTTGACTCAGTAATATTTTGTTTAGTGATTTAAATTTCTGTTTATTGAAATTGATATTTGGGACTTAATTTCTATTTATATTATTTTTTTATAATTAATATTCAACTTGGACTTAATTTATTTAATCGTCAATTTAACTGATAAATCAAACCATACTTAAAATATTTTATGTCAAAAACTCAAATATTAATTTCTTTTAAGTAAAAAAAATATTTTATGACAAATAAATTTTATTAGTCAAAATATTATAAAATATTAAGAATTTAATCTTAACTTTATTATTTTTTTTAAAAAAATATTAATTTATAATATTAAAAATATTTTTTTAAATGAGTAAGTCCTCGTATTTTATTTTTGTTTTTTGTCTACGCTCCTCTCTTTATCTTAAATAGTTGACTTGATAATATTTTATTTAGTAATTTCAAATTTTATTTATTGAAATTGATATTTGGGATTCAATTTTTATTTATATTTTTGCATAAAATTAAGATTTTTGTTTTACAAATAAATTGTTATATTTTTCTTAATATTTTTTATATTTTGTCTTTCTCATTTTTTTCCTAATAATAATAATAATAATAAAATATTTTTTTTTTGGGCCCTTTTTCATGTTTACCATTCTCCCAAATTGGGTATCAGACAAAACATGAGAAAAACTAGAAAAAGAAGAAAAGGAAGGCAGAAGAAGAAGAAATTTTCTTGGCTTTTCAAGAAAGAAGAAGCTTTCACGCAACTCCCAATATCTCTGTCTATTCGGGTTTTGCTTAAAATTGCAGAAGGGAAGACTGAAGAACCCAAAAAAACAAGACACTAATGACACTTCCCTTTGCAAGTTGAGAGGTAAAATGGTGTCTCTCTTAATTTTCGTATTTATGGAATAGTTTGGCTTATTTATATTGTCAAAATCTATCTGTTCTCAATTCGTGGAAAAAGTTATTTTCTTTTCTTTAAAAGAAATTTAATTCAGTTCAAAGCTGTAGTTTTTGAGATTGTTTAGAAGTGTTTCTATTTAGCTCTGCTTTCATTTTTATAATTTCATCCTTAGTTTTAAGCTCTGGTTTGTTGCGTAGAACATGGAGAAAAAGAGAGGAAGTAGGAATTTTTGGTAGTTATGAGTTCATTAATTGGATAAAAACAGTATAATTTTGGGGAAAAAACAAAAAAAGAAATGGGATTTCTTCATTCATGTTCTGTGATCTTTTGTTGATAGGGTAAAGGGTGAAATATTTTTCTGAAGATCTTATTTGTTTTTGGTTAATGAATTACAGATAAGAGATTCTGGGTATGGAAGTTCTCTCTCACAATTCCGCACCCTACTGTCATGTTGTATACTTAAGTTGTAAAATAGTCAAAGGAAGATCAAATTCATGGCTGCTCCCACCTTCTAGGAAACACAGACTTTTATGGTTTGGAAGTAATAAAAATGGGCCTCTGAGAATTTCTGAGAATAAGCAGTTTCCTTTGAAGAATCTTGATAGCAGAAACAAGTTTAGGTCCTTAGATGTCCTTGGAAGGGTTTCAAGAGTTGATTATAATGTCTGTAATGGAACCTACAATGGCTATGTTATTGGTAATAGTGGGGAGGAGGGTGCAGGGACTTTCTCCGGAGATGAAGAATCATTAGCAAAGGTTTTAATTCCAAGTTTGCCGGATGAGCCTAATGGTGAATGTGGTGCACCAATAAGTAGTTGTTTTTGGGAGTGGAAACCCAAGCTCACTGTACATTACGAGAAATCTGGCTGTGAAAATGTGAGTTCTCCACCGGTGCTTCTTCTTCCTGGTTTTGGTGTTGGCACTTTTCATTATGAGAAGCAACTGAAAGATTTAGGCCGGGACTACAGAGTGTGGGCAATTGATTTTCTTGGGCAGGGCATGTCACTTCCATCTGAAGATCTAACTTCAATGTCTGAGGAAGTGGGTACCTCTGAAAGGAAGAATTTGGTATGGGGATTTGGAGATAAAACTGAACCATGGGCAAATGATCTTGTCTACTCTATGGATTTATGGTGTGATCAAGTTCGATATTTTGTAGAGGAGGTATATTTCAACTTTATGTATATCTTTTCTTCTTCATATCATCGATAATGCTTTGCCTTATATCCTGATTTCTTCTAAATCAGTTTGCCTGCTGCATAGTTGCCAAGTAACTTATTGATTGTCTTGTGATGTATACCATTAGTAAAATCTGGAATTCTTGTTAGATTATATAGACTGGAAGCCACTAAATTTCTTTCCCCACCTTTAATTATTTACCTTATCTCATTTATCAGTTGAAATATGATGTAGGAAGAGAAGTTTTCTCAGTTCTAGTGACTCAACTCTTTAGTTTATCGACATAATGCATAAAAGTATTAATGAATCATACACATACTTATGTCGGTTTCAGGTCATTGGTGAACCGGTTTATGTTGCAGGGAACTCACTTGGAGGGTTTGTTGCCTTATATTTTGCAGCATCCTACCCACATCTTGTGAAGGGCATTACATTACTTAATGCAACCCCATTTTGGGGATTCCTTCCAAATCCGGTAAAATCTCCAAGGTTGGCAAGGATATTTCCACGGTCTGGAACATTTCCTCTTTCTACAAATGTGAGAAAACTCACAGAATTTATGTAAGTTGTATATTACTTTTTTGATTTAATCATGTTATTTTATTGTCGATTGGTTGATTAAAGATAAAATAACTTGCATACATAAGTCCCCAATTATAAAGTCATTACTATCCACTTGGGTACTTCTGTTCATTCTATGCCAAGAAAATTCACATTTATTTTTGCATATGAGAGAGAGCTTTTCTTATGGAGTTAAAATGAGGTTTTAAGTCATTTTTGCATGTTTTGCTTAAGATTTACTTTTGAGTCATAAGATGTTTATTACTCTTCTCCGAAGCCATTGTTATTCTAATCTGGCAGTTCTTTTCTTTTCTCCGTGTCTTTAGTTGGCGAAAAATAAGTGATCCTGAAAGCATTGCAGAGGTTCTTAATCAAGTTTATGTAGATCATTCAATAAACGTTGACAAAGTCTTCTCTCATATACTCAAGATAACACAGCATCCTGCTGCTGCTGCTTCCTTTGCTTCAATTATGTTTGCTCCTCAAGGACAACTGTCCTTCATGGAGGCTTTGTCTAGGTAGGTGGAATAAAAAGCTCTAATTCCTCATGTAATTTTTTCCCATTTGACTCCAAATTAAGGTCGTACCTTATTTGTAGGTGTAAAAGGAACAAGGTTCCAATCTGTCTCATGTATGGAAAGGAAGATCCGTGGGTAAAGCCTATATGGGGGCTTCGGGTAAAAAAACAGATGCTTGAAGCTCCATATTATCAAATCAGCCCAGCTGGTCACTGCCCTCATGATGAAGTTCCTGAGGTATACAAAAAAATTGTTGTCAAATTAGTATTTACTATTCTCTGAGTTGTTCTTTCGGAGATTTCAATTAAAAAGATGGTTTTAGGGATATTTAGGATTAAAATGATGAAAAATATGTAAACCAGTTGTATATATATACATACAGAGAGAATGATATATTACATATTTCTGAATATCTCCAAGAACTGATTCTCAATCCTAGTTATATGATGATGCATGGCAACCTTTTTTTTTTCTAAATATTGATGCATGGCAACCTTAAGGAGAAATTTATTTGTCTCCTTCCTGATCTCCATCCAGGCCGGAGTATTCTCCTGATTATGGGTTGATGTGAATTCGAGAAACAGGAACTATATGCGGATCAAACAGTTATTGTTTGTGAAGGAAGGCTGTATCATTTCTCCGAATGTACTCAGAAATTAGAAAAATACTAGCCAAGGGTGTCTTGAAAGAGAATTGTTGGGGATTTGTTTCTTTCTTTCTTCATTTCTTGTTCGCTTAATATTGATTTTTGAAAGTAAATTGAAAGAGAGACCTCAAAGGGAGTTAACTTGTTCTTTTGCCTGTCTTTCCGGAACTTAACAGTTTCGTTATGGTGCAGGTCGTGAATTTTTTACTTCGTGGGTGGATTAAAAACTTGGAATCTGATGGCCGCATCTCGTTACCTCTACTTGAGGATGCAGAGAGCACTCAAAGTGTTGAAAGGGAATTGGAGTTTGTGAGAGAAGGTGTTCAAAAGTCAGTAAAGGTGCGATTTTATGGATCGGGTTCTTCATTATGGGACCAGATGAGATCTAATCTCAAACATGGCTTTAGAAAACTCAAGTTCAAATCAAATTAGCAGGGTCTATATTCTCTTTGAAAGTAAGATAGTGTAAATTCTTAGATGTAGCCTTTTTCTTTTCATTCACAATTTTATTTATATATTCTTTGATGAATATATTATATTGAACCAATCTGTTATATCTTTTCTTTTTTCAGGTTTACATATCATTTTTGTTTTTGCATTTGCTCAAACTCAAATGCAAGAATGATGCAATGAAGAAAGTTGGGATGATCATAGCTCATTTTCGAAGTCCAAATTATGCTTTAAGTAGTAATATTCATCTATCTGAAATCTTAGGTTAAAAAACAGATTTAATTTGACTAAATTTGTTAAATTAATTAATGAAATCAATACAAATCAAAATAAACAATAAAAATTTATAAAGTAATAATTTATTAACTATCAATCTACAATTAAAAATTTTAAAATTTTTTTACAAAATTTAATTTATTCAGTTCAGAGTTCGGACTAAAGACTAGATCGAAATTTTTGATTTCTAGATTATAATTTTTTATTTTTACTTTTGGATTAAACATAATTAGATCTGGTTTAATCTAGTACGGTCTTATGGTGCCATTGTGGATCTGGGCCACAAGAAAACGAACGATTGTTCTTATTAAACCAAATGGCTGAAATTTGCTTGGAAGGATTCAAAGGTGATAAATGGATACACTCTGTGGAACTCTGCTTTTCTGTAATGGCACCATAATCTCACCTGCACCAGACTCCATAGCTTCAACTTATTATTGTTGGAGAATATTGACGATATAACTTTACAGGTAAAACCAACCCATTTATCAAAAACTCAGATTTTATGTGTTTCTTCATCAGATTCTTCTTCTTTCATCGCTCTGTTATCTTTGCTTAATTTGAAGCTGAGGGATTCCCATCACCAAATTCCACATCATAATCTCATCTATATGCTTGATTCCATCATCTTGTGGAGAATTTCTAACTGGGTATGCTTTGAATTGTTTTAAAAGACTTATTTTGGGTATGTTAAAAGTTAAACCCTTAAATCTAAAAGACTTTAAGAATCTCCTCTTTTAATGATGTTGTCAGTTGCTGGACAGAACCTTTGCTTGATTATGACTTGTAATTTTATGGGTAATTTATTGATTCCGGATTTGAGGATTGTGTTCTCTTGGCATATATTCTTACAGCTTGTTCTTTGAGCTTTTGATCATGAAATCTGCTTTTAATGATTTGGTTCGGATTTGTAATATTGGGAAATTTAGTTTAAATTTATTAGGGTTTGTTGCTTGAATAGGAAAGAAATAGGGTTGACTGATTGATCCAAAAAAGCGAGAATTTGATTTGCAGATATGATCTTTCTTGTGTTGTTTGATTGCAGAACACTTATGGGTTGTGTTAGTAAATGAAGGGGGAGGGGGGAAAATGGATGATGGGGAAGTAGAGCTTTCAGATCATGTTTTATTATCGAAACTGGATTCTTCAAGTGATTTTCAAAATTTAGCATCTGTAGATTCATTTCTGGATGAATTCTTGAAGAACACCACGACCACAACTTGCACTCACACACACACTTGCAATCCACCTGGTCCTGATGATGCTGCTCACACTCATACATGCTACCACACACATACCCGAGTTCACGAACCCAAAGATACTCAATTGAGCAACAAAGAGAATTCGAACTTTAGATCAAGAAGGCCTTCGGGGAATAGAGAAGCAGTTCGAAAGTATAGGGAGAAGAAGAAAGCACACACGGCGTACTTGGAAGAGGAAGTGAAGAAATTGAGGTTATTGAACCAACAATTGATTAGAAAATTGCAGGGGCAGGCAATTCTTGAAGTAGAGGTTTTGAGGCTGAGGAGTCTGTTGGTAGATCTCAAAACCCAAATTGACAACGAATTAGGTTCTTTCCCATTCCGAAAACAGTGTGGCACTTCTTCTATTGTTTACCAGGAAGTTGATTCTGTTAAGCTGGCTACGAATGGTGGGGCTATCTCCTCACAGTGCCAGACCAATTTACCATGTCTCCATCAAAATGCAGAGTCATCACTTGAAGCCAACATTGATGGATTTGTTTCATGGGAAGATAACTGCCAACCCGTAATCCTAGATTGTCAAGCTAATGCCAATACAATACATACAAGTGAAAGACAGCTGCTCGATAAAGCCGACACTCTGGTGTCACCAGCATCTCCAGGTGAATAAATCGAGCTCTTTCGTAAGTTCCCAGACCTCTAAATCTTCTTGTTTCTGCCTTAGTATAACTCTAATACTCACAACATATAACTTCAACTAGTGGAAGACAGAAGGAGCAATGATATGATATACTAGTGATTTAACAGCTTGAGAAGAAACTTCTTTGTTTTGATAGCATTGAAAAACTTGTATAAGAGTTACATGTAAATAGAAGTCTCTCCCTCTGTTTCCCCTTCTGTGGTTATGCGTAGGTATGTATGTATATATATACATCATAGATATATGTATATTCCATAACAAATTAGAGAATTTGTGGAATTGCAGTGACTATCTCCTGGCTGACCTTTTGCATTACTGGGTGCAAAAACTTGGTTTGAATTTCTTGAACAACTCAGTTCCAGCTCTAAACCATAATGAATCAAATAGCATATTCTATCCTGATTGTTGGGTTTGATTCATTCTATCATAGTTGTTGGGTTTTGATCTGAATTGGGTGGATTCTTATTCATTCATAATTGTTAAACCAGAAGATAACTTCGTTTGGGAATCATACGAAAAGTATCGGACCGATGGTAAAAACTCGTATAACAAGTATCTCGATTCTCTCTTGTTCCACGTTGAAGAATCGGTCTTGATTATTACTTTGTGCGAGTTTTCTATATATTACGTTGTACTAAAAGAAATTCAAGAATTAAACGAGTTAGCAAAAAGCTTTTTTTCCCCCTTTTTCCACCTTTGTTTTTCCCCTCCTCTTTATCTTCCTCTCTTTCGAAAAGAGTTGAGACTTCTCCCTACTTTAATCTTGTTTGTTTGTGGAGAAAAAGAAGAAGAAATGAGAGAGAAACAAATTAGGGTTTTTAGAATTTTGAAGTTTAAGAGTTTTCAGTGCTAAAAGTTCTCAAGAGCTTTTTAATCTTTTTTTTATATTATTATGATAATTATATCTCTAAAAAATTCACCAAAAATTATAATTATTATTATTTGATTTTCTTTTCACTCACAAAAAATTGATTATGATATTATATTTTATTTCCCTTAATATTCTCCTTATTTTCATTTCCTTCAACAATAATAGTATAAATTTTACAAAATAATAAACAAATTATTTTTTTAACAAGAAATAGTAAATTTTATAAATATCAATTAAATATGATAAATAAATTATTTTTAACTGTTTAATTATTTAATAATCAAAATTATTTTATAAACTATTACTGTGAGTCTGACTCAATAAAATTTGATCAATTTTTATCTCTCATCAATCGAATTTAAAAAAAAAAAAATACGATATACTTGAATCATACAAGTATATATATATATATGTGAGACTTAAAATTTATACATGAATGATATAAAAGAATTAACCCATATAGAAATAAACTATTTGGAATTAATTTATTCATTATTAAAAACAAAAATTTCAATTATTCATCATACAATTATAAGTATAGTCCAAATTTCTTAAAATAATCAATTTGATTCAATCATGTGTAGCTTTCAATTTCCATACATGAGAAGTAATGATGGAGAGAGAGGACCAAACCTTCATATCATTATTTTATATTATAATATTTATTTTATTCCCCAAAGCTATTAAAATTTGAAACGCAACCGTTTAGCGAATAAGTACTCACACAATTACCACGCGCCCACTCTTGCGCGTAGCTTCACGTACCGGCCAACTAGTTTCTGATATGATTGTGTCGTCTTCTGACGTGGACTGTTTTCATTGGTTGTCGTAATCTACTTAATCTGTTTTTGGCAGTACGTAACAGATTTCCGGCATACTTGTCTTCGTGTTTGTGGAAAATAGACTAATTAAGTTTGGATAAATTTAGCAACTAAATAATAATAATAATAAATAAAATAATATTTTTCGAGAGTCGTCTTAATTAATATTTTAATTAAAATAAAATATTTTAAATATTAAATTCGGATAAAATGTCATGTCGTTTGAATTATATTATTTAAAAAAATATTAATATTATAATAAATATGTAAGTGTTATAATGATAAGTAGTGCGAACTATAAATAAGATTAATCTATATAAAAAAGAGTTACGTGTGTGTTGTAACGGCTCCGGAAATATTAAAATGAAATGAGTATTTAAATATATCAAATGCGGAAGTGAGATCAAAATTTCAGTTAACGTCCCTTACACGAAAAACCAAAAACGTACTTAAAATATAAAAGATTAAACTAACTAAGAGAGAAACTCGAAAATAAAACTATGAGTATAACTACAGAGTCTCTAGGCATCTCCTTCGTCGTCCTCCTGCGGAACGGGCTCGGGAACCATGTCTTCCTGATCTGAAATGGTTAAATAAGGAGTGAGCTACACTAGCCCAGTAAGAACATCACGATATCTAACCGTCACGGAGGTAAAGGTGGGTAGAAAAACACAAAAAGACCAATGGAGCATAATTTACAACAAACTCGTTTATTAACATGAAAACCTTTACCATCCACTTACCTCGGTGGAATTTATGAAAACAATATAAGAAAAACAATAACATTATCATAATCATTGAATAATATAAGCTGTAAAACATAACACTTATCACGCCTCTTGTAATTCAATCATTGTACAACATATCTTTTTCTCATTTACCAGCCTACTAGTATCCGTGGGGGTCCATAGGGGTTCCACTACCCGTTAACCTTTAACATTCATAATCAGTTTCTAGGGCCGTCCCCATACCCCGTCCGGTATGGGCGCCAAAACCATGAACCTCAATACCCCGTCCGGTATGAGGGTGAAATGGGCCGTCCCCATACCCCGTCCGGTATGGGCGCCAAAACCATAAGATCTCCATACCCCGTCCGGCATGTGAGACCACAATCCCGGTAGGGTTCCCTACGGACCCGGTCCGTCCACCATCTCCCAGGATATCTAGTCAGGCTGACCCCCATAATACAATTATCAGTCTACACAATCTTTCATTTTCCTTTTCCTCAGTCAGCATCATCAATTCACATACAAACAAGCAAAACAGTAATTCATGCCAAACAGACAACATACAGTATCAGTTTTTCAGTCATTCAACCCATGATTAATAAAAACGTAGTATATGCACACAAATCTGTAAAATGAACACATCAAACCTCATTTTGCATTTAAAGCTGTAAACAGGCCAAATAACAGTAAATCACCAATCACACTAGACTCAGGCTCCATTAGCCACCTTAAGCAATTTCACACATTCGTTAATTCAAGAAATACCGTTTTATCATTTTGAACTTTAATACTGTGATAGGAAATAGGGTGAGGGGTCCTTACTTGTTTTCGGGATCCGAATACGATTCACAGTGCGCCTGCAGGCCATCCCTAATTTTCCCTGAATTTTTCCCGGGAAACTGAAACACACTAACAGTACCTGCACGTGTTCCAAAAAAAAATCCAAATTAGGCCCAGGGCCTCTTTCGGCCCAAATCGCAACTCCGGCACGGCGGCTCCGCCGTGCTCCGGCGACGGCGCCGCCGCTGGCGGCGGCAAGTCGCCTCGGGTTGGCTGTTTTCGGCCGTTTTCGGCCGAATTCGGCCACACTCGCATCGGTCCTTGTGAGAAAACAACCCTAGGGCCCTCGGGGGGCCAAAAAATCATGGAAAAACGGAGCTTACCGGCGGCGGCGCTCTCGGGTGCGGCGGCTCTCCGGCGAGGTTCGTGTTTTGGTGATTCGGCTCCGGTCAACCTGTAGAGAAAAGAATGGTGATCACGGTGATATAAAAATTGCATCAAACGGAGGCCGGGAAGGGCCTCATCGGAGGCAAAAACCAAGAAGGGGCGCGGCGGCGCCGCTGGGCTTCGGCCGCGTATTCCGGCCGTTTGGCCGGGATTTTGGCTCCGATTTGGCCACAGGAGGAATCAGCGTGGAAAAACGAGTCAGGGGTACGAAATTTACCTCGATCGGCGGTCGGAAGTTCCTCCGGTACGGCGACGGGTGGCGGCGACCGGCTTCTGGTTCGTCTTCTCCGGCGAGCGGCAGGCGGCTAGGGTTTGTGGTCTGGTGTGGGGGTTCTATTTATAACCCCTTGCCTTTTGATCTCAGCCGTCCATTTTGTTTTAATATGGGCCGTTCGTTTTTGATTGAATCTGGGCCGTCTGTGCGATTGTATCTGGGCCGTCCGATCGCGCGATTGATCTGGGCCGTCGGATTTCACCCACGCGGATCGCCAACGTGGCTACCCTTCGGAGTGACGTGGTCTTGCCACGTGGCAGGCCCCGGTTGGCCGGGACTGCTGACGTGGCTTTTTTTTTTTTTTTTTTTCCTTTCCTCCTCCTTTCTGGGTGCTACATGTGTGATTATTATTAGGTTCGAGATTATTAAAAATATTATTTACTTAATTTATATTTTATAAGCAAACTTAAGGGATTATGTTTAATTTGAACTAATTTAAACTAAGGGTAAGAATTTTTTAATTCTTTACCTTAATCCTATAATCATTATTTATATAAATGTACATACATAAATATGTGTGTAGACACGTACATCTCCTTTTATTTTTTTAAGTGATTAAAATTTTATGTTAAGCTAAATTAAGTATTATAAAGTATTTAACTGAATTTATAACTAGTCTCTTTTGTTTGTTTGTTTTTTTTTTTTTTTTTGAGATACAACGAGAAACATAAAATGTCTACTTTCACCATTCGACATCAACTTGCTTAACAACTACTTTCAACTATCATCATACTAGTTTTATACGTAGAATTATTCTATTTTAATTTCTCATAGTTTTTAAAAAAATCGAACTTCATCATCATAATCACCAACTTAATTTGTCATTTAAAGAAATGTCATCCACCCTAAGTACGATAATCGGTGGAAATCATCCATCAATGAGATCAAACTTCAAATATTACGAGATTTCAATTAATATATTTTTTAATGATATACGATAATAAAGTATATTAACCGGAAGATAAAAATTTTGATCGTTTTATACTTGTAAAAACTTTAATATGTCGATTGCGTATAAAATTAATTATTTTTTATAAAGTTTTTATTTTAACTAAAATACTCATATATCATTTATTCAATTTTTTTAAAATTTATTATTATTATTATTATTTTTACTACAACATAATATCTATGTTAATTTTAACTATGGTAAATTAAAATTGGAACAACTATTGAATCAAAATTATTTGGATTTATATATATTTTCAAAATATAAAAAAATTATCAAAGTGCTTTGGTAAATAATGGCGCATCAAATCATGATTATAATCAATGTTTAGAAAAATCAAAAATAAAAAAGAGTAAAACAAAAGGAAAGTAATTTTTAACAAAAAGCCATGAGATTCCCCCTGAGCTAACTAACACGTGCGAATTTTGTCATACGTGCGGGAATTAGCATCTAATCCAATCTAATCAACCTTTTTAATTTTTTTTTTTTTTTTTTTTTTTTTTTTTTAAAAAAAAAAATTTCTGTGATGAATGTGAATGTGGTCCGGGTATTATTTATTTATTTATTTTTTATTGTTATTTAATAACATATATATATATATGTGTGTGTGTGTGTATATATTAATGATCTTGCCACATGGGAATGGGACCCACAATCAAACTGGCATAATTAAATGGGACCCACATGGGTAAAGTGTCAGCACACCCCCATGTGATGTTAATGCTTTCGGTGGGCCCCAACCCCTCCCCCTCTTTCCCCACTCCATCTAATCTTTTGTTCCGTAATTTTCAAATTCAATGAATTTAAATATTATATAATATAATTATTATTTCTCATTTGCATAATTTTTTAATTATTTTGTGACTCCTAATTCTACCCCTTTAATTAAAACAGATCCCTTAATTAATGATTAAATTAATTTGTAGTAGTTTTAAATATTTTAGACAATTATACATTATTTTTACTTATTTTCAAGTAATTTTTTGATGAAACAAAAAAATAAATATTAGAGATTAAATTGGGTATTTCGCTAAATTTCTCTTTAAAACATAAGAGCTTAAACTTGTGTATAAGAAAGTGATATGAAGATACATATAAATGGTAGAAATTAAATTAAGAAATCCCCAAATTTACCTTTCTTACTTTCTTTTCTTTCTTTTGTTCTTTTGTTCTTTCACTCTTTTCTTTCCAAATCCAAACTCTTCATGGTTGCTACTAACAGTTTCTGGTTTCTGATTCTGCTGTACAAAAGATTTTGATTCAAGTTTCCTAAAATCAACATCCAAGCTAAGCAAAACTAACCACTAAGATATATGGGTGGTTTCTTTCTTCTAAGGAAACCATGGAGTGCTAGTGGTGAAAACAGGAAAGTGATTACAGTTCAAGAGGAGTTACAACTACACATTTGACCTTGTAGTATCACTTTTTTTTTCCATTTACTTCTGTTTCCTCTTCTTCTTCTTCTTCTTCTTCTTTTGATCTGTGGTTCAATGGCTCAACTACTGAAATTAAAGGATGAAAATAGTACAACAACAACAACAACAAAGAAAGGAATGGCTGACCCACTTCCCTCATTGTTTTTTTTTTTTTTTTTTTTTAATGTATGCATTTGTATGGTAGTAAGTAGTAGTAGTATAGTATTTTGATGATGAAGGTGATGGTACATGTGGCTGATGTGGTGATGGTGATGGTATAGTGCCTCTCTCTATATATCTCATTTGATGTGAGGTTATTTTGTTTGGTTATTCTTCTCAATCTTCCTGTGATCATAGCAAACAAAACAGCAACCAGAAGAAACCAAAGACTTTATTACAATAAGAGAAGCAATAATTGATAAAAGGAAAAAACTTTTTTTAAAAGAAAAAAAAAAAAAAAAAAGAAGAGGAATCCAAAGCTAAGCAATTCACCTTAAAGCATAGGAAACTAAATTCCAACAGGACATGTAGGGTCCCCAGTGCCGGCATACATTCCTATAGCTCCATACCCAGATGAGAATCTGAATTGATTAACCAAAACCCATATCACAAAATCTTGTTTTTCCTTTCATAATTAATCATCATAATATATGAAAGGAAGCAATCATGTTCTAATCTTAAGGGTTTGATGGTGTTTAATTAAGGAAAGCTCACCTGGGCATCTGGCAGTTAAATGGCTTGAAAGATGCCATGTCTAGCGTAGAACTAACCAAATTGTTGTTAGTAGATGGAGCCGATTCAGGTAAATTTTTCTCGGTAGGATCCAAAGTTGAAAGGAAGTCCCCGGAGACACTGGTTGGGGTCGCAAATGGGCTATCAGGCAGATTATGCTCCAAACTACATTCCATAGTTTGATTATTACTGTCAAAACAGACTAATCCAAATCTAGATACGGAACTCATTTCAATTATGTTTAGTTCTATACCTTTCAGGCAAGTCGGCATCCACATTGTTTGACGATTCTTTACTGGCCATTGACTTCTCGGAGGAAGGATTCACAGAAATACCCGGTGCGGGACTAGAACAATTGTCTGCAAAAGAAGGATCCAACTTCAACTTCCTCATTGTAATAAACTATCCAAAGAACCTTCCCATTGCAACAAGTGATTTATATCAAAATTTATCAGTAAATGATAAGGTGAAAGTAATTATACCTTGGGAAGCATCTTGGTTGCTATAAAATGGAGAAAGAAGAAAAGATTGGTTGAAAAGATTTGGGGAGTGAGTAGGAGAAAGAATAGGACTTCCAGTGGACAGAGCTCTGTGATGATGATGATGATGATGATGATGATGCTTTTTCACATCAAGAAGTTGCAAACCCATTAATCTTCTACTCTGAAATTCAAGAGCTTGCTGCAAATCAGCTTGCTCCTCTAACTTTCTCCTCCACATATCTTGGCTATTATAAAACATCCTTGATCCTGAAATTACCAACCCAAAGAATTCATCAATCATTTATACATGTACTCCATTAGGCACAAAGATAATTAAGGCCATGTTGCTTCTCTTTGTTAAACTTACCAAGTTGAAAATCAAAAGGGTCTCTAGAATCAAGACCGGTAGGAGTACCACAAGGTGAAAACTCTAATCTGTCACCTTGCGGCTGTGATTGTTTCCTGCAAAGAGCAAAGCATTATTTTTAACAGAATTAGTGGGTTAAGCTTTGAAAGTGAGAGGATACAGGGAAAGAGGGAGTGCCTGAACTTGTCTGGGACTTTGCCTTTCTCCTTGTAAGGCTTAACAAGAACCCGGGCATCACAAACAAAATGAGGGTTTCCTTTGGCAAGAATAATCTTGACAGTTTCTGGGTAAACAAAAGTGACAAACCCAAACATCCTCTTCTGCTGGTAAGGTATCCTTACATCTTGAACAGGTCCATAAATACTACAAACATGTTACAGATATATAAACAACTAAATCCCAGTTCCATAACCAAACAGACGCACAAATCAGAAGGGATAGAAGAACAAGAACCTGAAATAATTTGATACATCTTCCTCTCTGAAGGTGCTATCAGCTGGGAAAGTCAAGTAGATCTGTCTTGAAGCTGGGTTTAAGATCCCTGCGCTAACATTCATTGAAAAATCATTCCTTTCTAACCTGGATCTACCAAACTTGAGCATCTCCTCGCCCATCATCAAAGCAGCAGCAGCTCTGCAATATAATCCCGTGGAGGGAATTGTTTATATAGACAGTCAAAAGTTGAGGGAGATTGAGTAAAGTAGGTAAGAAATAAGTACCTTTGAGTATCATTCTGTTGTTGTTGGAGCAGGAAATTCATGCACTTAGGAGAGTAAGGGAAGGAAGAACCACCGCCCATGAGCTGAGAATTAACAGGGGAAAGCCTTTGAGGTTGAGCAGACTTTGATCTGAGCAACTCATGGCAGTGGTCCATCATCTCAATCTTGTTAGGGGACCCAACCATGGGTGCAGCTGCACCATCAGCACCTACCATGGCTACTCCACCTGATTCTCCAATCCCACCATGTACAAACCTGCAGTTGTTCCCATTCTTGCAGTAGCCTCTTGCATAATACAAGCATGGTCTCCACCCAAATCCTGAAGCTGGGTCATCTGACCCCAAAACATCACTCACAGAGTAGCTTCTTTTGTGGAGAGAACCACCACCCCAATAAGAAGGGAAAAGCATAGAGTCAGCACCGGCAGGTGGGCTTGAAGATAAGTCTGGTGAAGGGTAGAACATGTCCGTACTTTTAGGTCCAAGATTTGTTGGGTTATCATTCAAGAAAGAAAGCTGATCTTGAAGTTGAAACTCATCTATGATATCCACTGAACGCCCTCCGTTTCCATAGAAAGGTAAGGAAGAAGGATTCAAGGAGCCACTACTAGGGCTAATCAAGTCATCTTGGTTTGGAAGATCAGACAAAGCACCCCAAGAAGACCCACCTGAGGAAGAAGAAGATGAAGTTGCAGAAGAAGGGTTTGGAATAGTAAGAGGAGGAGGAGGGAGACTGATCCCAGTAGTAGTGTTACCAAGAAGCCTAGAAGATGATGAGTTTTGCTTCGAAATGTTAACACCAGCTGGTTGATTGTTTGAGAGGAAAGGTGAAGGAGATGGTGGAGTTGATGGTGTGGGAGGTGAATTTGAAGGAAGTGCAAACTCCTTCCTAGCTTTAACAATCACTGAGTGAACAAGAGCCTCAGGCCCAAAAGCTAACCTTATCATCTCCTTTTCACCATGATCTTGGAGGAGGAGAAGACCCATAATTTTTGAAGCATTTTCAGGGTCTAAGTTCTGGATTCTTGAAAAAACAATCCTTGTTGCTTCATAACCATCCATGGAGTTTGATTATACTTGTAGAGATTTCTCACCGAACTTCCCCCACTACCCAAAAGAAAAAATCTTCTCTTTGGGGTGGTGAAGGTGTCTGTGCTCTCACCAACAAACCCTTTGTCTTGCTTTGTACTTGTAGTATATTTGTGAGAGAGTGAGTGATATGTTCTTTACAAGTAAAACTTCTTTCTCAACCACAAAACAAACCTACCACCAAGTCAGTATACTACTTTACTGTATCTATCTCCTCTCTTTCTTTCTTTATCTCCCTATTCCTGCAACCACCAAGAAATTACAGGTAAGAGAATGAGAAGAAGAAAAGAAGAAAGAAACTAGTAAAGGAGTATTCTCGTGTGTGCTTATCATTATTAAGACAAGTAAAAAGGAAAACCCAAGAGGCTGCCTTTGCTAAAAGGAAAAAATTAAAATAAAATAAAACCATGGTGGTTGAATTTCTTTCTTCATAAAGCAAATATAAGAAAAAGTTGCGGCAACAAAAAGAGGAATAGCAACAAAAAAATCAAACTTTTTATAAATCTCCCCCCAAATTAACCAACAAGTAAAAAAAAAAAAAAAAAAAAAAGAGTTTTGAAAAAAAAAATTCTCCAAATCTAAGCTCTGGGTCTATCTTGTTCTCCCTATATCTCTTTCTTTATCATTCAGACATTACCAGAAAAGCCAAACCACCGCCTTCTCCTACTGATTTGCAGAGATTAGCAGCAGGAAATAAAGAAGAAAAGGAAGAAGAAAGAACCCATTACTTCTGGGTGTTGGGTAGTTTGTGTTTTTTGGTTTTTGTGAGTTTATGAGCAGTCAAACCTTTCAGCTTTCTCTCTCTATCTCCGTCTCTATCTCTCTGTCTCACCATTGACAGATACAGAAACCATAAAATAATAAACAAGAGAAAATGGAAAGAAGTGGCAGAAAGAGAGTGTGGTGTGTGTTGGGAATTAGGGTTTAATTTAGATTTTTGAGTGGATCCAGATCTGTGTGCGCTCTTCAAATAGCGCACGTTCTCTTGCCTCTAACCCTTCCTGACACACTGTTGCTTACTACTATTATTATTACTCCCTCTTCCTTCAATCGTCGTCTTCATCATTTTCTTTCTTCTGCTCTCTGCAATTTAGCCAAGTGGGACATTACTCACTCCACGCTCTGACCTCGAGTTGGAAACCACGCGCAGGACAACATCCCCACGTGGATTTTCTTTATTCGACGGTGACTCACACGCGTAGATAGATCCTTGTTCCTGTTTTAACTTGCGTTGAGATATTAATGCTTTTTCTTTTTTCTTTTTTCTTTTTTGTTTTTTCCTTTTTTTTTTCTCAACAAATTATTATTAGTACTTCTTATAATCAAAGGTGAGAATTAAAAAAAAATATTTTTTTAAATATATATTATATATACACTTATTATCTTATAATTCTATTTCATATTGTTATATATATATATATATATACATACACACACACATACATATAGACAGGTAAAATTATAATCCTTAAAACCTTATTAATATTTGAGATTAACAACAACCTTAGTTAAACATGTCCAAAAACTTGATTAATACAAGTTAAATGTGTTTTATACAGTAATATAATAAATTAGCAAACATTAATAATGATTATGTTGCATGTTAATGCCCAAGAAAATTGATGGAATACCCTTTTGTATTATGAAGAAAGTGAAATTGTTCAAGTACATTCATGTAATCACTCGAAGTTGGAGCTCAAATTTTTTTATAAAGATGGCACAAATAATTGTTACGATAATTACAATAATTATATTGACAAGATGTGTAATTACTACGGTAAAAAATATGACAAAATATTATAAGATATCAACGTTAAAATTAAAAAAAAAAATTATATCGCACGTTGATTTGTAATCATATTATGGTATTACTCTATACTAAATTTAAACCGTAAAACATATCGTATTTATATAATTCAAGTATTTTCTATTATGAAGTTATTAAGTAGTTCATTTAAATATATTAAAAGAATTATGCACTTAAACTAATTTGTTTTAAGTATTATCTGAGTAATAGAGAAAGAATAAAACAAAAAAATATCATTTTGGTCGTGACTTCTAATGATTTATTGAGGTTTTTCTCGTTTTATTTGCTCTAAGTTGATTTATAAGTATTATAAGTATAAAGAGTTGTTCAAAATAGTGAATATAAATATTATATAAAAGGAGTAATTTTATCTAACTTACCTCACATAACATCGAATAAATCCTAATTCACACTTAATAACTCTTCTCGGTTTAGAATAATTTTCACATTTGGAGCCAAAAGTGCTAACATTTGTTCTTCCGCCCCTATTTATAAGTAAATAGGAAGTGAGAAAATCTCTCACATCCTCTTTTAGAATATGATTCTTCCTCTCCAATAATTGATTTTCTTTCTGTTATTTCAAAAGTAATTATTTTAGTTTCAATTATTCGAATTTTCTATACTTTTTTTTTTATCATCAAACGAATGACTTCTTCTTCTGAAAGCTTTCTATCGTTAGCATGATATCGAAAAATTTCATTGTTTTTATTCAAACAAGCATGAAAAATATGTTTGCATATTCGCCTATAGGTCAAATCATGTATGTAACTATTAAGATAATTGTGGAGATTCAAATGGTGGATATGTCAACATAATAACTTATATGTTGTTCGATATCTCCATGAATCTAGAAACTTTTACGTGCTATAACTGATAACATTTGAGATTATACAAAATTATACATAGAAGATTTTTTTTTGGCTATATATTTACCTTTATGTTTCTTATTCCTATGAGGTCTTCCTTTATTAGCAAGTTTTTTTTTTTTTTTTTAAAAAAAAACTCCATTTATTATGGTGAAGATGGTAAAAACTAAAACAAAGATACCACACAATATAAAATAAACCATAACTCAAACTTAAGAACTTATCTTGATTCTTAAACCTTTATTTATAAACGACTAGGAAACGAATGTGGCGAAGAAGTAACAAAATTTCTCACATTATCAACTTAAAGGTTGATATTTTCTTGGGAGAAAAAATCTCCCTAAATCTTGTGGGAGAGTGAGTAAAGGGAGAAAATTTTCTTCATTTCCCTATTTTACCTCATGTTACTTCCTCTTTGGTTCACTAACATGTTTAGGTCCATTTCAATTTTATCATTTAATTTCATATTAACTAATTAACTAAATTATCATAAAAGTAGTATTATTAAGTTCACGATATTATCACTTAAGCTAAATTAATTAAAATCTCTAAAAATATCAAATCTTTCAAAATCGTGGCCATGTTTATGGAAGTTTTGAGAGAATTTTTTCTTCCTTCAGTGATCAGAAATAACTATTAAAATTCACTAAATGCCTATTTTTATAACCTTTAAATTATATAATATAATTAGGTCCATATTGTAAAAATATTTTATACTTACGTAGTGGGGAAAATAAAATTCTTAACGTGCAAGACTTCTTAATTAAATATCATGTAAAGACATAATATGGATAAAACTAAGATTGAAATAGTTATAAGATTAAACAAAAAGTATAAACAAACATTTCTTATATAAAGCTTTTTGTTCTTTTCCTTAAGCTCTACTTTCATGTCAACAAATTTGATATAAAGGTTTAAGAGAACTCTCTCAAACATATTTACACAAATATTACAATGCTATAATTCTTGTGATCAAATTTACATGCTAGATAGAGTCAAAATTATAGATGAGTTACGTTTTAAGGTACTTCTTTTGTATTTTTTTTTTCTATTTTCTCTCAGCTAAACTAATCACAGAGGAAAGGATTTCCTTCTCCCAATTTTTTCTAAGTTTCAAAGTGAAAAAGTAAAAAAAAAAGTTTGCATATAACAGATAGGAAGTAAAGAGAACATGCTAAATATAAAAATTGATTATGAAAAAATATTCTTAAACTCTTGTGGATTAAAAGTCATAGGTGTAAACCCTCTCTTAGAAAAAGTTCTCCCTTTATATCTTGTTTCTTTCTTTTATCACAATTTTTGTGATCCCTATTTACTATATCACTCATCTTTAGAAGAATAAGCCTCCGAAAATGATAATTTCCTAAACAATTTGGTTCATAATTCATTTTTTTTTAATATTATCCAAGAACAAAACATACATCTTATATACTTTGAAAATTGCATGAAATGATGATTTGGGTATTTTAGAAATTGAACGAAATGTTGATTCTAGCTATTTTGGAAACTAAATAAATGATTTCTTTTGTTTTGGACCTAGAAATTTGATTGAGCTTTGTTTGATTTCAATATAAATAGATTATGAGTTTACCTTCTTGTGTCTTGCTTATGATTCTTGACTTTCATATGCCTATAAATAGCTAATTTGAAATTAAATCAAATCTTATTTATATGTACTTCGCAACATTTAATGGTTTCGATGTGATTCTCTTGCCCTTAGCTTTTCATTATTTTAATCCTTTAAGACATCTACTAAATAGAGACCCTTTTAGAATTAATTCATGACAAAATATCGTTGAACATGATTTAGATCATCAAAAAAACACTTGTTATATACTTATTTTTCTTTTTAATTATTTCAAAGAAGTTGTTTTGGGCATGTTAGGAACTAAGAGAAAGATGTGTTTTATTTGCCAAATCATTTCAATGTTTGGATTAAATATAGGAAGTTTTAAGACGGAAGTAATCTTCGGTAGTTATACAGCATTTCACTATTCGATTAATGGTTAAATGGGGGCCCTTAATCCTTAATTTAGATGTACTTAAACTTCGGTTAAAAGAATACCCTAATTTGATTTGCTTACGAGTAGTTATACAGCATTTCACTATTCGATTAATGGTTAAATGGGGGCCCTTAATCCTTAATTTAGATGTACTTAAACTTCGGTTAAAAGAATACCCTAATTTGATTTGCTTACGAGAGAATGACAAATCCTCATTAATATAATAATATTGACTTCTAAAGGTTAAAAGTCATTCTAGTATTCTTCTCTCTTGAACTCTCCAACTGTTTTATGAGCATTTGTTTATCTCTTCATGATTCCTTATTTCTTTGAAAGTGAAAATTCCCTTTTCTCCTTTATTTTCCCTCTATGACACTTAGCTTCTTTTAGCTTTTCTCTTAATTCTATGTAGTGATAATGATCTACTTAAAGATAAGAGCATATATAAACTTTTGGCTTAATAGAAATTGAATGAATACATTGGTGAACATTTAGATATAAGCTTTTTTAATGAATCTCCTTTTAAGCATGTATGGGTTTCTTTGTAAGTGTATGGGACCTAGATATGAGAATATTTTTATCTAAATGCATATGAAAGTTATCAAATACACAATTTACTTGTTTGAGATATAAAATTCCAAATCTTTATGAATTCTAAGAAGTGTAATATGAATTATATACATATCAAACTTTTTGAATTAGTAAACTTGGGTATACCTTACCCATGTGTTTAAACTATCAATATTACATTATCTAATTAACGTTTAAACCACGAGTATAAAACTAACTAAAATAAAGTACACATATTGACATTGAAAAAAAATCTTGAATTACAAGATGTTAGACTATAAATTTGCTCATAACAAAAACCGTTCAATATTTCTCATATATTTTAGAGCAAGAAAATCATGTAATAATTTCCATAAGTTTAAAAACAAGAAGATCATTCGGTAGTTTTCACACACATAGGGTGATTAATCATTTAAGAATTCTATGAAGTTCAGAAGATCATTGTATTTTTCGATAATGAGGTTAGAAAAACATATTTTAAACATAGTCAAATGCCAAAAACATACACAAAAAACAATTAGAGAATTGAGTTCAAAATGATATGAAAGAAAAGATGTGAGACAACTATCTCGTGGTGTAGAGTTAAACTAAATTTGAATTAATATATATTTCATTAGTGTTATATTTAGTTTGCAAATTCATAGCAAAATAAATACAAACAATGAGTTACAAACCTGTGAGTAAGTTAGGAATAAAACAAGGTATGAGCAAAATCACATTCAAACAAAAAATGATGAAGTAAGATGTGAGAAAACCATCTTCTCTACATAGCTTCCTCTCCTAATCTCTCTTCCAAATTCAGGCTCATGAGTCCAAAGTTATGCATTGAATCAAGTAATGGCATGTCATGAGATGATCAAATTCTCAGCTTTGAAGCATATTGTATCATCATACCCATCACTTCCATATTTGATGAATCATATGATTCATCAAGAACACCATAAGAGCCAAATTAAAAGAATGAACACCGAATTGAACAAATTGCAAGATTAATATACTCATGCCATGCACCCATGAATTCTTATACTCCAAAGATTGGCCAATGAACATATTATCAGAGAAAATAATGTTCCTTATCATCCAACAACCACTGCTCAATCACCAAATCAATAGCAGTTGCCAGCAACCTGTTCACTCTTACCAAAAACACTAAAACCTATTACAGGAATATCCTTTTTAATTTGCTTGTGAAACCAAAAAGATAACCAGTTTAAATTGATAACCTTATTAACAAAAACATTTCAAATGAACACTAATCAGACTAATGATGGGTTTTCAGTTTAAACCAAAAAGATAACCAGTTTAAATTGATAGCCTTACTAACAGAAACACTTCAAGTGAACACTAATCAGACTCATGATGAGTTTTCATTTTAAACCAAAAAGATAACCAGTTTAAATTGATAACTTTACTACCAAAAACACTTCAAATGAACACTAACCAGACTCATCATGATGGGTTTTCAGTTTGAACTAGCTAGATAAGATTTCTTCTCAAAAACCAATATAGATAGGTAGGATGTCAGGAATGAAAAAGAAAACCATGCAACCATGTTAACATTTATTCAAACATTTTTATCAATCAGCTACTATCCTAGCTTTCCAGAAACCATCACTCACTCTGTAAATCACTAGTCCAGAGTGAAAGGTCTTGAATTTATATTTTTGGAGTGTTGACCACTGGAACCTGCATGAGAATTTGCATGGGAAAATCAAACATCAACCTCAACACTGACTCACATGTTTTCACTCTCTTTTTGGTCAACTGCAAAAACCCTAGTTTTCCTTCTATTCCAGCATTGAGAATGTCCTGAGGAATTTATCAGAGAAGAAAGACATAATCAATAAACAATATATGTAGCAGAACATCTTCATTGAACAAAGAAAGAAAAATGGTTTTTACTTTTTTAATCATTTTGACAAACAGATGGCAGGCGCTATCGTAAGAGTATCGTTTACTTGCGACAAGAGAGCCTTTAACTCTATGAAAATGAAAAGAGAAACGAGTTCATCCAAACTGAAATGATTAAAATTGGTTCGTTAAAAAGAAAGTTTAATTTTTCCTCCTCCTCTTTGTTTAGAGATTCATCAATAATCTGAGTCTGATCAGGAAAATCACTAAAAAATTCCTTCTCTCATCTCCCTCTTATCATCGAATAACCAAAATCATACCTCCAATCAGCAGCTTCAGTCTCTTCTCAATTGATTCGTTTTCCCGTCGTCGTAAAACTCCATTTCTTCTATCTTCTGCTCTACTTTCGCCCGCTTCGTGCTGGTTTTCCTCTAGCGTTCGTTTCTCGGGCCATGTTCTCGTAGCTCCTTTTCATTCCTACCGCTCGTTGAACGTTCCCGAGTCAATGCTCATCTCCGCTCCGCTTGCCTCCATTTTCGCTGCTTCTCTGTAGTTAGTTGTTAAATGAAGAAGAAATACAGGACGACGTCGTTTGCGTTCCAAAAGGCCTGGGCTAAGTTTGGGCCTTGAGCTGGATCTGGGCTTTGTTTTCTCCCATGCATTCCATAATTTTTGTGTGTGTTAATTTCGTTTGTACAAATTACTTCATGTAAAAGCCAAATAAAATTATTGTAAATGATATAAGAAAAATAATATTGAATAATAATTATTGAATATAATTATTTTATGTAATAATTATCAATTTATGTGAGAATTCATTCATAATTCATGAAAGTAAAAAATCTAGTAATTATATACATCATGAAAGTGAGAAAATACAAAAAAAAAGAAAAAAATCACCTAATAAATGCAAAAAATCAATATCTCAAAAATAAAATTGATTTATAATTCTCTTGAAAATATATATATATATATATATTCATGATTTACTTAAAATTCATCATTAACTTGGACAAATTAAATAGTTAATAATAATTTTACTCAATAAATTTAAAGTTTTCTTTTTTGTTTATTCATTTTGAGTAAACATAGAAAATGACATTAAAAAAAATATAAATAATATATATATATATATGGAACTTTAATTATTTGATTAATTTGTTTAGAGTATCTATCTCATTGATCATGTTTGGGTTCTTAAAAAATCACATACATATATATACATAGGATCTTATCATTTTCTTTTAGTATGTCTCACTTGATTTAGTATCCCAATTCAATGCAATAATCTATTTCCAAAAAATACAAATAGTATAATGCTCATGAATCTCTAAATGTTTTTATTCACCCCCCCCATAAATATATATATATATATATATATTTGGTATTTAATTTCTAGGTTTAGTATTTTCATGGATCAAATATTAAACCTTCACTAAGATGTCGAAACAAAGGAAGAGTGAATCATCATAAAATTGCACCTAGTCTTGTGTCTTGGCAAGCCTCATTTGAAGGATTATGGAAATATAATACTGACACCGCAATTTATACAATGGGGTTAGAGGTCGGTTATGGAGTGGTGATTCGAAATTTAGATGGGATGGTACTAACTGCACTTTCGAGCCAGTTACAAAATAATATTTCACTTTATCTACCAAAACTTCTAGGGTGCCTTAGGGTGCTGCAACACTTGGTCGACAACACTAGTGACTCTTTAATTTTAGAAATTGATGCTTAAATAGTGAAGAATGTTTTGTTGAGTAAGAAGATAGATGAATATAAATTTAGAAATATAGTAACAGACTGCATAACATAGTTTGCTACTTGACCTGACATCTTTGTGAATTAGGTGAAAAAAAAGAAAGAAATATGATAGCACACCACCTAACAAGGGAAGCTCGTTCATATCCGGACCTTTCTGTCTAGGGGATGATGCATCCCCACATGTTGTAATATTTGCCCTCATTTTAATAAAGATCGATTTCATCTCAAAAAAAGATCAAACCTTCATTCATTTTTAACAATTAAAATCAATCTATGAAGTTTATCAAACTTAATTTATTAATTTGATAATTGATGTTTTCTTCCTTTTAAATAAGAAATTATGCATTTAAATCAGATTACGTGTTTATATGTATCACCACTAAGAAATTATAATTTTTTCAACATAAAATAAGAAATAAAAAATTTATGATTCGTCTTTTTTTTAATAATTTTTTAACATAAAATAAGTAAAATTATCATATTTTCATTTTGTTCTAATATTTTAATTTTTTTCAAAGTAAGTTTTTATTACTTTTTATGATTTTTTTTTTCTTTTTACATATATTGATCTTGGTGGAATTATCATACATGAAATTGAGTACAATTTTATAAAAAAAAAGGCAAAGAGATTGAAAACATGTTTCAATGATTAAATCAATTGATACTCGTAATAATTTTTATATTAAAAAATAGCATTAACTTTTTTCATGTTCGTTTCAAGTTCGAATTACTATTTATACAAATAAAAATCTCATTCATTATATAACTTCTTCTCATAATAGACATATGATCTTAGAAATATATTTTGTATAAATAATTTATATATACGTATCATTTTATTTATATATGAATTATTATTTTCTTAAAAAATACTTCAACTAAATTTTAACTACGAACTAAAACTCGTTGATTGCTTTATCTCATTTTATTTTAAAAATATATTTGGTTACAATAAATTCATACTTTCTTCTTTTTGAAAAAATTAAAATCTTGATTTTATAATTAAAAATAAAAAATAAATGAGAATCAAATAGTAATTGAACTATGTTTCCATTAAAAAAATAAACTTAAAAAATCATATATAAAAATATAGGGTTAAAATATAAATTTACTCTATATAATTTTTATTTTTATTTAATTTTATGTTAAATTAATTTTTTTATTAATACTTCGTCAAATAAATGTGAAAATTATAAAGATTAATTTAATAAGTAATTAAAAGGGATTAAATTAATTTTTAAAAAAATATAAAAATGAATTTAATTAAAAATAACGACCAAGATGTAATACCCGGGCTCGAGATTTGCCCGTGATTAATTTTTAAAAAATAAAAATAAAAATAAAAATAAAAATAAAAATAAAAATAAAAATAAAAATATAAATTTTAATTTTATAAATTTTTATTTAATGTAAAATTAGGAAAACAAATAGGTGGAATATGAAATTGAAAACAATTTTGAGAGATTGGTGAAAATTTGAGCTTGGAAGGGTATTTTTAAAAGAAAAATAAGAAACTAGAAGCAATTTAGAAAAAATATGTCACGTAAAATCGCCCAATCAGTAACCATGACGAATCAGAGTGAGCCGCGTGGTAAGCCATACTGATTCGGTGTCATGCGGGAGGCCACGTTAGCAATCTACGTGCCCATAATCAGACGATTTAGATTTATTCCCGCGTGCGTGGACGATCCAGATCCATTCCCTCCTCAGACACGATCAGACGATCGCGATTAAATGCAATGAATGGTCCAGATTCGTTTCCTCTTTAAACGCAATTGTATGGTCCAGATTCATTTTTTCTTTAAACGCGATCGGACGATCAAGATCAAACGCGATGAAAGACCCAAATTAAAGGGAGATGGATATAAATACCTCACTTCACATCGAACTCTAACCCTAGCCGCTAGCCCCCCGCTAGAGAAAAAGAACTAGTCGCTAGAGAAAAGAGTCGACTGTCGCCCGTTGCCGCGCCGAAGCCACCTCTGATTGCCAAAAAAAGTAAAAAAAATTTCATTCAATCGAAATTTGATTTTGAACACCTCCATGGCAAAATCGGAGCAAAAAAATCGGCGGATGAGCCAAAAAATACGGGTAAAGCCCGGCAGCGCCGCTGCAGAAAAAACAAAAAAATTACCTCCGATATGCCCCTTCCCAATTCCTGTTTTGTACGATTTTTTCACCATTGTAATCACTATTTTATTTTTTATAGGTTGACCAAAGAAAAATGTCTAACCGCGAAGGTGAGTCGGTGGAGCTACTACACCGAAAAATCTTGCCGCTGGTGAGTTTTTGTTTTCTGAATTTTTTTCGGTCAATTAAGCCTCCTTAACATGTTTTTTCATAGAGATGAGTATAAAACCGGCCGAAATCAGACAAAACTGGCCGAAAATGGCCAATCTGAGATAAACCACCACTACGACCGACAGTTCCGTTGCTGGAGCATGGCGGTGTTGCTGTGCCGGAATTTTAAAATTGGTAGGAAAATATTTTTAACACCCATTTTAGGTTTTTTGAGATATTTTTAGGTACTTGAAGCGTGTTTTAATCTCTGAAAGAAAATTTAGAAAACCCGAGGACTGCCAGTAGGCGTAGATGAAAGTTTAGTATTTTAGACACCGATTCGGATAAGAATTCCTTATCTTATTCCCTGTTATGGAATTGAAGTTTAATTATAAATAATACGGTATTTTGTATAATTTAAAAAATTTTGATAATTAATTACAGGTTACTAATGGAGCTGAAACCGGTTATTTATTACGGTTGTCATATTTTAACTGATTGTTTGATTTTACAGTTTTAAATTCATGATAATATACTGAAATTGGTAAGATGATTCAGTTGTATTTCTTAGATGTATGTATTGCTTGTCTTATGTGATTTACAGTTAAATTGTAAAATTGAAAATTAAATATAAACGAAAAATTAATTGGTTAAGTGAATGAATGAATAATGGCCTTACTGGATATCCTAGGAAATGATGGACAGAGTAGATACATAGAAAACCCTACTGTAAATGTCGCCTCATACTAGATGGAGTATCGAGGATTACTATTTTTGGCGTTTATATCGGACGGGGTATGGGAACTGCCCGTTTTACTCTCATACCAGACGGAGTATTGAAGGATGATATTTTTTGCGCTCATACCGGACGGAGTATGAGGACAACCTGTTTTACCCTCATACCGAACGAGATATTGAGGGATTGTACTTTTAGCGCTCATACCGGATGAGGTATGAGGACGGCCGGTTAGTTGACAATGTTGAATAATGGTTCACCCGTAGTGGAGACATTCCTATGGATCCCATTGATATCAGTAGACAGATAAAAAGAGAATGTTATTGTTTTGGCTAATTGAATATAAGATTATGCTATGGTTGTGTTATTGTCTCTATAAGTCAGTTTTAAAAATCTCGCTAAGCTAAGTATTCAATAAATAATTTTATTTATGATAAATGAATTTATTTAAATTAAGAACTTCATTAGTTGTTTTTATAATTTTTACCAACCTTCATTTCTGTATCGGTGAGTAGTGTGATACTTTTACTGAGATAGTGTATCTCACTATTTCATTAAACATTTTAGATCAAGAGGAGCAAGATATGGATCCAGATCCATAAGAGGGTTGAAAATATGATGTCCAATTATTTACTTTCTATTTATTTTTTTATTTTTTTGTTTATTCTTTTAGAAGATTCATTATTATATTTCTATTAGATATTATAAATTACTGTGTAAAGAATGTAAATCCTAATTTTATTATTTCGCTTTCGTGTTCAATTTATAATTTATTTTTCTTTAAGTTCTAAGTTGTTACACAAGAGATATTAAATTAAAAATTAATTAATTTAATCAAAAATTAAATTTAAAAATTAATTTGAATAAAATTAATAATATAAAAATGTAATTATTATTTGGGTCAAAGAAGAAGAAAACTAAAAGAGATGACCTAAGGAAATGGCGATATACGTGTAGTACACTATATATATATATATATTTATGTAGATTTAGAGCAACATGTACGCATGTAAAGCAACGCATGTTAAGCTTTCATACAACCAGTTTTCACAGTCTTCACGTACGTCTCTCTCTTACTTCTTGGCGCCATTCGCGGCGTGCTTTGAATATTTCTGTTCGAAATCCATTACACCTTTCCATCTCCCAAAACGCATACCTTGATCAAGAAGAAGACACGGGGAGAAGCAGAGGAGAAGAACTGATCCTCATCACGGTGAAAATGGAGGAATACTTGAGACAGAACTTCGACGTAGAAGCCAAAAGACCTTCTGAGGAAGCTCTCATGAAATGGCGACGAGCCGTTTCCGTTGTCAAAAATCCTCGCCGCCGGTTCCGTATGGTGGCGGATCTCGCTAAGCGTGCTGAAGGTGAAAGGAAGCGGAGGAAACTCCAGGTTTCTTTCTTTCTAATTATTTTTTCTCTGTATGATCTAATCGATGATGATTCCATTGTTACAATGTAGCTTCTGATTGGTCAAAGTGTTTAATTCGGAAACCTTTTGTTGTTTGGTTGATGAGAAAATAGTGATTTGTTATTGCTTTTTGGAAGTTGGGATAAGATTGAGTTGATTCGCGTCTGCTAAAATTTGCCTGAAAAGGATTGAGGACTGAATAATGAACATTCATTTTTTACCTTATCATCCCAAGAATCACCATTGATTAATTCAAGCCAAATAATCTCTTTCCAAAAACAGAAGAAGGAACCAATAATTTCTGTTTTGGTACTTTCCTATTTTATGTTCTTGTTTATAGACTTGGTTGAATTAGATATATAGAAAGGCCAAATCAAAGATATGGACAGCTTTGACAAAATCTAAATTTGAGTGGCCACCCTGTTTTCAGACTTTTTATCAAAAGAATTTTTCATTGGGCGACTTCCTTTAATTTCTTAATTGACATAATATGAGTTTATATAGCCAGCAACCTAGCAATAACAATTTTCCATTGGACTGCTAATGTGAATTGGACCTATAAATTTCTAACTTGTTTGATAATATCCCAAAAGTTCTTCAATACCAATAGTTTTAGGGGAAGTTTCCTCACATTTGTGTGGATTTTTATGGTAGATTTCAGGACCATGATGTGTGAAAATTAGAAAGATCTTGGGGACATTAATGTTCATTTTATCTTCCACGGTTAGATATGAGTTTAACCAGCTATGACTACTCGATCATGTCAAAGTCTGTGCCTGCTTTCCACACAATATTCATCATAGATCAACAATTATTTGACCCACACTACTAGTTCTTAGAAGTTTAAGTTTAAACTATTAATAATATATGACTTAAGTTCTTATATAAAATTTAATAATTTTTATATATTTTTTCAACGTGAGATTTGAGATATTATTGATATGTTATCATCAAATAGAATAGTTAGTCAACTCTTACATTAAAAAGAGGGTGTTGTTAATAATATTTGACTTTCATTTTTTTAAAAGATTTCTCACCTCATGCCACATTCTTTTTGATGAAGCTTCTTGTATAAATAATAAGGCTCTGAGGATTGAAGTGGCCAGCCTGGCCAGAAAGGCTGCCGGCTTTAGTTGAAAAGGAGGGTGTATTGAATTAAAATCAATTTAAGTGAATGAAGCGACCAAAAGACTAGTATGCCTTCTTTAGTGGATGAACATGATCGAGCCTGACAGACCACCCATAAACAACAATGACATGTCTAATTATGTATAATTAGTGGTATTTAATAATGGAAGTGCAATACATAAGACGTCTGTTCATTAACTTGTTTACTTTTTCCGTTCTTAATCATCCCTATTGATTTTTATCTTTGTTTCTGTCTCATTTTGAATCATATGTTTTCACTTTTTTTTTGCCAAAAAGTAAATATAACAGAATGGAGAAACTAACAACAGTATGTATAAAGCAACAGTTTTTTAATAGTTTATGAAGCTGTTTATTTCTCTGTTTACCTTCTTTAATATGTGTGGTAGTACCCATAAGATTCTTTTAGTTCACGTTTATTTCAATAAAACACAATGTCTAGATGTTTCATAACTCCATAAATCAGCAAGAAGTACCTTTACATGTATAAATTAAAGTTCAAAGTCACTCATGGCATGATGCTTGGATTAGCAGAGGTGAGTTGTACATTGACGATTATTGGCCGCAATATTGGTGGGACAAGACTGGTGAAGCATGCCGATTAAAGATGACGTAATGGCCAGGGTCTCATGGGTCACTAAGCAGCCTGCTTGATGGCTCTGAATCTTGCAAATACTGCTATTTATTTTTCTCCTGAAAAAAGTTTCTGTTTTCCTGCTAAATACTGGTATTTATTTTTTGTTTTTGTCGTGTTTGATCAGGAAAAGGTACGAATAGCACTTTATGTTCAAAAGGCAGCGTTACATTTCATTGATGGTATGATTTTCACCATAAGATACTTGCATCTTCTTGATCCAAAGGTTTTCTTTCCTTCATTGACAGTCTGGTTTTATCTTGTACAGCGGGTAATCGTGTTGAGTACAAGCTGACTAGAAAAGTCAGTCAAGCTGGTTTTGGCATTGAACCTGATGAACTAGCTGCACTTGTTAGAACACACGATGTCAAGGGCTTGGAAGCCCATGGAGGAGTGGAAGGTTTAGGTAGAAAGACATCTGTATCTCTAAATGATGGTGTTGTGTCAAGTGAATTAGCAGTTAGGCAAAAGATCTATGGCTCGAACCAACATGCAGAAAAACCTTCTCGAACATTTTTTATGTTTGTCTGGGAAGCTCTGCATGACTTAACTCTAATTGTTCTAATGATATGTGCTGCTATTTCAATGGGCGTTGGCGTCTCCACTGAAGGGTGGCCAAAAGGTATATATGATGGTTTAGGAATTTTTCTCAGTATATTCCTAGTTGTGATGGTGACTGCAGTAAGCGACTATAAACAATCCTTGCAATTCAAGGACCTGGATAGAGAGAAGAAAAATATAATCATTCAGGTTACACGAGAAGGAAGCAGACAGAGAGTCTCTATCTATGATTTGGTGGTTGGTGACATTGTTCATCTCTCAATCGGTGATCAGGTTCCTGCAGATGGTATTTTTATATCAGGTTATAGCTTATCAATCGATGAGTCAAGTTTGTCGGGCGAGAGTGAGCCAGTGAATGTAAGCCGAGAGTGGCCATTTCTTCTATCAGGAACCAAAGTGCAAGACGGTTCTGGTAAAATGTTAGTGACTGCTGTTGGTATGAAGACTGAATGGGGAAGATTAATGGTTACCCTGAACGAAGGTGGAGAGGATGAGACACCATTGCAAGTGAAGCTTAATGGGGTTGCTAATATTATCGGAAAGATTGGATTGGGTTTTTCAGTTCTAACATTTTTGGTTCTTGTTACACGCTTCTTAGTGGTGAAGTCTCTTCATGATGAAATCACAGTATGGGCTCCCAATGATGCAATGACACTTTTAAATTACTTTGCCATTGCAGTGATTATAATTGTCGTTGCAGTTCCCGAAGGACTACCTTTGGCAGTGACACTAAGTCTTGCCTTTGCAATGAAACAATTGATGAAAGAGAGAGCACTGGTGAGGCATCTCTCTGCCTGTGAAACAATGGGTTCCGCTAGCTGCATTTGCACTGACAAAACTGGTACATTGACTACAAATCATATGGTAGTGGATAAAATATGGATCTGTGAAGTAACTAAAGCACTAGAAAACAATAGGAATGAAGATTTTTTGAAGTCTTCGGTCTCAGAAGACGTATTCAGCGTCCTTTTGCACTCTATATTTCAGAATACTAGCTCAGAAGTAGTGAAAGGGAAAGATGGAAAGACTAACATTTTAGGTTCTCCAACAGAAAGAGCATTGTTGGAATTTGGATTGCTTATTGGAGGTAATTTCAAGACTCATCGTCAAGAATCCAACATAGTGAAAGTTGAACCATTCAACTCGGTGAAGAAAAAGATGTCTGTGCTTGTGTCTCTCCCTAACAATGGGGGAGTACGAGCATTTTGTAAAGGTGCATCAGAAATAATTCTTAAAATGTGTGATAAAGTCCTCAATGGGAATGGCGAAGCAGTGTCTCTGTCTGAAGAGAAAAGAGAAAATATCAATGATATCATAAATGGTTTTGCCTCTGAAGCGCTGAGGACTTTATGCTTGGCATTCAAGGACATCGATGAAAGCAGTGATGTAAATAACATTCCTGATGATAATTATACACTAATAGCTGTTATTGGAATTAAGGATCCTGTCCGGCCAGGAGTAAAAGAAGCTGTGCAAACTTGTCTAGCTGCTGGAATTACTGTGAGAATGGTAACAGGTGACAATATTAACACTGCCAAGGCTATAGCTAAAGAGTGTGGTATCTTGACCGAAGATGGTTTAGCAATAGAAGGACCAGATTTTCGTAAGAAAAGTCTGCAGGAGATGCAGGAGTTAGTACCGAAACTGCAGGTTTAACCTCTGCTTTTAGACTTCTTAAGTTTCAATTTGGTGAAAATTTTCCTAAAATTCTCTGGTTGTTCATGCAGGTTATGGCCCGATCATTGCCTTTGGACAAACACACTTTAGTAAACCAATTAAGAGATGTCTTCCAAGAAGTTGTTGCTGTAACTGGTGATGGGACAAATGATGCTCCTGCTTTGCATGAGGCAGATATTGGACTTGCTATGGGTATTGCAGGAACAGAGGTTTGTGATTGTCCTTTTCAATGCAATCTTAATGGTTATTCTGGAAGCTTAATTCATCTTCTTGGTCATATGGTATTCACATTATTTAGCTTTCACAATTATGGCATTATTGTGATCTTGTATTTCCTTCAGGTGGCTTTCCACTAGTAGTTCATGTCTTGCTGGAATGAGATCTAATAAATTGTACTATGTCCAAAAATGTGACAAAAAGTTTGGGTGTGAATTCCATATGATGTTTTTCCATCAGCCTTGTGCTGTCTGTATAACTGTTAGCTAAGCAACTTAATCTGCTATCACCAACAGGTTGCAAAAGAAAATGCTGATGTAATAATTTTGGATGATAACTTCACAACCATAGTGAATGTTGCCAGATGGGGTCGTGCTGTTTATATCAACATCCAAAAATTTGTTCAGTTCCAGTTGACAGTAAATATTGTCGCTTTAATGATCAATTTTGTTTCTGCCTGCATCTCGGGTAGGTTCATTGATAGATATAAGCTGTCAAGACAGAAATTTTCTGGGGCTAACTTTCAGTCCTTTTTTCGTGAAATGAATGCTAATCTCTGCAAGTACTTTCCAGGTTCTGCGCCTCTCACAGCTGTTCAGATGCTTTGGGTTAACTTGATCATGGATACGCTTGGTGCACTGGCATTGGCTACGGAGCCTCCTCACGAGGGGCTAATGAAGAGACCTCCAATTGGGAGGAATGTACACTTGATCACCAGAGTCATGTGGAGGAATATCATTGGCCAGAGCATCTATCAACTGAGTGTTCTTGGTGTTATCCAATTTTATGGGAAACATATTCTCAAGCTCACCGGTCCTGATGCTACTGCTATCCTCAATACAATCGTATTTAATACCTTTGTGTTTTGTCAGGTACTGACTTTTCATTGTCATAACTCATTCTGTTTTTGCTTCTCTAAAGCATTCGACTTTCAAAAAGGAAAACTGGTGCTTCTTGCATAAGTATCTAGCTTTGCTGTTCCCTATATTAATTTCCTGCAGATGTTTCTGGTCTTGTTCCCTCTCCAAATAAATGTTAGTGGCATAAGAAGCAGCTTTTGGACATAAGCTTACATGCATTTGATAATGAACTTCCATAATTCTTGATTAACACCAGCGATAACCTTCTGATATCCAGACAGTATCCTCACTTGACTAGTCATCTTTACAGGTTTTCAATGAAATCAACAGCAGGGATATGGAAAAGATAAACGTTTTACGTGGGATATTCAACAGCTGGATTTTCATTGCTGTTATGGTGTCAACAGTAGGTTTCCAGGTTATCATGGTTGAATTCTTGGGAACTTTTGCTGGAACAGTACCACTAAGCTGGAAATTCTGGTTATTGAGTGTCTTAATGGGAGCTGTAAGCCTACTTGTCGGCGTCATCCTTAAGTGCATTCCTGCTCAAGGAAGCCCAGAGGCTGCAGCTGCTGCTAATCATGATGGCTATGAACAGCTTCCTAGTGGCCCAGATATGGCATGAAAATGCAGGAAGCCCCCATGAAATTTATTGGAGTAACTGTGCTGCTAATCCTCCAAATGTTGAGTTGCTTCTGGTTCAGACTTTGCTGTTATCTGTTTGAGCCAAAGTTTCCTATTCTCACGGTGAATGCAGTTCTGCAGATAACCAAATAAGGATCAGAGATTGCAAGCTCTTGCCATAATTCTTTTGTTTAGTTATGTTTTCAATAGTATTCTTTAATTTATAATTTCTTTTTCTTATTTTCTATTGTTTTTTGGTCATTCCTTCATTTTATAAGAAAAGGTGGTGAATTTTTTTGAATCAGAAGAATGTGATTTTTCTCTTTGGTGCCATAACTACCTACTGTAAAATCTTGATTGTGTGTTCATTTTTATTATGATTTTTAATTTAATTTTTTTATACTGGTAATTTTCTCCTTTGAAATGCAATTCTTATGAAATTACAAGAACAGAGAACAAAAAAAAAAAAAAGTGGAGAGAAAGAGAGTCAGATACAGTAATTTTTTTTGCTAATCCAATTTTAATTCTCCCATTCAAATGTTGAGGGAGTTAAGTAAAAAGTTAAGGCATTATATATATATATATATATATATATATAGATATATATAACTGAAACTAGCTGTTTAAACAAAAAATAAATACATTTAAAATAAGAAGTTCAAAGAATATTACAAAATGCTTAATGGAAAATTAAATTATTAGGCAAGTCTAGGCGTAGCTAAATGTCCAAACTGGATAGTCAAAACTGTTAAAACATGGCAAGAGGATCAATTCAACCAGTAGTCTATTACACAGTCCTTGTAATTAGAAGTATACATCCTAAGAAGGTGAACTTCGAACAACCAAACCAGCAGTTCAAAATGACAAGGCCAAAAGTTGAAGCAATTTAGTCACTGGACCTGTGTGTCCAACAATGGTGTGCCCTTGTTCACAAACCATCCAGATTTCCAAGGAGTATGCAGAAATATACCTTACATTTATACAACTGCAAAATCCTCAATCGAGAAGTTGTTGCGAATGATTCATTAAACAAACTACGACAACAACTCCGAAAGAAATTATCATTAATCTGGTGATTCTATAACGTCTGGATTATCAGCATGTTTTTTCACAAACAGCCTTCCAATATCTTCTGTGACAATGTTGCTCCTGTTGCAGACATGAAAAAATTTCATAAGCAAACATATATAATAAAACCAAAGCATTTGGAGGAAAAAAATGTTATCAAATCTCTCAAACAAAATTTTTTTTGTGATTAGAACTCAAAACCAAATTATCAATTTATAAGTGCTAATGAGATTCCTGTTGGCGCAGGTGTCTGAAAATTTCTCAGAAGAAACTCCGGGCCCTTGTATGACCGCACGGAAGGAATTCAAGGCATTTTACCAATCATCCATCTTCTTCAAAACATTCTTGTAACCATTATAGTTATTGTTCAAAACATCAAACAATTTTCTGATCATACTGATATAGTACAACAAGAGATTGAAAAGAAAAAGTAAGAAAATTAAACAAGGTGGCAAACTAGGGAAATCAGATGTCAATAGCGAACTCAAAAATCTTATTAGTGCTGCATAACAATCATAATAATCTGAGTCTCCAACTAAGTTAGTACACACTATATAGGCACCCAACATAACTAACTTGAGCCTTCCAAGGAAATCATCCACCCAACATAACTAACTTGAGCCTTCCAAGGAAATCATCCAGACAGGACTGAAATTAAGCTGTGTATTATTGAACATAGATCTTATATAGGAGCTATGGCCTATAGGCATATCATAGTATGAGTCTATAATTCCTATTTAGTTAGGATTTTATTTAGTTATTCTCTATTATAAGTTATCTTTGAAATAATATTCTCTATTATAAGTTATGCAACTAATTAATTTACTTTTCCACTTGGCTTATTTCCTAGATGGACTTAAGTTTGATTATGCTTGGTGCCCACTGATAATGAGTACCCAAGCTTAGTTGTCAATTCCGATTATCCATATTAATTATTGTACAAACAGTTAGATGTTGATCTGATTATTAAGATGTGAAATATCTTCTTTTGGTTCTTAACAAATTTTCTCAAGTACTGTGTTTCAAGTGTCTTTTTTTTTTTTTATATCCCAAAGGAGATATTGATTACTATATCTCTTAAAATAAGTTAAATACACTTAAAAATATATGAACATTATAATCCATAAATATCTCTTAGTATTGAAATATGTTCAGTTAGGATCTTTTTTCTGCATCAACTACAACCTTGGAAAGGAGTATTCACAAACTGCTTGCTAAAGTCCTGCAAAACGGATGAGCCAACCAGCAAGTTTCATGGTGGGTGAGGCTCAATATGCCTTTCCCACAGAGAAAAGGCTCTTGGTGCTTCTCTTGTGCTAATATGGTGGATGTACTGAAAAGGGGAAGTAAAATCAACTTAAGCGGTTAAATATTGGTACGTAAGATCAAGAAGTGGAACTAACTAACCTCATATTTGCAAGTTCCTAAAGCTAAACAAGAATGAACATAAGATGCATTCTTCTATGCTCCCAAGCAATCTCTGGCCTCAGTAAACTGGGGAAAGCAGCTAGTGGTTCCAATGGGAAATGGGGATGGAATTCATGAGCTAGCTCACACCCTTGCTTGCAAAGTTCCCTCTTTTCCTATTAAATATCTTGGCTTACCTCTTGGTGCTAAAATGCAGGAGGTTGGTATATGGAATCCAATTATTACTAAAATGGAGAAGAAATTTTCCTCATGGAAGAGAAACACACTGTCAAAATGGGCAAGATTGACAGTCATAAAAACTGCACTGTCTAGCCTCCCTATTTACTTTCTCTTCCTTTCCCCATTCTAGTTAGTGTGACCAAGAGAATGGAGTCTCTCCAATATTGTATTTTATGGAGTCATGGAGAGCCCAAAAAAATATCACTTGGCCACATGAGGCAAGATAAAGTAGCCCTTGTGCAACAGAAAGCTAGGCAAAAGATCCATTTCTAAGTTCAATATGGTGTTACTTGCTAAGTGGCAATTCTGGTTCTTATCCTCTTCAAATTACATGAGGAAATTTTTTATTGCAAAATACAGTTTATTGAATAGTGAGTGAATATCCAAAAAGAGAAGGCCACTTCCAATGCAAGTCCCTGGAGCTGGATCAATAGAGATTGGAATGACATTTGCAATTGTTCGAAGTTTTAGGTTGGCAGCGGTAACTATTACGAGGATCCAGTTAGGGTTTGACCACTTGTGTTTGAAAGGGGCATTAAGGACCCCTTCCAATCATCTAATCGGCTACTAGAAACAAGAATGCTATGATCAATAATTGCTATGATGTGAATGGTGGAGTTTGGCATTCGAATGTCCCTCCTCTACGTAATGTAAACAATTGGGAGGTGAATGAATGAATCCCTCTTTTGTGATTTTTTTTTTCCTTCTCGTGTTGGAGGCTGCCTGGGGAAGGATTTTGACATTGGAGAACCTGGAAAGAAGAGGGCGAATCCTGGTAAAGGCTGCTTCTTATGTCTAAATGGATGGGAATCCTCAGGACATCTTTTGCCATGTTGTGAGACTAGAAGACTTTGGTATTCGGCTCTTGCTTTTCTTAATCTCCCTTGGATGATGTATGTTTATGTCAAACATGAACGGTATCATGGGTCCTAAGCCTAAAATTGAGATCCTTTCCCCCATCCTCTGTCTATACTTTGTGCTATTTGGAATTAGAGAAATAAGAGAGCTTTTGAAAATTCAATTTCACAATTTTAAGATATTAGAAATCACATGTTGAAAGTTCTCAATATTTCGATCAAAGGATATATATGGTTGACCGGCTTGATACTTTCTCTTCGGAAGATTTGTAAATTTTTTTTTAATTGGGTAGCATCCCCTTGAAATGTTATTAATTTGATATATTTTTCCGTCTACAAAAATAGGGTTGCAAGTTTTCTAGTAACATCTCCTTGACTGTTTTACAGAGGGATTGGATGTAATGTTGTATTGAATTCTTTTATGTGTTCTTTCCTTTTTGTTTTTCTTCTTATGTTCATAAAGGATTTCTTTCCCTCAGGTTCTGTAATTTTCTCTTCTTTATTAATAATATTTCTTTTTTCATATATATATATATATATATATATCTTAGAGACTGCATTTGTGAGTCTATCTGAAATGAAAATTCTCCTCAAAGGCAAATATCTCGTACTACAGTTACAATTGTTAAATAATTAGTTGGTTAACTACTAAATATAGAAAAACCTAACTTTATTATTTATATTATACTTCAAAGATTCCATTCATGTGCAAGTGAGATAATGAAACCAGCACATGAAAATGAACACAAGCATTCACAGATGAGCTTTATGTAGAAGCCTAACCATGGGAAATAGAGGAGTGAATGACAAGGAGGGTTAAGGCTCCCGTAGTTTATTGTTATCGGACCTTAATTACTCAAGAATGGATTGATCTTCCTTCTCTACAAAACCACATGGTTCCCTATTTGCGTTTCTTCTAGCACACATATAACCCAGTCAAAATAAATTTCCCTTTATCTGGAAATAAGGAGCAAAATCATATTCAAAATATGGATAGTTAAAACACATAAATGGGTATAATGCAAATATGAGCAAGAAACAATAAAAAAGTCCATGACTCACCTCCCACGAAGTTGGGGTGGTAGTAACATACCACTAGCAGTATCTGGAACATTCTTACTATGAAGCAATGTCCCTCTTGGAATTTTATTGCGGGAAAGAGAGGAAGCCAGACCATTTGAATTTCTTTTCCTAGATGCACTTTCAGCCATTGCAGCTGCAACTCGAGAAGCATGGTCATTACCACTCACAAATGGGACAGTATGAGAATTCAACAGAAGTGAAGCATCGGGAAGCTTCTCACTCGTTGAGGGAAAGGGAAGCACGGCAGTTTCTGCCTGTTCATTCGATGATAGTCCAGATCTCCTACAAATAGAAAAGATATTGATGCATGATTAAAACCCAAAGAGCATTACTTTTACAGACAGCCACCTCCAACTTTTTTGCAACTTGCAGGTTATGCGAGTTTCATCCCCTCTTTTTTCCTCATCAATTTCCACAATGAAATTTTATTTTATTTGTAAATGATTTGAACAAAGAATTATTTTTGCAAACAAATTTTGATGTTTGAACTAGTTATAGTTTTCATTTCTGAGAACTGGTTGAATGAATCTCTACATTTTGAGAAACAAAAGCAAAAGTGCAAGGAGTTTCAAGCCTTTTTTCCTCCAAACTCCAAAGTCCATTTTCAAACTTCATGAAGTTCAATAGAATCTCAAATGCACTTTCTCAATTCCATATAGATTTTTTCTTAAGTAAATTTTTATATTTATTAATCAAGTGATACATATATATCAATCGTAAGATAAAAGAAATACCCCAATAGGAGGACAAATAAAGGACCACAATCCGACGCAGACCCATGACTTCTTGTAGAAAAAGGAATGTACCAACTATTCAGTTAAGTAATGATTGGTAATTCCCATAGAGTTAATTTAAAACGAATTACACAATTTAAAATAATTCTAAACAGAAAAAAAAAAAGGGATTTTCAAAGAATTCCATATTCTGGTGTAAAAGAAAATGAGATTTCATCAATTGAAGAACTTCAACAACATTGCTTTCCCTGTAAAACTTCTATAAAACTAACTTCCCAAACCTTTCCTGCGAAAAGTAAACTATTCCCAGTATTCCAAAATAGGTAAGATTGAAATACAAAACACCTACATATAGTGGCACACTACAACGAAAACAAAAACAAACATATTAACGAATACATAAGTTTGTACACACACATCTATAATTTTACTCTATCTTGGAATTGCGGAAACTAAAATAAAAAAGAGGGAAGTTCTAAAAACGAGCCAATTATACAGAAATATAAAACAAACTTGACCAAGTTATGGTTGTGCTGTTTAATTTCCCAGAACTGGAAACATAAACTGAAGAATCACCACGACTTATTGGTTATCAATGTTCAAAATACCCTTTTATTTTTAAAATTATGGGATTAATGGAGAAATCTTGGAGTTCTGAGCCATTAATTAGTACTTACTGGTTATCAGGAGGAAGAGTAGGCGGGGAGGGTTTGTGGTTAGAGACGTGTATTTGTTCTTGCTGGCGTTCTTCTTCTGCATCTGATACGTCGTCGTCTGAGGAGGATGCATAGTCGACCAGAGACATTTCTCTTCTTCACTGCTAAACAACTTGAAATGATGATGAAGATGATGATGCCAGTTTATAGGAATTAAAACGGTGCCGTTTCAATGACTCCACATTACACAAAGAAATTATTAAATCACATTTATTGTCGCTCTACAAAACCGTACATGAAAATTTCATCTCATACAACTTGGTGTTTAATTTTTCCAAAACTATCGAGTTCTTTTTCTTGTTCGAGAATCTCCTCCATTCGTTTACTCTATCTCGAAAAGTAATTAGAACAAACTCAATCACGTTTGTATAATTTTTTTAATTAGAAAAATTTAATTATTATAAAATATTTTTTATTTTAAAATATAATAAATTTATTAAAATTTAATTATTTTAATATTATTAATAAATTAATTAATTATAAATATTTTAAAAAAATAAATTTCGCCTTGATTTTTATTTTATTTTCATTCATATTTAATAAAATTAAAATTTAAATCAAAATCAGATTTAGAAAAATATTTCATTTGAGGAACAAACACAATTGAAATTTTTAAGCCTTTGGACAAAAAAGAGAGATTACAAGAAGCAAGGCAGCAATAATTTCATACACAAACTTTGCATGACAAGAACAAAACCATTATACAATAAATCTAGCCAAGCAATATCTATCTGCAATAAGAAATGTAAGGCCAACAACAGAAATCTAAATAAACACAGCATCATTCACAAAAATCTTCCTCGTAATTACCGAGAATCACGTCCTAGTCGACAAAAATTCCTAGCAGAAAGAATCTTCTTCTTGGTGTTTCGTACTAAACCGGCATTTGCTCCATTCTTCTCTTCCATTCGCTAAATGCATAACGTGACATCGAGCAACTTAATGGGAGTAAGACCACTCTTGATGTGGACATCGAGCATCTTATAAGCGCATGGAAGCAAACTTGGAACTGAAATAATTGAAATAGCAGATAACCTCCTTCTTCCAAACCATTCAGGCCCTCTATAGCTCTATATTATACTGTGGGATCTAAACTAATGGCCTTGTGAAATTTACAGGTTGTTCAGAAGTGAAAGAGTTACGTAGAAAAGAGACATGGTCGGTTGTCAAGGCTGCTGACCGAGAAGTGAAGGCCGATAGAACACATGGGTTTGAGCAATTTCGATACGATCACGTGGATCATTCATTGTCTCATCTCGCAGTGCTTGAAGGATGGCCTGGGATGGATATTCCCTGAGGATTCATATTAATAGAAAACATCAAATTGCACCTTCTAGGAATAATAAAAAGAAAATGATTCAAATAAACATTAAGCATCCAGAATTCATCTTTGAAATAATTAACAGAAAAAAAGAAAAAAGCTAAGCTGATTCAATTTTCAATTGGCACTATTTTAGCCTGTCAAAGACCTGCTTGTGAGAGGCGAGGACGGGACACTCAAAGAAAAGAAAAGATGATAAATACCTTGTTATAAGTATTTTGTAAAGCATCTTCAATATAGGGCAGAGTTCCACAGGAGCTACGGGCTTCTTTTCTTCAGGGTGTAGAACACTTAGGCAGGACTGACTTAGCAGCTCAAAAAATGCCTTGACAGCAGAGACACCCTGCAAAATAACATGTGATCTTACATTCTTGCTTGGCAGAATAAAAGGATACTAACGAGTTAACAGGAAATTGATCATAAATTGTACATGTACGTGTCCATTGCTAAGTCTTTTAACAGCCAGTGGCTCAAAGAAGAGTAAATAAATGAATTAACACCAGGAGGCCCAAACACAAAAATGCATTTTCTATTGCATGCATTTTGAGCCGCTAAACCATAGCTGCCCTCTGTGTTCAAATCAACAAAAACTGGTGAAACACACAACATAGCTGGACGTGAATAGGGTAATTTTCTATTGAGGAATGCCTAAGAGCTTGAGAATCGTTCATTTAATTTTCTTAACAATTGAAATCGATAAAGTTGCAGAGCTGCAGTGACTAAAAGTAGAATCGATACTGAAGGCAAGAGTTAGTCTTAAGTTGCATATAGTTTTCTTTAATAAAAAATAAATAAAAAAAAATCTTAAGCTGCATAAGTATATCAGCACTTAACACTTTTGAATAAATTCTACCTAACAGAAGCATCTGAAATGCTTCTCCCAAATGCAACATAAAGCCATTTATCTATATTATCCTAATGATGTTGAACTTCATCTATAAAGCTACTAGAAAAGCAGCAATCAGGAGGGCTTATGACCACATATCTTCATATCACTACCCAACCCTCTGATGCTGTTTTAAGTCAAATTACTTTTGACAGAATTTAAGCATATTCTAGATCCTATTGCTTCATGACCTTGAGCAGTCAAGGCTATACCTGAATCATTCCCTTGCCTTTGATGCTATCACCCATTGCAAGGCTCAGTTCCCCTTTGGCTAGTTTTTGCCCATACCACGCATTACGACCTTTTAACAAGGTTACATATGTATCAGCCAACAAAGGCCCAGCAAGCTTTTCTGGTTCCTCCGCCAAAAGATGAGTGATAAAAATCATCTCAGAAGTACAGTGTGCAAAGTATACTGATTTGCTTGTGGCACTCTCATTGGTTAGAGCAGCTACCATTCCTGGAATTGGAATCAAAGTAGAACGTTTATTATATTTGTATAAATACATATATCTGTATGTTTTACCTTTAATGTATTACTGAAATTATATACTTTACAAGGCCACTATTTCACCAAGTTATTGCTATTTCTGTAGAACAGAAAAACATTTCAAAGCCATAGGGCAGTATTTGTCAAAATGTCAAAAGACAAGACAGAGCAGGAAAACACAAGGCCACAAGAGAGTTGCACTATCAGCCCTCTAACTGAGTATCTATAGAAAGCAGCTATACATAAAATAAGAGATAATAAGATGTGGGACCCATTTCATACAGAAGAATGTAACTCATTAATGTTCCTGTATACATATGAAAATGAAGCAACTTTCTATTTGATCCTTTGGTATGCAATTCTCATAAAGCTAGGGCAGTTCCTGAAAGCTATTAAAGCAAGAAATCCTAAGCTCACGCTATGACATTCATTAGATGTTAAGAAATTTGGCAGAAGGGGGTATTGAGAACGTAACTGCCGAAGCCAGCATCATGATTATTATTGTTCTTCAGTAATCAAGATTCAATACAACAAGAATATTTGAATCTTACCAGCTCCAATGGCATAAACATTCTTCAAACCACCCATGACTTCATGAGTAACAAGGTCACCATTGTCCCACACTATAAAGTGCGGTTGCCTCAAAAACCTTGCCAGTGGCTTTCTCCACTTTTCAGCTCCACATATTCGAGCATTGGCATATTCCTTGTTGTATATCTCTGAAGCAATATTAGGTCCTCCAAGATAGAGGATGTTCTCCATTGGAACACCAGCTGGAAACAAAAAAACCCCACCAGTTTAAGTTTAGGAATAAAAGTTAACTTCATGAGCAATATCATATGGCAATGCAGATAAGAAAATAGTGATCCAAAATTCAGCCTCTGGAAATAGGCTCCTCCTGGTGCAGCAGAAGTTTTGTATGAAAAGATCAAACATAGAGTACTTTGATTATTTGCAACACAGGCTAAGACTTTAAAGATTAATGCTGATTATATTAAGTTATATCTAAAACTGTTATGTATAAGAGCTAAACCAAATCCTATCTTTTGGACTGATATAATGGCCACTAGAAGAGAAAATGATGTTCTGGGCACAAGAGATCCAAAACCCCGGACGATGAGCTTAGAATAATATAAATAGCTCAAAAAATTTTGACAAACTAGTTAGAGATAGATATCAGGCTACTCGAAAAGAAAAGAGAATTCTTTTAAAAAAAAGCTATTCCCATATTACAATATCCACAAAGTGCTCACAAGCCAAAACTCCCAGCCATCCTAACATGTCCAGTCAAAGATTAGCATTCATGGAAAATCTTCTAGCAGTTAACTAAGCATTCAAGAAGAAACTAAAGCATCAATAGTTCAAGAAAGAAAAACTAAGGAATCTTACTTGCTCGATTTATCATTTGTGTTGGAGTTATTATGCGTGGCTCAGGCCCCAACTCAGCCTCTACACCCTTTGCCAGAGAAATGATGACAGGCACTGTAATTCTCTCTTTCCAATACCTACTGATTTCCTGAAAGACCTGAAGTGTTTCTGTTGATGGCAAGCCATTAATCACGATATCTGCATCCCACACCGCCTCCTGTAAGTTGGTGACAACCTTTAAAGGGCAAAGTGGGGTGTCTATCATATTCAAGCAGAAGCCATCTTTCAGAATCTCATCTGCATACAGACTCCGATCACCTAATCTTCCTTCGACATACTTGAGGTACGCACACCGCCTAATCAATCTCCGAAGAACATCTTCCCTTGAATTGATCACTTCGAACAAATGCTCTGCAGTTGCTCTATCAACTATTCTCCCAGGCCTCCTCCATATCCTTATCAGAACCTTATCTCGCAGATGACCATAGCTATCTTGTAGCATAGCAACAAAAACACTACCCCAAGCACCCGCACCAACACCAACAATCCTCAGTGGATCACCTTCAGCTTTGCCCATCAGGGTACGAAGCTCATCAAGCTTCTCTTCTAAGCCACCATTTGTGTTTTGAGTTGGCCCATTCAAGTAAGCACTATGGTTCATCATTTCAGCTGTTCCTACCATCTTTTTACCCCTATCGCACTTGGCTCAATGTATCTTCCAACAATCAAAGCTCATATATCTATGTATTACTTATAAAATCTAAACCTCAATCTCAAAATCTTGGACTTTACCACCGATTTCAAGAGAAATTCATAAGCTAAGCAATCATACAAGCTTAAATCAGCTCCAAAAGGGAAACAAAATCAAATTTAGTTTCTGGGTTTTTCTTACCAAAATCAAAACCAATTCCACTTCTCTAATTTCCATACACCGTTGACCCGATCAAAAGCTTTTAAATTCATATAAAAAGTTCCCAAATTGGGCATTGACCACGTGAGTTTTGCTTTTGCCAGCTCATTCCATCGATCAGCATCTAGAAATCTAAGATGAGCCCCACAAGAGATCTCATCTAACACGAAATACAATCAATAAATACTTTGAAAACTCAGCCTACAAAGCCTGGGTTGTCTAACACGAAAAATTAAATCAAGGAAAAAGCGAAACAGCCTCTCTTGTCGGCTTCCTCAACGCGGTGACACTAATTTCAAGCTTTTGTCTTTTCCTCCCAAGCACCATCAGAAAAAGAAATGTTCACAAAAGCCTCGAGATTTCACGTAATGCAGATCCAGGTACTGAAATGGCTACTGAAGAAAAACAGATTTCAGGTAAAAAGAAGCTCATTTGAAGAACTGGGTTAGTGCAGAACGAAAGAAATCCAGTAAGAGAAGAGCTGTCACGCCAACAGGAAAGGTAAGAAGACGTTAATTTCAAAGAAGAAAAGCAAAAGATTTAATACACGCGGCAGGGCAGCTCTTTGGTGCTGTGCGCAGTGGGCTGGTTCAAGGAAACGAGCCAGGCAGGCGAGGGTTACACATGGCGATTGCCGGATGCTCCAAGTAGTAATTTAGCCATGAAAATTAATTGGATAAATTTGGAGAATTTCTTTAAAAAAAAAAATTAATTAATTCATTTTTGATGTTTTTTCATATTGAGAGTGAATATTTTTGTGTATATCTCTGAATGGTTATGGTTTTTAAGTACAAATTATTTTTTTTTATTAATGTAATCTCACACTTTTTTTTATCACTAAAAAATTAACATATAACTTCTCGAATAAGATCGCACTAATAATAAATTATTAAAATAATTTTCAAAATTTGACAATTATTATAGTTCGTTCTTTAATATTTTTTATTTATTTCAAACATTCAGTTTTATTTCATTACATACGGACAAGCGTATACAAAAATTTTGTAATTAAAAAATATAAGATTTAATCTTATGAAGTAAAATATGTGATTTTTATATGTATGATATTCTTTTTATGCATGTACCAAACGAGAGACGGAATATATAAGAAACGAAAGGTAGGTTTATCAAGGAGAATATGTTTGTAAAACATGCCACATAGATGGGATGATGTGTTTCATTGCATGTCATGCTTCGTATGTTTTTCAATGGAGTTTTGATACTTTTAGATAAGTCTTGACATTTTCCTGCATTTAAATATGAGCAATTTGGGTACCTAGCGAGAAATTCTTGAACTATCTATTATGGGTCGAGATCAAGTTTTAACTCTTTGGACAAGTATTGACATTTCCTAAAATGTTAGTTTATAACTAGTACTATTCAGAATTTCTTAAGGAAGATCTTTATTGTTTTTTAAAATAAAATTATTAACATAAACCTTATAAGCACACATTTAATATACTTTTATATATGAAGTTTAAAATGCTGATTAGAGTTAATGTTCTCTCAATTTAAGTAGAGTTTGAGGTATCATGTTTTTGTACCATCAAGGTTACTTTGTGATAAATGCAAGAAAATGAAAGGAAGATTTTTTTTTTTTTTTTATAGAATAGGCCTAATTAAGCGAAAGAATTTAATTAGAATTACCTTCTGTATTCATAATAGATTTGTTACTTATGAGGCAGCTTTGAAGGACGCACCTCTAGTGTTTTGAGACTTTTAACACTACTGGACTTAGGGTTGTAGAAAGGTATAGAAAAATAAGTATATAAATCTATCTAACATATTTATATTGGATATGCCACCCGAGAAAATCTAAGTAGTAATTAATATTTGCTATAAATGTGACGGCCCCGGAAATATTAAAATGAAATGAGTATTTAAATATATCAAATGCGGAAGCGAGATCAAAATTTCAGTTAACATCCCTTACACGAAAACCAAAAACGTACTTAAATTATAAAAAGGTTAAACTAACTAAAAGAGAAACTCGAAAACAAAGCTATGAACATGACTACAGAGTCTCTAGGCATCCCCTTCGTCGTCCTCCTGCGGAACGGGCTTGGGAACCATGTCTTCCTGATCTGAAATGGTTAAATAAGGAGTGAGCTACACTAGCCCAGTAAGAACATCACGATATCTCACCGTCACGGAGGTAAAAGTGAGTAGAAAACACAAAAAAACCAATGGAGCATAATTTACAACAAACTCGCTTATTAACATAAAAACCTTTTCCATCCACTTACCTCGGTGGAATTTATGAAAACAATATAAGAAAAACAATAACATTATCATAATCATGGAATAATATAAGCTGTAAAACATAACACTTATCACGCCTCTTGTAATTCAATCATTGTACAACATATCTTTTTCTCATTTACCAGCCTACTAGTATCCGTGGGGGTCCATAGGGGTCCCGCTACCCGTTAACCTTTAACATTCATAATCAGTTTCCAGGGCCGTCCCCATACCCCGTCCGGTATGGGCGCCAAAACCATAAACCTCAATACCCCGTTCGGTATGAGGGTGAAACGGGCCGTCCCCATACCCCGTCCGGTATGGGCGCCAAAACCATAAGATCTCCATACCCCGTCCGGCATGTGAGACCACAATCCCGGTAGGGTTCCCTACGGACCCGGTCCGTCCACCATCTCCCAGGATATCTAGTCAGGCTGACCCCCATAATACAATTATCAGTCTACACAATCTTTCATTTTCCTTTTCCTCAGTCAGCATCATCAATTCACATTTAAACAAGCAAATCGTAATTCATGCCAAACAGATAACATACAGTATCAGTTTTTCAGTCATTCAACCCATAATTAATAAAAACGTAGTATATGCACACAAATCTGTAAAATGAACACATCAAACCTCATTTTGCATTTAAAGCTGTAAACAGGCCAAATAACAGTAAATCACCAATCACACTAGACTCGGGCTCCATTATCCACCTTAAGCAATTTCACACATTCGTTAATTCAAGAAATACCGTTTTATCATTTTGAACTTTAATACCGTGATAGGAAATAGGGTGAGGGGTCCTTACTCGTTTCGGGGTCCGAACACGGCTTCACAGTGCGCTTGCAGGCTGTCCCTAATTTTCCCTGAATTTTCCTCGGGGAACTGAAATTTTGATCTCGCTTCCGCATTTGATATATTTAAATACTCATTTCATTTTAATATTTCCGGGGCCGTCACAGTTGGTATCAGAGCCGCGTTTCCTCGGACCCATCCCTTACACTAAAGTCCTTTAAAGAAATACTCACCGATTGGTCGTTACTCAACCATTCCTTGTAAATGCAGGTACACAGAAATGAGGAGAGGAAGGCCTCCACTAAACCGAGCGGCCCAAGATAATTCACTTCGGGAGGATTTGGACAGATTATATGAGATGGTGGAAGCTCTCGTAGCTGCCCCGCGAAGGCAAGAGGAGAGAAGGGAGTTACCCGGACCTCCTCCGCTAGCGCAGGTTGAGCCCCCGCTACAGCAGGCTGATCCCGAGCCACCCCGGCAGGAGCCTATTCCTCCACAGCACCACCCGGCACCACAGCCGCGGTACGACCTGGTACCACAGCCACAGTACCAACAGGTGCCGCCACAGCACATTCCAGTGCCCCCACCACATCAGCAGGCGCCACCACAGGGTCCCCCAGTTCACCCTCAGCCGGTCCCAGTCCCTCTACCTCGGGACCCCGCTCCCTCCTTGATCGACCCCGGCTTCATAGAGAGGTACAGGAGACTGAACCCTTCTACTTTTTCAGGGGGATCCTCTTTCGAAGAGGCCCAATATTGGCTGGCAGAGACTGAGAGAGCCTTTGAGACCTTGGGGGTAATTCCTGAGCAGAGGGCTGCCATTGCCTCCTACATGCTGGTAGGGGAAGCGGTACGCTGGTGGGAGCTCAAGCGGGCCACCCTGCCTGTACCAGTTACTTGAGAGCAGTTCCTAGCGGCTTTCCATGCGGAGTATCTCCCTAAACACATCCAACATTTAAAGGAAATGGAATTTGTTCAATTGGTCCAGGGTAATATGACAGTGTCGGAGTATGCCCGCAAGTTCCTGGAGCTGGGCCGACATGCCCCGGAGACATTGTTGGATGAGGGCCGAAAGGCCAGGAAATTCCAGTGGGGCCTCCGCCCGGCGATCAGACAACACTTGTTGGTGATGGAGCTCGAGACATATTCAGCAGTCCTGGCAAAGGCGCAGATCATAGAAAGGAGCTTCGACACCCGCCCTCAACTAGCGGGAAGTTCCCGACCTTCAGCCCCGCTCCGCAGGCCAGCGCCTACCATGCCTGTCCAACCCAGTAAGAGACCCAGGCCTGCCGTTCAGGGCCCTCCTCAGGCTATGGGGGCAGCACGTGGGAAGATCTGCCAGTACTGCAGCAGGGATCATGGGGACCGACCCTGGTACCGCCTCAACAACACCTGTCGCATATGCGGCAGTGCCCAGCACTATGCGAGGGAGTGCCCTAGGAACCAGAATCAAGGGAGGCCTCCAATCCAGGGCAGAGTTTACAACCTTACCCAGAAGGATGCCGACGCAGACCCGGACGTGGTACATGGTATGTATACTATCTCTGGTCACATTGCTCATATTTTGTTTGATACTGGTGCATCACATTCCTTTATTTCACATGTTCTTGCTTCCAAAATTTGTGTATCACCTGATAGACTTGATTTATTATTGTTTGTATCCACCGCTGGGGGGGAGACATTGCTAGGAGAGGTTATCTACAGGGCATGTGCCGTGGAGATAGCAGATAGGAAATTGAGGGTAGACTTGATAGGGTTAGACACAGGGGATTTTGATGTAATCCTAGGAATGGATTAGCTAGCGGCGTATCACGCTACCATAGACTGCTTTAATAAAAAGATTGTATTTAATCCTCCCAACGAGGAGCCATTTACAAGTTAATAAAATTATTCGGTACTGATTCTCCCTAATGACAAATTCTTTTCTTCTTAATTCCCAGTGCGTTGATATTGTATTTTCCCTAACTAGGTAAACCCAAGAAGGAAGTTTGTATCCAAGAGATTCCAGTAGTCCGAGACTTTCCAGACGTATTCCCGGATGAACTGCCTGGTCTACCAGGGGACAGAGAGGTCGAGTTCACCATAGACTTACAGCTAGGAACCCAACCCATCTCGGTAGCTCCTTACCGAATGAGCCGCATCGAGATGGAAGAGCTAAGGAAACAAATCACTGAGCTACAAAACAGTGGCTTCATTAGACACAGCATTTTCCCATGGGGTGCCGGGGTTACTTTTGCAAAGAAATGGGATGGAACGTTGAGACTGTGTATTGATTATAGAAGGATAAACAAGGTAACAATTAAAAACAAGTATCCTCTTCCCCAAATTGATGACCTTTTTGATCAGTTGCAGGGTGCACAGGTCTTTTCTAAAATAGATCTACGATCAGGTTACCATCAGGTAAAAGTGAGAGCAGAAGACATCCCCAAGACGGCATTCCGGACCAGGTACGGACACTATGAGTTCCTGGTTATGCCGTTTGGGCTAACTAACGCCCCGGCCATCTTTATGGATCTAATGAACAGAATCTTCAAAGAGTTTTTGGATAAATTTGTCATCGTGTTCATCGATGATATCTTAGTCTACTCAAAGAGTAGAGAAGAACATGCTCATCATCTTACCCAAGTCCTCCAGGTACTCAGGGAAAAGAAGTTGTATGCAAAGTTGAGCAAGTGTGGATTTTGGCTCGAGCAAACCGCCTTCCTAGGACATGTTATATCGAAGGAAGGGGTGTCAGTGAACCCCGAAAAGGTTGAAGCGGTACTTGGATGGAAAAGGCTGACAACAGTTAAAGAAATTCGCAGTTTCCTAGGGATGGCGGGTTATTACCGCCGATTTGTCGAAGGGTTCTCCAGTCTAGCGGCCCCTCTAACCCGACTCACAAAGAAGAATGCAAAGTTTGATTGGAATGAGAACTGCGAAAGGAGTTTTTCAGAATTGAAGAAGCGACTGACTAGTGCACCCGTACTGGCTCTACCGAGTGGATCAGGAGGGTATACAGTTTATAGTGATGCCTCCTATCTGGGCCTGGGTTGTGTCCTGATGCAGCATGGAAAGGTTATAGCATATGGGTCTAGACAGCTAAAGAATCATGAGAAGAACTATCCTACCCATGACTTGGAGCTTGCCGCAATCATACACGCCTTGAAAATCTGGCGCCATTATTTGTATGGAGAGACCTTTCAGATCTACACCGATCATAAGAGCTTGAAGCACATCTTCACTCAGAAGGATCTCAACATGCGCCAGAGAAGGTGGATGGAACTCCTCAAGGACTATAATTGTGACATCCTATACCATCCAGGTAAGGGCAACGTAGTAGCCGATGCCCTCAACAGGAAAAGTGCAGGCACCTTAGCCCATCTGATGGTTTCAGAATGCAGGTCCATTGGGGCCACGCAGCAGGTTCGACTGCGAGATCTGAAGAGGGCCACATGTTTGAGCCACCTAGCAGTCCAACCCGAGTTAATCCAAAGAATAAAGGAAGCCCAGTCAATCGACCCCGCCCTAGTAACCCGCAAGAAGGATGCAGAACAGGGAGTGAACTCAGAATTTCAGATCTCTGCCGACGGATTGATTCGTTTCAATGACAGAATGTGTGTCCCAGACGACAGTGAATTAAAAAGAGACATCATGGCAGAGTCCCATAGTTCAAGGTTCGCCATGCATCTAGGAAGTACAAAAATGTACCAAACTATGCGACCTCGATTATGGTGGAATGGGATGAAGAGAGATATAGCCAACTTTGTATCTAAGTGCTTGGTATGTCAGCAGGTCAAAGCAGAACATCAACGCCCAGGGGGGTTGCTTCAGCCTTTACCGATTCCAGAGTGGAAGTGGGAACACATCACCATGGACTTCGTATCGAGACTACCCAAGGCACGATCGGGACATGATGCCATATGGATAATTGTTGACCGACTCACTAAGTCTTCCCACTTCCTGGCCATCAGAATGACTGATTCTTTGGACAAGTTGGCAAGAATGTATGTCCGGGAAATAGTCAGACTGCATGGAGTCCCAGTAACAGTGGTATCCGACAGGGATCCCAGATTCACTTCTCGGTTTTGGAATAGTTTCCAGCAAGCTATGGGAACAAAGCTGTCCCTTAGTATTGCCTTCCACCCCCAAACCGATGGGCAATCAGATAGGACAATCCGTACGCTGGAGGATATGCTCCGAGCTTGTGTCCTTGACTCCGGGGGCCATTGGGATGACCATCTACCCCTGATAGAGTTTGCCTACAACAACAGTTACCAAGCAAGCATCGGCATGGCCCCATACGAGGCGCTATACGGGTGTCCGTGCAGGTCACCGATTTGTTGGGAGGAAGTGGGCGATAGAAGATTGTTTGGCCCAGATTTGGTGGAAGAAACCACGTCCAAGATAGTTAAGATCAAGAAGAACATCCAGACAGCTCAGAGTAGGCAGAAGAGTTATGCTGATACCCGGAGGAGAGACCTAGCCTTTGAAAAAGGTGACTGGGTGTTTCTTAAAGTCACCCCCTTCAAGGGAATTAGTAGGTTCGGCATGAGGGGAAAATTAAACCCCAGATACATTGGACCCTTTGAAATCTTAGACAAGATTGGTACCACTGCCTACAGACTTGCACTGCCTCCTGAGCTCTCCCGGGTTCATAATGTGTTTCACGTGTCTATGCTACGTAAGTACAATCCGGACCCTTCTCATGTCTTGGCTCACGAACCGCTTCCACTCCGGGAGAACTTGTCTTATGATGAAGTACCAGTCAGTATCACGGACCGAGAAAGCAGGATACTCCGCAACCGGAAAATATCATTTGTAAAAGTCATGTGGCAGAACCACACGCCCAGGGAGGCGACTTGGGAACTGGAATCAGAATTTAGGGCCAAATATCCTCATCTGTTTGATCAAGAGTAATGAGGCAAATTTGGGGACCAAATTTCTTTATGGGGGGGAGAGTTGTAGCACCCGGAAAGGAGGAGGAAAAAAAAAAAAAGCCACGTCAGCAGCCACGTCAGCAGGCCCGGTCAGCAGTCCCGGCCAACCAGGACCTGCCACGTGGCAATACTACGTCGTTCCAAAAAGGGCCACGTTGGTAATCCGCGTGGGCGCGATCGGACGGCCCAGATCAAGCGAGCGATCGGACGGCCCAGATTTAATCGCACGGACGGCCCAGATTTAATCAAAAACGGACGGCCCAGATTAAATCAAAATGGACGGCTGAGATCAAAGGGCAAGGGGTTATAAATAGAACCCCCACACCAGACCACAAACCCTAGCCGCCTGCCGCTCGCCGGAGAAGACGAACCAGAAGCCGGCCGCCGCCACCCGTCGCCGCACCGGAGGAACTTCCGACCGCCGATCGAGGTAAATTTCGTACCCCCGACTCGTTTTTCCACGGTGATTCCTCCTGTGGCCAAATCGGAGCCAAAATCCTGGCCAAACGGCCGGAATACACGGCCGAAGCCCAGCGGTGCCGCCGCGCCCCTTCTCGGTTTTTGCCTCCGATGAGGCCCTTCCCGGCCTCCATTTGATGCAATTTTTATATCACCGTGATCACCATTCTTTTCTCTACAGGTTGACCGGAGCCGAATCACCAAAACACGAACCTCGTCGGAGAGCCGCCGCACCCGAGAGCGCCGCCGCCAGTAAGCTCCGTTTTTTGTGATTTTTTGGCCCCCCGAAGGCCCTAGGGTTGTTTTCTCACAGGGACCGATGCGAGTGTGGCCGAATTCGACCGAAAACGGCCGAAAACAGCCAACCTGAGGCAACTCGCAGCCGCCAGCGGCGGCGCCGTCGCCGGAGCACGGCGGAGCCGCCGTGCCGGAGTTGCGATTTGGGCCGAAAGGGGCCCTGGGCCTAATTTGGGATTTTTTTGAAACACGTGCAGGTACCAGTAGTGCGTTTCAGTTTTCTGAGAAAAATTCAGGGAAAATTAGGGACAGCCTGTAGGCGCACTGTGAAGCCGTGTTCGGACCCCGAAACGAGTAAGGACCCCTCACCCTATTTCCTATCACGGTATTAAAGCTTAATAAATAATTAAACGGTATTCTGAGACTTTATAGATGTATAACTGATTGAGGTTGCCAATGGAGCCCGAGTCTGATACAATGTTGGTCTGTTATTGTTTGATCTAATTTTCAGTATTAAATGCAGTATGAGGTTTGATGTTTTCATTTTATAGTTTCGTGTGCATATTTTACTGTTTTATTGATTATTGGTTGAATGACTTAAATACCGATACTGTATGTTGTCTGTTTGGCATGAATTATTGTTTTGCTTATCTAAATGCGAATTGATGATGCTGATTGAGCGAAAGAAGAATGGAAGATTGTATAAATTGATAATTGTGTAATGGGGGTCAGCCTGACTAGATATCTTGGGAGATGGTGGACGGACCGGGTCCGTAGGGAACCCTACCGGGATTGTGGTCTCACATGCCGGATGGGGTATGGAGATTTTATGGTTTTGGCGCCCATACCGGACGGGGTATGGGGACGGCCCGTTTCACCCTCATACCGGACGGGGTATTGAAGTTTATAGTTTTGGCGCTCATACCGGACGGGGTATGGGGACGGCCCTGGAATCTAATTACAAGTATTAAGGGTAACGGGTAGCGGGACCCCTATAGATCCCCATGGATACTAGTAGGCTGGTGAATGAGGAAAAGTAATTGTGAAATGATTGAATTGCAAGGGCGTGACGAGTATTATGTTACACAGTTTATATGATTTCATGATTTTGATAATGTTATTGCTTTCATATATTGTTTTATGAATTTCACCGAGGTAAGTGAATGGTAAAAGGTTTTATTACTGATAAATGAGTTTATTGTAAATTATGCCGCATTGGTCTTTTTGTATTTTCTACCCACCTTTATCTCCGTGACGGTGAGATATCGTGATGTCCTTACTGGGCTAGTGTAGCTCATTCCTTATTTAATCATTTCAGATCAGGAAGACATTGTTCCCGAGCCCGTTCCGCAAGAAGACGACGAAGGGGACGCCTAAAGACTCTAAAGTCATATTCATAGTTTACTTTCGAATTTCTCTTTTAGTTAGTTTGATCTTTTATATTTTGAGCACGTTTTTGGTTTTAGTGTAATGGATGTTAATCGAATTTTGACTTCGCTTCCACATTTGATATTTTTAATATACATTTCATTTTAAATTTCCGGGGCCGTTACACCGTTCCGCAGGAGGACGACGAAGGGGATGCCTAGAGACTCTGTAGTCATGCTCATAGCTTTGTTTTCGAGTTTCTCTTTTAGTTAGTTTAACCCTTTATAATTTAAGTACGTTTTTTTTTTTGTTTTCGTGTAAGGGATGTTAACTGAAATTTTGATATCGCTTCCGCATTTGATATATTTAAATACTCATTTCATTTTAATATTTCCGGGACGTCACAATAAAAACCAAGATTTTTTATAAGATTCAAAAGTTAAGTACATTCTTGAAAGGTTTTAAGCATGTTAGACACCTAAACAAAAAGTCATTCTCTTATTTGGCTATTATTGATTTATTAAATTCTTTCTTAGTTAAAATATTATGCGTTCTTATTACATGTATTTTATTAGTAAAAAAAGTGACTAAACTATCGTTATACTGATTTATGTATAAAAAAAATTAAAGTAAGATAAAAATAATATACAAAAAAATTAGTTGCATAGAAACTAAAAATTTTAAAAATTAAAAGGACAAGAAAATAGGAGAGATTCTTCTAATTACGACAATACATTTCCCCAAATTATATAAATAAAATAAAAAAAAAGATGAGAAATTTTTAAAAATAGAATTAAACTTATTGTAAAGGAAAAAAAAAATAGATAAGAAAGGAAAAAAAGTATAAGAAAAGTATTATACACGTCTAAGACAAATAGTACTCCTTTTTAAGCACTTTATATGTGAATCTACTGCTTTGCTATTATTTTTTGAAAAAAAAAATAGAACAAGAGAGAAAAATAAAATCACAAGAAAAGTAAATAAAAAAATGAGTAAAAAAAAAGATGAAGCACATAGACACAACATAAAATGATAGCAAGGTTAAATCCTTTATAAATGAAGAATTAATGTATAGAAGACTTTTCTCCCAATCAATATTTAGTACTATGAAGTTAGAGAATCAAACTTTTAATTACTTGATTACTATGATTGGTAAGTCATGTGAATTGTAACATTTGATCAATACTTATTATTACCTAAGTCTAAGATCCACTTATCTATGGGTAAATGCCACTTGATTTCTTTCGAATAGAATAGAACGCCAGTCTGTGTAATGCAAATAAGGAGTGGAGTGCAAATACAAAAATCGAAGCACTTGAGATGAGGGAGGATGATAAATTATGATAAGTGTTGTGATGTGAACTCATCTAGCAAGTACACTACTTCGAACACGTACTATAACGTTAAGTTCGGATATCGTCCCACGAAAACTAATATAACAATTACTAGAATTACAACTAATTGATATTATTCGGTCAACAATTAAAAGAATGAGTATAAACTAAAACTTAACAACAAAAAGAAATAATAAATTAGGATTAATTAATAATCAAGATATAAAAACGGTTAAAATCTTAGAATCCACCTTAAGTTCAACTATAAATTTTCTCAATTCAATTTACAACTAGAACTTTCCTCCAATTTTATTCAATCATATAATAATCTCTTTTTCAAGATCAATTACCCTACCTACTTTATAATAACACACATATCTTTATGGATTAGGATGAATTGGTGCATAACATTCAATCATCAAATATATAGATTATGTCAAGTATCTCTACTTACATTTAATCTATTATACTAACTTGATATTCTAATGAACAATCAATCTCTTAATCTAATCATTCATCATAAATCAATAAATATGTGATCAATCTATTTATGCATTAAGTAATAAGATAACACATAAGGATTAGAAAAAAAATATTTCATAAATTGAATAAGGAAATACAAAGTATCCCTTAGAATTTTATCAAATATCTCAATAGAAAGTTTAGTTACACATCATAAAGAAAATTACAAGAATGAAATCTAAAAGAAACATAAAACGATTAAGAATAATCGACTGGAAGAAGCTCTTGATTTCTGCAGTCGTCTTTTCTTTTCTCCTCCTCCGGTCTCCTTTTCTTTTTGGGCTCATCTCTTTTTATATCATTCAAGACCTACTATTCTGATGTGGCAAATCCCGCGGCCGTGTCGAATTAACACATGGTCGTGTCTTTCTCGAAATTATATCAATTTTTAACTTTTAGACACGACACGACCGTGTCTCCCAAATACACGACCGTGTCTCTTTTACCGAGCAAAACAGAAACACTGTCTTCTTAACACATGACTGTGCGTTAACCCAATATAGGGCACACGACATAGAGTACAATGAAGACAATCTTGCTCCTAGTCATGATCTTGTTAAAAAAATACCTCATATTTGTTCTTGATGAAATCAAATTTGTTTATGATTTTGTTTAAAAAAAATATTTAACTTTTCATTAATAAAATACATAGATTAAGAATATATATCATTTGAAATAGGTGTGATGTGATAATATAACATTGTAGAGTTTTTTGGATACTCTAGGAGAGTTTTGCTCTTAATAATATTTATTTAATAATTAGATATAATATATACAACCGTAAATATATTACTTTTTCATTTTTCATAATTAGAAAAAGTAAATTATATTTTTAATACGTTGTGGTTATTCCAATAAAAAGAACATAAACGCTAAAAATTATTTATTTTATCCAAAAATATAATAGAATTTTTAAGTAAAATACAAGAATTTTAACAACTAAATCACATATTGGTAAATATATTAATTTGTAGTATACTTAACAATTAATTTTTATAATAAAAATTAGAGATAAAAATTCATACGTTTGACCCACATTAAAAATTTATGATTAACAAAGTATAGAATTTGTCTCAGTAGAAATTTATAAATTTAAAATATATACGAGATGAGTTTAAATTTAATAATTTATTAAATTCACATCCGTTCAGGTGTATATATAATTAATATATTTTAATTTTAATTTTTATTTGTACTTAAATTAATTAAATTTTAATTGATAAATATTTAATATTATGTGTTTATAATATTATTTTATATTTATTATTAAGTATTATATTTAATATTATTTTAAATTATATTTTATTTTGATTAATATTTAATATATTTTAATTGAAATTATTTAAATATTTTATAACATCTTTTATTATTAAATAAGCAGGTAATAAGTAGATGGCAACATGAACGAACAAACTTGTCAGTGCGCATAAAGAACGGAGACGACGAGAAGACTCCGGGAAGGTGAAATGAGGTTGTTAGTAGAGAGAAGACCTTTCGGAGAATTTTCATGGCAGTTGCATTTACTTCAGTGGAAAGACAGGTACGTTGTTCATTTTTTTTTTTTTGCTTAACGTAAGACACTGTAAGTAATTGCACTTACATTATGGGTTTGGCCGTTTTTGTGCGGGTTACGGAAGTCGATGAATGGGAAGACTCTGTCGACTCAGAAGATGGATGTCTTTTCTTGTAGATAGGTTATTGATTGGTTTCCATTGTATCGTGGGAGAGAATTTAGTGATTTGTGATTTTGTTGGTAAATCATGGAGTTGGGTTGGTGATGCTTGATGTCAACGCGAATGAGTGTGATTTCTTTAGTTAGACATCGAATGAGAGCTGGTAAGCCGTTATTGGTGGTCTATACGGAGCTTGAATCTGTGTTTTAAGGGACGGCGAATTGTTGATGACAAATTTTCAATCTTCATTGCTTAGCCAATGCTATAATGACTGTTTGTTGTTTAGAAAGTATCCTGCTTCACTCTATGTAATATGAAGTTGTAACCATTTTTTCCCTCATGTCTTGATGTTGATTTGGTCCTTGAAAGGGGGGGATTGTTGAGGATCCTTTGTTTATGGAAGGAGTGCTTGGGAATTTTTCCTGGAACTGTCTTGTTAGCACAGTTAATTATTATGGGACAAAAATTCAGTGGCTTGATATCTCATAGTTGCAGTAAATTTTTCGTGTCGATTTCATTGGAGTAGGCTGGATTTGTCCATGTGAGCTTCTAAAGCACTTTCAATAAAATTATTAAGGGTTTTATGGTGGAAGATTTTGAAAGGAGAGCTCTTACTGTGAGATATCCCAGACTGTTTCTTTGGAATTTTCAGGCTTAATTCATTTTATCTATTGTTTTGCAAGACTATTAATTTGCTTTTTGCTTGCTGGTCAATTACAGTGCATTGCCTTTCAGTTCAATGAAGCAATCATGTAGCTGGGGGCAATGTTTTTGGGTGAGTCTCTAGGGGAGAGAGAGGTGAGTTTCTAAAAATTGCAGTTGAGAACTGAATTGATTTTTGTACATGGCTGTCCGGTGTTTAACAGACTATGTTTCTGGAATTGGTTATGTTTTTTGGAGTTGTGATTCTATTCACCTTTTTTCCCTTCGTGAAATCTGATTGTCTGTCTTGTTTGATGCAATACAGTTTTTTGAGTTCAGTGCTAAGTGTTATTCCTAGTTCAATTCTAAGTTCTATAATTTTATTATTTTTGGTTTTTTCTAGTTCAAGTAAGACTTATTTTAGTTCTCCAGTTTCCGTAGGATTTTCTATTTCTCAATTTCTAGTTAGATTCTTTAAAGTTTTACTTGGATCGGAGTAATTACCTTGCGCTGAGGAGCCTTACAATGAATGGGTTTTTCATAGTTAAGTCATTTTATAGGCAGTTGTTCAAGCATGATGGTAACAGCTGTACTCTTCCATTCAAACAGATTTGGAAGGCAAGAGCTTCACCCTGAGTTTCTTTTTTTTTTTTTTTTGCATGAGAGGTTAACAGGGAATGTATTTTGACAATTGATAAATTAAGGAGACGGGCAAGGTTTTGGAATGCCTGTTATTTTTGCAAGAGGGTGGAGGAGACCTGTAACCATGTTCTGCTTTGGTGTCCAGTAGTCTACCAACTCTGGACCATGGTCTATACCTTATTAGGCATCAGTTTGGTGATGACAGATTCAATGAGAGATGAAATTTGGACGTAGAATTGTATGAGTGGAATGAGGAAACAAACGGAGCAAATTCCACGAACAATCTTTTCGGTTGTATGAAAGGAGAGGAACAAGAGGGTGTTTGATGGGGTTGATGAGGTAGATGATTTTGATTTACCATCTTTTGGTTCATGATATAGATGATGCTTTATAAGATTCATCTTCTTGCTGGTATGGATATTTCCAATACTTTCAATGTTTATGATATTCTTGGGTACTATCCTCCTGATGTGTTTTCTTTACAAAATCATACAACTTTGGAACAAATTTTCTTAGAAAGGAGGGGATTGATGCACCATACTTTTCCTAGTTCAGTTCTAAGTGTTATTCCTAGTTCAATTCTAAGTGTTCTTATGTTATTATTTTTGGTCTTTCCTAGATCAAGTCTTAAGATTTATTGTAGTTTTCTAGTTTCTTTAGTATTTTCTATTGCTAGTTAGATTCTTAGTTTCTTAGAATTTCCTATTCCTACTTGGGTTCTTGTTATAAGCCTTATAAAAGGGCTTATTTGTAACAGTCTTAAATATAATTTAATACAATTGAATATCATTCTTTAAATTTTTAGCCTTTTTTGGGAGTAATCAAAGTACTCTACGTTTGATCTTTTCAAACAAAGCTTCCACTGCACCATCATTTCTGGCTAAAAGCAGTGTTTCTGTAAACAGTGAGCACTTAGAAAAGGATGAATACTTAATTCCAAAACAGTATGTATCTAAAAAATTATTAAAGAAAATTAAAAAATTAAATAAAACAAACTAAAAGCAAAATAAATAAGACTTCGAATGACTGCATCTGCTAGGTTGACTACCCCTAATCAAGAGTTTGAATTTGTTCACTGCAATAAAAGTTGCATAGTGCTTTTTAGCGGCTAAGGTTTAACCAATGCACTAAGTTTTTGATAGCTACGGTAGAACTATCGAAGTACACTCTCAATTACCTAAGTAGAATCTCTTTACATTTTCAATTGCTTAAGCAGAGTAAACTCATATTTTTTCAACAACTTTGATAGAAACAACTGCCTACATTTTCAATCCTTTAAGTAGAATCAACTTTCTACTCTTTGCCAAGACTAAAACAGTATATCTTCAATTTGTTTAGGCACAATAACTTTTCCTAAGTCACACAACCCAGTAATTAAAAAGAGAAAAATGAACGTCTTATAGGGTTGAACAATTTTAGCTCATAATCATATAACGATATTTCCATTCTTTTTTTCTCTCTTGTTGCTCTAGCTTGCCACCGCTCTTTAAAGTGGTAGAGCAGCTCCTGAAAATGAAGGCACCAATAAATTGCTCCATTGGTTAAGCCTTTGATATTGAAATTGCTGCTGATACCTCAAGATAAGATAATTTCCTTCAAGGTCCTCTCCATCATTAATCTTTCTGTTTTTTTAGGTACCATCATTAATCTTTCTTTATGAATGTACGAAGACCATGTCAAACTTTTTCACGTCTTCCAATGACTTTCTCAGCAGGAAAAACATTAATTCAATTTGTCCAAAATGCAATAAAATCAATTCTTTCCAAAATCATTTAAATGATAAAGAGAATTTCCACACGAGTTCCCAATGTCTAGTTTAAGCTTGGCAAGATATCTTCATTCCATCAATTATGTAAACAAAGCAAGGGAATTCAATTTCAGTTATAACAATTTATTTCTAATATTGGTTTCAATGGCTACTTTAATTGGACCTCAAAATATATTAGAAGCAGATTTCTAAGTTTGGCTTATTAAAGATTACAAAGAAAGAAACGTTACCAAGATTGTGCCACACCTGTAACAACTTTAGCCAATTTCTGAATGTACAAACTCTATTAATCATCAATTTAACCAATTTATTTTTTATTTCATTTAAAACATTCCATATTAATTATCATTCTAATAATTACTCTTAATAATCCTTATTCAATTTGATTTTCTGTAGAAAGATTTTTCATTATCAAAATATAAAAAAAAGGTTGCCCAATTTTTCCATTTTTTATGATGATAAAGACAAAAATAGAATCGAACATGTTTAATTGCATATGGATACCTTACCAGTTCTTGGGATGAAGCCCCTACCGCTAGACTATTGCTCTTAGTTAAAGTGACCTTTATTTTCTTTAAACAAGCAGCTAGAACTCCGTGCGGATTATGTGTTGCAGGTGGCACAGGGGGATTCATAGTGCACGTCATACATTAGCGTGATGGGCTTGTGATTGTACCAATTTGATGCTGATACATGACCGGTGGTCAATAAGGTGATCCCTGGCCTCCGTAAGGCCAATAATCTGCCCCTTCCCCCATCTTGTGACATCCAAGGGACTCAAAAATACTTTGATACCAGTTCCTGAGATCAATCTCTATCAGTAGACATTTGATGTGAACTTTATTTCTTTTAAGAAACAGTTAAGAGCCATGCGTCTATAACATGCTCTAGACGGAGCTGAGGGGCTTTGCAGTGCACATGTGATACACTGGCAGGATGAGCTGTTGAGTAGATACTGTGGTCACTGGTCATCCTTTGAGGCCAACAGCTACTTGATTTGTTTAACTTCTCTACTTATCATAGTTGGCTTTGTGTTTCTTGAACTTCGTTAACTTGTTTGCTGTGAAAAAAAAGGGGAAATCAAGATAGCTTCTCTGCATTTTATATTTATATCGATCCCTCTCTTCTTCTCTCTCTTTTTGCTGGTTCTTTTTTTCCCCTTTTTTTTCATGGTGTTCATAATTATTGCTTCAACAAGAATAATTTGGAACAATTATGCCCCCTTTTGAGGAACAAAAAAAAATGCAGCATTTTTACTTCCAGTGAACTGTTCTCATATAAGCTGCTTTCTTGGCTAATGTTTGAGTGTCTGTATTCCCGCTGTCCTTTGAGTAACTGCCTTCTTGCCTTCTTTTAAATCCTGATATTAGTCAGGAATTATTGTTTTCTTTCCAATGTCAGCTTTAATTTAATCGGAGAAAAACATGGGCAAACTAGAGATAGTTATATGAATTCTGAGTTTTCTGAATTTCCCAGGGAAAACCTTTCAGAACTCCATGCCACTGATCTTTTAAACTAGGATATGATATAGAAGCCTTTTGTTTCTAAAAATTTCAGAAATAGCGGAACATAATTTTTCCTGCTTTTAACTGGTTTAGATATTTCTTATGAGACCTTATTTCCGAGGTGAGGTGTTTTTTTTTTCTTTTTCTTTTCGTTCCAGTAGTCTTAGAGTTACTGACATTTCATTATTGCTTCTTCTGTGACTGACAAATACGACGGAATAAACCAGTTTGAGAAGGTACTTTGTTATAGGTAAGTGCTTAGTAGTAAATCCTCCAAGAGGTGGATAAAATTTTTAATTCTCTTTCTTTTCCTAATGGAAGAGCTATTAAATAAGAAAATTTGATTTTTAAATAATTTTGCTGGTATCTCTGTGAACTAGTTGCTTCAGATTTTACTGATACAAGAAATGGATTGTTAAACAGGGTGGATGCCCGAACATAACATGCAGTTTTAGACTTCAATTCAAGGAAACTGTTGAACATTAAACTATATCTTTGACAAAACTGTAACCTTTTGCCAACAAGATAGAGTTCCTTATCCATGGGGGTTCAGATTTTCAAAATTCATGGAGAGGATGTTATGTCAATTTTAAGTACTTGTCATACCATCATGATTACATCTGGACCAAATACAGTATGCAGCATACAGCAACATTGAAATAATCTGCTGCTCAGGCCAGCCACTCATCTCATTGGCTAGAAGATCAAAAATACATCTTTAAGGGAAATCTTTGCTCTTTCACTCAAATTCTTAGGTTCTGATAAAAGTCGTATGATTTGCTTTGCTTTCTAAGATTCTCATCATGAATCATCATCATTTATAATAGTCACCATACTATGACTGTCAATTTAGCACTCACGAAGTGTTTGATTGTTTTTTCTGGTTCACGGCCACGAATCTTTCAGTTGGTGTTCTGTATCGTACATAAACACATATGCGGATTGACACATGGCAAGAAATGCACATACTTCTCAATGGCTTCTACTGAGTTTTGTCATCAGAAAAGTAGAAGTTGCAGTTAATAATGTTCTTAACATGGTCCAACATACTTTATAATGCAAGTTTAGTCAGTATTAGAGTTAATAGTTTACATTGGTGCTCATTCTGTTGACAATCAACAGTTATACTTGGTCGCTTTTTTCCCTGTGAATATTCTCATTTAAAGGTCCTTATTCTTCAGCCTGGAGCCTTGCTTTTTATCATGTGATAACTGTAGTCTTCAATCTGTCACTGTTGATCTTAATGGTTTCAGGGAAAAAAAAAAAAAAAAGCAGTCATCACTTTTGAGGTGGATATGCAGTAAAGTTTTTGAACAGAATTTGAACTGTGGGAACCATTTAACAGCACTGTCCCAGCAGGTCTGACATGTAGACGCCAGAAACTCCTACACAGAAAAATATTCATTCTTTCCGAGTTCACTTTTTCCTTATTGATATATATTTCCTTATGCTGATGTTGGATGCATATCAAGTTGGCTAAAATTGGAAATTTTATAGTATTCTTAAGGATAACTGTCTAAGCAATTATTAAAAAAATTATTGGAAATAAATATTCTGGAAGTGTACTGGACTAGTACTTACAGGCTTGCACAATTATTAGAAAATTAGAGGTCAAATATAAAATAGATTGCACCACAAGATCCTTGGCTCCATTTTTCCCACCTTACTAACTGTACTTTTATGAACAGAAGAAAGAATTTTGAAGCAGAACATTTTTACATGTTTCAAGTTGTCTGGTTTAACAATGACAAAATCAGTTCGTTAATTTTAACACAGCCACTGGCTGTGCACTGCTCTTTCAGGAAAACCTTCACTTGAATATCTTTTTGTCTTAATCTTGGTAAGTTACTTTATTTATCCTCTGGAGGTAGATTTCTTCTGCGTATTAGGGCAGCAATTTTGAACTAGTTATACCCTTATATATTATTTTTACAGCCTAATAATCCCATCAAACTCTTATTTTCAAATATAATATGCCTTGTTTTATGCCAGCTAGGACAATATACTCTAGACGCTTGTATTTTATCCACTTCTTTACATATATGTTGCAATCTTGCTTCGGCAGCACAATTTATTTTTTGATGTCTCCTTGTCGATATGAAGATAGCTTGAATGTATTTCAAAAAAAAAAAGGGCAGCTTCAATAATTATTTTGTGTTTTAACAGGACCATCTTTATTATATGTTAGTTTTAAATTAATTACTAGAGACGATACCAGAGAGGAGGGTTTCTCACAGTTTTTTTTTTTTTTTGTGTATACTCCTGTTGGGATAAGTTACTATATCTGAAAGCTGAAATTGCCAGCCTACTTAGACAGACACTCCTAGTTTTTGATGCTGCATCTATTGCATCAGCTAATGAGGCTGTTATTTCTCTTGGCACCTCTGTTCTACTTGTATGGCACGGTTTGGAAAGGCAGATTGTAATGTAACTTCAACATTTTACTTCAAATTTAATATGTCAGGTATTTTAGTTCCCTGGTGGGTCGGTTGCCTCATCACCTTCATTTATTTCACCTTCAGATTTTGTAAATGAAATAGAAGTTCATGTCTTTTATTATGGCTATATTTAACTCCAACATGATATTATACCCTTTCATTTGGAACTAGATTGAGGATAACCATTTTGCTATGATAATCAATGTATACATCAAACTTAGGCACTGCTATCCTAATGGCTCTTATAATTCTGTTCCATAATTCGTATCTGACCCATTAGTCAAAAGAATTTCAACCAGCCCTGAAGCCTCCTTGTTTATAGTTACAATATCTGAATATTTACAGAACCTGTGACCAAGCCATCTTATATATTGCAATGAAGACCTTTTTCCCTTTTTCTTTCTTTAGTGTTCTTTTCTCTTTCGAAGGGAGGAATGAAGGCAAGGAGGAGGTAAAGCCAAAGAGGAAAACAATAAAGCTGTGGTCATGAGTAGCGAATTGCCTTTTGAAATATTCTTTGGCCAGGGGCTAATATTGCCAAAGGGTCATAAGCAGATTTTCTCTGGACAAGAAGGTCCCACTGTGGGCCAAAGTGGGCCCGCCACTCTTCCTTTGTTGTGTAGTGGGGCAAATACTGCTTCACCCCTAGATGAGCATTTTCACAAAATTCCAGAATTTTTTTGTTCTGGTTTAAGATGTGTCCCAAGCCGTCAGTTCCTGCGGAAGAGGGAACTGCAGAGGAAAGGAAAGCCACTAAGTAGAAAACATCTTCATCTGGAATAACAGCAGAAGTTCTGTTGTCCCACCTGCAATGGATTAAAATAAAGATAGATTAGAAAAAAGAAGTTACTAGATTGTAAGAGATAAGTGAATAATTTTGTTTGTGTTTACTTTGATTTGTTTACTGGGTAGATGAGGATGGGGCCGGTGCTTGTGTCTGTAAGGATATTGCCAAAAACAGCTTCTGCAAATTTCTGAATATTGCTTCGAGGGATTAGAAGATTGAGCCATGGGTGTGGAACCTCCCACAAACCTTTTGACCGCAGTTTGACCTCAGAGACGTGAACCCTGTCCAGGAAGTCTAAATAGGATACCTCTGACTGGAAAAGTGTTGATGAAATATAGCTTAACCGGGTCAGTGAGTTCTCAACTTCCTGCACAAGGGGAAAGAGATATATTCAGTTATGTTATGTTTAATATCTAGGTTTAATTAGAAAATCCACCTTATTGTGGGCCATTGTGCCTCACCTGGTTTACTACATTTGTCTTTTCTGGGTTGAAGTATTTGGCCAATTCTAGGCAGAAGAGAGTTCTGCCGTCAGACTTGAATTGGTTGGCTTGTACAGGGTCTTGTATATTGAAGGATGATCTCCAATTGTTTAGGAGACCAGTCCTGTTGATTATCACAAATCCTTCAACATAGTCGAATGTATTATCTGCAGATATTAGATGCTCTTGATCTTCGGCAAATGTTTGGAAATCCAGGTACAGCACTCTAATCCACTTCACCTGTTCAAAGGGCAGAATTGTGTTATGGTTAGTAATGCCGTCTACTGCATAGGACCTACTATGGAACTTGTTCCGGTGAATCATTATTATTTTTTACCATATTAGGTGCTGGTTCCAATGATATTCTCGCCCGTGTTATGATGCCAAACTGTCCAAGGCCTCCAAGAACACTGTGGAAGAGATCACTGCTCTGCTTCTCTGAACAACTTACCACCTCTCCTTTTCCTGCATGCAGTTCCCGTCAATTGTTCAGTAAGTAGTATGTCATGACTATCATTCATAAAATTTTGTCCAATTTGCAGCATACACTATAGGCAGCCTGTCAAAGTACAATCTTAGTTTCAAATGAATAATTAAATCCAAGAAAACAAAGTTCATGACTGTTCCCTGATTTGTCATTTCTTAATGGTTATCCCCAACTATAGTCTCGTCTTTCAGGATGGAATTTATCATTCTAAGATTAAGATATTTATTAACTTATTTTACTCGAACAAACCTGTAATGACCTCCAGCTGTTGAACATTACTGATCTGTGGTCCATGCCGAAATGCCTGCCCACTGATTCCAGCATTAGACAGAGTACCGCCAACAGTTAAATGTAGGTAGTCTGTCCAAGATTTCGGGGCTAACCCATATTTCAGGCTTTCACGGAGGATATTTATCCACAACTCGCCACCAGAAACATCAACATATGGGGAACTCCCGGTATGGAACTGCATTTTAGTGCCTTGGAGTGATAGCATGTTGATCACAATTCCTTGGTGAGCTTGTGCCTGACCCTGGAGTGAGTGGCCATGACCTCTTGCTGCTACTTTCAGCCCGGAGTGAGGACCCATCTGCCAAATGTGCTTTATTGTTGTGGCAATATCAGCAACTGAGTTGGGGTGTAGGACTGCTGAAGGGAGGAATTGGTATCTATTGCCAAAGTCTCTGGCTGCATGATGAACATCATCAAAATTGAAATACCCATCAATGGAAAGAGTTTTTAAGGAAGAAGGGATGGTTGAAAAACATAGGTTCACTTTAACAGCCATGCAGATAAAGGAGAAGGTGATGAAACTTCTAAAGAAAAGGATGTTTTGTTGTCTGAGAAAGCTCATTTTCTTTTTCAGAAGTGAATAGGGAGATGGAGAGGAGTTTGGTGTTATATTTCTTGGTTGTGTGTGAGCAAGAGCAAAAGCAAAAGCAAAAGCGAGAGTTTGTAGAAGAGTCGAGGAATGAAGAGCTAAGGTGGGAATTTAAAGGTGATGATTTTTGAGTGGCTGAGTCAACCTATATGGAGTTGTGAGAATCCGTATGAGGACTGCCTACTTGAGTGGAAGAGTTTTAGGATTTTCTTTTTCCGTCTAGTTCTCCTTTTTGGGCTCTTTTTGTTTATAAGAGAAGCCATCAAACATATGCCAAGTTGAAGAGAAAAAGTCACAGGGAAAGAAAGATTTCACAAATCTTTTGCACTTTTCCTAACAGTTCCAACCACAATCCTTCTTCTCTCCCCCCCCTCCCTTTTTTTATTTTTACCAGAGGCGATTTTTTCCCCAACTTTTTCCCATTTTTAGAAAAAGAAAAAACATCAATGACTTCCCCAGAATTCTTGTGTGTTGCATGAACTGAAATGATGCTTGTTTTTTCCCTTTGAATACGTTGCTGGCAGGTTACAAACATGGCGTATCTACTTGCAGATCAGGTGAGAGACTTAGCGGGACCAGTCCTGGATTTGTTTTGACAGAGAAGAAGGTAAGTTGAGTAGGGGCAATGGAGGAGGGTCCATTACATGTGAAATTGAATTGCATGTGTTGTTTCTATAAGCTATGATTGGTTGTGTTTGGACCCCATTCAAAGAAAGTAAAACATATATGAATGAAGTATGGGGGTAATATTATAATACGGCATTCATACATTTCATTATAGTAATTAAATAAAATACATACACCGCTCTCGCTCAAACCTACAATCTTTTATAAAGAGAGAGAAGTACTAATTTATCGGTACTTATGACGACTAATTATTACTTAACTTCTCAGTAAATTTGTCCTGTTTATTATACTCCAATTATTGCATATGCACTTTGTTTATGACACCAGTTGTGTGTAATCTCTAGACAGGATCATCTAAGTTCAACCATTCCTACTTGTATGGGCAAATTATGTCAACTCCTGTACATTTGCACCTTTCCAGAAAGCTTCTTTGTTTTTTTTGGAATAAATATATTCAAATGATATCTCTCTCTTCTTTATTCAACACTGAATCTTATTCTTTACAAAATCTCAAGAACATACTTCATATACATACTTTATTGAATTGAATAATTTTACTTTTAAAACCTATTGCAATAATCAAATCTAAGTTTGTGAAAATATACGTGTACATATACATATATATATATATATATTTATATACGTGTATATGCTTTTTTATCATTTGGATTAATTTCTTCCTATCTTTTACTATTTGAAGAATCAAGTATCACATGTATATTCTTTTTTTTTTTTTTTTTACTATTTGAATTTAAAGTTAGTAGCTTTGTTATATCTCTAGTAAGAGTGCTTATCTATTTCATTATAAAAGTAGTTTTTTATTTGATATTATATATAAAATGTTGATTTAATATATATATATATATATACACGTTAATTTGTATATCATTTCAAGATTTTATTATTTATATAAATTATTTACCTTTCTAGAAGTATGCATATAATTCTCTCTCTCTCTCTCTCTCTCTCTCTCTCTCTATATATATATATATATATATGTGGAGAGAGGGGACTAAGTGCTAAAATTTAAAATATTTCAAAACTCAGATGACAACCCTAACTTTAGTTGATAACAACTATAAATATAGAATATATGACAACCACCCTAACTTTACTTTTAGGACAAAAAAAAAGGTTATATTTAATAGATATTCTTGAAATGAAGGTTTATATATATATATATAATGTAATATAAATAATAACCCTTTTAATAATTGATTGCCAATCTCATTATGTTGCATTACAATTAAGATGTGTATATATATATATATACATTTTAAATATATCTTTTTATATGGAAATAAGATTTGAAGTTAACATGTAAATTCCAAAAAAAAAAAAAAAAAGAAGCAAACAATAATCAAATGGAGATTAAGTAAGAAATTTTATATGAATTGAAGGATCAAAATAAAATAAGAAGCCATTAATAATAGTGGAGTAAACATCATTAATTTCATTTAAAAAAAAACATTGTGTTAAATTATTAGTTATACTAAAATTGTATGTGTGTGTGTGTGTATATATATATATATATCTATTATTACATTCTTTTTGACATTACATTGATGTCATAGAATGTGGAAACGAAGCTTTGACAGAAGATGCCAGTTGTTTTATGATCCTAAAAGGATACACTAAGTGAGATAGGTTTGTATAGCTTTTGGAATCTATATATATATATATATATATATATATATATATATATGTATCTTCACAAATTTCTCTCTTGTTCTTTTTAATTATTGCTCATAGAATAAAGAATATACTCCTATAGACTACTCATTCATATTAGACCTAATAATTTGTGTGTGTGTGTCTATATATATACATATATATACACATACATACATACATATATGTATAATAAATATGATACTATAGAATCATGTAAGATAAAGAAACTACGAAATTAAAGGTAAGTACCTTTTGTAAGGAGATGTTCTCTAAAATGTGTGTGTGTGTGTGTGTATATATATATGCATAAGAGGGGTAAAATAAATTTAAATTTTTTATAACAATTAACACAATAATATGTTTCAAACATTAATTTTCTTTTTTAATTCTATTAAAACTTAAATATACATACATTAACAAGATTATGTAAATCTAAAAACAATAGTGATAATGTTATACATAAAATATAAAGCATTTAAGTTACATACTCTGTAACTATACTCTTTATGATTCTTCAAGTTCTAAATCTAATAAGCGAGTTTACAATTTTTTTAAATTACTAATTTAGAGCAACAAACGTGATCTTGATTGAAATCTTATGGAGGTTAACCTAAGTGAAAAACAAACTCGTTTCTTTCTTTAGATACGATATGTATATTCTAAAAACTAAAAATATATTCCTTGTGTTCTTCTTTCCTATGGTTGAACTTTCTTATTCGTACAAATTTGATTTTTTTTTTATAAAAATAACTTAAAATAATAATAGTTTCAGCATATAACATATAACTTAACTATCATTCATAATTTTAAGAACTAATCTTGAGTTTTAGTTGAGTAAATTTTAGAACAGTAACTATTAGCTTACGAGAACTTGGTAACCAATAATGGGAGAAAGATTTCAGGAACATGAGAGAATATCAACTTAGAAAGTTCATCTAACTACAAAACTCTTTTCATGGACGAAGAAGATGTATTCTCCATCTGAGGAAAAACTCCATAGACGATTTTATTTTTACTATCCTTAAAAACTATTTCTATAAAAAAAAAATACTTAGCTTATAGATCATTTTCCGCACTTCATTAGCTTTATTCCTTGTTGGAATTTTTCTTCTTTCTACTGGCGAAAAATAAGGATAACTGAATTTACTAAATGTTTTACTCTTAAACATAATATATAACTTAATGTCTCTCTTTATCTTTATATTTAATTAAACCTAGTTTATATGTCGGTCTAAGTTGATTTGGATATGGAGGCATTTGAAACTTTCTCTCGATTTTTTTTTTAGCTTGACCTATGTACTCAGTCATTGTCCACTTATTACATTTTGATCTCGTTCTTGCTTTTGATTTTATCTATGATAGTATAAGAGTATTCAGATCTTATAAGCATTTCATTTTTTTTATTGTATTTTGCATCTTAATATTAATTTTAGTATTTTGATACCGTTTAAAACTCTTAATGTCTATTTAAATTAGATATCGTTATGAAAATAAAAAAAAACTAATAAGAAACTATCAAAATAAAGATATTTGATTATATCTTAGTTTTTATAGTTGCTGACACGATATCTCATATTAAAATTTTTTATTATATTAAATAAATTATATATAAAATTTTTTTTTATTTAAAATTAATGAACTTACCTCACCAAATGAATATCTTACATTTTTATCGACAACTATTCTCTAAATTTATTTTTATTCTTATATATTAACATTATATATATATATATTACTCATAATAAATCTATTTTGACATTAATTTGTTCTATTCTCATTCTTATAAATTTTATTTTATATAAAATATTTTTCCATTAATTTGTTGTTTTATATATATATATATATATATATATAGAGAGAGAGAGATTATCAAGTAGATATTGCACTATCTTCCATTATTATATTTATTACATTATATTTTCAAGAAGTTGTAGAGACATTATTTTCTTTTAAAAAATTAAAAAATTAAAAAGAGCCATGATTTTGTGGGACCCACAGTTACGTTGGCATGACCCACCTTGATCGTGGGCCCACTCCTGTCCGCCCGACCCCACATCCAAGATCCTTTAGTTCCAATCAACTCCAACATCTGTCATCAACACCATACAAGGGGGCGGCGGTGGTGGACCCCACCACCATTTAACCTAAAAGTGACACGTAGACGCCACGTGGATTTTATCGTCAGCAATTAATTTCATTGGGTCTTTCAGATTAGGAGTTATCAAATGGGGAAGTGACACGTGGACCAATTATTTTCGTTACTACGACCAAAGAATATGGTTAGGAGGGTTGTTAGGGCACAAGCCTGATTTAGGGTTGCTTAAACCTATCAGATCGTAGGATTATGTTTGTCGTGTTTCCAATCAAAATTTTTATACCCCAATGTATATAAATATATAATTTATACAATAAAAATTTTACTTTTATTTTTATTTTTTCTAACTTCTAATTTTTTAATTTAAAAATTTGTAATTCTTTTTTTTATAATTTCTCCGCATCATTTAATTTTTTTAATTCTTTCATAATCACGAGATAATAAATTTAATTAACGTTAGAATTATCGGATAATAAGTTATTAAAAGAAATAAAATCTCAAATTAAAATTAAAACTCTTACCCTATATATATATATATATATGTGTATATGTATATGTATATGTGAAAACGAAAACATCTATCCATCATTGTTTTATTGTCTAAGAGTAGATTAAAAAAAAGTTAAATAGAAATTAAACATGATTTATTTAATTTGTTGTCAACTAATCAAATCTTTGTTTTGTTGACCAAAATAGGAAACTAACTAAATCCTCCCAAGTTCAATTAGGAAAATGCCAAAGTTCTTCACAAAATTACAACAATTCTTTGTTTAATAGGTCCTAATTCATTGACAACTTGGTCTTCATTTAATTGTTTGGTGGGCCATTAATTAACAAATATAATTAATATATATATATATAACTTATATTATTTGTTATATTAAATATTTTCATTTTGAAGTCCTTATAATGTGAAATTAGTAAGTATAGACCAAAAAATTTGCTTCGTCAGAAAGTCTATTTTGATTTTTAACGATAACTAAATTAGTACTAGATACGGGAAGAATTGAATTCTTTTGCTTATTATATTAGGGCAAGTTAGAATCGGAGTCCGATGGTAAAAATCCATTCAAACCCAACACGATATTATGTGTATACATATGTATAATATACTATTATTTTTAATAATAAATCTCATAATTTGAAAAGATAAAAATAAATCTCATAAAGATATTCTTCATCAAGTGATGATAAAAAGATATAAATAACTAATAAGTGACATTCATTCACCTTTTTTAACGAAAAATTAAAAACTAATAACTTCGATATTAAAAAGTATAACTGCATTATATTTTGATTACTTTATTTTATTCACTTTCGATCTGTATCTTTTACTTATTAACTTTTTTTTTACCTTAAGATTCTCTAGTTTTTGTATTTATTTTTCAAATAAGTAAGCTACTTATTGTACCAAGACAACCAATTATGATGACAAGATAGTCGCTAATTATTGATAATTATTAACAAAATGATATAACTTATAATATTAATTACAAGAAGACATATATAATTACCAAAATGATAATTATTGATGTCCTTCAATATGATGGTGACAAGATTGGAAACTCCCCCATTCAATAAAACAACGATCTCCGTTTAATTATAATGATTTTGGCAATGTAATGCTAATGGTGACAATATAGCAACAACTTATTCTAATAAAATAATTATCAGAAGTAAAAAGTTAACAAATGGTGAAAACGTGAAAATCACTAGTGATAACAAGAAACCATTTACATCAATATGATGTCTGTCGTTGATCTTCGTTCAAAAAATATCAATTGGAAATCTCTTTGTTGTCATTACGTACACTCTCTACTTCTGTGTCTCTCTCTCTTATACCCTTATACGTACATTGACTCTCCCTCTCTTATCACTATGTTTTTCTGTCATCTCATTACTTACTCTTTCTATTTCTCCCCACTCTCATCACTCTCTCTCTCCCCCTTACATCATTTAATAATATTATATGTATATATATATATATAAAGCTATTATCATGAACACCAATAAAAAAATAGAGACACAATTTCTCTCGTCAATATGTCACTCTTCACCTCCTATTGATCATTTTTGTCTATTGTAATCTCAATTAAACACAATCATAAAATTAATATACATTGAAATTGATCAATCCACCTTACCATTAGACTTAAAAGAACATTGTTTTCTTCATATTCTCAAATAGCCAACAAAAAATAAAATAAAAACAAGAAAAGACTTACACACAAAATAAGTATGTTTGAAAACAAGATCAATGAAAATTGGCGATTTCACATGTATTAATTTAATAATAACGATAGATAAACAATGGATGTTCAAGAGGGATTATAAGATGATCATATTAAAAGTGTTTCAGTTGGATATTATTTGATTTATAACAATAAAATAAAGAGAATAACATGATTATTTAAGAAATAATTATTTTAAAAAATTAATTATTCTAGAAATAAGTGACATAGTAAGGTGAGATCTTAGAAGTTGTGAGGAAAGAAAAGAAGAAAATGAAGGGAGAATTTTTTTTGCCCAATAGAAGGCTAGATCAATGATATTGAACCCAAACACTAAGAGTTTTTTACCATCATTTTTCATATTTGTCATATATATCTCTAACTTTCTAGCCATCATATATAAAGCTGATTTTTTCTCTTCTTCGAATGCTCTTTTTCTTAGTTGAAATTTGAGAAAAAAAATGTCATCTCCAATGGATAATCTTTTTTCCCTTTTATGATAAAAGGAAGAGAAAGAACACCATTGAAATATTTAAAATCTAGCCCTTTAATCGTATAAATCAAACTTTATCTGACACATATTTCTGATCATAAGTATTTTAGTATTTTAGTATTGGTGTGGATACCTTGAAGAGGATTCCGTTGAGCCCTTATCTTAGCTTTCTTGAAGTAAAAGAGGAGTTAGAGGAAATCGACAAAGATATTGGTAAATGATTGATTAAGTTATGGTACTTAAATCCCTAGGTAAAAACTATGGTTATCTATATTTAAGTTTTCAATTTTATTTTATGTTCATGCATGATTCAATCATTGCATATTAATTACACTAAGCACTCCAAACTCTCAAAAATATGATTGGATAACTAAAGTACTAGATAACATTAATAATCATTATAAATGCTAAAAAACATTATTTGATAACTAAACTAATGCTCATAAATCTTCTTAAAAACTATAGTTCTTATAAATGTATAAATGTCCATAAAATGTTGGACATTTTGGCTACCTGTGAGCTTTTATAGTATTATTAGTACATTGGATAATTTTTAAAATTTCCACATACTTATGGGCATTTTTGGACCTTCTAGGTATTTACACACATTTATGGACATCATGAATACATAAGAGCACTGTTGAGCATTATACCTAGTACGAGTCAAGTATTAAGTCATTTTTAGATGCTACAATATGTGATATTTCTTACTGTTTTAAGTAAGTACGTATTTATAGTCATTCTATGTACTTATTTATTTGTGAGTTGTTTAGACATTTTGACTTGTTTATAAGTACTGCCATGTACTTAATGAAATTTTTTATAATTGTCAATGTCGGAGGCACTTATGGGCAATTTTCTAAATAGTTTAAATACCTAAGGATATTTATGGGTATTTTAGATATATGCTCTTATTACTTGAGGAAGTTTATAGGTATTTCAACATATAAATACTTCATTTTTCTTGATATCTCGAGTATCTAAGTTGTTTATTAGAATTTCAAGCACCAAGGTTGTTTATAGATATGTCAATTTCTGAATGACATTTTTTTTTTTCAATTATAGTATTTGGGTATATTTATCTACATTCTACATATTGCAAGAGAATTTGAGACATTTCATTAACTCGTAATATGGATAGAAAAATTAGCTAGTCAAACACTTATCCAATAATTTCAAGTAGTCAAGATTATTTTCTATTTTTTAGTACACGTAAAGTTTTTCTTTAAATATTTCAAGTACTTTTATATACTTTTTAGGTAATCAAACATTATTTTTTTTTGAAAAATTAACGTAGTTCTAATAATAAATACATATCGTTCGTTAATGCAGAGACAATTATTAAAAACCAAATATCCTCAATAATTTTTCATTGACTTTTTTATGGATTCAAACAAAACAAAGAATAGTATGTTTCTCTCCCTTTCCACCACTAAATTTCCTTTCTTTTCTATTAATCTTCAACCCTCAAACAAATCCAAAGACAAAATTAAAATCAATTCGCAACTTCAATACTATACGTGACAAATTTAGATTTAAGATAAAAGTAGGTAACACGTATTAATAACCTAAATCGGATTAAAATTTCGTAAAATTTTATAAAATTATGAAGAAATTAAATGATTCAATTGCAAATCATTGTTACCAATTTAATACAATTTTTAAAACACAATATTTTATTTAAGAAAAAAAAAACCCAAAAAAAAAATGGGTGTAAAGAAATATTTTGATTTTAAAAAGATTTTTTTTTTAAAAAAAAAAAACTATTTCAAAGTCATATAATATTTTATTTTTTGATATATAAATATGCAAGTTAGAAACTCAAAAAAAATAAAATAAATTAAATTAAATTAAATTAAAAATCCACAAATGCATCTAAATGCAATGTCTATTATTCAAGCACTTGCTTTGTAATGGTTGATGCCACTTGGCAATTTTTAGTTGATCAAATTTATCATGTTTGTAGTGACAAGCAACTTACTTTCATGCATTGTCAATTTCCAAGGTTGGGCCAATATGATTCCAATGATTTATAAAATAATTGATTGAATATATATATATATATATATTTAATTTTCTAAACATACATACATACATATATATATATATATATAATTAAGACCATATTATAGATCTCTTCTAAAATATAAATTCATTAATCTTTCTATTTAACAATTAAACCAATCATATTTTGACAGCAAACAATTGAAATTCCTCTTTTTTTTTTTTTTTTTTTGGGTTTGGTTCATAATTCACATCAATAAACAGTTAATTTTTTGGGTTAAAAATCACAAATGACAAAACATTCTTATTCCAAGATCCAATATAGAAACAATGATTATAAACTCCAAAACACCAAGCCAATTGAGAAGTTACCAAACTCAACCTCATACAATGTTTCTTATGTATTCAATTCAAAGCTCTACTTACATATAATATATATATATATATATATGTGCACATATCTATACTTTTGGCCATGTAATATTGAGTTTTTTGGCTTATTGGGTTACTAATGTTGTATGCAATGACAGACAACTCACACATGTCATTGTAATTGTCAATTTCATGAATTGGGTTTTGATGATCATGGCACAATACCAAAAACCCAATTAATAAAACAATTCAAAATGATTTCATTTTGACCAAAAAGTGAATAAATAAATTTGGTCCCAATTCAACACACTAACCCTTTGAAATGTCTCTCTCTCTCTCTCCCTCAATATCACAATATACAAATATATGTATGTGTGTGTGTGTGTATATATACATTGTTGAAGGATTCCCACAAGTTTTAAATTGAAAGATTGTCATCAAACACTTAGCAACATCTAAACTTAGAATGTTTCCTTTGACTAAATCAATAAAGTTAGTTCTAAAGACTTGTTGAATGCATAGATACAACCCATCAAAATCTCTCTTTATTTCTAGAATCAAATTTTTTTGTTGGGTTTTCCCTTTACTTTAATTCTATCACATATAATATATATATATATATATATATAATTTGGGTCAAAAAAACAGCATGTGGTAAATGAGGATTGGTTAGGTTGAATTCCAATTGACATTGTTGGGCTTTTGAAAGTCTCAAAGTAAGTTGAAGTGGTAGACATTTTTGCTTCAAAACTAATGTTGTGTTGAAAATTTTAGATTGTGGAAAGCTTTTTCCTTCTTATGATTTCCAATAATTATATGCAACATTTTTTTTGAAAGTGACTCTACATAAATACATATATATTATATTTATAGCTTGTGTAGCTTTCTATATACATTATATATAACAAATTAATGCATAATAATAAATTAGATTATCTTAGAACTTTGTTGACTCCACGTTTGTACCTAAAAAAAAAATGTTCACTATGATTGAATTTCGTGTTGGAATAAATTGAAATATTCAATACGATAGAACTTTGGGATATGAATTAGATTAGAATCAATTATTCTTTGAGTAATTTAGTGTCACAAGTAAAAATTATGACCACTTGTGTGTTTTTTTTTTTTTTTTCTTCTAATTAAAAGAATCCAATATAGTAATTGATGTCATGTATTCAAATTCCATTAATAAAATCTTGAAAAAAATCTTTTATATATATATATATATATGTATGTATACATATATGTGTAGAATATATTGAATTTCTATGGGAACACATCATTGATTCAACTAAATTCATTGTTCATAATAAAAACATTTGGATTTCCAAATAAAATTTAAAGAAAAAATACAAATAATTTAGAAAAAAAAAAATTAAGTAGACTTGAATTCATTTAACTCGTTACATTAAAACCCAACCCAATTCGTAAACCAAAACATTTAGCCCGTTTATATTCTATCACCCGAACCATTTGAATTTTAGGTTTTTTCTATCCAAGCATGAACGATATACATAGCGAACATTTAAACCTACTAAATTAGTATTATGAATTCAATTACATGAATATAACTGATTTTGAATCAAAAACTCGAAATTGAAAGAAGTTTGTATCGAGATTTAGTTTCGTTGTCATTGAGCTATAAATTTGTTCCCTTTTGTTAAAATGGCTTTTAGATTATAATGCAAGTTCCATAATAGAGGGTGATTAAACGAACCAAAATCACCAAAGATGATGAATTGAAGAGTGATTGTGGTTTGAAAGAATGAATTCCAATGGATGAGTAAACCAAAACCCTATTTTGATAATTTGGACAAAAGTATAATAACCAAACCAAGTTACTTTAAAGTGTTTTATATAATTGCATTCTGTATCTATATAATGAGTAATATATAAACATTTCGAGGGGCAACATTTTTAATTAATCAACCCAAACCATTGAACATTTTCTTTTTATCATAACTTTTCTTTTACAAAAGGTGTTTTTAGTATTCTTACCAAGGATAGATATCATGCCTGTTCTGGCATTGAACAATTCTATATAAACACAAAATTAGCTTCTTTTTATATGGAGGAAGCAAGAAAAGTCAAAGGTTGATGGTATTCAGAAAAACTTTCACCTGGTGCCTCGAGAGTCTCAATCATACAAATGCAAAAACCACCAGCTACTTCACCAAACGAGTCCCTTGTTAGCGTTCTGTTTTAACTCCTCGACTGACCTATTTGGTTATTATCCCCGTCGAAACCTTGAGCTTTTGCAATCTGCTCTGTACTGATTAGGATGTTCCCTCTTTTGGTAACTCCTGTTGCATGCTGCCAATGCTTGACTCACCTTTTGAATTTCCAATATTTTTGGATTTCTATAGCTTTTTGACATGTCCCCGCCACTCCATGCATTCCCCTTTCTATCTCCCCATCCAATATCTTTTGGAGCTCCACGGTCTGGGATTAAGTATTGCTCCCCATGAACACGATCACTTCGCTGTATTTTTTGTTCCTGCCATTTCAAACCCCAGGAATTATCTCCATGATTATCCCGCCACTTATCCTTGCAGCTGAGGCCCCATTGATTGTCATTCTTATCCCAACCCCCTGTTTGTTTGACATTGTTGGTTCCCTGATTCCGGTCCCATACCTTCTCAGAACAATGTCTCCATGTGGCATCTTTTGCAGCTTTGTTTTCTTGAGGAGAGTTTTGCAACCATCCGTTCTCTTCATTGTTTGAGTTCCTAAGCATATCGCTATCACTATTCCAATGGCTCCAGCCTTGCGATCCATTCTTCAAAATATCGCTATCCCAGGCATTGTAGTTAGAAGACTCCCATGGGTTAGCAACAGTATCTGGATTCTGTTTACGTTCTTCTGGGGGAAGAGATTCTGAATTCTTTTCCATTTTGTTTCTATGCCCTATGTTACTATCGTTCTCGGCTTCTTCAGGCACAAAATATGCGCTCTCTAGGTCTTCAATCAGTTCCAGATCAATAATAGGATTCCAATTTATTTTGTCAATGTAAGTATCTGGATCAGGAAGAAGGATGTCACAGGGAAGACCATTGATCTTTGCCCAAAAGCGTTTTTTGGCATTCTGAAATGCCTCTTCACCAGCTGAGTCATCCCAACTGAGTATATTACTATGGCAGAAAGTATACTTCTTTGCAGCCACTACCTTCCACCATGGTACTGATCCAATTGACCTACAGAATTTCTTTTCCCATGGCGGTACACCATCATCACAGTAACCTATATAAGAAGAAAAGAATGTATGAACCACCAGAAGCATCATTCTCCAAAAAAAGAACAGAACAACATATAGACAAAAAGGCTATCTCCATATTAACAGATGCAGATATTTTAGAAGTAAACCTATAACCTCGACACCCAAAGTATAGAAAGAGAAAATTAGAAAAAGCTCCCATCTATATAGGATCCTTAGCCAACAAAAGTCTGCTGTTATATTGAAACAAGGTAGATATGCTTAGAGGCTTCTACTAAAGTTAAAAGGTTAAACCTTTATTCTGATGGCAGAACTTAGAATGGTCAGCATCCTCATGACCCATATCATTTGTATACCCTATGGAGTTTCTGGAAAGGAACATCACTCGCACTAGGTTCGGGACAAATAATTTTCACAAATACGTGGAATCTATTTACAAGTATGTTTTGATTTAAATATAAGTGTGAATTTGCTAATGAATTCTACATTGTGAATTTGCCAATGACTTATACACTTTCTTGTTGAATCCATTTTGTCCAAACATGAACTTCAAAACAGTGCATCAAGTATGGAACTTAACATAATAGATTCAAGAAGTACAGAGTTGTATAAGGACTTCCAGAAAGAATATTTAAAGAACAACATACATATATCTATACATGTGCAACATGTATCAATATAAATTTCACAAATTCAAGTCTAAAACAAATTATTGCAACTCAAAATAAATCCAAGAATTGCATCTTCGGGTAAACTTTTTTTACAGACCATTTCCATTTCCAAAAACCACCCCTACAAACAGTAATACAGAAATCAGCAACAGCCAAGATGTCAGGCAGATTCAGTGTACAAAAAGCAAAGAAGTCCTACTCCACCAAACCAAATTACTTGGGGTACAAGCTCAATCTATGAAGTCGAAACTAATCGATACATTGAAGAGAATTAAATTCATTTCTAATTCTTTTCATTCTAATATATTACATCTGCAATCTCATTTATTTGTCCTCTTGGTGAATGACCCTAGCCAATGCTACATTAACCACCAAAGTCATCAGACTTCTCTTCCTCCAATTCTTCATTGCATTTGTCATAACAATTCCTTACAAATTTATCTCATTGTCATTCCAGGTAGCAATTAAGAAAGAGCATAAAATGGAGGAATCCAGTTCCGCTTTCTCCCAAAACTTTCCCAGAAACCAAACAGAAATATCAACCAAATATGAAAGAAAGACACAATATCCAAAAAGCTCCCAACTACTGGCTCAACCAGATGTTTCAACAAACCAATATCTAAAATACAAAATATAGACAAGTGAAAGGCTGCCCAATCCACAGAAAATTGAAGAAATCCAATACAGATACATGTACGTCACTTGAAGGTACCTGAATATGAAACTTCGTGGTCGTAAGGGGGAGAGTTTGGAACTCTTCGGGAATTGGAAAATCTCCGCAGGTGTCGATTTCTCCAGTTTCCCATGTCGAACCAGGACTCAAATTACCCTCATACAATCCCCAACTGCTACAAATGGAGAAGGAAAAACAGAGAAGAAGTGGAAGAGATTAAGTTTTCAAGATCCAATTTATTGCAAAATAAAGTTTTCGCCAATTACAAGTCCCAATTGAATGTAACAGAGTGAGAATCTTTGAGAAGCTTCATCAGATCGGTTGCTTCAAATGTTGGGGGGGGGGGGGGAGAGAGAGGCGCGGGTTAACGGGTCGACGGGTTAACGGTTTTACGGGTATCGGGTTGCGGGTTAGCGCCAATTAATGTATATGTATTATGTGTACATATAATTATTTTAATTAATAAAATACATATTATGTTTTTATGTTTATTCCATATTATTCTAATTTTATAAATTAAATTTATATAAATTGCCCTAAAGCATTTTACTAAAATTATTTTGTAATTTTTCTTTGTACTCAATTTTAAAAAATTGAAAATTTATTCAATTAATTAATAATTTCTAAAATACTAAATGATTCTTTAATTATAAAAATTTAAATATATTAATATTCTTTTTACCTCGACTCAATAATATCAAAATTAAATTAATTTTATGACTATATATTTTATAAACTGTATTTTAAAAAATAAATATTTTTAAAATAATTTCATGAAAATTATATTTTCATTGTATAGCACATAAAAGATTTATAATATAAACATTCAAAACAGATTAACCCTTATGCTCAATTTAATATTTTTTATGACAGCCCGGAACTTGAAAGAAAATAAAATCGTAAATTGAATGCTGAAGCGAAATAATAGAGTTAGGGTTTACATTTCTTACACAATAATTTAGAATACCCAATAGAGTTACGGGAATGACTCTTTTAAAAGAACAAGTAAAAAATTAAGAAATAAATAAAAAATAAACAAGTAGGTATCCTATGACGACCTTCACTATCCTTTGAAGAGAGTCCGGGTGGTGAACTATTCACAACTCCCTTGTTGATGAAAATCTGGATCTTGGTTCTCTTAATCTGAAATGGTTAATGAAAGAGTGAACTATACTAGCCCAGTAAGAATATCACACTACTCACCGATACAGAAATAAATATTGGTAAAAATCATAAAAATAACTAATGGGGCTCTTAAATTAAGTAAATTCATTTATTATAAATAAAATTATTTATTGCATATTTACTATAGCAGGATTTTCAAAACTGACTTATAAAGACAATAACACAAACAATATCATAATCTCATATTCAATTAGGCAGAACAACAACTTCTTTTTTATTTGCTTACTAGTATCCCTCGAGATCCATAGAGATGTCCCACCATGCGTAAACCCATAACAAAACTTGTCAACTAATTGGTCATCCTCATACCCCGTCTGGTATGAGCACCAAAAGTAACATCATTTAATACACCGTCTGGTATGAGGGTGAATGGTTGTTCTCATACTCTGTCCAGTATGAGCGCCAAAAATAATATTCTTCGATACCCCATTCGGTATGAGGTAACGTTCACGGTAGAGTTCCCTATGTATTCAGTCTGTCCACCATCTCACAGGATATCTAGTAAGATAACTGTATCATTAATTCACTTAACCAAGTAATTTTATATTTATATTTAATTTTTAATTTTACAATTTAACTTTAAATCACGTAAGACAAGTAATACATGCATCAAAGAAACATAACTGAATAATCTTACCAATTCCAGTATTATCATGCATTTAAAACTGTAAAATCAAACAATTAGTTAAAACAACACAAACAATAATAAATAACAAGTTCCGGCTCCATTAGTAACTTGTAATTAATTATGAAGTTTTCTAAATTATGTAAAATACTGTATTATTTATAATTAGACTTCAATTCTATAACAGGAAATAAGGTGATGGATTCTTACCCGAATCGGTGTCCGAAACATTGAACTTTCTACTACGCCTACTGGTGATCCCCGGGTTTCCTGAATTTACCTACGGTTTCTGGCTCATCCGTCGTTCCTTTTGCTCTAATTTAGCCATAGGGATGTTCAAAATTAATTTCCGAGCAAATAAGAGAATTTTTACCTTTTTTGGCGGTCAAAGGTGGCTCCGGCACAGCGGCAGATGGCTCCCTTCTCCGGTGACTAGTTCTTTTTCTCCAACGGGGTGCTGGCGGCTAGGGTTTGGATTCAGTGTAAAGTGATATATTTATACATGTCTCCCTTAAATCTGGACCATTCATTACATTTGATCTCGACCGTCCGATCGCATTTAAAGAAAAAAAAATATGGATCATTCATCGCGATTTGATCTCAACCGTACAATAGCGTTTAAAGAGGGAACAAATTTGGGCCATTCATCTCGTTTAATCGCGACTGTCCGATTGCGCCTAAGAAGGGAACGGATCCAGACCGTCTACGCGCACAGGAACACATCCAGGCTATCCGATTGCGGGTACGCGGATTGCCAGCGTGGCCTTCCGTGTAGCACGGACTCAGTGTGCCTTGCCACGTGGTGCGCTCTGGTTCGTCGGGGCTGTTAATTGGGTGGTCTTATAGAGCACATTTTTTTTTAATTATATTTTGACCCCCAGTTTCTAATTTTTCTTTTAAAATTACCTCCCGAACCCAAAATTTCACCCATTTTTCTTAAAATTATTTTCAATTTCATCTTCCACCTATTTTTTTCCTAATTTTATATTAAATAAAAATTTATAAATTTAAAAATTATATTTGTATACATTTTTTAAACTTTAAAATTAATCCCGGGCCAAATTCCAAGCCTGGATATTACAACTCTCCCATTTTTAAAAGAAATTTTGTCCCTCAAATTTATCTTCCTTTCACTCAATCAAACAGTTGAGGATACTGGACTCTGAAGTCTGATTCTAGTTCCCATATGGCCTCTCTCTGTGTGTGATTCTATCATAGGACCTTAACGAATGGAATTGTCTTGTTGCGGAGTACTTTGCTCTTTTGATCCATAATACCCACCAGCACCTTCTCGTGGGCTAAGATGTGAGAGGGGTTCAGATTGCACTTGCGTAGCATGAACACGTGAAACATATTATGGACCCTGAATAGTTCTTGAGGTAGTGTTAGTCTGAAGGTGGCGGTGTCAATTCTGTTTAAGATTTCAAATGACCCAATAAACTAGGGGATTTAGTTTCTCCCTCTTGTCAAACCTACTAATTCTCTTAAAAGGAGTAACCTTAAGGAACACTCGATCACTTTTCTCAAATTTCAAATCCCTCATCCGGGTGTCCTCATAACTCTTCTGTCTGCTCTGAGCCGTCTGAATGTTCTTCCTGATCTTAACTATTTTGGCTATAGTCTCCTACATAGGATCTGCGCTGAACAATTTTCTATCACCCACATCTTCCTAACAGATCGGTGATCAGCATGGGCGGCCATATAACACCTCTTACGGAGCCATGTCGATACTTGTTTGGTAGTTGTTATTGTAGACAAACATTATTAAGGGTAAATGATCATCCCAATGGCCCCAGAAGTCAAGAACACAAGCTTGGAGCATATCCTTCAATGTGTGAATCGTCCTTTCTAATTGTCCATTTGTCTGAGGGTGGAATGCAGTACTAAGGGACAGTTTCATTCCCATGGCTTACTGAAAACTAGACCAGAACCGAGAAGTGAACCTGGGATTCCTGTCGGGCACTACTGTCACTAGCACTCCATGTAACTTGACTATCTCCCGAATATAAATTATTGCTACCTTGTTCAAAGGGTCGGTCATCTTGATGACCAAGAAGTGGGAAGACTTGGTGAGCTGGTCAACAATTACCCAAATAACATCATATCTCGAGTATGCCCTAGGCAATTCTATCACGAAATCCATTGTGATGTGTTCCCATTTCTACTTTAGAATTGGTAATGGCTGAAGTAGCCCCCCTAGGCGTTGATATTTTGCCTTGACTTGCTGACATACCAAATACTTAGAAACACAGTTGGCCACTTCTTTTTTCATCTCGTTCCACCAAAATTCAGGGTCGCATACTTTGATACATCTTAGTGTTTATGGGATGCATGACAAACTTTGAGCTATGAGCCTCTGTCATGATGTCCTTTTTTAGCTCATTATCACATAAAACACACACTATGTCCTCAAATCTAAGCAACCCAACGGTAGAGACTCGAAATTCTAATTTTTCTCCTTATTCTGCATCTTTCTTGAGGGCTGCTAGGGTGGATTCAGCGAATTGGGTTTACTTTATTCTCTATATCAACTCAGGTTGAACAATCATGTGGGCCAAACATGTAACTCTCTTCAGGTCCTGAAGTCATACCTGTTGTACGACCCCTATTACCCTGCATTCTGAAACCATTAGGTGAGCTAATATACTTATACTTTTTCTATTGAGTGCATCGGTTACCACGTTGCCCTTGCCCATGTGATATAAGATATTGCAATCGTAGTATTTGAGGAGTTCTCTCTATCTTCTCTTATGCATGTTGAGATTCTTTTGAATGAATATGTGTTTCAAGCTTTTATGGTTGGTATAGATCTAAAAAGTCTCCTCATACAAGTAATGGCGCCAAGTCTTCAAGGCGTGGATAGTCACGACAAGTTCTAAGTCATAGGTATGGTAGTTTTTCTCATGACTCTTCAACTGGCTGAACCCATAGGCTATGACTTTCCCATGCTGCATCAAAACATAACCCAACCCTAGGTAGGAGGCATCACTATAAACTGTATATCCACATGTCCCGCTCGGCAATGCCACACAGGTGTAGTAGTTAACCACTTCTTTAGTTTTAAAAAACTCATTTCATAATTCTCGTTCCACTCAAACTTGACGTTCTTCTTTGTGAGCCAAGTTAAAGGGGCAGCTATGCTAGAAAATCCCTCCACAAACCTGCGGTAATAACATGTCATCCCCAGAAAACTACGAATCTCCTTAACCAATGTCAATTTTTTTCAGCCGAGCACTGCCTCAACTTTTTCGAGGTTCACTAACACTTCATCTATTGATATGATCTACTCTAGAAACGTGGTCTGCTCGAGGCAGAACCTACACTTACTCAATTTTGCATATAACTTATTTTCTTTGAGAACCTGCAAAATCTGAGTTAGATGGTGAGCATGTTCCTCTCTACTTTTTGAATAGAACATGATATCATCGATAAATACAATGACGAACTGATTCAGGAATTTTTTTGAAAATCATGTTCATTAAATCCATGAAGATGCCTAGTGCGTTAATTAGTCCAAATGTCATAATTAGGAACTCATAGTGTCCGTACCTGGTTTGAAAAGTTATTTTGGGAATGTTTTCTGTCTTGATCTTTATCTGATGGTAACCTGAACGTATGTCTATTTTGGAGAAGACCTAGGTACCCTACAATTGATCAAAAATGTCATTGATCTTGGAGAGAGGATATTTGTTCTTGATCATGATCTTGTTCAGTCCCCTGTAGTCAATACATAACCTTAACGTCTCATCTCCCTTCTTTACAAATGGGACTCCAACACTCCAATGAGAAATACTGTGTCGGATGAACCCACTGTCATGCAATTTCTTAGTCTATTTGCTCAACTCTTCCATTTATACATGACTCCTGCAATAAGGAAAAACTGAGATAGGTTGCGTGTCAGGCTAAAGCTCTATGGTGAACTCAAATTTCCTATCCACTGGTGGTCCAGAAAGTTCGTCAGAAAATACATCCGAAATATCTCAGACTACTGGGATCTCTTGAATACAATTTTTTTTCTTAAGTTTGTATAGTGTAGAGAAAACAACCAAGTTAAAACGCTAAGCAATAAGGAATTTACTAGAAGAGAATAATATTCAAAGCTTTTTATTAACTTATAAATGACTCATCGTTAAGAGGCTTAATTACAAGTTTTTTGTGGGAATAATCTACGATGGCATGATACACCACTAACCAGTTCATTCATAGGGTTATATCAAAGTCTCATATGTCAACCTCTATGAGGTTCATCATGGGTGGAACCGATTCCCGTGAAAGAGGGACCAGATGTTACAGGGAAAAGGATTGGGTGACCCTGTGGTGGCACCTGGTTGTATGGTGGGGCACCATATTGTACTATGGCGGTGCTAGATGATACAGTGGAGGGACAAGATTATATCGAGATGACACTAAATCCTCCCGTTGTAGGGGTGGCTCGTATTGTGGCAGTGGTGGTCAGACAACTCATTCTTCCATTCTCTAGCCTGCTGGGCAGAAATGAGTCTCTCTAATATCTCAAAGAGCCGATCGACATCCTCTCGAAACAACCTGTCTTGGGCTGCCCTGTTCAGTAGGGACCCTCATCTCCTCATGTTCTTGTACTTATTTTTTTTTCCATAAAGAAGGGTTGGTGATGGTTCGTATTGGGTGTTTTTAAGTTTTTGTGTAATGAATGGTTTCGACGAATGTGGCTCTGATACGAACTATGACAACCCGAAATTTGAAAGAAAATAAAATTATAAATTGAATGCGGAAGCGAAATAATAGAGTTAGGGTTTAAATACCTTGCACAATAATTTAAAATACCCAATAAGATTATGGGAATGACCCTTCTAAAAAAACAAACGAAAAATTAAGAAATAAATGAAAAGTAAACAATTAAGTATCCTATGACGACCTTTACTACCTTTTGAAGGGAGTTCGGGTGGTGAACTATTCACAACCCCCTTGTTGATCGGAATCTGGATCTTGGTCCTCTTTATCTGAAATGGTTAATAAAAGGGTGAGCTATATTAGCCCAGTAAGAATATCACACTACTCACCAATACAGAAATAAAAGTTGGTAAAAATCATAAAAATAACTAATAGAACTCTTAAATTAAGTAAATTCATTTATCATAAATAAAATTATTTATTGCATACTTATCATAACGAGATTTTCAAAATCGACCTATAGAGGTAATAACACAAACAACATCATAATCTCATATTTAATTAGCCAGAACAACAACTTTTTCCTTTTTTTTTTTTTTTTGCTTACTGGTATCCCTAGGAGTCCATAAGGATGTCCCACCATGCGTGAACCCATAACAAAATTTGTCAACTAACCAGCCGTCCCCATACCCCGTCCGGTATGAGCGTCAAAAATATCATCCCTTAATACCCCGTCCGATATGAGAGTGAATCGAGTCCTCCCCATACCTCATCCGGTATGAGTGCCAAAATACCATTTCTCGATATCCTATCTGGTATGAGGTAACATTCATGGTGAGGTTCCCTATGTACTCGGTTCGTCCACCATCTCTCAGGATATCCAGTAAGATAACAATTTCATTATTTCACTTAACCAAGTAATTTTTTGTTTACATTTAATTTTCAGTTTTACAATTTAACTGTAAATTACGCAAGACAAGCAGTACATGCATCAAAGAAATACAATTAAATCATCTTACCAATTCCAGTGTATTATTATGTATTTAAAACTATCAAATCAAACAATTAGTTAAAACAGGACAAACAGTAATAAATAACCGATTTTGTCTCCATTAGTAACATGTAATTAATTATCAAAGTTTTTTAAATTACGTAAAATATTATATTATTTATAATTAGACTTCAATTCCATAACAGAGAATAAAGTGAGGAATTATTACCCGAATTGATATCTGAAACACTGAACTTTCTATTGCGCTTATTGGTAGTCCCCATGTTTCCTGAATTTTTCTATGGAGGTAAAAACTCGCTTCACGTACCTAAAAATACCCAAAAAATCTAAAATCGGTGTAAAAATCTTTTTCGACTAATTTCAGAATTCTGGCACGGCAGCACCCTGCTCCCGCGACGGCACCACCGTCCACGGCAGGGAATTGCCTCAGACTGGCTATTTTTGGCCGATTTTATACCCATCCCTGCTATAAAATACATTAAGGGGCATCGGTTAGCCCAAAAAAATCGAAAAAAAAAACTTACAAAAGCGAAATTTTCTGGTGCGGTGGCTTCACCGGCTCACCTTCGCGGCTTGACGTTTTTCTTTGGTTAATCTGTAGAAAATAGAATAATGAACACAATTGTGGAAAAATTGCATGAAACGGGAAATAGGAAGGGGCTTATCGGAGGCAATTTTTAGTTTTTCCCGCGGCAGTGCCACCGAATTTTACCCGCAATTTTTGGCTCATCTGTCATTCTTTTTGCTCCGATTTGGCCATGGAGATGTTCAAAATCAAATTCCGAGTGGATAGGAGAATCTTTACCTTTTTTAGCTGTAGGAGGTGGCTCCGGCACAGTGATGGGCGGCGGTCGACTCCCTTATCCAGCGACTGGTTCTTCTTCTCCTGCGGGGGGCTGGTAGCTAGGGTTTGGTTCAGTGTGAAGTGAGATATTTATACCCGTCTCCCTTAAATCTGAGTCATTCATCGTATTTGATCTTGACCAACCAATCGTGTCTAAAGAAGAAATGAATCTGAAACATTCATCGCGATTTGATTCGACCGTACGATCACATTTAAATAGTGAACGAATCTAAACCATTCATCTCGTTTAATCGCGATCGTTCGATTGCACTTGAGAAAGAAATAGATGTGGACTGTCCACGCGCATGGGAACGCATCCGGGTCGTCCGATCACGGGCACGCGAATTGCCAGTGTGACCTCCTGCATGGCATCGAGTCAGTGTGCCTTGCCACGCAGCGCGCTTCGGTTTGTTGGGGCTGCTAACTGGGCGGTCATACCTGGTGTATTTTTTTTAATTGCGTTTTGACCCTCAGTTTCTAATTTTTCTTTTAAAAATACATCCCGAACCCAAATTTTTATTCTTTTTTTTTCAAAATTATTTTCAATTTCATCCTCCACATATTTTTTTCCTAATTTTACATTAAATAAAAATTTATAAATTTAAAAATTTTATTTTTATATATTTTTTTGAATTTTAAAATTAATGCCGAGCAAAATTTTGGGCCCGGATATTACAATTTTTTTTTAATAGTGAAAAAGTTAAATAAGATTTTTAACTCATTATTTACCTTAATTAATGAAATTTAACCGTCAACTGATATTTTTTTACCAAAAAGTTAATAGACTTACCTAGACTTATTCCACCTTGGATTTAACCTTTTTTTTTTAATAATGAAAGTTTAAATAAAATTTTTGATTCGTTATTCATCTTAATTAATAGAATTTAACTGTCATATGATATTTTTTTCGAAAAACGTAATACACTTATCGAGACTTACTCCAATTTGGACTCAACATTTTTTTTAAATAGTAAAAAGATTAAATCAGATTTTTAAATTGTTATTTATCTTAACTAATGAAATTTAAGTGTCCTAAAATATTTCTTTTATCTAAAAACATAACAGATTTATTGAGACTTATTATAACTTAGGATCAATCTAATATTTTTAAAAAAAAGTAAAATTATTAAATCAAAATTTTAACTCATTATTTACTTTAATTAATGAAATTTAATGGTAACGTAATATTTTATTTACTCAAAAACTCAATAGACTTTATGAATACTTATTCCAATTTGGGGTCAACCTAACATTTAGATCTACTAAAGATATATGCTTTGTGTATTTAAATGTAGATTGATAGTATGTAGTTTGTAACAGCCCCGGAAATTTAAATGAAGATGTATGTATTAAAAATTTTAAATGCAGAAGTGAAATAAAAATTTTGATTAACATCTCTTACATAATAACCATAAACATATTCAACGTATGAAAAAATAAGCTAATTAAAAGAAATACTCAAAATAAAAACTATAAATAGAACTATAAAATCTTTAGGCGTCTAATTCGCCGTCTTCCTGCGGAACTGGTTCGGGAACCACGTCTTCCTGATATGAAATGGTTAAGTAAGGAATGAGCTACACTAGCCCAGTAAAGACATCACACCATCTTACTGCCACATGAGTAAAGGTTCGTAGAAAACAAAAATGACTAATGGAGTATAATTTATAACAAACTCATTTATTAATGATAAAAACCTTTACTGTCCACTTACCTCGGTGAGATTCGTGAAAATAACATATGGAAACAATAACATTATAACCATCATAAAATCATATACGTTTTGTAACATAACACATGTTATACTTTTGCACTTCAATAATCAGACAACAAATTTCCTCTTTTAACAGCCTACTGGTATCCGTGGGGATCCATAGGGGGTCCCCGCTACACATGAACCATTAACATTAATAATCTGATTCCAGGGCCGTCCTCATACCCCGTCCAGTATGGGCGCCAAAACCATGAACCTCAATACCCCGTCCGGTACGAGGGTGAAACGGGCCGTCCCCATACCCCGTCCGATATGGGCGCCCAAACAATAAACCCCCGTCCGGTATGAGAGTGAAACGGGTCGTCCCCATACCCCGTCCGATATGGGTGCCAAAACACATAAGGTCTCCATACCCCATCCAATATGAGAGACCACGTTCCTGGTAGGGTTTCCTACCGATCCGATCCGTCCACCATCTCCCAGGATATCTAGTCAGGCTGTCCACATTATCCCTCTATCAATTCACATAACCTTTTTTTCATTTTTCTTGGTCTCAATTATCCAATCATACACAAACACGTAAACCAATAATGAACACCAAACAAAACAACACAACATCGGATTCACCATAATTCAAACCATAATAAAAGAAACCATGATTCATGCATACGAAACCATAAAATAGATACATCAAATACCATACTGCATTTAAAGCTGAAAAATAGATCAAACAACAACTGACCAAAAAATACATCAGATTCGGGCTCCATTAGTAACCTTAATTAATTATACACCTATATTAATTCATGAAATGTCGTTTTATTATTTATTGAGCTTTAATACCGTGATAGGAAATAGGGTGAGAAATCCTTACTTATTTCGGGGTTTGAAATTGGCTCTACAATGTGCCTACGGGCTGTCCCTAAATTTCCTGAATTTTCTCCGGGAAACTGAAATGCACTACCGGTACCTGCACGTGTCCCAAAAAATTCCAAATCAGACTCAGGGCCCCTTTTCGGCCAATATCGGAATTCCGGCACGGCGGCTCCGTCGTGCTTCGGCGATGACACCGCTGCCCGCGGCGGCGATCTGCCTCGGGTTGGCCGTTTTTGGCTGAATTCGGCCAAACTTGCATTGTTTCCTACGATAAAACAACCCTAGGGCCCTCGGTGGGTGAAAAAATCACGAAAAACCGAGACTTACCAGCGGCAGAGCTCTCGGGTGTAGTAGCTTCTCCGGCGCGAGTCGCGGTTTGATGTTTTGCTCTTGTCAACCTGTAGAGAAAAGGACGGTGATCACAGTGGTGTAAAAATTGCATCGAACGGGAACCGAAAAGGGCCTCATCGAAGGCAAAAATCGAGGGAAGCCGCAGTGGCGCTGCTGGACTTCGGCGGTGTTTTCCAGCCGATTGGCCGATGATTTAGCTCCGATTTGGCCATAGGCGGATTCAGCTTCGAAAAATGAGCCAAGGGGAGAAAATTTACCTCGTGTGGCGGTCAAAAAACCCTCCGGTGCGACGGCGGGTGGCGGCGACTGGTTCTTCTTCTCCGACGAGGGTACTGGCGGCTAGGGTTTGGGGTCGGGTGTGGGTGAGGTTATTTATAACCTTCTCCTTTTAATCTCAGCCATCTATCACGATTTAATCTGTACCGTCCGATCGCGATTAAAATGAGAATAAATCTGGGTCGTCTATCGCGATGCAATCTGGACTGTCCGTGCGTGATTCAATCTGGGCCGTCCGCACGCGTGAGATCTGAGTCGTCCGTGCACGTGAGATCTGGACCGTCCGTACGCATGAGATCTGGACCGTTCGATCGCGTGCACACGGATCGCTCACGTGGCTCCGTCCCGCGTGGTCTCCTGCGTCAACTTCTTTGCCACGCGGCGTGTTCTGATTGGCCGGAGCTGCTGACTGAGCTGCTGACATAGCACAACTTTCTTAAATTGCATTTGACCTCCAGTTTCCGATTTTCTTTTGAAAAATACCCCATAATCTAAATTTTCACCCATTTTTTCCAAAATCAATTTTAATTAAATCCCAAAAATAATTTTATCTTATTTTATCATTATTATTATTTTTATTTTTATTAAATTAAATTAAAACTTTATAAATTAAATATTAAAAAATTAAACTAAAATTCTAATATAAATTAAAATAAATTAAAAAATAAAAATAATAAAATTTGGGTGTTACATAGTTTGTTGGGTAGATTGGTTAGTGAAATTTGTAGTTGCTATTAATGGAGAAGTTTTGGTTACAGAGATTTGATTAGAAAACCTATGGTGTATATACATACATATACATATATATATATATATATTTGCATATCATCTTTGGTTTTATTTTCTTGTTTTTTCTTCTTTAGAGTTGTTTTACTTGTCATTTTTTATATGTTTTAAGGGCTATACTATAGTACCTGCACCCTTATATTTTTAGAGGTGTACATATATATATATATATGGGTACCTACTAAATTCATCTATATGTATATGTATATATTCATTTTAGAGTATATTAAAATTTTAGGTTAATTAGGGACTTTTATAGAAGTACAAGACATTAATTGAAGTTGAATAAGAGAAAAGAGAATAATTATATTTTCTCTGATATAAATCATGATTGCTCATCTCTTTGGGCCCTTATTAGCTGTAATTCCTCAATACTATATATATATATATATATATATATATGTCATACTCCTTTATCAATAAATACATATATACACATATAAATATAATATACTCCACTTTTCTCAATATGCTCTCATCTCTTTCCCCATTTAATGTTTATACTCATTCCCAACATTACTTCCCTCAGTTATATATATGTTTGTATATATATATATATATATATATATATATTATATACACACACATGTAGCCTACTATGAGTTTCTAGATGCACTTCAACAAATGATAGTGAGATTCTTTCTTTAGAGTAGATTTAGATTCTCAAGTTTTAGGCATAATGATATATAAGTCCATAAAATTTTTTACTATTAATATTTACCACTCCATCCCTTTGACTTACTTATAAAAATAATTAATTTTATTTTAGAGTAAATCTTTAATATAATTTAAATTAGATTGATCGATTTTATAACAAAAATAATATATATTAATTCTATAACTTAAAATTCGAACTCACGTATTAATAATAAAATATAAAAATACTGAGATTAAAAAATAATTGTTATATTTAGAGCAAAAAAAAATTTATATCTTTTTATCTCTTTATTTTCTGTACGAAAAGATTAAAACTATTTTATTTTTAATAAAATTAAGAAGAAAAAGTAAAAATCACACTCAGAATTTTGTTCTTATTCATGATAAAATTGAGAAGAAAGAGTAGAAATCACTCTTTCAAAAATTTTTTCTTTTTTAAATGTGAGTAAAAATACCTTATTACTTATTTAGAATAATCACAACCGATTCTTCATGATCGAAAAACGAAAGAGTTATCAAAAAAGAAGAGAAGAAAGAGAAAAGGTAGTCTCAATTCATCTTGCACACAAACCCTAGCATCACTTCATGATCGAAAAGCAAAATCAAGATTAGAAAATGTAACATGAAGCCGATATATTCATCATTCCTTCGTTAAAACTATTGAGAAGAAAAATCTAACCCACTAAAAGAGATTACAACGGGAGGTTTCGATCATTTTTACGTACGAAATATAGTGATTTTGAATTTTTCTCTTGTAATGTTTAAATTTTTATTATAGGTTAACTATTGAGAAGAAAAATCTAACCCACTAAAAGAGATTACAATGGGAGGTTTCGATCATTTTTACGTAAGAAATATAGTGATTTTGAATTTTTCTCTTGTAATGTTTAAATTTTTATTATAGTGAAAAATGAAAAAGAATTATGAATTATTTAACTCTCTAAAAGTAATTGAATTAGTATTTTAAAAAATTAAAAATTTAGATAATATTTTATAATGAGAAGAAAATATTTAGTACTAAAATTAAAAAATGAGTCGAAATTTGAAGACTAAATTATTAATTTATTATTCTGTTTATAATATAAATTCAAAAAAAAAAAAGTAAAGTAAAGGAGCATGTGGATCCTTGACAAAAAATTGAAAAGTGAAGGGTACATTGGGTAATTTAATAGGCAGCAGCAGACATGTTCAAGTGTAGTAGCAGATGTTAAAGTAAGAAAAGAAAAAATTCACAGGCCCCATGAATATCATCTGGTCATAATAATAATTCATTCATACATACGTACATATATATACATATATGTATATATATATATATAGAGAGAGAGAGAGAGAGAGAAGAGAGAGGGTGAGATTTAAGTTCCTTCCTCCAACAACACAACACAAAGACTGATTGCTTCAAAATGCCCCACCACCCACATTCCAATTCATTACATCCAAACCCATCATCATAAACATGAAATTTCTTTTTTTGAATCATTGAAAAAAAATATCAGGTATAAAATTCTCCATACCCATTTGATCAATTTTTCAACTTTTGCTTTCTGTGGTTTCTGTTTCTCCACAGAAAAAGAAAGATTAAATATCTTTCCTTAATTATTTCCTCTTTTATCTCCATTCAAGAATCCCTTTTCTGGGTGCCAGTTCAAATCAACAATGGATGACATATATGCAAATTCTTGTCAGTCTCATTTGGTTTGAATCTTGGGATTAAATCATGTGACTGATAAGAAATCAGTTCAAATGACATTATGTGAAGAGCTTCATAAAGTATTCAAGACTCAATGGCTACCAAAAAGAGAAGCTGGTTCAGTTTCTTGAAGAGACTATTCAATGCAGAACCTAAATCAGAAAAGGTTAGTAAAATACTACATATATATGTATGTATATGCTGTTATACTTACAGTCATTGGGTGTATCAGAAGGAGATCAAGAGGAGGAGATGGATATTTGGTAGGCTAAGTAGCAAAAGACTAGCCTCCATTCAAGCTCCACCATCATCAACCAGAGAGAGATCAGTAAGTGACCAAGCAGAAGAAGAACAAAACAGACATGCTCTGGAAGTAGCCATTGCCTCCACTGCTGCTGCCGAAGCTGCTTTAGCTGCTGCTCAGGTTGCCGCTGAGGTTGTTGTCCTCACTTCCACCATTCCTCCTCCATCTAATGGGTTTAGTCACCTCCAAATCCAAGAGCTTTCTGCCATTAAAATCCAGACAGCTTTTCGAGCTTACCTTGTAAGTTTCTTATAGTAGAAATAACATATTTAACTAAGTAGTTATGTCACTTCCCCAGAACGCTAGGATTGATCTCAGTCTCAAGACCGGATCTTCTCTCATTTCTAATAGAGAGTAAGTGACCAGTGACTATGCTAGAGTTGATCTCAAGACCTTCTCTCATTTCTAATAGAGAGTAAGTAATAAGTGACTATGTAAGGTTTGATCCCAGTCCCAGCCCTGGATATTCTCTCATTTCTAATATAGAGTAAGTAACTAGTGACTATGCTAGAGTTGATCCGAGAACCAGATCTATACACATTCTTTCTTAATAGAGAGTAACTAATCAATGTGTTAAGACTCCATGTTTTTGATAATTGAAGTTAATACAGGCAAGGAAAGCTCTGCGGGCATTGAAAGGCATAGTCAAGCTTCAAGCACTTATTCGGGGGCGAGCAGTGAGACGACAAGCCATGAATACTCTCAAGTGTTTGCAGTCACTTGTGAATATTCAATCACAGGTTTGTACCAGGAGAATCAATATTTCAGAAGCAACATTGTATTGTGATGAAAGCAGGAATTTACAGACATTGAAAGACAAGATAATAAAGGTATACATACAATACAAGTATGTTTGTTTTAGCATTCTGAAAATCTCTCGATTGGAAATCTTTATTTAAAAATTCAAGACTTGTTCGTTTCAGATTGATACAAACAGTCAGAAGAGATGGGATGATAGGAATTTGACGAAGGAAGAGGCTGAGGCCATGGTCTTAAGCAAGAACAAAGCTGCAATCAAGAGAGAAAGGATCAAAGAATACGCGTTTAGTCATCGTGTAAGCTTTTTCGTCTCACTGGGTTTTCCGTTTTACCAGATTCTTTGTTGATTCATCTCACAGGGAATGAATCTGCAGAAATCAGCAGAATCAGAACAGGACAAAGGGAATGGCAAATGGAAGTACTGGTTAGAAAAATGGGTGGATACCCAATTATCAAAGAGCCGAGAACTTGAACATCTAGACTTGAGTTGGAATCAAAATCAGCTCGAAGAATCAGTAACAAAACAGGTAACCAAACCTAGAAAAAATCCTATTCAAGAATCGGGTTCTCCCATTGCAGAAGCTAGAAGATCATTTCATCACAGAAAACAATGTTCCCTAGGAGAAGACAATTCTTTCTCTACTTCACCACCTGTTCTTCCAACTTACATGGCTGCAACTGAATCTGCTAAGGCCAAAACAAGATCACTAAGTTCCCCGAAACTCCGGCCAGGGAGCTTCGACACTCAATCCGAAACCTATTCACCATACAAGAACAAGCTGTCTGTGATAACTAATGTTTCAGGTGATCAAGCAGCAAGCAATGATAGGATTTGCAGGCATAATTCTTACCAGCAAAGATCACCAAGCTTGAGGGTTCTCCCTGCAGGTCCAATAAAATCGAATCGATCCCTGAAGGATCTAAGTTTTAATTCAGAGTGTTCATTTTCAAACTGGACTCAATCTAGTCCTTTCAGATGATCATTCTGATTTTTTAAAACAATCAGGCTTGTGGGTTTTATTTTTTTTTTTATAATTACAAATTATTTGCTTCTTTAATCTGTTTGATCAAAAGCATGTATTTGAGTTCTCTCATTACAAAATTATGTAATGCAAAATAATCCATTAAAATGGAGAAGAAGCCTGCACAGAGAGTTTGGTTTGACAGATATGAGATGTGAAGATGAAGATTGCTCTTGGTTTTCTATTTGGGTTTTCTTTTCGTTATATTAGTTTATAATTTATATATTAAATTATATATATATATATATGTTAAGGATGGAAGTGAATCAAGGTATTGAAGAGAAATTAAATCAATGTGCTAACAAGAAAAAAAATCATGGTTTTAAAGCAAAAAAAAATTAAGGTGTTAAAAGAGAAAATAAATAAGGGCATTGGGAAGGAAGTAACTTAAATCAAAAAATAAAATTATATCATTTGTAATTAATTGTTTATTTTCTTTTCCGTCCTAAAAAACCTATATATATAAAGTTATAATATCCAATGGAATACACATCAATCAAAACCATTCTTCACAATATATATGAGAATAATAACATAATTTTGAAAAATACATTACTAATTAAATTAAAACTCATAATAAATATTAAGTAATATATCATTCCTTAAAAAAAATCAAACAGTATGAATTATTCTCTATAGATTTAGCATCCAAATAATTTAAACAAGTGAAATGTATGAAATATTAAATGAGAATAATATATTTAAGTAAATAAAAAAATAAATTCAATGTTGAGTAAGATAATATTCCTGCCTCCCATAATGATAGCAGCAACAGAGAAGCCCAAGCTGTCTCTATGCCTTTTCAGGAAGCTCATGACCCTACCTTAAATTCATTATCAATAAAGCCCATACTACGTAGGGTTCTTCATCTTTAAATGATAAGGTACTACTAATTGTTTTTTTTATAAATAATAACTCTTCTGAATGTGAAATTATTGAAAAAACAACTCGTTAATCGAATGCATCAATTCATTTAACACAATAATAGAATAAATTATTTTAATGTCAAAAAAATTAAAAAATTTAATTTTTAAGGACAAAAGTATAGTTTTTTCTTTTAAAAGTGGGATTGATGTATTGAGGTAAATTAAAGGACGATTGGGTTTGAAGCTCTAAAGAAGACATTTGGCAAGCAAAAATGCCAAAAGCTAGTATTGAAGAATTGACAAGTTTTTTTGTCAACCAAAAATGCAGGGTTTTATCCTATGATTCAGGTTTTAGTTCATAGGTCAATGCATTGTGTAAAACTTGTCTAAGCGAACAAGCTACTTAAGGTAGTCTACAAGGCATTTTTCTTTTCTGGAATGAAGTTGTCTGGACAGCATGGAGGTATTCAATTATGTTTTCAATGAGGAAGTAGCAGATTCAAGCCTCAAATATTTTTCTCTTTTCCTTCTACTCTATTGTCTGCTCTGTTTTTCTGCTTTTTGCGGTTTCTATAGTTCCTCTTATTTATCCATTCTGTCCATATACACACACAAAGTTCCTAAGAAAGTTACTTATATGTTCACAATAATACATAACCATAACTGCTGTCAAAAGGACTAGGAAGTAGAAAGTGCAGGGGATGATTTTTTTTCTTACTCTTGTGTGCCTTATCTAAGCTCCTAAAAGAATCATAAACTCTGCACTAAGCTTCTCGTTTGGGCCGGTTCCGAGTACGTGGAAGCACAGGTTCCTGCACTATCTCCTCTACTGAAATCTCTACATCATCACTCTCCTCTTCAGCTTCCCGTATTGCTTGGTTAATAGCAACCTATTCCATTAAATCATCAGGTGAAGAACTATGTTGCCAGCATAATCCCCATAGTACTAACTGCAAAGCATACATGATAATGCACACATCCAAACAAAAGAATATAACAATGACCCCAATTTCTGTCAAGTGTGTGTCTTTTATAGTGCCATGCTTATACTTGTCCCCTTTAACATATTGGTAGACTGATTTGTAACAGAAGGTCCTATTTTAACGCTTTATTGAAACCATAAAACGCAAAGCTTGAAACTATCTTGACTAAAAGCAATATGCAAATTGAGAGTTTCCCTCTAAGGGTAAGATTCTCCATGCCAATTAACTCCATGTTATAATAAAGGGTCAAGGATAATATCACTGTAATACCAATTATCTGTGAGAAAGATCAACCAAGCTGTGGCCTCAATATTTTCTCTTAGAGAAGTAATATTTAGAATTCAAGCATGTGTATACTATTGGTAAGCTTTCTAAATGTCAGACGCGATATATAAGCATCCTGGGAACCTCTCACTCACAAGCAAGTCTTAAAATATCTGCAAGAATTTCAAATTAACAGTCTTCAAAAAAGATAACAATTTCATGCATCCGAAATTCTCCTAAATCACAATGTATTTCGAATTCTTATTCATATTAACCTGACTGAGTAATTCACATGGATTTCAACAGGAAAAAGACATTTATAAGAATATACTGCAAATGCTTATTTCCCACCAACTTTGACAAAGATTTACTGGCTTGATGGGTTCTTAAGACAACTAAAAAGTAAATGGCAAGAAAAGATCTAATCGGACCAATCATCTCAAATTATGTTCAATAAACAATCATTTTAACCAAGTCAACTTAAATTTATAAAAGAAAGCACAAAGCTTCACTTATAAACATGTGCTACGCACTATAACATGTTTAAGAAGAACCCATTCGGAACTTCTCTCAAACATCTGGTGGGTACCCAAAATTTTAAAATCTGTTCAACCACTTACATGAAAAGTGAAGACCGAGCCATTAAGCTTGTCAGACACTAAAAACCCAAAAGGAACAACGTAATCAAACAGAAACTAGACATGAACAACTACAGAAAGAGTGTTAAACAAGATGAAAAAACCAATTGGTGAACAAGACGAAACTAAACATTTTCTGAAAATATAGTCAACCCGCAAAAATTTAGATTGGGTAAGACTACGCGCAGACCAAAGCAAAACCCACAAAAATGGAGGTGATACAGAGATAACATACCTCCTCAAGAAAGTCTCTATCGAGCTTATCAGCAATCTTGATAGAAGTGAAAATGGTGACAGCAAGAAGCGAGAATGGGACCGCGAAAGCGAACAAGTAGCTGCTCGTGTTGGGACCCGCACGTGTCACCACCGTCGACCCTCGGCCATTCAAGCGGCGGGTTGGCTGGCCGGTGGAGAAGCGAATGGTCGGGGAAGATGATGGTACGTGCGACAGGGGGATGACACGTGTGGCGGGAGGGAGAGGGAGTACAGGAGAATTGGAGATGAGGAGATTCGCCATGGGCTTCTCGGAGTTCGGGTTCGGATTATGTCTTGATTTTCTAATTTTATATTTTTATTTTTATTTTTTAAATATATTTACTGTTAAAAAATATTTATTTTTTTATTTTAAATTTAAGAAGATAATGGCGTGTTTGGTTGCAAAAAATATATAAAATAAAATTCTTCTCCTACATAATTAAAATTTTTGTATTTTAATTAAAAATTATGAACTCGAACCTCATCCAAACGAATTACAACGAGCTTATAGAATTACAATGGTAAGCCTGCTTGCAAATTAATCTATCCTGATTCTTCCCTTGCCAACAAGTTCAACATCCAGACAATCATAGAAGCAGGGACAACCATATAAACCACCCAACTAAACCTTCCTAGATGAGAAGCTGCGAATTGTCCATTTCCGGAGGTGGCAAAGGCGGAACAGCTGCTTCGTGAGAGCGGCTTGCTTCAACATTCAAGACCTTCCTACCAGACGCCTGATGCTGTCTGCTTCTATCGACCTGTCGAGAAGGAAGGGAGATTGATGCAGCAGCTCTTGAAGAGTTACTGCTATCGATTGTTGCCAAAAACTTTTCCCTCGAAAGAGTTGTGGAAGCAGATGAAATAACAGAGCTTAAGACACCAGATTCTCGTAAAGCTTGTATTATGACCTGAAATGTATGTGGCAAAACATAAACTTTGAAAGAAATAGTTACATTGACAATAAGAAGTTCATCAAAAGTAGAAATGAACTCTGATTTTGGGAATGGGCTGTAAGTTGCCAAGAGAAAATCATCCAAAGCAATGTCTTATATATCAAATTCAAATCATTTCAGTGAATCAAGTCTGTCTACTTTGTATTCTTTCCGAGAACAACCAATTCAGCCTCATTGATACAGCCTGACATTTTACTCATCAGCTGACGTAACTCGGTTTGTTAAAATTTTAAAGCCTAATAAAAGGCACCAACTTTTTACTCTAGCATTAGTTGAAAAATGCACTTAAATAACTATGCTTGTCATGTTTTTCCCCATTATAAAAATGCTTACCATGGGAGAATGTATCCTTGTTAAAATGCCCTTTTTCAGGAGTTTCAGTTTCAGATCTTTGTCACCCCATACAACATGCTCACGATACCTAAAGAATCAGATGCCACAAGTCTGTGAGGTACATATATCCATTTAACCACTTCAGCTTATAATCAAGTGGTTCCTTGTGAACTCAAGTTGGTATAGAACTTGTTTTCTGCACTCAGTGTTTACCAGTTTAGCATTTCCTCATCTGTTCCGGTTGAAGCAATTATAAACGCCTGCAATGCATAAAACTTATTTAGTACAGTGACCAAGTGAGATAAAACAACATTCAACAGAAAGCTAACACAATAGCTGAAAAAAAAAGTTTTGAGGAATATGTGTGAGACGGAAAAAGAATCTTTCTTTTACTTATCCATAGTTGCAGGATACACATCAGGAGTTACATGGGTTTTTAGATGAGTTGAATCCATTATCAACAATAACCAACTAAATTAATACACGTGCAGGCAAGCATAAGACAAATATATGAAAACATGATACGTTGTAACTACTTCAAATTAATTGATTTTATTAACCATCAATCCGTGACCCTTCAGGGTTTCTCACAGTAACCCCACACAACCTGTAGAAGCCACTTGTAAGAGACTGTATGTACAAAAATCTATCTAGTTCAGGTCTCCGGTAACTAGCATAGAAAATGCTGGCAAGGGATTCCTCATTTGCATAACTCCTTCATAGAATAATTCCCATAATTTCTTTTTCTTTTTCTTTTTTTCTTTTTCTTCTCGAACAAAAAAAGTGATCAGGATAGTCACCAGGGAAATTTCTAAAGCTAGAAAATGGGAAAAAACTGCACATATAAAAGAAAAGGGAATAAACTCACAGATCTATCAAACTCCAGCATAAAGCATCTTTTAACATCCTCCTTTGTGGGCTTGCACCCACATCGGTCACGTCTAGAGGTCAAGTCAGAAAATTTGGCATATGTGTAATGCAGAACAGCAGCCTCCTCTAATTTGATCTCACTGACAAGAATTACATCAAATATTAGGGAAAAAAAAAAAGACAAAAGGACTAGGAAGATAACTTTTCTTTTTGCTTGTGGAATCAAATTACCAATCATAGAACCAGTAACAAAATAAAGGCTCAAATTTCACATTTGATTTAGTTAGCAAAAAATGCTTGTAAAATGCGATGTCTAGGAATAATCAACACTCGTTAACATAAACCTTGCTTCCTTCTTCCTGAACACCTGTGCACCAAACCTTTACTTTGCCATCACCTAAACATATGGTACCAATTAAAATTCCAATGCATTCAGGAGAAATCGTCAACATGTAAACAGATATGTGTAATGTATTTCACTACTTTAGTTCAAAAAATTCCATCCTGTATTCTGATTCAAGTGTCGAAATAAGATAATAGCATCAATACTTTGGGGTTTTCATATAATTGTGCCATCTGTGTGCACCATTTGGACGTAGATGATCTTGAATCCGAGCAGCTGATTTCCCGTTTCCATAAGTCAAAAAGTAATTTGGATTACCACGAGTTGATTCTTTGTACAGGCCAAAGTATGTATCTTTTGGAAGGTGGTCATAGTTCTTCTTAAACATTGATACCTACATGCACATAAATAAAAACTAGCTGTGCATCAAGGTCTATACATACGTACTAAAGATTAATATGTTAATTTTAACAGAATTTCTAGGGAACCTATCTCTTTCTTTAGGAGAAAAAATTCTTAGGACATTTATCAGTTGACAAAATTACACCATAGAATTTAAGTTACAATTGGTTCACTTTCAATTCTTGGACTTCAATTATTTGATATATTAAAGATAATTATAATTTTAATATTTGATTTCTAATTGAATCAGCTCCATTTAGTTTTTCAATTCTACAAATATAAAGCAAAAGAACTAATTTGAATTGGAATGGAAGTAACTTAGAATTTAAATATTATTTTCCAATGAATTCCTATCCCATTTATATTGTATCCATATTCATATTCTACGGAATTGAAATTTAAACCAAATACCTTTACCAAATGGTGAGAAGAGGATCAATTTCAAAAACACAAAAGCTTATAGACCAAATACCTTTGTGAAACTTCTTATGTTACTGATGTTTCTAAATACCTTTAGCAAAAGAAGCTGATTCAACTAATTAAAAGATTGTGTTACATAATTATGCATCCAAACAAAAAAAACATATGCAACTCAAATAATCAATATCTTCTTCAATTGCTGACTGCTTCATGACCATAGGTTTATGGATTAATACGAGATCATATGGTGTGTTGCAAACTTTCTCTCTTGGAAACTTAAACCTTTTAATGTCTATGCCATCGGTACAAGTCAAAAACACAAAGCTAAACAATTTACGAAATTTACCTCAGTAAAAGGATCTTTGATATCATCCTGTTCAACACTGCTTTCCTGAGGCAGAAAGATAAAAGGAACGACACAATGTCTACCCATTACAAGCTTCTTCAAATTGGGAGTGATAGAATTTTTTAATTAGTTCAAATAATCACTTACATAGTTTGGAAATATAACCATATCAACATTTGCAGGGATATCAAGCAGCAACTGCCTCAAGGAATACTCATGAGCACCTGCAGGGTGTATTAATTCGTCGGTATCAAGATGAAGTATCCAGTCGATGCCTGCATCCTAATATTTTGAAAAGCAAGAGCTCACATGTATTAAAATAAAATCAATGGCTTTAAGAAAACAATCAAGTCATAGTGCATACCCTTGCCATAACTATAGCCATCTCCATATTGAGAGATTGCTTCACAAATAGTTCATAGTTGCATGGTTTATAAAAGAAACTTGATAACCACGTCTCATTCCAGATTCGGCTAACAAAACACAAAAGAGAAGGCATAAGAAGAAGGATTCGGCAAAACAAAATATGATAGTCACATTTTCACCCATGAAAGAGAGTGAAGACAAAAAAGTCAACATCAAGATGAAAACTTATTTTGGTGTTTCTATGTAAAATAAAGCTGGAGGACAATGAGCAGAAAACTAAAGAAAATATAGAGATACAGTTCTCAAAAGAAACCTGATACGATGTAAGAGAAATATGAAGTACAAGTTATAACTTATGTCAAACATAAATTTTTCATACTTATTCAGATGTGCTGATGTAGATATTGGATCATGGTTAAGAGATATAAGAAAATTACAAAAGAAAAGATAAAATCCAATTAACAATCATAGGGATTGGCAACAACCACAAGTCAAAGAATCGTTAGACAGTCAATTCAATGAGACAAATCCATAGCCTTACTCACAAGCAATCTGTTTAATAATGATAAAGCATCCATGTATTTATAGGGTCACTACATAGCTTAATACAACTAGAACTTGTAAATTGGAAAGAATACCCAAATAAAATTCTTGCTAAAAGAAATAAAATCAGAAAATATTAAAACCCTGTACTAGTATGTTTTATACTAGTAGTACTCTTGGAAGACACTCCTATTCCTAGGAAAATACTTCTCAAATGTGAGGTACATCATTTGCTTCACTACAATGACAAAAATGTATTATCCTTGAAAACCTATCCACAACTACAATAGTAGAATCATGTGTCTAACCCTTAAAAAGTCCATGGTCAAATTCTTACAAGGCTCATGCGAAACAAGTAAGGAGGTTGATGTTGGCGACCAAAAGAGGATGCTTGAGGAACAACCTATGCAAGTAGGGGCTTAAGATACTTCGCTATCTCCAAAGCTCTGTGGAATGTTTTTTTTAATAACGGATTTTGAATGATAGGTGGATCACCTAAAACTTCTGATTTTGAATGTTTACCAAAATCTCCTCACAGACCACTAACTTTAACTTGGCCAAATAAACATTCTCTACCTCACTTAAGTGATAATGTTGGAAGTAGTCCTCAATACCACTAAGCCAACCTAAACAGACTCATGGATCTAGACTTCCATCAAATGTAGGTGCATCAACCTTGACCCTTTTGTAAGGATCAACACACTCATCTTGAGCAAAACTAAGGTTCTCATGAGTGAGGGCATAGGCTCCTTAACCTTGCCTAAGCATGTATTGCTGCTGGCAATAAAGGTATGATGTGTTCCAATAATGCCTATGGTCATACCCATCATGTGACTACCTAGGAAACTCATGGTAACAGTTGATATTAGGATTTCTAGATCCATGCCTCTCATGGGAATGAACATCTTTAAAGCAAGCATATCTACTAACTCAGGTCCCTCAGCTAGACTAGCTGGTGGAAACTCATGTTACTGTTGCTACTCTTGAAAACCAAACTCAAGATCCTCAGCTAGACTAGGTCGCTGGAAACTCATACTGCTGTTGCTACTCTTGCAAACCATATTTGCATTTGTTGACATCTCTACCCCTTGCAGGATTTCCCTGAATTAGTGTAGCTAGAGCATCATACCTTGCCTTGAATTTCCGATGGAGTTTGCTTATCTCAACTCATAATTCGTTACGAAAGTCAGTGTTTATTTCTCTCTTTTACGATTTTTCAGGTGCTTTATGATTGATTTAGGGTTGTTATATGTTCAGAGAATGTGGGATTTGTGGTGTGAAAGTATGACACGAAAATAAGAAAGTTTAGTTCTAACACCAAATTGATGTCGCATAACTAACTAGTATTTAGAGCAAGGAAACTGAAGAAAATAAAAGATAAATCCAACCCGCGGTTACAAGAATTGGCAACAACCATACTACAGGTTGTCACAACTATAATCATAGGGTTGTTCTGCATACAATTCAATGAGAAAATTAGTAGGTTTATCCATAAGCAGTCCATTCACATGTAGCTGTACAGTGATTACATAACCTAATAGGTCTAAAACTTTTAAATAGGGAAGTACAACCAAATAAAACTATTGAGAAAAAGGAATAGAAAACAATAACACATAATATCCTATATTAGTAAGCATTATACTAGCAATACTCTAGGAAGGCATTTCTGTTCTCACAAAAATATTTGTTCCCTAATAACTTAGATGGTCCCACATTGGATTCAGTATTATGAAGCCACCCAAGCTTTCGGTAGAACAATACGTTAGAGAAGAAAGATTCAGAAGAAGTTCCTTTTGGGTTAGCTTCAAAACGAAAAAATGGATCTCAGTCACCAAAGTAGCAAAACAAACCAACCTTTTAGCCTGTTGCTCCTCCAGCTCTTTTGTCCTGTATATCACTTTTACTCCCTTGAAAAGTAAAGAATAAGTTATAAGTTTCGAATACTAGCAAAATAAATCAGTGGGAAAACTCCAAAGTATGTGTTCAAAGGAAAACACAACAACATCAAAGTAAAGAATGCCAAACAATAAATTAACTCACAGGAATTGATTCCAACACTTTAGAAACATTAGGAGATGCAGCCTGCCCTTCCACGAAAAGGAAAAATGTTGTTACCCCAATAACCTTGTGGTAAAACATCCATGGTAGAATCTGATCCAAACCAGCTGATGTACTTGTTGTTACACAGATCTGCAAATAAAGATCCATGGCAAAAGAAGGCCATAATTTGTATCTCAAATATATTTTAAACTTCGGAGCTACAAGAACTGTAATGTGGATTGCCTGAATGTCTAGAAATAACTGCTTAGCATCTTCACAATGTTGGGCCCAGTACATCAGTCTAACAAATGGGAAATGACACCTCCTTGGCAGGAAAATGGGAAGTTAAAAACTTAGATCATTAAGTTCTTCAGGGGAATCAAGTTTTGAAACCAAAAGATTTTAATTTTAATCACCCCCTTATGTTATATGCAACACTTAAGTCTAGAGACAATAACAAGATTCAGAAATCAATATGCAACTAATAAAATACAGAAATATTGCACACGAAAGAAAATAAAAAAGCAATCATCCAAATCAACTAAGAACATGCAAATTATGAAGCAATTCACACAACTGTAGTCACCAACTCTCTCCTCGAGATCGTGATTAAAATCTATATTCAAACAGAACCAGTGCACAAAGCCAAAAGCAACCAAACCAGAAAGCAAATTCACCCACAGGGATTAATAAAGTAAAGCAGGATCCAGAATCAGATCAACCCAAAATCCAAATATCGACCTAAGGAAACAATAAGCAGCACCCAACAAAAAACAAAGTCACCAAAAGCAGATCCCAGAACAAAATAGATTGAAAATGCGAACAGAAACGACAGAAAGACGCAACACCCAACAAAAGCCAAGCACTAAAAGGCAATAAAAAGACACCAGATCAACAAGGAAACCAAGAATTGGATGAGAAAATCGTACCTTGGGCCTTAAATTAGCCTCCAAACCAAACTTCCAGTCCCCGTAGTAAGGTAAGGAAGGGGAAGCAGTACGGGCAAGAGTAGAGCAATCAGACGAAGAGGAAGAATGATATTTGGGGGAGAGAGAAGCGAAAGTTTCCATCCCCGGGAAAACCTCGTTGTTGTGATGATTGGAGTCGTGCGGAGCCCAGGAAGAGGAGGTGATGGAGGAGATGACGGGGTCCGGGAGGCCACCCCCTCTCCATTGGAGAACGAAGGCTAGAGCTGCGAGGGATAGAGGAAGGAGAGTGAGTAGAAGAATTAGACGCGAAATGAAGGATTGCGTTGAAGAAGAAGAAGAAGAAGAGAGGAAGGGAGTTCGGTGGTGGTGGTAGTTCGGCATCCTGCAACACAAGAGTGTGTGAAACGTTTGAGGGGAAAGTGAAGTAGTGAATTTTTAATTAAGTATGTTTTGACTCCGGTTCAAGTGTGTTTGACTATACATATATATATATATATAGTTGTAGAATCTTTAATAGGATATTATATTTTTAATCTTAGAATCTATATTTTTAATTGAATAATTCATTTTTATAAGTAAAGTATGTATTTGATCCGTTAGTAAAAAAAATTTTAACTTAATAGATTTGAATCAATATAGTAAAATTAAATCGACAGAATAATTTCAATAGGTTCAAGTTCAAACGTTTGATAGAAGTCAAGTTTCGTCGAACATACGTTCAAGTGTATGTGACTAACATATTTTATTATAAAATCTTTAATCCGATGTCATATTTTTAATTTTAGAATTTATTTTTTAAATTGAATAGTTTATTTTTACAAGTAAAGTATGCGTTTAGTCAGTTTAATTAATTTTTAAAAATTAAATATCATCTAACTCAATCGATTTAAATCAATTTAGTAAAAATTGAATCAACAGAATAATCTGTAATATCTGAATCCGAAATTTGGTTCGAGATTAATTTTAAAATTAAATAAATATATATATAAATATAATTTTTAAATTTATAAATTTTTATTTAATGTAAAATTAGGAAAAAAAAATAAGTAGATGATAAAATTGAAAATAATTTTGGAAAAAAAATGTGACAATTTGGATTCGAGATGTATTTTTGAAAAAAAAGTCAGAAACTATAAGTCAAAATGTAATTAAAAAAAAATTGTGTCACGTACGATGCCCAGTCAGCAGCCCCGACAAACTGGAGCCCGTCGTGTGGCAAGGCACGCTGACTCGGTGCCACGCGGGAGCAATCTACGTGCCCACGATCGGATAGTCCGGATGCGTTCTCGCGTACGTGGATGGTCCGGATCCGTTCCCTCCTCAAGCATGATCGGACGGTCGCGATTAGACGCAATGAACGGTTTAAATTCGTTCTCTTTTTAAATGCGATCATACGATACAGATCAAATCGCAATGAACAATCCATATTCATTTATTCTTTAAACGCGATCAGACGGTCGAGATCAAACGCGATGAACGGTCCAGATTTAAGGAAGACAGGTATAAATATCTCATTTCACACCGAACCCAAACTTTAGCCGCCAGCCCCCGCTGGAGAAAAAGAACCAGTTGCCGGATAAGAGAGCCGACAGTCGCTTGCCGCCCAAAAAAAGTAAAAATTCTCTTATTCGCTCAGAATTTGATTTTGAACACCCCCATAACCAAATCGGAGCAAAAGAAAAGGTGAATGACCCAGAAACTGCTGGTAAAGTCCAGCGGCGGCGCTGCGAAAAAAATCAAGAATCACCTCTGATGAGCCCCTTCCCGTTTCACGTTTCGTGCGATTGTTTCACCATCGTGTTCACCATTCTGTTTTTTACAAGTTGACCGAATAAAAACGCCCAGCAGCGAAAGTGAACCAATGGAGTTGCCGCACCGAAAAATGATGTCGCTGGTAAGTTTTTGTTTTTCGACTTTTTCGGCCAACCAAGACTCCTTAACGTGTTTTCTCGCATTGATGGGAATAAAACCGATCGAAATCAGCCAAAACTAGTCAAAAACGGCCAGTCCGAGGCTAGCCGCCACCGTCGCCGTTGACGGGGCATGGTGGTGCTGCCGTGCTGAAATTCTGAAATTAGCCGAAAAAAATTTTTAACACCGATTTTAGATTTTTTGGTGATATTTTTATGTACGTGAAGCATGTTTCTACCTCTGCAAGAAAATTCAGAAAACTTGAGGACCGCTAGTAGGCGCAGTAGAAAGTTCAGTATCTCGAACACCTATTCGGGTAAGAATCCATCACCTTATTTCATATTATATAATTGAAGTTTACTTATAAATAATATGGTATTTTGCATAATTTAGAAAACTTCGATAATTAATTACAGGTTACTAATGGAGTCGGAACCGGTTATTTATTATCGTTTGTCACGTTTTAACTGATTATTTAATTTTACAGTTTTAAATGCATGATAATACACTAGAATTAGTAAAATGATTCAGTTGTGTTCCCTTGATACATGTATTGCTTGTCTTGCATGATTTACAGTTAAATTGTGAAATTAAAAATTAAATGTAAACGGAAAATTACTTGGTTAAGTGAATTAATGAAACAATTGTCTTACTGGATATCCTAGGAGATGGTGGATAGACTGGGTACATAGGGAACCTTACCTCATACCGGATGGGGTATCAATGAACGATATTTTTGGCGCTCATACCGGACAGAGTATGGGGACGGCTCGATTCACCATCATACCAGACGGGGTATTGAGGGATGGTACATTTGGCACTCATACCAGGCAGGGTATAGGGACGGCCTGATTCACCCTCATACCGAATGGGATATTGAGGGACTGTACTTTTAGCACTCATATCGGACGGGTTATGGGAACGACCGGTTAGTTGACAAATTTTGTTATGGGTTCATGCGCAGTGGGACATCTCTATGGACCCCTAAGGATACCAATAAATAAATAAAAAGAAAAAGTTATTGTTCTGGCTAATTAAATATGAAATTATGATGTTGTTTATGTTATTGCCTCTATAGGTCGATTTTGAAAATCTTGTTACGGTAAGTATGCAATAAATAATTTTATTTTTTATAAATAAATTTACTTAATTTAAGAGTTCCATTAGTTATTTTTATGATTTTTACCAACCTTTATTTATATATTGATGAGTAGTGTGATATTCTTACTAGACTAATGTAGTTCACCATTTCATTAATCATTTTAGATGAAGATGACCAAGATCCAGATCCCGATTAACAAAGGGGTTGTGAATAGTTCACCATTCGGACTCCCTTTAAAGGCTAGTGAAAGTTGTCCTAGGATACCTAATTGTTTACTTTTCATTTATTTTTTTATTTTTCGCTTGTTCTTTTAGAAGGGTCATTCACATGGTCCTATTGGGTATTCTAAATTATTATGTAAGGAATATAAACCCTAACTCTATTATACCGCTTCCGCATTCAATTTGTAATTTTCTTTTCTTTTAAGTTCCACACCGTTACAGTTGGTATCAGAGCTAGGTTCCTCAGAACCATTCCTTACATAAAAACCTTAGGAAACACCAACAAAATGAATTATCACTCAACTATTCCTTGTGAAATGTAAGTACAGATAGATTATGAGAGGAAGACCCCCACTAAACCGAGCAGTCCGGGAGGGTTCACTCGAAAGGATGTTGATTGACTATTTGAAATACTGGAGAGACTCATCACTGTCCAGCAGGCCCGAGAGGAAAGGAGGGAGCTACCTGACCCTCACCCGCTACCACATGTTGAGCCACCCTTGCGGCGGGAGGATCCTGAGCCACTCCGGTACGACCTTACTCCTCCACAGTACCATTCGGCACCACCACAGTACAATATGGTGCCCCCCACTGTATCATCTACTACCACCACAGGGCCATCCATTTCATCCCCAGCACAATCCAGTCCCTCTTCCATGGGACCTAGTTCCTTCCATAATGGATCCAAACTACATTAAGAAGTATAAAAGACTAAACTCATCTAGTTTTGTAAGGGCATCCTCCTTTGAAGAAGCCAAGTACTGGTTAGCTACGACATATAAGGCCTTCATGACTCTTGGGGTGATTCTCGAACAAAGAGTTATACTTGTCACCTACATGCAGGTGGGAGGGGCAGGCCATTGGTAGCAACTCAAGAAGGCCACTCTGCCCGTTCCAGTCACTTAGGAACAATTCTTGATGGCCTTCAATGCAGAGTACCTCTAGAGCATCTTCGACATCTGAAGAAAATGGAGTTTGCACACCTGATATAGGGTGATATGACTGTATCAGAATATGCCCAAAAGTTCCTAGTGTTGGGTCGGTATTCCCCTGAGAGCATGATGGATGAAGGTATAAAGGTAAGAAAGTTCGAGTGGGGCCTTTGTACTGATATTAGACAACAGCTGTATATGTTCGAGCTCAATACTTACTCGATCTTTCTGGCAAGGCACAACTAGTGGAGAGGAACCTTCGTATTTTTTCTCAAGTAGTAGGGAACCTCAAGCCTTCGGTTTCACACTGTAGACTAACACCCACTACACTTGTTCAGCATAATAAGAGACCTAGGCTAGTGACTCAGACTCATCCTCGGATTTCAACAACAAGACGTCATAGGACTTGTCAGCATTGCAGTAAGGATCATAGGGACCAATTCTGCTATCGCCTCAACAATACTTGTCATATATGTGGGAGTGCTCACCATTACGCGAGAGAGTGTTCGAGAAATCAGAACCAGGTCAGACCTCATATCTAGGACAGGGCTTACAACCTCACTCAGCAAGATGCAGAAGCCAACCTAGACGTGATACAAAGCAAACCTAAGAAAAAAATTTGTATTCGAGAGATTTTGGTAATCTGAGACTTTTCAGATGTGTTCCCAGATGAACTACTCAAACTATTAGTGGACAGAGAAATTGAATTCTCCATACATCTTCAGCTAAACACCCAGCCTATTTCAGTTGTCCCTTACTGCATGAGTCGTGTGGAGATGGAGGAGCTGAGAAACCAGATCAATGAATTGTAGGATAGTGGATTCATTCGACATAGTGTGTCTCTTTAGGATGTTAGAGTCACATTTATAAGGAAGGGGGATGAGACATTAAAGTTATGTATTGACTATAGAAGACTGAATAGGGTCACGATCAAGAACAAGTACCCCATCTCCATAATTGATTACTTTTTTGATCAGTTGCAGGGTGCCCAGACCTCCTCCAAAATAGATGTGCATTAGTTTACTATCAAGTAAAGATCAAGCCAGAAGACATTCCCAAAACAGCTTTTCAAACTAGGTACGGACACTATAAGTTCCTAATCATGCCATTTGGACTAATCAACGCACCAACCATCTTCATGGATTTGACGAACAAGGTTTTCAAATAATTTCTGTATCAGTTCGTCATTGTATTTATCGATGATATCATGCTCTATTCAAAAAGTAAAGAGGAACACACTCATCATCTGACTCAGATTTTACAAGTTCTTAAAAAAAATTATATGTAAAGTTGAGTAAGTGTGGGTTCTAACTCGAGTAAACTACCTTCCTATGACACATTATATCAAGAGATGAAGTGTCGATGAACCCCGAAAAAGTTGATGCAGTGCTCGACTGGAAAAAATTGACATCGGTCAAAGAGATTCATAGTTTTATAGGGATGACAAGTTATTACCGCAGGTTTATGGAATGATTTTCTAGCCTAGCTGCTCTTTTGACTTGGCTCACAAAGAATAACATCAAGTTTGAGTGGAACGAGAACTGTTAAAGGAGTTTTTCAAAACTAAATAAGTGGTTGACTATTGCACCTGTGTTGGCCTTACCGAGCAGGACAGGTGGATATACAGTTTATAGTGATGTCTCATACCCGGGATTGAGTTGTGTTTTGATGCAGCATGAGAAGGTCATATCCTATGGGTCCAGGAAGTTGAAGAGTTATGAGAAAAATTACTTCACCCATGACTTAGAACTTGCCGCGATTATCCGCGTCTTGAAGACTTGGCGTCATTACTTGTATAGAGAGACATTTCATATCTATACTGACCATTAGAGCTTGAAACACATATTCACTCAAAAATATCTCAACATGCGTCAGAGAAGATGGATATAACTCTTCAATGACTACGATTACAACATCTTGTATCACCTAGATAAATGCAATGTAGTAGCCGACACACTTAGCAAAAAAAGCGCATGTATATTAGCTCACCTAATTATTTCAAAATATAAAGTGATAGGGGCCGCACAACAGGTACGATTTCAAGACTTGAAGAGAGTTACATATTTTGTCCACCTGACTGTTCAACCTGAATTGATCTAGAGAATAAAAGAAGTTCAATCCACCGATTCCACCCTAGCAACCCTCAAGAAAGATACATAATAGGGAGTAAATTCATATTTTTGATTCCTTGCCAATGGGTTGCTTAGATTTCAAGACATGATGTGTGTTCCATGTGACAGTGAATTGAAAAAAGATACCATGACAGAGACTCATAGCTCAGAGTTTGTCATGCATCTCGAAAATAATAAGATATATCAAAGTATGCGACTCCGATTTTGATAGAACGAGATGAAAATAGAGGTGGTCGACTTTGTTTCCAAGTGTTTTGTATGTCAGAAAGTCAAGACAGAACATCAACATCCAGACGGACTACTTCAGTTATTACCAATTCCAGAGTGGAAGTGAGAACACATCACAAACAAATTTTATGACATGATTGTCTAGGACACACTCAAGACATTATGCCATTTGGGTAATTGTTGACCGACTCACCAAGTCTTCCCACTTTTTGGCCATCAAGATAACTGACTCCTTGAACAAGTTAACAAAAATGTATATCCAGGAGATAGTCAGGTTATATGGAGTGCTAGTGACAGTAGTGTTCGACAGGGACTCCAAGTTCATTTCTCGATTCTGGTCTAGTTTTCAGCAAACCATGGGAGCGAAACTGTCCCTTAGTACTGCATTCCACCCTCAGACCGATGGACAATCAGAAAGGACAATCCGCACACTAGAGGATATGCTCTGAGCTTGTGTTCTTAACTTCGGGGGCCATTGGGATGATCACTTATCCTTAATAGAGTTCGCCTACAATAACAATTACAAATAAAGTATCAGCATGGCTCCGTACGATGCATTATATGGTCGCCCATGCGGATCACCGATATGTTAGGAAGAGGTGAGTAATAGAAAATTATTCCTCTCAGATCTTGTGAATGAGACTACAACCAAAATAGTTAAGAATATGATGAATATCCAGATGACTCAGAGCAAGCAGAAGAGTTATGCGGACACCCGGAGGAGGGATTTAGAATTTGAGAAATATGATCGAATGTTCTTTAAAGTCACTCATTTCAAGGGAATCAATAAGTTTGACACGAGGAAAAACTAATTTTTGATTCATTGGGCTATTCAAAATCTTAGACAAAATTAGTACTGCCGTTTATAAACTGACACTACCTCTAAAACTATATAGAGTCCATAATGTGTTTCATATGTTCATGTTAGGCAAGTACAACATGGACACCTCTCATATCTTGGCCCACGAGCCCCTTTCACTCTAGGAGAATTTACCACATGAGGAGATACCGGTAGGTATTGTGAATCGAAATAGCAGAGTACTCCGCAATTGAGAAATTCCTTTTATTAAGGTTTTATGACAGAATCATACACACAGAGAGGCCACATGGGAGCTACAATCAGACTTTAGAGCCTAGTATTCCCAACTATTTAATTGAGAGAGAGAGATACAAATTTGAGAGACCAAATTTCTTTTAAGGGGGGAGAGTTGTAATACCCGGTCTCGAAATTTAGTCCGAGATTAATTTTAAAATTAAAAAATATATATAAATATAAATTTTAAATTTATACATTTTTATTTAATATAAAATTAAGAAAAATATAGGTGGATGATGAAATTAAAAATAATTTGAAAAAATTACACCACGTAGGATGCCCAGTCATAAGCCCCAACGAACTAGAGCGCACCGTGTGGTAAGGCACGCTGACTTGGTTCCATGCGGGAGGTCACACTGGCAATCCACGTGCCTGTGATCGGACGACCCGGATGCGTTCCCGCACGCGTGGACGGTCCGGATCCATTTCCTCCTCAAGCACGATCGGATGATCGCGATTAAACGTAATGAACGATCCAGATTTGTTCTCTCTTTAAACGCGATCTTACGGTCCAGATCAAATTGCGATGGACGGTGCAGATTCATTTTCTCTTTAAATGCGATCGGACGGTTGAGATTAAACGCGATAAACGGTCCAGATTTAAGGAAGACGAATATAAATATCTTACTTCATACTGAATTCAAACACTAACCGCCAGCCCCCCGCCGGAGAAGAAGAATCAACTGCTAGAGAATGGAGCCGACTGCTGCCCGTCGCCTCGCTGGAGCCACCTCCGACTGCCAAAAAAAGTAAAAATTCTCTTATTCGCTCGGAATTTGATTTTGGACACCTTCATGGCCAAATCAGAGCAAAAGAAAAGACGAATGAGCCAAAAACTGCAGTAAAGCCCAACAGCACTGTCGTAGGAAAAAATCATAAATCGTTTTCGATGAGCCCCTTCTTGTTTCCTATTTCATACGATTTTTCCACCATTGTGTTCACCATTATGTTTTTTACAGGTTGACCAAAGAAAAACACCCAACCGCGAAGGTAGCCATCGCACTGGAAAATTCCACCACTGGTAAGTTTTTATTTTTCAATTTTTTCAACCAACCGAGACCCCTTAACGTGTTTTCTCGCAAGGATGGGTATAAAATTGATCGAAATCGACTAAAACTAGCCAAAAACGGCCAGTTCGAGGCAAACGCCACTGTGGACGGCAGCGCCATCGCCGTAGCACGGCGGTGCCGCCATGCCGGAATTTTGAAATTAGTTGGAAAAGATTTTTAACACCGATTTTGGATTTTTTGGAGATATTTTTAGATACATGAAGCGTGTTTTTACCTCCGTAGAAAAATTCAAGAAACTTGGGGACTGCTAGTAGACACAGTAGCAAGTTCAGTATTTCAGACACTGATTTGGGTAAAAATTCCTCACTTTATTCTCTGTTATAGAATTGAAATTTAATTATAAATACTACGGTATTTTGCATAATTTAGAAAACTTTGATAATTAATTATAGGTTACTAATGAAGTCGAAACTGGTTATTTATTACTGTTTATCATGTTTTAATTGATTTTTTTATTTTATAATTTTAAATGAATGATAATACACTGGAATTAGTAAGATGATTCAGTTGTGTTTTCTTAATACATGTATTGCTTGCCTTACGTAATTTACAGTTAAATTGTGAAACTGACAATTTAAAGTAAACGAGAAATTACTTGGTTAAATGAATTAATGAAATGGTTGTCTTACTAGATATCTTGTGAGATGGTGGACAGACCGGGTAAATAGCGAACCCTACCATGAACATTATCTCATACTGGACGGGGTATCAAGCAATGGTATTTTTGATGCTCATACCGGAAGGGATGTGGGGATGACCCCATTCACCCTCATACCGGACGAGATATTGAGGGATGGTACCTTTGGCGCTCATACCGAACAGAGTATGGAAACGACCCGATTCACCTTTATATCGGACAGGGTATTGAGATAATGTACTTTTGGCACTCATGCCGGACGGGGTATGGGAACGGCCGGTTAGTTGACAAGTTTTGTTATGAGTTCACGTGTAGTGTGACATCCCTATGGATTCCTAGGGATACCAGTAAGCAAATAAAAAATAAAAGTTGTTGTTCTTACTAATTAAATATGAGATTATGATGTTGTTTGTGTTATTGCCTTTATAGGTCAGTTTTGAAAATTTCGCTACAGTAAGTATGCAATAAATAATTTTATTTATGATAAATAAATTTACTTAATTTAAAAGATCAATTAGTTATTTTATTGATTTTTACAAACTTTCATTTTTGTATCAGTGAGTAGTGTGATATTCTTACTGAGTTAGTGTAACTCACTCTTTCATTAACCATTTGAGATCAAGAGAACTAAGATCCAGATCCCGATCAACAAGGGGATTGTGAATAGTTCACCACCCGAACTCCCTTCAAAAGTCAGTGAAGGTCGTCATAGGATAACTAATTGTTTACTTTTCATTTATTTATCAATTTTTCGTTTGTTATTTTAGAATGGTCATTCTCGTAACCATATTGAGTATTCTAAATTGTTGTGTAAGGAATGTAAACCCTAATTCTATTATTTTGGTTCCGCATTAAATTTATAATTTATTTTCTTTTAAGTTCCGGACCGTTACATGATCTCAATCGGTTCAATTGTTAGAAAAAAATATAAGTCTAGTCAGATATGTATTTAATTAAGTATGTTTTAGCTCTTATTCAAATGTGATTAACTATATAAATTTTATTTTAAAGTTTTTGATGAGGTACGAGATTCTTAATCTTTAAAATTCATGTTTTAATTGGATAATTACTATTTTAATCTTTTTTGCTAATTTTTTTTTTTTTTGAAAAAATCCTTTAAAACCCTTGGGAAGTATTGATATAAAGAGATCAAGGCAAGTGCCCAATCCAGCCTCTTCCTAACCCTGCCGAAGAAACCCTATTCTCTTTCTTCTACACTGTCGATGCTCCGTCGTGGTGAGCTTGGACACAACGGAGGAGAGGGTTTGTTTATTAAATGCTCTCTCTCTTTCAATCGCTCATCGTCTCTTCTTATTTCATGTCTTCTTCAATCGATTCCATTCTATTCTCTGCTCGTTCAGGGTGGTTTCAAACCCTAGGTCTCTTTTTCGCTCTGAATATCTCCTTAATACGCTTTGTTTCCTCCCTTTTTTATCTTCCTCCGTCTCATACGTCGAGGTCTCTGTGTTCTCGGTTTCGGTCTTGTGCAAAACATGAGGGATTCTAAGGTAATAGTTTTATTGACTTTTCTTTTCCATTACTCTAATTTTTTTTTTCTTTCGGTTCATCCTTGTGGTTATATTTTTCAATTGTTATTAATGCTCTCTTCTGCGCTTGTAAAGTTGGAAACTTGATCTGGTTAATGCTTTCATTATAAAGTGTTGCATGTATGGGACATAATGATGCCTATGTAATGAGCAATTGGAAATTTTTGTATTGGGGCGAGGTTTGGTGGAATGTAGTTGAATATAGTGCTTTGTTTCGAATATGAAGTGCTTTTTTTTGGCAAATCTTCCCTTTTTTGAAGTTAGGACTAGGGGGTTTAATTGGATGTCTTATACTTGATTAGTGAGGGAAACTGTTCCAAATAAGATTGGAAGGCACAAAGCAGAATTTTATAGGTGATTAGATGGGAGACAATGTTGGGTTTATGTAAATGAGGGTGCTTTTGTGCATCTTATGTTTTGTGAAAATTTGCATTCCTATTACCAGACAAGGGTTACCCCAGTTTATGCTGACACAATTGCGGGATATTATGTAGATATATCACCCCAAATTCAAGCTTATTAATTTTCCAGCTAGTTATTAATTGTGATAACATCTTAAATTGGTTCTTGGTGGATTTAATTTGTGTTGTCTGCTTTTTGTATGCGCTTATATGGTTGTATATCATTACTCAATGCGATTCATTAGGATGCTTGCTTCATTGTTGGTTTTCATCTTTTGCACTTCACATTTTCTTTTCTCCCTCGAAGGTACTAGTATTTGGATCATTCACTGAAGATGAAACCAGGTCATTGCTAAGTCAATCTGCTGGGGCTGCAGAAAAGCATTTGGGGAAGGAAAAATTGCAGTTTGGTTCATTGAATGTTGCTACTGGAAGATCTGTGGGCTCTAATAATGGTGCCGTGAGGAGGCAGCTTGGTTCTGCAGATGGTCCCATTAGTTTTGAATCATCAAATTTTATTCCAAAAGATGAGAACATTACAGAAAAATCTAAAGATTTTGTGCCAAACGTGTTGGAACATCCAAAGGAAAATGGATGTGTTGTGAAGTACAATGAGAACTCTATCCTCTGTAATGGGGTGAAAGATCTTGAAAAAGATGATGTTGACTTTAGTTCATTGCATATTTCTCATGATGAAGGTGGTCCCCTGCATCCGTCCCCAAGTTTGAAATTTCATGTCCTTGACAGTGAAATTTTGAAGAATAGGGATGGTTTAACAGCATGCACGTCCAAAAAGAATAGTGAGAAGGCTTTAAATGGGCCTGTTGCAGTTGTTAGAAACATAATTCCTCGAGGCTTGATCAACACAGGAAATTTATGTTTTCTCAATTCAACTCTGCAGGCTCTTTTGTCTTGTTCTCCATTTGTTCAGCTCTTACAGGATCTCAGACTTTGGACCATTCCCGAGGTCTGTAACATAGCTAACCAAAAAAGTAAACATTTTATGGATTTGAAGTGTTCTGTGTGAAGCTTGGACATACTTAATACTTTGTGTTATTTTGATTCATTAGGTTGGCTATCCGACTTTAACGGCTTTTGCAGAATTCATGTCTGATTTAGATGTATCTGGCAGTTCGAGCTTAATGAAGAAAGACTCAACTGTTTTGGAGATTGCTCGGCCGTCTAGCCCTTCTATGTTTGAGGGGGTTCTTAGAAATTTTACTCCAGATGTGCCAAATGGCATTTCAGGCAGGCCAAGGTTTGTGAGCTCTCTCTGCTGGTTATTAATTTTTGAACTTTCATCCTCAATTAGATTTTTGCCCTGCACGGATTGTTGTCCTAATGAGATCTTTAATTAATTATACAATTTTCATTTCAGTGAAAATCTTAATATGATATGTTTAGTTTGATATAGTTCATGAGAAAGTTAAATAGAATATGTAATTAACTTAGTTTTAGTATAAATTTTTAATTACAACGAGTCGATTTTTAATGAATTAATTTAGTTTAAGTAGAATTTTAAATTATTCAGTTAATATAAATTTTAATTTAGATAAATAATAAATTCTTTCAAAATATGTGATAATTAAAATTATTTAATTTTATCTAATTTTTATCTTAATTTGGATAAATTATAAATTATAATCAATTTATCTTACATGTAAGCAATGGGAAGTAAAGTTGTTTTGTTCATATGGATAAATTATGAATTCTAATCAAACTGTATCCTGTACCTAAATAAGATTTAAAATTGTAAATCAATGGTTAAAATTTTTTTGCAACATGGGTTAGTGTCGTATCTTCTATTAATTCTTTTTTGAAGTAAAAATAGTAATTTTCTAATAATTTTTTAATGGAGTGATATCTTTTTTTTAGATAAAAAGAATAAATATATTAATTATACAGCACCAAAGGGGTGCCACCCATGTACAAAATATTTACATTTCAGTTAGAACTTCGATGATATTTACATTTCAGTTAGAACCCGCTAAGGTCATGTCCCAGGATTAGAGACCCAAAAACATTAAACAACGTATCTCTAATTCTATTCATATCCCCATATACTCACCAAATGCACTATTTTTTATTGGTTATATGCGTGACTATCGTTTTGCAGCACATGTAACATAAGTAGATAGATCCAGTCCAAAAGTCGCTATATGCATCCGAGTCAATACACTGAATAAAACAACTCATCTCTCTTCAGCAACCTACTCCTTGAAGAAAAAGAAAATAGTATAACACGAATAGGTAGATGAAAGACGAAAATTACTATATGCATGCAAGTGAGTCCACCGACTGAATAGATAAAGTAATGTCATGTATTACATGAATTTTATTAATATTGAGTTAGATATAGAAGATGAAGGGGTACATATAGGCAGAGAGTTAGTTTTGTTCAAATAAATAATATCAGTAATAGATAATAGATGATGATAGTGATTATATAGTTTTAATAAGATAGCCAATAAAATTTTTGATTAGATATTTTAAGTTTACTAAATCCTTATGTGGATAAGATTACAAATTTTGGGTACTATTTAAATTTGCAAAATTATTTCCAAATAATAGGAGTATTATAGCAGATGATAGATGATAATAACTATGATGTATCTTAATTAGATATTTTAATTTTAGTCCATTCCTAATTAGACAAGAGAAGACCTGATTCAGGCTGGTAATGCTGGGAAAGTGAAGAGAAGACCCCACTGTCTGGGGCTTTGGAAGAATGTTTTGCTTCAGTTGCCCCAATTCAGGGACTGCATCTGCTAGGATCTTGGTAGGGGTGACAGGATAAAGTTTTGGTTGAATGATTTGATTGATGGGGGAAGCCTTAATAATAGAGGCCCCAGTATTTTTGCAATTGTTCAAGATAGGAACATGGTAATCAAAGAGGCCTACAGAGTGGTTAATGACAATATTGAGTGATTGAACAATGTCAACAGAAATTTGAACAACTGGGAGATTGGGGAGTATATTGACCTGCTCCAGATTTTGGCTGCCCAACATATTAGTTCTGGTAAAGATCAAGTGAAATGGAAGCTGGAAAAAATTGGTGTCTTTACTGTCAAGTCCATGTACAACCATATTTTGAGTGAGGAGGGTAGTAGAGGCCTGAGATTCCCTGCTTCACAGATGTGGAAAACCAGGGGTTCCCTGAGAATTGCATTCTTTGGTTGGGAAGCTTGCAGGGAATGTATTCTCACCATTGATAAACTGAAAGTTAGAGGACAGGTGATGGTCAACAGATGTTTTTTGCTCTAGAATGCTGAGGAAACCTGTAATCACTTGCTGTTATGGTGTTCTGGGGCTTTTGAGATTTGGTCCATGATTTACGGTTTGATGGGGGTCAGCTGGGTAATTGCTGGTTCTGTTTTTGATTAGATATGGGCTTGGGAAGGTCTAGGCAGAAAAAGTAACTATGTCAAGATCATTCCTTTGTCTGTGATTTGGATCCTTTGGAAGGAAAGAAATTATAGAGCATTTGAGGGTATAAAAGCTGATCTGTATAGGTTAAAGGAAGAATGGATCCATTATTTTGGCCTTATTATGCTTGGCCATGACATGGCTAGTGATGTAGATTTTGGGAATGTCATCGACATGTTAACACACTTGTAAATCTTTTGTAAATGGGTGGTATCCCCTTCATTGATACCTTGTTAATATAATCTCTTACACTTTTTATTTCAAAAAAAAAAAAATCCTAATTAGATAAGATTAGAATTTTGAGTATTATTTAAAATTCTATCCTTATATCATGCACAAAGGTACCAAGGGGTACCACTCGAATTCTATCTTTATATGTTTAGAAAATTATTTCAAACAATAAGAATATTACATGTGGCAATTTGCTATTGTTGCTTTTATATATAAATAATTTATTATGTAAAAGAGAAACCCTTAATTAAAAATAATTCCTTAATTAATGAAGAATTGCATCGCATGTGGCTCTGTGGACATAATCATATTGTGGAACCACGCAAAATTCTGGATTTTCTCTCTTTTGAAGTTATTGGGGTGTTGTGCACAGCACTTAATATAATTAAAATGCGTATTCATCACTGTGCACTTATCTTTTTACTTAAATACCTGTTTTACAACATTATTTTTGCAGTACGCACCCAAAAACTATATTTTAAAAATCAGCAATTTTTTATTAGGTTTCTTGTAAGCACTTATGGTGTTCTTCTGGCCAAGCCAAAGAGCCTCAAAGTATATCAGTAATATGTTTTGGACATGTATTATTCTCTTGAGAATAGGAAAGAATGTATTTCTTATCATGTTCATGTTTGAATATAATATGCCATTCTTGCAATATATTGTTTTCCAATTATCATGAATATTTATAAAGTTTATTCTGAAAACTATTTCACCTCTTTCAGGCAGGAAGATGCTCAAGAATTTCTGAGTTTCATTATGGATCAAATGCATGATGAATTACTTAAGCTTGGAGGGCAGGCCACTAGCTGCAATGGAGTCAAATCATCTCTCGTGTCTTCTGCCGAAGATGATGAGTGGGAGACAGTTGGCCCAAAGAATAAGTCAGCAGTGACAAGAACACAAAGCCTCATTCCTTCAGTGCTAAGTGACATTTTTGGTGGACAATTGAGAAGTGTGGTGAAGGCAAGAGGTTGGCCCATGTTCCTATTTCTACTTCATACAGGACATATAACTCCATAAATTTTTTCTGCAGTGTCAGTTGCTTTAATTGGAAGATAGTTTACTTTTTGTTTCTACTCATGTCAGAATTTATAATGTGTATATTGACAATGGATTTTGCTTTTGTTTATTTACCTTTTTCTCCTGGGTATCTTCCTTTTTTGTTTTGAGAAAAAAAAATTTCAACTGTTTTTGTGATTCCATTCCATTTCTTTTGTCTGGATTAGGAAACAAAGCTTCTGCTACTGTTCAACCATTTCTACTGCTCCATCTTGATATTTATCATGAAGCTGTTTGTACTATTGAGGATGCTCTACGTTTGTTTTCTGCACCAGAAAATCTTGAGGGATATCGGACATCTGCCACTGGAAAGGTATTTAATATTTGCATTTCCTTTCACTTTAATCTTACTCATGTTACTTTTTAAAATAATATTTTGATATCGAGAAAATGATATATGAATCGTGGCTGGTTTGGAAGGTACTGGACATACTGATTTCTTGATAGGATTACTTGTGTAGTTGAAAAAATATCTCATGTACTATGATCCTGCTGGAGATCTTAGCTGATTTTATGTCTGGATTATCCAATGCATTCCTGAAAAAGTTGTACTCCACATTTAGTTATAATGCAACAATTATTGAACAATGATCTTGCTCTCTACTGTCCTAGTGGATAAGGAACAAACCTTACTCACTTGATGACAGTTTGTGGGTAGAGACTGCCTTGTTCAAGGTTATTATTGAATAAGGAAGAAGAGTAGAGAATTAGAAATTTGAAGGTTTAACATCAATTTATTGTTTCTTTTGACAGAGATTGTGATATAGAATGGGTTAATACTAGATTTCTTAAACAAATTAGAAATTATAATTATATTAAATGTAAACAACTATACTATTTAGGAGTATTATTATATTATTTAGGAGTGCTATTATAGTTTTAGTAGCTTAGGATTTTATTCTTGTTAGAGTAGGAGTTTATTCTTATTAGTATTTTTTCTATTTGTATGAGAATTAGTATTCTGAAGTCTACAAGATTACTGTTCCTTGTTTAATTTTAGTTAGGAAAAGTTATCTAGAGATTATTATAAGTAGCTATATAATGCACTTATTGATTATTTAAGTTATTCAGTAATATTTTGAGAATTCCTTGATTTTCTGGTTGCATGATGTAATCAAACATTTAAATGTGATGCTTATGACTTTCTAGATCTGATGTATAAGAAGCTTAGGTGTGATATTTAGGTTTTTTTTCTCCAAAACCCAAAAAAAAAAAAAAAAAAAAAAACCCTAAGTGGACAAATCAATCCTATTTGTCCTACATCAGATTGTATCAACTAATTGTATGTGCCATGCTTTGTTGAATGACTGTTGACCTACTTGAGAAATATTAATTGGAGTTGGGTACTTCTAACAAAGATAGGTCCCATAAATTCGGATATTGTTTTGCTTGTTTAGTGCAATTGAAGTAAGGAAATTGCTGGAATTCCTTATAATTCACGTGAATTTCCAATTTTTACTTAAAACTTCTGTTTTCTATAATTTGGTTAACTTCCAAATAAGATCTGATTACAACTCGTGTATTGTACTTCCTTTGTTCACTTCAAAAACCCATACCTCGTATTTTACCCATCAAACTCACAAACATAGGTTAAGTTTCCCATATGAGTTCTACATCCGAATTGGAGTAGAATTATGCATGAGTATGTGAATACTTACCTAAGGGTCATGGACATTAGTTACTTCTATTTCAAGTCTAGACAAGGATTCATTACAATTTGATATTTTTCAAGGAACTTAAGAATGACGTATACTCTGGCTGGTAAGTTACTGGTGCTTTGATCCAGATACCATTGTTTCCTGGCCTTAAGATCAAGTGTTTGTGAGTATAAGTGGTGTATTTTTATCCGTTGAATATTGATGTATTTTTAATGCCATGCAGGCTGGTGTAGTGAATGCCAGAAAATCCATTAAGATACAGAAGCTCTCAAAGATAATGATACTGCATCTTATGCGTTTCGGTTATGGAAGTCAAGGAAGTACAAAGCTGCATAAGCCGGTGCGCTTTCCTCTTGAATTAGTGCTGGGTCGGGAACTGCTTGTTTCCCCATCTAATGAGGTATAGTCCTTTACATCGTTTTAATGCCAGATAGTGAATTGATTTATTGTTTTATGGTTCTTTAGAAAAAAAGTATTTAGTTGAGTAAATTAATCTTCAAGTTCACCTTTTTGAGGCTTTGCAAAAATGCAATTACTTATGCTTCTAAAAGCAAACCTACCCATGTAGATTAAATCGACTGGGACTTGGTTCACATTTTGCTCAATAGTCATTCCCATTCTAACTAGTTTCGTAAATTTATTTTTTGTTTTAGTTTTGACACGTAAACATGATTTACATCTTTGAGCTAACTTACCCTCTTTTGAAATACTTGGGATTTATATTTCCAGTTGCTAATCTGAGAGATAGGATTTTATTTCAATGAGAGGTAGGAATGGGAATTCTACGTTTACTTCCAAGGATTTCAAGGTTGGTTGTAGTTATCAAATATAAAATCAAGCCAGATAAATATTAAGCATAGGAATCAGTAACAGAACTAGAATTGAGTGAAATGGGGAAGGAGAGAAATCAATAATTAATTAGGACGTAATATACTTTTATGGAACCTGTGGCAAGTAGTTAGTACTTTTATCAAGTGTGTAGAGGTTAGGATAATATTTGCTCTAGTTTTTAAAATATCATTTCTTGAACAAGTTTGAGTATTTGTCATTATATGGTAGATAAAAGGCACTGAGCAAAAGCGAGATTTGGATGGCTGATAGGTTTCCCATCTCTTTTATTGGTGCAGGGTCGAAAATATGAGCTTGTAGCCACCATAACCCACCATGGTAGAGAACCCTCAAAGGGACATTATACAGCAGATGCTCGTCATCACAGCGGACAGTGGCTACGATTTGATGATGCATCTGTCACTGCTATTGGAACGAACAAGGTGCTGCATGACCAAGCATATGTCCTTTTTTACAAACAAATATAGATGGCAAAGAAGCTAGCTTTTAATTTTATCCATTTGAAAGAAAAAATTCTGTTTGCGTGTATTTTAATTGGCTTTTAGTATACTGGGATAGTGGTTCTGATGCTCATCTAATGAAAAACCTTAACACTAAGGAGTTGACAAGGTGTGACTATCTGATTTCTAAACTCTTCATGCTTGATTTGTGAGGATTACATAATTTATGGCTTAGTTTGTATTTGGTCTTTTGACTGTTTACTCAATCATGGGATGTTTGTTTCCGAGCAATTGGACGATTACGTTGGACGATTATGTTGGACCATGTTTATAATGAGTTCAGCATTTGTTGGAAGAATTACAATAGTAAAGTTGTGCCACATGTTTTTTTAAGGGAATGAGATGTTTTGCAGAGTTTCTTTAGTTATGGTTATAATAAGTTTCTTTAGTTATGGTAATTATAACGAACAAAAATATTTTATTTAGATTTGTTATTAGTTAAAAAAGAAAAACATTATGCAATGACTAAAACTCTCTAGTTTGAATAGTTACAATGAGGTACTGTTTTAGTTGGTGAATTGGAGAATTCATAAATGCAAAATCATATGTCTGATGTGCTTCCATTCGTTGGAAATCAGTACATGAAGCCATCCAACTTTCTGACTCAAGTGTAAACTGTATGATGAAATCACCTTCAAGTACTACCAGAACATGCCAGATCAATTTGGAAAAAGATGTCAATATATGAGCAGAATATTGTAGGCAAGTTTTGCATATAAACAAATGCATAAGATAATTTGTTAACTAGCTTATAGACTAATTGCAGAGTGTAATAAATTTTTTTGTAATCCATAATATAAGTTTCTTATTGTCATAATGCTATGTATGGACAGGTAATTTGGATGATAGATTTTGCAGTGCTTGTTCTCTATAGATTATGCTGTAATGGATTTGTCTAGCACATACAAGTATACAACATTCATACCATAGAAATGGATACTACAAAATTGTTCATGAACAGGTAGTTCATACGATTCAAGTTCTCCAGTAGTATAGCAGGCTTCCGCCAAGTTGGCTATCTTCTTTCTCCACCGGAAAGTGAGCATTCAAATCATTATTCAGCTTTTATATCCATCAACGGCAAACAAGTTCTTCGATAGTTAATCACCCCAAACCAACTGGAAAATCTTCTTACTAGCAGTTGAACTCACCAAACCGTTGCTCTGTTTCCATAGCATTTCGTCTTGCGCAGAAACGTCGCCCTCCTTTTCAATACAAAAGAGAGATTTATAAAACTATCAGAGTAAACGCTGGTACAAAGTAGTTGCCAAGGCTCAAGCACCAAAAACATAAATAGACTAACATGCACGACTAAAAAGTACATTCTCCTTGGACCTTTTCGAAGAGTGAGCATTCTGAAACTAGCAGGAGGATTCATAATTGACGCCAAAACCTGCGCTTGAAAGTTTCGTCATGCACATACATGCAATATGCCCGCACGCAAGGAAAATATCCACTTTGCCATTCCCAAATACTAGAACTTAGGATATGGTAATAATTGGGTCCAAAGACTGGTTTTTTGTCAGAATTTTATCCCTAAATTTATAAGACTACTTCAATATATCAATTTTGTTTATAAAATTTTTTTTATAGAAGCAGTGGAAACTCTTTTCGTCTTCTTTAGTTAACACAAAAATGAGTTAAAATGTATTTATTAAACAAAAATTACAATAAAACAAAATGGGTCTTGCAGACATTCTCTTCTTTCCAACCTTCTGGTATTATAATCTGCATGACTTTGAAAAGAAGTTATTGATGTTCCTTATTTCTTTATTAAAGTTAATTTCCTAGTCTTATAACTTTCAAACTCCATAAAAAATACAAAACAAAATAGAGGCAAAATATAAACAACTTCTTGTCACAAGATTCGGATTAGAAAACAAAAATCATCTGTTCAAGATGCAAATTATAACAAAAGAAAATTTTGGGATCCAATGGACCTCATTTGATCCCTAATATTTACGGCATTTTAAGAAGATTGACTGTCATAAGGCCTTCTACAACTAGAACCTCAACAATAATTTTTAATATCTAGATTGAAAGGGCATGAGCTTACGCAAGGTGCAAAAATAACACAAGCATTGAGTTATATTAAGCAAGGGGATGATTGAAAAACGAAAATGTTTTTTCAGTATCTGGAACTCTATTAGGCCTATCTTTTTAAAATCAGAACTTTCACACATTTTGCACAATTAACATGATACTCGATGCATGATAAAGAACAGATTGTACATTTAAATGTTTTAATAGCGCTACATGACCCGAAGCAAGATCACATTTTGAGCATGTTCCAACTTAGCATTGCAAAGGGAAATAGGTTTTTTTAAAACGATTTGTCTCTAATTTCCATTGTTTAAGCATTAACAAAGTTCATAGTCCAGAAAAGAAGCAAGCACTTACAAGAAGAGAGTAAGCACAGGCAAGAGATGATAGTGTTGGGTACATATTCAAAACAGCTATGGCAATATCCTCCGTTACTTGCGGAACCTGCATAATAAATAAGTTCTGAAATATATTAAAAAGAACAATTATCTTCTTGGGGATATAAACAGTAGCATCCAGAGCATACAGGAAATACTCTACTTCCAGGGGCAAATAGATTTAGCTAATGCATGCCTGCCAACTATTAAAAAGGACCACGAAGAGACAAATTGCAATTCACTAAAATGTTTTAAAAGCACAATGATTTAACTAGTAACCTCTATACTTCTCCAAAACAGTAGTGACCTTTATTATATAGACAGATTAAAATGATAACATTTCATGATTAGCAAGGAATCTTCTCTTAAGGAACATAGTTAATACCTGCATAAGCTGAACAGCAAAAACATCACTCACTGTCACTTTATCCAGATCATGGCACCGTCTGATGAATTCATCAAAGAGGGGAGAGACCCCTATGCTCTTTGGTTGGTCCTCAAGTAGGTGGGATCTGTAGTATTGAGTTATTGCCTGAGTAAGAAAGCCATACTTCCTTAAGGTATCACCCAAACCACTAGTTCTCTGCACATCAAATCCCTCCAAAATCTCCGTTGTAAGGCAACTGCACATGATTTTATACACAACAGGCTGTTAGGTCCTAGATTGGATCTTGTACGGGTTTGCTGGGGAAGAGGGTAAGGGCTCACTAACAAAGAACCCTTAAATTTCTAAACAACAAGGGCAATTTAAGAGAGAACTCTTAGATCTTTGAAGTCTCAAAATTAGTATTTCTCCGACCCTTTGTTTCTCCATTTAACACCTTACAAAGGACATGAAAGATTAAGCTATTACTAAATATCAAAATCAAATTTCAGCTGTCAGAGTGAATGCCAACAACTAAATAAATTATGCAATTGCATCCCACTAGCTATGGTTAGAATTCTCTTCAAGAGAAGGAAACTTTAAACTAGATCTTGGCATAATTACAATTTTTTTAATTTAAGCATAATTACAAAACATAGGACAATTGGAAGGACAAGAAATGTCATCCTTATCATCAAAATAACAGCAATTAAAATGTCCATATAAAAATTACCACAGCAAAACATCTAACTAGTTTATGCAATCAAAGTATCATCTAATGAAAAAATGTATATGACTATAGAAGTTATAGAAAAACGCTTACGCTGTTTTAATGCTTTCAGCAGCATCAGAAGAATTTGGGTCGCCTTCAACAATATATATCAGCTTCTTAAGTCCAGATCTCTTACAGAATGCAATTTTGGAGAAACATGAAATCAAAGAAAAGAAGTCAAAGCAAGTTATTAAATTAGAAATATTGTAACATTCAATTTTACTATTATGTATACATTATGTATAAAGAGAAAGAAGAGTTAAAAGGTTAACAATAATTTTTCACTCAGAGTAAAGCTGCTACTGCTGCATTTTGAACAATAAACCTCAGAATGAGACCAATAAGTAAACACCACTGAACTAAATATCATGTGTGATTTAGAAAGTTAACAGTTAGCTAATTAGGGGTTTGCATCTGCCTAGAATCATGTCTCGTGCCTAAAAAAATGCAAAATCTTCAGAACGAAAAAAGATAACATGGAATCTGCTAACAGGGCTTTTAGGCAACTAATAATGTCTGACCCTCGGTTGAAATACTTAGGATAAAGTCTAAGTCAAAGGCTTCTTCCAGCTGTATTGTCTAACTAACCAAAAATAAACTAAAAAATAAAAGAACGTATTTACCTGTAATTTCTAAACATGAAAACTCAAATCCATGGTATTGCAAAAATTCTTCTTTTAAAAAAAGTCCAAAAATGACCATAAAATATTGAGTCATTTGAATAAGAATGAATACCAGCAATCTCAGTTTCTGATCCCTATAGCGGTTATCTCTGATTGATGAGCGCAAGTCATCAACTCTCTTCCTCTCAACAATAAAATCTAACACGTACTCTGAGTGAAGATATTTATGGCGAGCTATCCAGATTCCATCACCGACAGGTAGCCGCCTAACCTGTTGAGTGAATACGAAGAACTATCCATTTCAAAAGAATGTATGACAACTAAGGAATAAATCATTTATAAGTGCCGATCTAAGCACATACATTCTACAACATAGCCATGTAAGTATTGCTGTCTGGAACAAGAGCTCACCATTACTTTTATTTTGAATTCAGAGGAAATGTTTTCAACAATTCTCCTTGACCGTGACCTATAAGTTAGAAAAAGTATTAATATTCACACAGTTGTAGCACCAGACAAGAACCAGTAAGACAATGCAGTAATTATGAGACATAACGCAGATAGAATACCAAATGATCAGCAAAATGCAAACAAAAAACTTAAAAGAGAAGAAACTTTGGTTGTAGACAGTTAAATAACAGAAAGAAAATAAAAAGGAAAAAATGAAATTCATTAAAGAGCATCAAGGGGGTGCAACCCCAATAGAAAAGATAGACAACAGAAACATTAGTCTCTAACCTCGCTATCAGAGACAAAATGAACAAAAAACTTCCCAATCAAGTGAAGGAGACAACACTATACCATTAATAAGAGATGTTGGAAAGCAACAGCATATGATATATCACATAACAGTAACAGATGTAATCTGGAGATAATTCCAATTAGTTTTCTGGGATCTGATCACAGGCCTTCCAATTAGTTGGTGCAGCACCAACTACCATCCCCCCCCCCCTCCAAAAACAAAAAGAAAATTTATTAAACTTTGAAGTCTATAAACAATTTATTAAATGACTTGTATTTAAAAAAAACAATTTATTAAATGACTTTTATTTAAAAAAAAAAACAATTTATTAAATAACTAAATTAGTTGCAATATCCAGCAAAAAAATTGGCAAAAGACCAATAAGCATCAGCAATGAAAACCATGGGGAAATTCATATTTCTAGAAACAATTTACTGACTCATCTACAAGAGATAGAATATAGAATTCTCTTAATAAGCAAACAGAAATATTCCTTGTTTGATGCAGATTCCATGACTTAATAGACAAGCAAAAATACAAAAACTAATTTGAAAAAGAAAAGAAATACCCTCAATTTGCTTTGCCAATGTTTGAGCTCGGCAACTAACAAAGCTATAAGCAGAAGTTACTAACCCCTGAGTGGCAAATTGTTCCCGATCATCTAATATTAAGATGACCTCATACACATCCTCAAATCTCTCTCCAAAACTTAATGGTGGCATGCTTAAAATATTTATAGTTTTCTGGAGTGGGGCCGATTTCTCTGCTGGATGATCCTAAGGAAAAGTAGAAAATTAAGCAAAGTTATAATAAAGTCCGAAGCTCATTAAGAAAAAAAAATCAACAGCATATGTTATGGACTTCATAAACAAACAAATTTCAGTGATAACAGCACAAAATTAAGCTCGCCAAATCATCAATGCTTGACAAAAAACCTGCTTTGGCTGGCTAATGGAGCACACAACTGAGTGAGTAACAAGCCGCAAAACATCGTCTTAAAGATGTTGTGACTTTGGATTTGGATAACTCCGTCAGTTGTGTGCTCTGTTAGCCAGCCAAAGCAGAGTCCAGCTTTAGACTCCACTTATTTTTTGAAATAAATCCAGCTTTAGACTCCATTAATTCAGGCAACCTGCTTTCAGTGGCTAACAGAGGACACAACTGAGTGAGTTATTTCAGTACGTTATGGACTCCGTTAGCCAAGAAAAGAGCTACTTTAAAAATGTAGATAAGCAGACGTACAGAGGACAAGCATGGTCTTAAGTCAAACAAATTTGGATTGGCACTAGCAGAGCAGAAATTTGGAGCCTTTCCACCATTACAAGTCAAGCCTGATTGATTACTTTGACTGCCAGCAGGATCTACCTGACCTATGCATTTATAAAGTGATCTTAAGACATTTGTAAAGTAACCTTAAGAGAGAACATATCTTCTCAAAAGTCTATGCACGCATTTATATCGTAAAGTTATTACCGTGTCTAAATATCTGAGATTCTGAAGTTACTTGGCAATCCTTTGCCAAATTTTGAGACTCTGAGTGCAAATTATAAACTTCATTTTCTCGGAGACGACACATCACTGCCAGCCAAACTGATGATATATCCTCACTCTCAGAAGTTTCTGAAACTTCACTGTATGCAAGGAGAACTTGCTCCTTAGAGTATCCCATCCGTGTAAACTACAGAAAGTTTAAGATAGAAAATAGATTGAAATGAAAATCCAATACTTACAAGTAAATAGTGAAAGAAGATACGGACCTTTTTATCTATCACAAATTAATTCAGTTGAAAATAGAATAAAAGACCCCCAATCCTTAATCAATTTTATAAATTAATTCCATCACAAATCCCTGAAGAAAATTAATTCCGCAGAAGCAAATCCTTCTCAAAACTAATCCCACCTAAATCCCCTAAGCTAAGATTAGTAACTTTACAAAACATCACAAAAACAAAATGTAGTTGGGCCCAAACTATAATATAATCCCTACAAAGTATAAACATACTCTAGATTAACCATGAAAGTTTCTGTCACAAGAAACAACAGCCATATGGCAGTTTGAAAGGAGAAAATTATTCCCGAAAAGTTCAGCAGAAAGTTAAAGATTAGGGAAGTGGAATATGGATGGTTACAATATTTCACTGATAATCTAACAACAAACTTGTGAGCTTGCAAATGAGTGAAATGTAAAAACAAATTATAGTTTTTAAAGCTACTCAGTCAAATACCCTCTCAATAGAATCATGTGGAATATCAATGGATTTCTTCTGCCTCCTCGAGCCAACCAATTGCAAACCCACTCCCCTAGATGAATCAGAAGGGAAAAAATCCAGATCTGATAAGTTATGATTTTCCACTTCAGGATCCACTTCTTTGCTAGGAAAATTTCCTATGGGGTCAACCAAACCAGATCTCATGAGACATTCACGTGCCACTTCCTTGCCTTCCTCCGTCAGCATGTACCTGCAAAAGAACAGAAGCTCCTCTACAGCGTCAATTAGAATGGTTTGACATAGACAGTAACCCAACTTGACAAACTAAATAATTTTTTGGACCAACTTACTAAGAAGAAATCACATTAGCCATCAGTATCTAGTGATACTATGCCAAGAACCTCTTGAGGGCCAGTATCCATGTCATTAAGAAATCACTTAAACTGGCAAACAATACTCATTAGTCCTTTTTTATTAGAAAAGAAAATTCAAAGGCTGCGTTAAGGTGGTCTGGCCCATTTGTTATGACTGCTCAAGTGGGCACAGTTAATTATATGACATCTAGTTGGCCAGGTATGCTACCGTTGTAAGAAGAGAGCACAAAAGAACAACTGATCTGGAAGATCTATCCTTTTTTATTTCACATGGTCTTCTTTGATTCTCTGTTCAGTTACTTTTCGTATTTGCCTACTTGTTGAGCATTTCTTCCTGTTTTAATGTCCTCTTTTTCTCAGTGCGTAATTACATCTTTCTAGGAGAAATTCTCTTGCACGCATGTATTTAAATATTTTATGCTGGGAATGAAGGTTCAACAGTTTCTATCCAAAAAAATTATGTTGTAATATAATAATGAAACTTTCATTGTCACATGATTCCCAAACTTGGCTCTTGAAAATCTCCACTAGAAGGTGCCCTTATCACAAAGAAACTTCCATTGTCATTTGGAGAGAAGAGCTTTGTTAAATGAAGGCAAAGACTTAATCCTCAAATTGTGAAACCACATAGGTTGTTCACATGACACCAAGCAACCAAGGGAATTTTCTCTTCTCACTAAGTCACCCATAAAAACCGGCACTGAATATCTTCAATCTTTTTAGCAACCGTGGATGGCGAACAAAGACAATAACTGGGGAGGTTAGACAAGGAATGTTGGTAAGCACGAGCCTAATCCTTTTGACATATAGCTTCTCTCCCACAAAGCCAGCTTCTTCTCTATTTTCGTCAACATAAGGTCCTGTATAGAAACATCTTAAACTTTCTAGTTTTATTTCCAAAAAAACACATCTTAAGCATCTGAAACTAATCACAATTTAGGTTAAAAAACATAAATTAAATCATAATGAATTAAATAATAAAATAAATCCCTAAATAGCATGGCAGCTGCTACAAGCCAACAAATTGTCTAAAAACTCTACCAATATAAAATCTAAAAGAAAAGATTATATCCCGTTTGGAAAAAAGTAATAAAATATGTGTGAGAATAAGATGAAGATAAGACACAAGATATGGAAGGACATATGAACATACTTTGCAGGGCAACTTGATTTCAGCACTAATCCTTTAGTTATCAATTTTGTCATGCAGTTCCATCCAGTATACCAGTCTCTAGCGGAGATTCCAAATTGCACAGGTTTCCCTTTTCCTTTTTCTGACCTAACAGCACATTAAATTCAATTTCAAAATCATCAATCAGCAGCTAGGAGAATTTAAGACATGAGAAACAAATGCAAACATATTAAAGATCAACGTACGCAATTGAAGCCCGAGAAAGCCCACTTGCTTCAGCTGCATCAATAAGCTCTTGCTTACGCATAAATTCCTTTCCATTCAAAGTTTCCCTTAAAACATTTAAGTATATTTAGCTAAAGATTATACAAAATATTACAATTTGGTACATATATTAGATATATAACTTACCTGTACAAGGAAATCAATAATGCATATGCAACAGAGTTTTTTTGGGGTATGTATCGTTTGGTTCCTTTGGTTTTTTTACCTAAACATGAGAGATGAAAACTTGAAAGGGCGCTCAACAGATATTGCATACTGATCAATACATATAAAATTGCAATGCAACAAATAAGAAGTACCCTTTTTGGTTATATCTTCTGATTCAGAACTTCCAGAACCAGTATCAAAATGCCCTCGCATCAGCTTTAAAATCCACTTCCCGACACCCCTGTATATCCAATTTGAACTAAATTACCCCAAGGAAAATAGCAGAACTGAAGGAAAGAAAAACTCCCGGTGCAAAGAAAACTAAGGAACTCTGAGATCAATACACAGTAAACGACTCATCCAAACAAGAATATGCATGGTCACCATGCTCTTTTTCTCTTTCCCATGTTTTCTTACCTCAAAGGCAAGGATTATTCACAACTACACTTATCAGATTATCAGCTATGAGCCAACTACATCTGACTTTGGACCCGTACATTTCTTGGCTTTACCCAAAACAATTTTGGGCACATAAAAATATGTACTTTATTTTCCAATAAAACACATTGTTGAAGAGCTTAATTACAAAAGAAAAAAACTCACCATTTCCAGCAAAGGTTTTAGTTGGGCTTAATTACAAAAAGGAAAAAAAAAAAACAAAAACAAATACCCATTACACACACCAACAATAATGTGCTGAACCGAGTAGCCAAAACGAGTGAACAAACAAATGCATAAGCAAAGACGTAAACTTTCATGTGATAATGACCCAAAGAAAAGGCAAGACCTTTTTGTCTTCCCAGAAAATGAAAACTATCTAGCAAACAAACACAAAGACACACTCTCAACATGACACATAAACAAATTTCATGTATATACAACAGTACTTGATGTGCGAGAGGTCTTTCAGAGTTTTTATCGGATTAGGCTCATCGCAAACATTCTTATAAGCCTTAGCCAGTGTCTGTTCAATATTCTCTGATAACCCTTTTGGTTTCTCGGCCAATTCTTGCTTCTTCTGCAACATGTACTTTGCCAATTCTTCGTTTTCCGAACACAAGACGCGCCTATTTTCATCCATTGCTTAAAATTTCTCAATCTGGGTGTTACTAGACTTGCATTTCTCGATTCCTTCCGGGCTTTCTAGTGTAGAGAGAAAAATCTTGTCTAGGGTTTCGAGAGATCGAACGCAGGGAACTAGAACTCGCGCCAGGTTTTGCTGAATCACTCCAGTTTGAAAATGGTCATCTAAACCCTTCTCCTCAGTTTGCTTGTTCGCGAAGACGAATTTGCCCACGAACAGTTGGGGCTTTTTCGTAATTATACATGCCGGGTTTGGGTGGTCCAACTTAGCTCATGAGCCCGGTCCAACTGGGCCGGGTTTGGGTTTGATTTGAACGGTATACTTGGACTAGGTCGGTCAAACCTAGATTCATCATTTTTTAATTTCTTTAAACTTTATTAAATTTTAAAATATTTAAATATTGTTAATAAATTTGTAATAATTTAATATGATCTCTCTTATGTAGAAAAAAAAAATACTAGTCATCCAATAAAATCGTTATCTACCACAAGTTGGTGTCTCCGTTACGATACATGCTGATTATGATAATTTTTTCCTCTTTAAGAATGTGAGTAGCTTTGAAGTATTGATCTATGTCCTAAATAAAATTTTAGTTCTTTGATACTTTTGTTGCTGTTGAGGGACTTAAGATCAGAGATTTTTATTTTATGAGATATTTTACTCTTACGAAAAAAAAATTGGACAACTCTTTTAAACAGAGTCCCGTCCTCTAATAGGGTATGATTCTTACTTCTCACGATATCAGCAAGTTAAGAACATAATAGAGAAGTTTTTCTAACTTCTCTTAGTTGGAGGCTTTATTCTCCACCACTTTCTTCTATAAGGGTTCTCCTATTTTATAGAAGAAGTCAAGTTTTTCTATTATAAAAATGAGTCTCCTTAAGGGATACACCCACCATCAATTCTACCTTACTAGTTTTTTCCTGCATTACTGTTATCTCAACAGAACCAAACATTGTTAATTACTAACCTAGTTTTATTATCAATTTTCATGGGATCGAGGTTCTGTAGTTTTAATGTTAACTCTTGTGATGATATTATCATTGTCTCAATGACAATCTCGACCTATTTCAATGTATGAGAGATATTATAGTATTAAGTATACAAATATAAATTAGAGTAGAACACATTTGATTTGCAAGAATTACAATGGCCTAGTTTCATTAGGTAATTCTCAGAAATCACTCGTAGAATGTCCTGACACTTTCTGTCAAAATACTGAAAATAAGCTTTAATTATAATGTTTGAAATAAAGCAAAATATCACCTATCTAGATAACTGTGCCATTGTTTGTTCTCTAACTAAGTTTATGCGTCATGCATTTAAAAAATTATATCCAACATGAGCCAAGAACCTTTTAAGCTCAAGTAACTACCAAAAACCACTTAATCTTATCTAGCTAAGCCATAGTTATGTCAGCATGCCAACATGTCCATGACACTTTATTATCTAATGTCACATCATAAATCTAAAGAGTTTCGTAGGCATCAACATCATCTAGTTCACAACTGATTTCTGCATACATGCCTTGGTCAACTATTATGCTTGTCGAGCTCCTCGCATGCTCATTATGTCCGATATGTATTCATATGCTCTGGTAACACTGTTCTTTGTACATGTTGTGCACAACATGTGCTCACTTGTGCTATTGGCCCTACTTCGTGCATAATGCATACTCATGTGTGTCCGCAACTTGCTACCTCGAGTGTTCACCATAATTAAAGAGACCTACTTATCTAGAATTAACACCCTTTTAGGATTAGTAAACTATCGAACATCATTTAATATGATTTAACCAAGTAAGAGCTATGTTAACATGTTAACATGTCCATGTTAGCCTATTATCTAACACCATATCACAAATCTAAAAAGTTCCATAAACATCTTTGTTGCTTGACGTCCAATTGATTCTTACTTGTGCCCTTTGGCTAATTGGTGAGCTCGCTCAGCTCTTCATGCATATACTGTGCTTGATATGTGTCTACGAGCATTGATAACACTACTTCCTGTGTACACTACACGCATGTGCTCGCGTGTGCTACTAACCCTATTCTACTCGCAACACATGCTCATGTGTGCCCACAACCTATTATACACCCCTCGAGTATTAGCCATAACTAGAGGGGTCTGTTTGTCTTGACATCTCACAGCGCAATCGTTGACATGTGCTCCATCGTAATGCTTACAAAGCGTAACATGTTGTCACACGCTCATCAATTATAATATCTCTTAATGCAAATGTTCATCACTTGCATGTCATATGCTCAACATTGCTCCTATCACATCACTATATGCATGCTCGTGCATACTAGTATCGTGTTGTTCAAACGCATATGCGTTTGAACAACACGATACTATATGCGTTGTACCTTACTTATTGACATCTATTTGTGGATGCATCACAATTGCTAAGGCTTGTACATACAACTAGTGTTATATGCTAGCGCTTTCAGCCAGTGTTGTATTCCTATACACACGACCTTATAGTGCACATCAAATAGATGTTTCAGATAACTCAATTCCACTTTCGTGTCGCTCTTAGTTGCATGTAATGCTGAAAACATCTTTCATGATTATCAAATATTATAGATTTGACACTTAACCAATAAGTATCAAATAACTCAGTAAATTGCAAGTACTCTACTGACAACATTTGACATTAAGTGATAACTATAGAATCTCTTCACCATCATCATTTCAAGATGCTTACAACCAATACTTACAACTATGTTGTTGAATAAGGATTACATAAGATTAACAATTAGAGCTTGATTGGATGAATTGTATAATAGTTCATTAATATTGGATATGGTTCGGTACGTGCAAAATTTATTAATGTTCAAATTTAATTATATTTGGATGATCATCTATTAATATCTGATAGTATCAGCTGTTTTTATTTAAATTGACAGTATGATATGACTGTATATTTGAACAAATTATCTATTTTACTCATATTTTATTTTATATATTAATAAATATGTATAAATACAATAAAATTGATATAATTAAATAAATTATATACATATATATATATATAATTAAAAATATAAATACATAAATTTAATTGAATATATTTATATATATATATAAATATAAATACATATATAGATATATAAATTTATTATATATATATATAATTAAATATATAAATATATATAAATTCAATAAAATTAAACAAATAGAAGTTAGAGATGAAGATGGTCTGCGGTGTGCGGCTCAGCGTCAGGTTTAGAAGAAAAAGAAGAATAAATCCTAAATATGTTAAAGAAGAAAAATGATAAAATAAAAAGTAAATTAATAAATAAATTTTTTTTTTAAGGTATAATAAAAAAAAAAAAATCAAATTATCATAAAATTATCGTGGTTTGAAAAAATAATTAAAATTATAATTCAATCACAAAAAATTTATATTATATATTTTAAAATATAAATAAATATATTTTATTATTATTGAACTATCTTCCAAATAATGGGAATAAGTCATAATATTCTTGCAGCAAACAGATTAGATGGGTAGTGACGTGAATGAAAGAGAGCCTTTCTCAATCTCTCCTCTGATTTCTTTGTTTTCAGTCTTTCTTTAACAATTGAATTGAAATTAACATACATATAGTGTCTTAAACCTCTGTTAAGAGGGAAGGGTACGGAGGATCTGGTGCGAGAAAACAGGACAAGAGAGAGCTGAGGACAAAGGAGAGATCTTTGGGCATTTTGAGAGGAAATCGGATAGTTTTAGTGGGGCTTTCCGTTCGGGTCTTTGGGGAACGAAGAGTATGAATCAGAGAGAAGGAATTAGAGCTTGGAAAGTCTTCTTCGCGGGTAATTTTCTTGGTCAAAAAACGAGCAGAGTTAGCGGTTCTTTAGGATTCACAAAAGGGTATTGCTTAATCTCTTTTTCCATTTGCTTTGTGTTTATCTATATCTATGTCTATATATATATTAAACTGAACCTGAGTATCAATGGTGTTGTAATTTGACACAAATGATTGAATGAAATCATACTCTTCTGGATATTGGTTCCTCTATATTTGGTTTATATTTTCTGAGTTTGTTGTAGTTATGAATATATCTGTCATCCATGTTTTCCTTCAGTTAGTATAACTTCATCTCATTCTTCTTTATAGAGATTTCATACCCATTTTAGTTGTGTTCTTCTTCATAGTCTAGTTTAGCTCTGCGTTATTTCACTTTCTGCATCTGTCTTGTTGGATTTTGGTTCCCATGGCAGCTACGGGGATTTCTTAGAGTTATACAGGTTCTTTTGCTTGTAAGCTACTGCGTTGGTTAGAGAAGAGCTACTTGAATCTTTCTTGGTAAACATCTTAAGGAAATCTTCATGTCTAGTTGAAGTTGTGTTTGCAATCCTCTCCCCTTTATATCCCTTCATGTTTAGCTCTATTGTTTTTGAATGCTTATTCAGTGTTTCTTTCTTTTTACTTTATCTGAGACTGTTTGATGCTGCTCTAGTAAATTTTTATATTTGTTTCCTGTCTTGACTCTACTGCCATTGTACTATGTTTTTATTTATGTTGTTCGGCAGTTTGAAGTAAAAGGGCTAAATTTGTTCAGCAGATTAAATAGGATATATTTATCCCATTAGAAATGAGCGAAACAGCTGTTTGATTGCTGGCTATGAATGTTTATCCTTTTAAGATTTGGTCGTGAGTTTTAGTATGAAACATATCTATTCTTATGCTTGATTCTATACCTACTTTTGTTTTAAGGAACGGTGTTATTAGGCTGCTTTTATGTTAAAAATCTGGCATATATAAGCTGTTTGCTCGTTGTCTATGAATGTTTTATGCTTTTAGAATTTGGTAACAAGATTTATTGCGATTGTATTTACTTTTATGCTTGATTTGGTACCTACTTTTGTTTTGAGGAACAGTGTCATTTAAGCTGCTTTTATGTTTACAATAGGTCATTGTGTTGAAAGCCTGTCAAATGCAGGCACAAAATGAGGTTTTTGAACTAAAGCTCCTACTTTGGTTGATTTTAGGTTGTTTTTTCCATTTTTGTTAATTCTTGGTTATGTTATTAGTTCTGTTCAATTTTAAACAGAATAATTTTAGATGAAACTGACATTGGTGTTGTCGTGGACCAACTTATTGGGATGTAAATGGGTGGTACCCTCTTGGTACCAATGAATTTACAATACTTTTATTTAAAAAAAAATCAAAACTTTAGCTGAAACTAATTGGTCTATATCACATGAAGAATGTCTCGCACTTCATTCAGGACTATCCTTTGAACATAATTTTTTCTAAAATTGTCTACAGTTTGCTTCAGTGCCTGATTCAACTCTTAATAAGATCATTGGTGAGTTCCTCATAGGGTTTGACACAGATTGTGCTTCTTAAAATCTGTTCACCGTCGTGTCCTACAGTTAATATACCTCTGTATACTCATTGAGTTTGTGGTTGGTGGATTGGTTCTATATTGAATTGACTTAAGAAATTTGCTTGGGTTAGCAATGAGTTTATTTAATGTGAGTATAATAGGTAATTGCTTCCTTTGATGAATATGGGTATAGGAGATAATTCTATTCTCGTTCCTGTTTCGTGAATTGTTGTGTGACATATGGGTTTCACTTGTTTATAATGGTTTCCATTTTCCATTTTCTCTCTTTATGTATTGATTGATAAAAGAAATGATAATAATATAGATGATGTGATGATTCGTTTTCTTCTGGGTCAGATGACCTTTCAAGGTACCAAAAGCTTAAAATATTTATTATGATTTTGATAGAGGAAGAACTTATAACCTGGACAAATTTATAAGTTTTTGCACTCTCTCATAAGCTGGTGGGTTGGAGACCTCATTTTTCAGGAGTACTACCTTGAATAAGGATTGACGAGACAAGAGTTAAACTTGATTTCATTTCAAGTGTTAAAGCATTGTTTATTGTCTTTTTCATTACTTAGTAAATTAAAACGAAAACATATAGTACGTATTTGAGTAAACAGATAAACCACTTATTTGGTAAATAAGCTTATATAACTTACAAGCTGGTGAAGAATATGGGCACTCATTTTTTTAAGTGAAGCAAAAATCAGAGTTTGATCCTTGTTGAACAAACTGTATTACTGCTTGCTTTCAATATTGAGTGGTTAGGATTTCCTGATTATACTCTTTTTGATTTATACCAGATAATTGATGATTTTAAAGTCACTCAGACTCTTCAAATTTGAGAACCAACCTGTTTGAGCCACAACTCAACAGTGTTATTGGTAAGCCCATGTATGCCGAAAGAAGATGGACCTAAAAGCGTTCTGATGGCTACGACCAATAGATGAGAAGTTGCCAAGTCATTTAAAACAGGCAACGGGAAGTGCATTTGCCAATTGACATTTATATCATAACTGAGCAGCTTCAAAACCTAAGGCTAGCAGAATCACGCTATCTTGATTCTTCTTTTTATGAAAATGGAGTCGTTGTTATCGTCTTCTCAAAAATATTCTCACCATGAGGATGATGATAAGTTCTTGTCAAGAGTATTTTCACTATCAATCAAGAGGCAGTCTTGTCCAATATGCTTAGAAATTATCCACAAACATAGAGCTGCAGTGATCGCAGTGTGCAAACATGCTTACTGCTTAGATTGCATTTGCAAATGGAGCAATCTGAAGAGGAATTGCCCCCTCTGCAATAAGCACTTTGATTCTTGGTTCTATTATTCAAATAGTTCATCAAAGAGGTTTCTCAAGGAGCAATTACCACCTCTATGCAAGGGCAAAATGGATGTCAGTTTAGAATCTAGGCCCATCGTCCATGATACTCGAAGGTGAGACTCTTGATTTGTATGCAACCTTTGCGAGAGTGTTAACTTTTTTCTTCTTTTGATTGGATTTCAGTTTTCATTTTCTTTTGTGTCTATTTGATAGAGTCATTCAAAGAACAAGAGAAGAATTGCATAGTGGTGGATGGAGATCAAGGCCTTTGCCTTGGCGCCGGTCCTTTGGCCGGCCAGGGTCAGTGCCACCTCATGTTATTGATGAAAGAAAGCTTCAATGGCGTGCCAGGTACTTTCTGCATGGATTATTTTTCTTTTAGTCAGCAATCTTTAGATTTATTTCCTGGTATGAATTTTTTCTTCTCAATAATTAATTATTACTCTTGTACAGCGTGTATAGGAAAGGCTTACAAGCTGTCCCTTTATCTTCCAGGAATTGCCTTGACCAAGTACGTTTATCTAATTTATGTTCCCACCTTCTTGTAGTTAACTTGAAATTTTATAATCCTTTTAAAGATTATTCTTCTTACTTTTCAAATTCTCACTTCTGAACATCGTAGAATACTTCGTGGAACGATTCTGAGAGAGAAAGAATGTTACGGAGAATAGAACCGTGGATTCGGAGAGAACTCCAGGCGATCCTCGGGGACCCAGATCCGACAATTATTGTTCATGTTGCGTCTTCGGTTCTCATTACAATCCTTGAAAGAAAGGGTATCGTCAACTCAGATCAGACAAGTGTTGAAGATGACTTGTTTGGGTCTTTACGACAATTTTTGCACAATCAAACCAACATGTTTTTGCACGAGCTAAGGTATTTACAGATTCTAATAATGCTATTCATGGAGTCATCAAATCATTCTGGCATTTTGCCTGTTTCTATCAAGGTCTAAATTTTATTGTCTTTTAGTTTCATTTACCTATTTCGCCTTGGTATCCGAGAAAATTTCATAGTAATTTTCTGCTTGTCATGAACTCATGACTATAATCAAACTGAAACTGAAAAAACACAAAAATTTCAGATGTTTTGCAGAAAGTTCACTTACCATGGAAGCTTACGACTCAGTGGTTGATTATAAACAACTCTTGTCTCATTGGGAGCTCGACTCGTCGGGAGCTCAATAAACCAGTTCTTTCGAAATTGGTATACGTAAGCTGTCTGATCGAGAGATGTAATTATAAATTGACTAGATTGTAATAAATGTTAAATTTTAGATATTAATACATTAATTTATTTTTTAATATATTATGTTTTTTTAATAATTTACATTAGTAATTATTAGTAATATTTTTATTTTAATTTTTTAACGTTTTTTATATATTATATAATTAATTATTTGGCATTTTATCAGTATTCAGTCCAGAAATTTCTTCAGAAAAATCTTCCATCATTCACTAATAAACAAATAAAAGGAAAATAAAAATATCTAAACAGCAACTTCCTTACCACCGTCCGATCGTCAAACATTAATATCAACCGTCGGATTTCATCTTAGCCTCATCGACACTGTTAACCGACAAATGTCTGTTCCTTTAACTGGCTTACCGGCTACTAACCCGTTATATAATAGAAGCTTCGGGCGCTCCCCTCCGCCAAACAAAACCCGTCCATAGCAAAACCTCAGGTTCGGATCCGAAGCAAAAGGACGTTCGGACTACCTTATCTATTATCCCTTCCTCACTTTGACTGAACTCGACTCACTGTTGACCAACCGGAGAATCAACGCAAACGGTAAAGCTCGATCTTTTCCTCGGATCGTGTTAATTTCTGATTTAGTTCCTTAAATTTATATAATCTGCTTTTCATTTCGTTTGTTCTGAACTTTAATGATGGTCATTTTTGATTAAATAAGTTACTCTCGTGGTAGCATGAACATGTGAGAAGCACGCATTTATTTAGGTATTTTGAGTAGTAATCTTGTGATTTCTGGTTCGTTGAAGGTAAAAATCGACATTATCTAATTAATTTGTTTGTTAAGATCATTTTCGCGGCGGATTGCAGATTGTTGAGTTATAGTAAAATTCGAGGAATTAGGTATAGTTAATGTAAAGAAATGGCAATGGTGGAGGGAAGAGTGTGCAGGTTGAATCCCAATGCGCCGATGTTTATACCGGCGGCATACCGGGAGGTGGAGGATTTCTCGCCCCAATGGTGGGAGCTGGTGAAAACGTGCAGATGGTTCCAGGATTATTGGGCGAGTCAACACCAGGATGATTGTTTTGAGGGGGAGGGTGATGATGTTGAAACGCAGTTTGAGGAGCTGGTGATGTGGTTTGAAGCTGAGGATGCAACTGGATCTGTGAATGTTGATGCCGTCAAACAAGGGGGGCTGCTTGATGGTAAAGTAGAGAACCATGATTTATCACAGTGAAAACTTTGTCAACATTCGTAGTGGTGATGTTTGTGCTTTTGTATGATTTCTTTGAATGATTGATTGTTGTTGATTCTGGTATATATGATATTTAAGTGTGTGGTATATATATATATATATTTTAAAAAAGTATTAGTAGTTTTCAAACTCTTTCATTTTCTAACAATATTTATGTATGCATATAAACATATTGGAGTATGTATCAAATAAATGATCATTTTCTTTCTTTACTGTTTGAAAATCGAGCTTAGCGAACTTGGTAACAGAAGTGAGTAAAAGCTTGTGCGAATATACTCAATTTCACTTTAGATAATGCTAATCATATAGAGTTTATCCTTATTATTCTGATATGCATATTAAAAATGTTAATCTTTAGTTCTAACTAATAATCTATCGGGTCGAATGCATTATGCTTGATTTGTTAAGCAATTGCATTTCAAATTCGGTAATGTATTGCACGAATGATTATCAGAACTGGTCTGTTCTGAAATTCTTGACTGGTGTGTTTTAAAGAATGTGAACTCATCTGGAGCTGGAAGGATTTTCGGAACTGTTGCGAACATTGTTAACTGTTTTGTTATGAAATTCTTGACTGGTGTCTTTTAAAGAATGTGAACTCATCCGGAGCTGCAAGGATTGTGAGAATTGCTCTGAAAATTCTTCACTGGCTTGTTATGAAATTCTTGACTGGTGTGCTTTAAAGAATGTAAACCCATCTGGAGCTGGAAGGGTCTCACATGCCATTATGGAAGCCATTGGCTCTTGTAGGATACAAAGAAATTAGCAATATGGAATACACGGAATTCTTAGCTAATCTGGAAATCATTTCAATAGTCTGTTTGATGTTGAGGGCAGTTCTCATAACTGATGCTAAAGCTCTGTTGAACCTCAAAACACCTAAATTTCCCAATGGAAGGAATCCTAATTGGTCTCTGAAGTACCCCAACAAGATAACCAAAGTGACTCATTAGATTCATAAGCCTCGTTGAAGGCGACCACCGGAGCATCTCCGGTCAAGTTTGGTGCAACATCAAACGTTAATCTTTCTCTAAGTTGGCATCTGTACATAGAATGTAGCAGTCTTTGATCTTGTGTTCTTCTTGTGTTTGTCTCTCGTGTGTAAATTCGGAAGAAGTTCATATTGGTCTTCCAAGTTTATCTCTACTAATTATCCTTAGTTCTTAAAGGCCTGAATGCTGAATCCTATCTGTGAAACTACATGTCTTGTTGGGAACTTATAATTTTTGTAATCATGTTATAAATTTAAATCAGAATCTTTCTGCTGAAACAAGCAAGATTCTTTCTCAAGATTATGACTTATTTGGTAGAAGGTAAAGGGTTCATTATTATATCTCTTGTCATGATAATTATATGATTTTTTTAAAAAATTATTTGAGCTCCAATATGAATATAGTAAAATTTTATTTTATAATCACAATACAAATATAGGTAATTGATTTATATTATTAAAACTAAAATAGTAGAGAAGCACCATGATTTGGTCTCCTCTCTCTCTCTCTCTATATATATATATATATGTCTCTCTCTCTCTCTCTATATGTCTCTCTCTCTCTCTATATGTCTCTCTCTCTCTCACGAGACCAAGACTCCTAACAGCTAAGACTCCACACATAAATAAATGACAAATGTAAAGAGAAAAAGCTCCATTGGTCCCCCATTTGTTTCTTTTTTCACGAGCCAGCTACATTTTTTTCAAAGTAGCCGTTACTCCTCTCACTACCCATTTAAATATACCCACCGATAATATAATATGTATATATTTTTATATATAAACTAACAAACAATTTTCTTTCTTTATTCCTCTTCTCCTTAAACAACGCTCCTCTCTCTCTCTCTTTCTGGTAACATCTATAAGTTTCCCTACAAAAGAATCCAAGAACATGGTCTTGACAATGTCTGCTTCTCTGCCAGAACCAACTCTCTCCACCCCATTGTTGTCCTCTCCAGAAACAAGTTCAAGAACCAGTAGTAGCCGCAGTGAAGAAGACCGATACAAACCCATCACTCCATTTGAGTTACTAGATATCAAGTCCCAATTTTCTTCCCTAACCTTATCTGGGTTCCACTCGTACCGATCCCTCGCAGTCCTTTCCGGCCACATCGGCTCAGTTTCCTGCTTGGCATTATGTGGGGAATTCATACTGAGTGCATCACAAGGCAAAGACATCATAGTCTGGCAACAGCCAGATTTGAGAATGTTCACAAAGTTTGGTCAAGGAGATGGATCTGTAAAAGCCCTTGTAACTGCTGGTAATAAGGTCTTCACTGCACATCAAGATAGTAGAATTAGGGTATGGAAAGTTTCACGAAAGTCAGAGAATGTGTTTAGGCTTGTTGATACACTTCCTACTACTAAGGATTATTTAGGGAAGTTTATGAAACAGAGGAATTATGTTCAAACAAGGCGGAATCACAAGAGATTATGGATTGAACACGCGGATAGTATTTCGTGTTTAACAGTTTACAAAGGACTGATTTACTCTGGTTCTTGGGATAAGACTCTTAAGGTGTGGAGAATATCAGATTTGAAGTGCTTGGAATCGATTAAAGCTCATGACGACGCAGTCAATGGATTGGTAGCTTGTAAGGGGATAATTTACTCAGCATCTGCAGATGGAAAGATCAAAGCTTGGGGAAAACAAGGGAATAAATCAAGCTCATCGAGCTCATCAAGCTCACATTCATTGAAAGGTATCTTGGAAGGACACAAAGATATTTCATTGAATTCTGTGGTTGTTTCAGAAGATGGGAAATGGGTCTATGGAGGAGGATCAGATGGGTTTGTGATGGGTTGGGAGGAAGTCATGAATGGTGAATATTTGAGTTGGAAATTGGTTTGTGAGATCAAATCACACCAGATGGCTGTTCTTTGTATGTGTTTGGTTGGAGAGAATTTGTGCAGTGGATCAGCTGATAAGACAATTGGGATATGGAAGAGAGATTTTGAAGGTAAGATTTTCAAAATTGGAGTTATAAATGGACATGAAGCTCCTGTCAAGTGTTTACAGGCATCGAATGATAATGTTGGTGGTGGGTTCTTGCTGTATAGTGGAGGTCTTGATAAAAGTCTGAGAGTCTGGTGGGTTTCCAAACACAGAAATTCTGCACAAGAAAATAAAGAAGAAAACTCAATTGTCTTGGCTTAAAAGGATTATTCTTCATGGTTTTGATACAGGAGGGTGAAGCACTGATTCCTTTTTAATGTGTTTGCAGTGCTTTTGTGGTCATTTTTTTTTTTTTGAGTTTTGATTCAGGTTTTTGAGGATGAGAGGAACAATTGTAGTTTGGAAATACTGGTTTGGGTTTTGGGTTTGAGTTATATCAGTGTATTTATATATATACACACACACACACACATTTATGTAGTGATTGTATTCAAGATTTGATTGTGGGGAGGTGGGGAAATGGGAGAGAAATTTAGGGGAAAACAGGGGATATATATATATATATATATATATAATAAGGGCTGTGTGAGATTCTTTTTTTTTAGTTAATGTTTTGTTGTTATATTTTACTTTCCATTCTTTTTATCAATTGTAATTAGAGATTTCAGAGATTTAATCAGTGAAGATAAAATAATAATACTATCTTTGTCAATCTCATGTTTGCTTAAGCTTTCTGCTGTTTGATCTTACTTATTCTTGGAATAACATTTATATGTATATATGTATATATATGTATATATATATATATATACATGGATTTGGGTACTGTTAGTTTTATTTGGGCTATATAAAAGTTGGGTTTAAAATGGACCACACTTAATGAGTCTATATTTAAAAAAGCAAAGCTTGGAAATATATATGCATATATATATATATATATATATATATTTATTAAAGACAAGGCAAAGCATTATGCTTGTTGGACCAGCAAGCTGTCTGCCAACAAACACTATTTTTTGACCTGTAGAAGAAAAAGAACACATACAACATTTCTATTTTTTTAAGGTTCCATTCATGTGAAGCAACATGTACATATTATCTATCTACTATATATATATATATATAAGACAAAAATTACACATGTCAAATTTTGAAAGATTACTTGGGTTGCCTGATAATATATATATATGTGCATATATATATATGTACACCCATCTTTCTTTGAAATAAATGATTTATTGACTGGTATAGAAGTGTTTATATATATTTATATATTTGTTAATGAAATGAGATTTTTCCTACTTTGTCTTTTTTGTAATGCGAAAGCTATCTTTCACTTCTCTTGTATCTGAAGCCACAAACTGCAAACAATAATATACAAATTAATTAGTCATACATACATTGATACACGCATATCTATATATACATATTGAAAAGAATAAGTTGGCGAGACGATATGAGATTATTTTAACAACCTCTAGTTTAAGTTCTTGTGCTGTTGCATGAGCTCTTAGGTAGCCGAACTCAGAAATCCTCACTAAGCTCCATTTCTCAGCCTGTTTGAACAAACTTTCACTTGATCAACACATACACACACACACATATATGTAATTTCTACTTGAAAAAGATGCACGTACAATTTTAGTTGTAATTTTTCACTTACGAGAGAGAATTTGTCGAGGGTGAAACCGGCCATACCGATAACTACTTGTACTGGTGCACTGTAATTGCTGTGATCATATGTGTCGATTCCGTTTTCATTTTTTTCAGGCATGGAGAAGCAATGACTTTCGTAAACTGAACAACTTCTTTCGTAGTTATGAACGTGTCCGAATAAAGCTAAATCAACCTAAAAATTTACTATTCATCATTAGATTTAGTTCATCTAAATATACAGTATAGTAATGTACTATCTCGAGCTCAAATACTATTAATCTAAAACTTTTTAAATTCAAACGAACAAGTTTCAAAAATTCAAACTCAAATTATTAGTAGTAGTATATGACTTAAATCGTTATACGAAAAACAAAAATAACTTACCTTGTTCTCCAATAGTAATGGTTCAACAACATCAACAAAGTTCTTATCCACATTTGATATTCCAATTCCAGTGCTGTACATGGGTCTATGCCTACATATATCAACAATAAATTTCTACCTTACAACTTAGAAACAAATCATTAGAAAGGAACTATATATATATGCCTTGATGATTTTGTACTTACCCTGTGAAAATTAGCCAAGGTGTTTTTGATCGATCGATCAAGGCCATGTCGTTTTTCATCCATTCGTACTGGAATTAATTTTAAGAATTGGGTATTTATTACAATTTACAAATTAATCATCAAAATTAATCATATACATTGAGTTTACCTGTTCTGAATTCTTTGACCAATTGTGTTCTGTTGAAATTACAGTGAAATGAACACCTGCTTGTTCTATGGAGTACCAAGGTTTATCTTTTTCTGGAGTTGGCATTTTAAAATATGTCTCATATGGAACTCCACACTCTCCTCCTGAGTCAAAATTTGTGTACAGTGACCCAGCTGAACCGATGTAATCTCTATCAATTCAAAACTTACAACTTAATTACAAAAATATTCTGTATATGCATGTAATTGCATTCGAAAAACGTAATTAACATATTTACTATCATTCGACGTAAAAATTATAATGGAGGTTACATTTCTTTAAAAGTTATCAACATTTGAATGTAATAATTTCACTGTATATAAACATAAAATATATCTATCTTATTAATGAATTTTAAGAAAGTTACCTCTCGTGATTTCCAATCGCAGCCATATAAGAAACTCGAGAAGCCACCGGATTTATTTGGTGAAGGAAGAAATCCCATTCAACCAAAAAGCCTGTTGCATAACTTACATCTCCAATGTGAAAAATGGAGTCTACACTTCCATTATTTACTTCATCAGTTATCGCTTTTATCACCGAGGGAGATCCTGGCTATCGTAATTAATTTTAAAAAAAATCGCGTTAATCATAATTTTTTCTTAAAACTTTATCTATCGAAGAATGATTAATCAATGTTTTTTTAACTAAGTGATCGAACTACTTTCTGCACAATAATTATATATTACCTGAATGTAATGTTCGGCTGAAGCGTCTCGAGGAGCTTTCCCCATATCACCAAATGCAACAAATTTGAGCTCTTGATCCAACAATCCACCAGCTGGTGGTGTTTTGAATTGGATTTCATCACTCCAACCCACAGAATCGCTGAACGTATACAGATTTTTATGCATATATGTATATTGCTTTGATTATATACTGTTTTGAATTAGATATAAGAGAATGTTTCAGTACCTTCCATATTTGTAGAAGTTGGTAGATGCAGGTTGAAGCCCTGTCATAACTGCTGTATGTATGTAACCTGGATCATGCCATCCAAAGTCCCTGGCTGGACTAGTTTGTAAACCTATACATTTATACATTTGATAGTGGGTGCATATAATTATATAAACCCAAAAAAAGAGCAAAAGCAATATGTAATGTTGGCATGTAAAGAGGTTTTTGGAAATGTTAGTGTATTTACACACACACACACATATATATATATGCTATTGAATATTAATAATTGTTAAAAATAATAATTTAAAAATTTTAATATGTCTAGACTTTTTATCTTATGATAGAATTAAGTTAAATTTAGATTATAAATATAATAATTAATATGTATTTTTTGAGTTTTTTTTTATATAATTTATGTATTAGGTTTTATATAATTCATGAATTAAATTTAATTATGATTCATTATTTAGAATTGTATTAGTACTTATATATACTCATGTCCTTTAAAATTTATAGTGACAAGCGTAAATTTAAAAATTAAGTCTTTCTGTTAATCTCTTATTTTTTTATATTAAATTTTTTTAAAAAATATACTTAGAATTAATCTATTTCTTAAAATTTTTTCTAACCGAATATCATAAAAAGTATTAGTTTGATTTGAATTTATAGTCCTTTTTTGAACTAAATATAATATAATGATATAAAATAAAATAAAATATAATAATATAAGAAGAAAACGTACCACTCATATCTTTTTGAGTGAAAGTAGTAACTTGTGATATTTCTGACTTGCCATCCCCGTATCGAACTTGTTGAGGCTCTTTATCTCCGCTAACCCATGTCAATCTCATCTACACCCAGTTAATGAACTCCTTTAATGAGATTAACATTTTAAAACTTTAAAAAAATTAAAATTTCTAACTTCTGACTCTAAAATATTGAAGATGAATTGAAATATATAGAATTTAAGATAAAAATATAATTATACCCTCATGAACTATATTTATATATATATATATGTACAAGGCAACAAATTTTATAATAATAGCAAGTGACTGGATTACTTACAGATGTTCCTGATGAATCACTACTTGAGAGATGACCGTACAAAGGTTGATTAGCGTTAGCGAAGTTAAGAGGATTTGACCTACTGAAAATGCAAGGTGTTGCAAATCCGCCACCAAAGAACACAAATTCAATGTCTGTTCTTATGTTGACGACATGAAACACTAAAGAACCACTGCATGTTTTGATCTGGCATTCTCCGTTCTTTTTGTATTTCTTGCATTCTTGCTTTTTGCAACTTAAATAATCTGGATCATTACTCATCAATTGTGCCTGCACAAATACGCAATTTCGATTTATGTATAATTTTAATCCACTATGATGTATTCTTCTTTTATTTCGAAATTTTTTCTGATCGATAAGTTACACTGTATATGAGATTAATGATTATATATATATATATATATACATATACATAAGAAAATTTCATATACATCAAAGATACTAACTAAGCTACACAGATTGCTTTTTACATAACATAATGAACTGATTATCCTTAAGAACTTTAAATTGATAGAAAATAATTCGAATCCAATTTATTTTTATATTTGAACTTACCATCTCACTCGTAAGTTTATCGGACTAAAAATATAGATTAAGTATTAGCTTACAAATCTTAATAAAATAATAAAAAATAGAGCAATCAAAATTCATTAGTCTCCTTGATTTTATTCCATACATGTAATGTAGCTTATACGTAACCTACCCTAATAAGAAACTATATAAATATCTATATATACACCATATATGTAATGTAGATTTAGACTAAAATTGGCTATAGATGTACCCTAATAGATGAAATACTTATAACATCTACGGTACATATATTTATATACCATATATGTTTGTAACATATATTTGCAATTGTATTTTTATTATATATATATATATATACATGCATGTGTATACATACAGATTGGATCAATATTGTTTTGAAAGATAAGGGAACTTTATTAACGAGAAACGGTTATACAAACCACCAACCAAGATAAAAAGTCCATATAGCCTACACGCATATTAAAGGCATATATAGTGTGTGCATGTATATATATATATATATATATAAATTAGTTTTTCGAAGACACGCTATGTATGTATTTCTTTTATTTATGGAAATATATAATTGATAATTAATGATATTAAATATATTTGGTATATTTTTTTGAATTTTTTAAAAAATTATATAAAAATTTAAGTAAAAATCATAAAAATTATATTTTTTTGAATATTATAATATATGTTGATTAAAATACTATCAATTACAATATACAATAAATGAAAATACCATATATAAAGTATAAATGTAACTATAAGTTTAATATGATATGATTTACACCAAACTATACATACATATACATATATATATATATAGATATTTATATTTATTATCCCGCCAGCATAAATAGTAAGTATCGATAAGTCACAACATGCCTAATTAATACATATTTATTATGCTGCCTAATAATATGTTTGAGTCTTCTCAATATTACCTTAAACAACAATGTATCTTCTGTCCATCTTGCATAATATATATATATATATATATATATATATACATGTATATCTTAAATAATATATTAATTGATCATATTCTAACCCGTTTTCTCATGTACTCGTAAGTAATTTATTGAACTGATTATTGCAAAAACTTGAAAAAAAAAGTATAATTAATTATTTATATTTTAACAAATTTCAATCAAATATAAAATTATTGTACCGAAAGTATGAATTATATATAAATCTAATAAATCTTGTGCAAGTTAATTTTTTTTTTTACAAAAAATAGAAATTGGACTATTAGGATAAGATATAATTATAATATCATCTTAAGTAATTGTGTGAATCGATTGTTTTAATAAACTTAAATTACGAAAAAATATTTTGCCGTATATTTTTAAGTAATTGATGAAATCGATTATTTCAAAAATTTGAACTAATAGGACAGGAATGAGTAGATTATTTCAAAAACGTAAATTATTAAAAAATAACTCGATCAATTATTTAAATTCTAATACACACCAATTCACAATGTCGAAAGTGTGAATTAAATATATATATTTTAAATTTTGTGCAAAATTAAGTTTTTAAAATAGAAATAAAAAAATCGCGATAAAAATAATAATATTATCTTAAATAATAAATTAAATTGATTATTTCAAAAATTTAAATTTATCGTTAATTACGTTTATATATATATATATATATATATATATATATATATATAGTCTATTAAAATTTTGGAATAATAATCCATCCCTAAATTATAAGTCATTGGAAAATTAGTGGGTATAACTAAATTTCCAATCAAACAAGCATGCATTAGGTAATTCACACCATGTTCATGGAGGTCCCTAGTTATCCATTTGGCAAGGATGAAAACAAAATTTAAAACCAGAAAGTTAGAAAGAAAAACAAGAAAAGAAGTAGGATATATATGTATATACACATGTACGTACTTACATATATATATATATATGTGTGTGTGTGTGTGTGTCAGAAATTATTACCTTGACCGGATAGTGACAAAGGAGAGGAAGATTACTGAAATCACCAGTCTGTAAATAGAAAGCTCCGTTTAAAGGACACGCCGACACACTGCAATTCATTTCTTAATCTGTTTAATTATATAGTACATATACATATACATACATATATATATATATATATAAAGGGTGAAGTATAGTCTTCTTGATTTGACGATACAGATTTTCTGAAAATCTGATAAACCCATAAGGGGTGTATGGTTATATATATATATATATATATGTATATATATATATAAGGGGTGATGGTTTCGTATATACATATACATATATAAACGGTAAAGTTTAGTACTTTTTGATTTGTTGATATAGATTTTCTGCAAATCTGATAAGCCCATAAGAGGTGTATAGTTTCATATATATATAAGGAATGTATGGTTTCATATATAAAACATATATATATATATCTTACTCTGAAGAAGAAGGTGAAATCATGGCAACCCAATGATCTGCCGCCGGTTGCAAAACGCCGGTGACATTAACGGTGACAAACTCTTCATCGGAGAGAGAACCAGATTTAGCTGAAGTAACATTGATTTGGAGATACGGACTGGGATTAGAACAATCCCGCAAAGCTCTTCGATTTACCAGACGAAAATCAGAAATTGCAGTCGAGTTTCTGTGCTGGTTCGCTGACTTAGCAACCAAAGGGTGCAGCATAAACGAAGAACAAGAAGAAAGAGAAGAAAGGAGAAAGAAGATGATGATGATGATGATGGAACATGATTTGAAACAACCAAAAGGTAATTTACCCATATGATGGATCATCAAATAAGACACTAATTATAGATACTGAGAAATTTTTATGTGTATATACATAAATATATATATATATATATATGTATGAATGGCCGGGAGGTTACGAAGAAGATGACGATGATGACGGAAAGTGATAAGAAACCAAGGGATAATTTACCAATATGGTGGATAATCAAATAAGACAGTAATTACAGATCGTATCGAGAAAGTTGTGTACATATGTATGTATATATATATGTATATATATATACATATATATAAAACACGTATTTGCACGTCCGGGAGGAGAATTAAGAAGTTCTTGAGGCTGGTGAGAGTTTTAAAAATAGTGTTAAAATAATTTTTTAATAAAAATAATATATTCAAAAGTTATTATTTTTAATTCTAATAGTAAATTCAATTTAATTTATGTATTTATTATTTATTTATCAAAATTTTAGGTGAAATATCATCTTCAAGAATTGATTTAGAAACTTTAAGCAAAACCAAATAAAAATCTAAAATTTATATTTAGAAAAGAACATATATATATATATATATAGTAACTAATAGTATTATATAAATGCATGATAAACTATTCAAGAATAGAAGCATATAATCTTTTAGTATCTATATATATATACACACACTACCCAAAAATGGATGCATATATAAATATTTTGTATATTTTTTGCTAATATTTGTTTTGTGAAAAAAAATATATTTTTAAAGATATTTTAAATTTTAGAAGAAACATAATTATATTTAGAAATAATACAATAAATAAAATCAATATATCAAAGAGATTTTAACCCGATTTCAAGATATTATAAATGCTAAAAATACTCTAAAATTAAAGTAGGAAACAAAATGGTATGAACTAAAAGTAACACGTACAAGTTTCAAAATAATATAGTTGTAATTACTATTAATCCACCAAAATATATATAACAGATAAGTTAAAATATAAAAAATAAAGTTGTATTCAGAAATCATACAGTTAAAAATATAGAATTATTTCACCAAATTTGAAGATGATATTATTGAAATTAGTCAAAAAATAATTTTAAAATTCTAACTGAAAACGTCATAAACGTATCCAAATATAGAAATAAGATATCTTAAACTCAAAACAACATATTAAAAATAATAATGAACTTTAAATATATAATGGTGATTAACATTGATCAACTTCTACAATAGCCTTTTGGCGATATATATGTTAAATGAAGATCATATTATCAAATGGATATCGGTACTATACTAAATGTTGGTTCTCTTTTATTTATATATACAGATGTATTCGTTTCATTTTCAAACATAGTATTTTTAAATTAAGTATTCTTTTGTGATTATTTTATTTCCACGAATGATAATAGTTTAGTAAAATACCGTATTGAACAAAATTATCTTTTTTAGAAACCAATCAATAGTTGTCTTATTTTTATGATTATTTTTTTAATTTTTTTTGCTCGTAACGGTTCAACTTTCGCTAATGTTGTCTTGTTTTCACTAACAGACAATATTTTTATCGAAATATCAGTAACCAACTAATGTAATATGTGTAAGTTATTAAAAACATGTTAAAACTTGAAGTAAAATTATATCTCTAGCACCTTTAAATATAAAATACTATTAAATTACATCCTATAAATAAGATTTCGAGTCAAATTTTTATGTACCAGATACAGCTCTCTTATATCTTTTTAACAAGTACATATAAATGAATGAAATAATTATTTTATTATTAATTTATTTAGACGAATAAATTATATATGTTATAAAATAATTTTTTTTTGTATGTCGTGTAAGTAATTGTGAAGGAAACAAAGAATCATACATTAGTTTTAGAATTAATTACATGTTAATTATCTTTAAACTTTTAATTAAGACATAGTTCCACCCTTATATTTTATGTGATTAATTATTTTTTTTCCCTCACTAAACTAGTTTAAGCTAATTTTTTTTTTTTTTCAAATAATCCAAAGGTGATGTAATAAATGAGTCATCTTCTATCTACATTTGTCTCTTAGCACAACCTCCTTGTCTCATTGTCCTTAATATAAAGAAGAAAGTACCAAGTGGTTGGTGTATGGCTTGGAAAATAACAACAAATAGTGGATTTGGAAGCACATATAAAAGTTCTCCTTGCAATTCCCACTATCACCCACTAAGAAACAATCAATATTGTTGCTTTGCTTTGTTAGGGCATGTTTGGATATATACTGTATTCCCAATATAATACCAAGTTTTAGCCAGCTCTTATTCCCATCCACTTCACTTACAGACAAACAAAGATGTCAACTTTAAACAAAATCTTTTAGAGACAAGCAGACTGCTATCAATGGACACCAAGGAATTCCATATTCCTCTGCAAATCCCTCCTCCCAAACGACAACAAATTGATGCAGACAAAACCAACCTCTTGTTTTATCACCAAAGCAGCCATGGAAATGCCTTTCAAGTTTACACCTTTATTTTCAATGACTCTATACCTCAAACCCTGCACTTCAACCGCTTTGATGGATTAAGGGATTCTCTGTGTCTGCAAGACTTGAACTTTTTTTTATGGGTTTTTGATGAATTTCAAAACCCAGTTGGAGATTCTAACTTAGTTGTGTGTTTTGATAAGGAATTCGACTTTTCTGGGTAATATTCCTTGTCTCTCTTTCTCACTTTTCTTCTTTTAGTTGCTTGAAGTCTATAGATGTTTGGGACAGTGGATTACCCCAGTTGAGATTTCTTTGTTTATTTTTGTGTAGGAAGTTAATTATTCTCTGCTTTTTTGGTTGTAAGGTTCTTCTCCCTTTTGCTCATGTTTGGTGGCTCAGGAACTTTTTAAGCATAATACATGTGAAATACTTATGGTTGATTAACATTGAAAGTTCTTTCCTTTCATGGTTTGATTCTCTTTCCTGCTCTGTTTAGTTTGTGGGAGGAGTTTTGGGAACAGCATAAATTGAGTTTCCTAATATAAATTTCTACCAAAGAAAGAAAATCTTAGTTGTTTTAGTTTCTCAGCTCCATATAATTTTTTGATTTGACAGGCTTGAATTCTTAGGTGATAGTCACAACAGACATGGAAAAATGGAAAAATGTTCATGTTATATTTTCTCTCTTCCTCAGCCAACAAAAAAAAAAAAAGATTGGTCTTTTAAATCTTCTTTGACTTGTAAATCTCTTCACTATCACTGATATAGCTATACTGTGAGATTTGGATGTCGGAAACTTGCTATGCTGCTATTGTAGATTGATATAAATGAAACTAAAAGAAACCATAACTTAACAGGCCTAATTTTTTCTTCTTAAGCTAGTTGTCTCTCGATTTAATATGATTCGTTGGCTCTTCGGAAATCAAATGGTCTAAAGATAATAATTCTTTTGGCTCGTGGTCGGTTTGGTAATTGAGTTCTGTGTGGATGCTATCAAGTTAAGGTGTCAAAGTTACTTGTGGCATATAAGGAGGTGGGATAGAATCTTGTTATATACCCATATAACAAGGTGTACAAGTATTGTTGATTGATTAGCATTGTTTCTTGTCTGATTCTAAATGCTATTCCTATGATTCTCAGATTCTCATTTCAGGACATATAGTTCAGATTTTGAAGTTGATGGAAGGAATGGGTCAAGAGGAGGGATCATCTTCTGTAACTTCTTCACCACTTCAGTTCTTCTCCATGATGTCACTGTCACCTGGTATTGGCTCACCGTACCCTTGGCTGCGGGAACTGAAGTCAGAAGATAGGGGCTTATGTTTGATTCATCTTCTTGTTGCTTGTGCCAATCACGTGGCCGCTAATAACATTGAGAATGCAAATATTGGCCTTGAGCAAATTTCCCACCTTGCATCTTCTGATGGTGATACCATGCAACGGATTGCTGCTTACTTCACTGAGGCTTTTGCTGATAGGATGCTCAAAGGATGGCCCGGTCTGCACAAAGCCCTTAATTCGACGAAAATAATATCTATATATGAGAAAATTCTTGTTCAAAAATTGTTCTTTGAGCTGTGTCCTTTCCTAAAGCTTGCTTATGTCATCACAAATCAAGCAATTGTGGAAGCCATGGAAGGGGAGAAGATGGTACATATCATTGATCTCAATTCTTTTGAGCCTGCTCAGTGGGTTAACCTTCTTCAAACATTAAGTGCAAGGCCAGAAGGACCACCCCATTTGAGAATTACTGGCATTCATGAAAAAAAGGAGGTGTTAGAGCAGATGGCTCTCCGGTTAACAGGAGAAGCTGAAAAATTGGATATTCCATTTCAGTTCAATCCCATAGTCAGCAAACTAGAGAATCTTGATATCGAGAGTTTGCGTGTCAAAACAGGTGAAGCACTTGCTGTCAGTTCTGTACTTCAGCTACATTCTCTCTTGGCAAACGATGATGATATTCATCAAGGGAAGTCACTATCCACGTCAAGTAACTTGCGAAAAGTGTTGCAAGTGAACCAGCGGACTTTAGGAGACTGGCTTGAGAAAGATGTCCTTGTGTATAGTCCAACTGCTGATTCACAGAAAATGGGAAGATTTCTTAGTGCCCTTTGGGGCCTTTCGCCAAAACTAATGGTAATAACTGAACAGGAATCAAACCATAATGGATGTACATTAATGGAGAGGGTCATGGAAGCACTGTACTTTTATGCTGCACTGTTTGATTGCTTGGAGTCCACTGTATCTAGGTCATCAGTAGAGCGACAAAAGGTGGAAAAGATGCTTTTCGGAGAGGAGATTAAGAATATCATAGCATGTGAAGGTGTTGAAAGAAAAGAGAGACATGAGAAACTGGAAAAATGGATTCTGAGGCTTGAATTAGCTGGGTTTGGGAAGGTACCTTTGAGTTACCATGGAATGTTGCAAGCAACAAGATTGTTGCAGAGCTATGGATACGATGGGTATAGGATCAAAGATGAGAATGGATTTTTACTTATCTGCTGGCAAGATAGACCTCTCTTTTCGGTTTCAGCCTGGCGATTCAGAAGGTACAATTAAGGTTATAGGCTTTGTTTATGGGTTCGCCTCTTTTTTCTTTTTCCCTAAAAATTTCTTTTTGCTTTTGTATAAAGGATCTAACTTTTCACTTTCCCATAAATTGCATAGTGTTCCACTGATAATCTTGAAGTAGATTGACCATCTATCTTCTGTTGATCTTTTATGGCCATTTCATCTTCTGTACATTTATAATTGATCACCTTGAATTGGCTTCCTGAGATGGTTTTATTTGTTTAATCCTTTCCGGGTTTTTCGACTTTTTCGATTAAACTCAAAGATCCAACTGGTCCTGTACTTTCCATAGAAACAGAAATTACAGATGATCAAAACTTGAGATCCAGAATTCTGTATCTGAAAATGGAATTTGTTGCACATCCTGCACTTATAGATTACTTTAACAGAAGCAAAATTGATTAGGCATGAGCAGGATATGATGAGAAGCCATGGCATGAATTTCCCTGTGCTCTTCCTACAAGCTTGGAAGTCTTGCTCTGTCTGGTCTAACTGACAAGAACTTGTCCAAGGAAATGGAGTGAAGATGGCAGCTTCCATTTTTACCCACCAAAAATTTTTAGAAAAAGAAAAAAGAAAAAGTAGAACAAAAGATCTCTCTCTCATTATATACATACATACACACACACACACACATATATATATATATATAACCATTAGCAAGCAAGGGAGACAACCAATATTTCATATATTTATGGAAAAAGTTCATAAATATGCAAGACCTAAAAACAACCTTAAGCTTAATTAAATGCACCATGAAAATTTAATAATTAATAAATCTTCTAAGTTGAAAATTTATCTTAAAATTTAAAGAATTTAAATTTCATAAATAGGGTAATTTTTTAATTTAAATATAAAATTTAATTAATATATTTTAATTCTTTAAATTAAAATTATTATTTACCTACACGTTTTAAGTTCTTCATATATAATATCAAAAATTTAAAGTTTGATAATTTTAAACTTAAGCAAAAAATATATATTTTTTTTGAAAATTTAATTATCAATAATTTACTTAAATTGAAATTTTACATTGAATCTCAAAGAATTTAAAATTTTCAAATAAAATTATTTTAAAATTAATATTTACGATGCTTAAATTGAAAAATGGTTCAAGGGTAATGTTTATTCCCAAATTATTAGTAGAGAAATTAGTCCTAAACTTGTCCTTGGCTAGAAAAATCCTACTCTCAGAATCTTATAACCCTGCTGCCAAACAGTCCTAAACCCAATCCACACGAGAAAGAAAAAGACGTCCGCAAAACTGCGAACAGCATATTGGTCTGCTGCGGCCGTCCTTAAATCACAGTCACCGGTGGGAGGTGATCGACACAGCCGCCACCATCAGTCTCAGAAGACACCGATCATCAATACCCACAAGCCCTGTTCGGTGACAAAAGCTCGCCGCTGTTTGGTGACTGTTATTAGTACTAACAGTGTTGTACAGATGGAGGACAGTCTTGCTAAAGAGCTGTACGGTGAAAGTTTGCAACTTTCAGAAAATGATTTGGTTTCTGCATCTGCCGCCAATGGTGAGTTTAATACTTCCTGAGTACCTGATCAATTTATTATTATCATTATTTTTTTTTTCTGTTTTTTCGATTTTTATGTATGCAGACAATATGTAGATGGCATGGAAATCTTTATTGTTGAGTTGAATGGGTAGCAGATTTTTTCTTTTCATTCAGTTATTTCTTTGAGATAATTCCCTCAAGTTCATTTCATACTGTTTTCAGTCTACTAATAGTTAAAGAAGGTGTTTGGATTGACTGATTGCTTTTAATTCTTCAAGTGCATAGGGATTTTAGCTCTAATGAAGTTTAAGCTCATAGTGGATAGAATTTTAAGTGACAAAATTAGTAAATGAACAAAAAGGGTAATTAGTTGCTTATCTCATGAAAGTTATTTAAGAGCAATATCTTGATCAAGGTATTTTGATAAAAAGTAATGGTCAAATTAGTTTTTTTACTTAAAGACTCTATGAAAATTGCTAGTTATGTGACTTCTTTTTTGGGGATTCAAAAATTTTAAGCTTTTAGCACTTCCAAATGTGATTCAAACACTCTAGGTTTTTTCTTTTAACTATGCAAATCTTGTCAAACAAGAACGAACATGAAAACTGTGTGTTTGACATTAAGTCTTCTTTAACGTTAGGTTTTGATGAGGGTGAGCTAGAAGCTGAAGATGGATCTTTGTGGGGTGGTTCTGATGATGAACTAGATAGAGAATCTGATTTGGACAGGGAATGGCAAAGAAGACACGACCAATTCCACACAGTAATTTTATGATCTTTGCTCTGAATTTTGTTTTATATTTGAGAAAATGATGGTTGTTAAATTTTTCATTCTTGGTTGATTGTCAGATTGGATATCGTGATGGCATCATTGCTGGGAAAGAAGCAGCTGCACAGGAAGGATTTAATATTGGCTTTAAGCAGTCAGTGCTTCTTGGATATAAATGGGGGCTTGTGAGAGGTGTTGCCAGGTAAAACAAAGGGAAAACTTTATTTGTTTTAATAATAAGTAAGTTTAAGAAGCAGGTAGCTGGACTTAATGGGACTAGGGCCGATTCACTTTTGATAGAAGGAAAGGTGCCTTGGCGCCTCAACAATCCAAGTGGATTAGTTAATCGTTGCAATGATTTTGATGACCCCAAAAACAGGCACTAGTTTTTCTTTCTTAAATTTTCTTATTTTCTTTTGTTTCAAATCTTATATATTTCTACCATCTGCCTTGTGAAGTGCACTGGCTTGCCTTCCAGATGGGTTGAGAGAGAAGTTGATCGATTCAGAAGAAGAGAGAAACAAATACCAGAAGTTGCATGAATCTGTAAATTCTATATCAACTGGAGATGCACTTAAGTTATTTCATGATGAGGAAAACAAAAAGAAGAGTGTGGATACAGGGGCTAGTTCCAATGGTGGATGCTTACAAGAGCAAAGCTCAGATAACAGATCTCTGGAAAATTATATTGGAGAGCTTCAATCACTTGTTTCTGAATCTCCTGCAATTCGAGTACAATTTGCTGCAGACAAACATTTTCAGCCATAATTTTGTAGAAAATGAATTCTTACTTTTTGAATATAATAAAATCTTGTATTGATATTTCATATGAGATTAACCTTTATCATATTCTAATAAAATTTATATCATCTATAGTTGTTCAGTTACATATCAATTATACAAAAACTCTGAATTGGTTTCAAACTAAAGCCAATTGTTGGTTTTATCTTTGTCTATCTTGTCCCATGGTTTTTGTGAAAACTGATGTCTGGAATTCATGACCCGGACTATGAATCTCTTATGCAGATCTGATATCTGACTGGAGAGTTCAGACCTCTGGTTTTAAAAAAGTTATGTTGTTGTTTCTGTAAAATATCATGGTCCTTTCTTTTTGTTGGGGGGATTTCACATTTGATCTGCAGAATATATATGAGACATTATCTTCTCTCTCTCTCTCTCTTAATGTTTTGTTTATAAATCATTGAGCATCAAGAATACATTATGATTAAGTTAATTGTACTTTGAAGTGACCGTTCTGATTGCCGAATGAATACACAATACAGTTTTCACTAGTCTTCAATCACAATAAGTTGGACATACAGCTAAATACAATATATATATAAGTATTTCATAAACTTAGTTGATCACACTATTATTAGTACATAATCTTGGACAAGTATCAAATAAATTATCAGTATTTGGAGGTAGCAGTTCCTCCTTAACAAGACCAAATAGATGAATAGTTACCACCCGGTTGAATAGAACACAAGATTATCAAGTGGCATTACAAGTACAGTTGAACTCAATACTCGCTAGTGCTTCACCAGCTCATGTATTAAGAGAAATTGCGGCACTGTATCTGCAGCTTTCTTGATACACTTGTTTCCCAATAGGAGCTGAACAACAGGTTAGTTGCTCTACCTTCCGTTAATTTACTCCTAAGACACGGGCCTTCGGTAGCTGACAGTATGCTTTCTACTTTCCTGACTCATTATGATGTAATTTGTTTAATCCCTTATCTGCAGAATGAACAAGGACATAACAGCTTTCTGTTAGATTGTGTCACACTTAGTAGAAACACAAATTGTAGAGTATAGTTGATTTCTTTGATTACCTCTCTGCTGCCACTCTCAATTGCAAGCTTGAATGGGTCTGCCATGAGTAAATGCTGCTGAAGCACGCCTAACTTGAATTTCGCACTTTGGTATTGGCATGACTGCTTCGAAGGCTTCAACAAGTAATGCTACTTTTCTCTTTCTAGCCGGAGCGAGTTTGGTAACAGTTCGTTGGAGAGCATAATCAAGCATCCATTCCTCTGTGTTCCTCCTTCCATCAATATCCTGGTGTTTGAGATCAACCTTCTCTGCATCTGGCTCGGCAATAACAGGCAAATAGTTTGGTTCACGGGGGTTAAATTCCCTTGTTGATTCCTCAGAGTTGTCAGTGAGTCTTCTGCGTCCAATTGTCCATTTCTGAGTGTCGCAGGTATCAGATAGCTCTTGTTTAGATCTTCTTGAATAAGAGAATCTCTTCTCTGAAGTTGGGTTAGTCATGTTACTGGCTGTATGAATTGCTTCTGCTATACCTTGCTGACCAGTTTCACTTTTCCCTTCTGTTTTACCGCTTTCAATAACGCTGGTTTCAGCAGAATGATTTCCATTCATCCCTGAATCACCTTGTGCCTCAGAATCTACCCAGTCTTGGATCCAGAACATCTTACCTTCTTCATCTTGATCTCTCTCCGAGACTGAATGATTCTCAATGTTTGTTGCCTCTTGCAGGTCATGTGATGAATGCTTTTGAGTGTCGGCAGGATGGTTTTCTTCAACAGTATTGTCTGTTTTATTTCTCGCTTCAGCAAGGTCACCATCTGCCATATCCTCAGTGATGAAGTTGGTTTCTGAGGTAATATTTCCTGGTTCAGGAGCTCTACTCTCTTCGGGCTTCTCACTGGCTACAGTTGGTTCAAGAATTGGCTCTTCGGTTACAGCTGCTTCTGTTTCTTGAACTTCGTCCATGGTTGTTATTTCCTCAACTTCATCTTCACAACTAGAAAGTAGATCATATTCTAAGTATTCCACAATCTCCAAGTTTTGGTGTGTCTCATCCATCTCAAAATCACTATCATCAGATAGAACATCGAATCCTGCACTTTGTTCTTCATTCACATCTAGTAGAATTTCATCAGCTGGAATCTCCTTGCTGAAGTCGCTAACAATTTCAATTATGCCGATATTTTTGGCTTCTGCTAAGAGATCAACATCTAAATCTGATTCACCTGCAGTTTCAACTGAATGATCAGCTTCACCATCAGGCTTGAAGTTAGAAAATTGCCCCTCATCCAACTCCATATCTATAATTTCAGAATCTGCACCATCATCTTCTATGCTTGTCTGACATTCACTTTGAAAGTCATCCTCAATATGAAAAGTGATCTGTTTTCCCTCATCTTGATGTGAAGCAGTCAGGTCGTTTTCCCCTGCTTCATGTTTCTTTTCTTCAAGAAAGCTCTCTCTGGTTTCCTTGTCTGTTGGATAGACATAGTTCTCTTCCCCCAAGTCTTCCTCAAGATCAATCTCAGAGTTCAGCAACTCATCAGACAGACTCTCAACAACTTGGGTGTCAAGGAATATTTCCCCCACTGTTTCCTCATTATTGCCTCCGAAAGAAGACATGTCCTGATTTTCTAGTCCTGCAGGATCTTTTTCAGTGCTTCCTCCATTTAATTCAGCTGCATCTTCCTTGTTTGCAGCATAGATTTCAATGAAAAAATCAAAGCTGTTCTCTTTTGTCAAAGGGGACATAGGGTAATTACTCACATCCCCTTCAACGATTTCAGCCTTGTGATCAGAGGCAATCACCTGCCCATTGATGATTTGGGTGAGTTCCTGAGCTGATGGTTTCACTTTGCGCGGGCTTAGAGCTTCACGTCTCATACTTTTTTGAACCCTCAACAAACGTCTCCTAGCTGATAGGAAGGACTTCAATGGAGGCAAAGGAGCATGATGGTGACCGTTAAGAGAACAATAAGTATAAGGACAGACCTTGATGACCGAAGTTCCTTCAGCTTCAGTTCCTCCAGGATTCAACATGAGATATTCTGGGAACTTGCTCTCCTTAAGAGTTGAAGAACAGGTAGCCTTCTGTGAACTCATATCTGCACAAAGAGCAATCTTGGAACATTTCTTGACTGGAGCTCTTGCAGTCTTAAAACTTGGGGACTTTCTCAAACACCTCACCACCTTCAAACTGGATGTCCTTGTTAAAGTTCTTGCAGAACCAGAACCAGAACCAGGGTTTGATGAATTACCTGAACTTCGCCTTGCCCTGGAAGTAGTAACATGTGAGGTCTCCTTCTTTGCCTCTGAACTGCTGGTAGCCTTCATATAATTTGGTGATCCATAAGGTGTTTTGTTGAGAGGAAGCTTCTGTGGTGATCCATGAGGTGCAGGGGTGAGAGGTGGTGGTTTTCCAGGCTGAGATACAGTTTTGGTTAAGGGAATATGATCTGCTGAAAGCTTTATTGATCTTGATTTCTTCATCTTCTTCTTCATCTCAGGTCTTCTGGTCTTGTTATCCTGGTGCTGAGATACTGCTATATCAGTCTTGAGCTTATCAGATTGGATACCAACCTTTCTCTGAACCATCTTGGAAGAGAAAACAATGGTTTGATTTGGTTTGGTAGGTTTTCTGATAGGACCAGGTTTCTCTTCTGGTCTGTTTTTGGGTTTTGGAATACTTACATGGAGCAAGGAACCCAATTCTTGGAGATGAAAACAATATAAGATTCTTCTTTTATTAGCTTATATAAATGTGTGTGTATATATATATATATATATAAAATTAAAATCTTTTTGGTGTTTTATTGAATTGGGTGTTGTTAGCAGATCAAACTTGAATAAGGGTGAGATAGGAGGTTGATGCTGACCTACAATGGCAGGTGGGTTTTTGGGTCCTCCTGGTTTGAAACATGGAATTATTACTTTCTTGATATGAGATTTGAACTTCATCCCTTTAAACAAAAAAAACTAATCTTTTTTTTTTTTTTTTTTTTCTCTCTCTCTCTAAATTAATCATATTTACTGTTCATTAAGGATATTAACCAGCATTTTAATTAACATCATGCTGTAAAAATCTGCAGTCAAAAAATGGAAGTAAATTTTTCTGATACTGAAATTTTTTTTCTGAAGATTCTGCCATTAATAAGCTTTGTAGTTCATCAATCAAAATCTTTATAGGGGAGAAAAAAATTTGGAATTTCATTAAACCAATATATATTTGTATTTTGCACAATTTTATTTAAAAATTTATTAAAAAGATTAAAATAATTTTGATTTAATTTTTATAAACTGGGTTTTTTTTTTTTTAAATTTTAAATTTTTTGAGTAATAAAAAATAGGAATTTTAATTATTAAAAAAATTTTAATATTTGGGTGGAAATTGTTTTAAAGGTATTTGGGTGGGCGTGGGGCGGTTGTACTTTTAAGAAAAGGAGGAAGGCTGGTGGTCGGTGAAAATGGGTAGGCGGTGGGACCCACTTAATACAGACGCTCCACTATATGTATATATGTATATATATATGTATGTATATGTATGTATATGTGTGTGTGTGTGTGTGTGTATATATATATATATTTGAAAAAACCCACTTCTCATGGTAACCTCATATGTGCTGCCCCATTCCCCACTCTGCCTTTAATTATTATTATTATTATTATTTTACTTTTATTTTGAATTTTTTTTTTAAAAAATAATTTAAAAGAACAAGTTTAATTAAGTAATTAAATTAATAATAAAATAGAGTTAGTATTGTAATTAATTTATTAATTTAATTAGTAAGTTAAAATTAGTTTTTTTAAAATTCAAATATAATATAATTATTTTAAATTTTGTAATCAAATATAAAAAATTAAATTATAATAAAATAGAGATATTATTGAACCGACACCAATTACAAATTCCAAAGTGGACGCTGATCCTTCTGCTTTCAAATTCATTGTCCACTTACAAATTATAAAAACAAAAATAATATATTACAGATATATATATATATACATATATATAATAAAAAATATTGTAGTATATAATGTAAGAAATTTATTTTTGTATAAAAATGAGACTGTCATAAGTTTTTTTTCTCTTATACTTTATTTAAATAAATTTTAATTATGATTAATTAATATATAGTAATGTTTGTAACGGCCCCGGAAATTTAGAACGAAATATATATATTAAAAATGTCAAATGCGGAAGCGTAATAAAAATTTTGATTAACATCCCTTATACAATAACCAAAACGTACTCAAAATATGAAATTACAAACTAATTAAGAGAGATAATCGAGATAAAAACTATAAATATAGCTATGGAGTCTTTAGGCGTCCCCTTCGCCGTCTTCCTGCGGAACGGGCTCGGGAACGATGTATTCTTGATCTGAAATGGTTAAATAAGGAGTGAGCTACACCAGTCCTGTAAAGATATCACACTATCTCACCGCCACAGAGGTAAAGGTGGGTAGAAAAATCAAAAAGACCAATGGAGCGTAATTTATAACAAATTCTTTTATCAATAATAAAATCATTTACTGTCCACTTACCCCAGTGAGATCCCTAAAACAACATATTAAAGCAATAACATTATCATCATCATGAAATCATATGAACTGTATAACATAATACTTACCGCGCCTTTATATTTCAATCATCAAACAACACATTTTCCTCATTTACCAGCCTATTAGTATCCATGGGGATCCATAGGGGTCCCGCTACCCGTGAACCCTTAACATTTATAACTTGATTCCAGAGCCGTCCTCATACCCCGTCCGGTATGGGCGCCAAAACCATAAACCTCAATACCCCGTCCGGTATGAGGGTGAAACGGGCCGTCCCCATACCCTGTCCGGTATGGGCGCCAAAACACAGAAGGTCTCCATACCCCGTCCAGTATGAGAGACCACGTTCCCGGTAGGGTTCTCTACGGACCCGGTCCGTCCACCATCTCTTAGGATATCTAGTCAGGCTGTCCACATTATCCATTTATCAATTCACGTAACCTTTTATTCCTTTTTTTCCTCAGTCACCATCATCAAATCACATACAAACATGCAAACCAGTAGTTTATGCTAAACAAGATAACACACAACATCGGGTTCTCAGTCATTCAACCCATAATCAATAAAACAGTGATATATGCACACGAAACTATGAAATGAAAACATCAGACATTATACTGTATTTAAAACTGTAAAATAGAACAAACAATAACTGACGGACAAATACACCAGACTCGGGCTCCATTAGCAACCTTAAACAATTTCACACATCTATTGATTCATGAAATACCGTTTTATCATTTATTGAACTTTAATACCGTGATAGGAAATAGGGTGAGGAATCCTTACTTGTTTCGGGGTCTGAATACGACTCTACAGTGCGCCTACAGGCTGTCCCTAATTTTCCCTGAATTTTTTCCGGGGAACTGAAACGCACTACTGGTACCTGCACGTGTCCCAAAAAATCCCAAATTAGACATAGGGCCCCTTTCGGCCAATATCGTAATTCTGGCACGGCGGCTCCGCCATGCTCCGGCGACGGCGCCGCCGCAAGCGGCGGCGATTCGCCTCGGGTTGGTCGTTTTCGGCCGAATTCGGCCACGCTTGCATCGGTCCCTACGATAGGACAACCCTATGGTCCTCGGTGGGCCGAAAAATCACAAAAAATCAAAACTTACCAGCGGCGGTGCTCTCGGGTGTGACGACTCCTCCGGCGTGAGTCGCGTTTTGATGTTTGGCTCCGATCAACCTGTAGAGAAAAGAACGGTGATCACAGTGGTATAAAATTTGCATCAAACGGAGGCCGGGAAGGGCCTCATCGGAGGCAAAAATCGAGGAGGGGCGCGGCGGCACCGCTAGGTTTTGGCTGAGTTTTTCGGCCGTTTGGCTGGTGGTTTGGCTCCGATTTGGCCATAGGCGGACTCAGCGTCGAAAAACGAGCAAGGGGGAGAAAAATTACCTCGATCGGCGGTCGGAAACTTCCCCAGTGCGGCGGCGGGTGGCGGCGGCCGGTTCCTCCGGCGTCTGGTTCTTCTTCTCCGGCGAGCACTGACGGCTAGGGTTTCTCTGGTCAGGTGTGGGTGGGGATATTTATACCCTTTGCCTTTTAATCTTGACCGTCCATCAAGATTGAATCTGGGCCGTTCGATTGCGATTTAATTGGGATTAAATCTGGGTCGTCCGTGTGCGTAGGAACGGATCTGGGCCGTCTGATCGCGCTCACGCGGATCGCCCACGTGGCCCGTTCCCTGGTCAGCGTTGCCTTGCCACGCGGCGCGTTCTGGTTGGCCGGGACTGCTGACCGGGCCGCTGACGTGGTGCTGACGTGGCACAACTTTTTTAAATTGCGTTTTGACCCCCGGTTTCCGATTTTCTTTTCAAAAACACCCCCAGAATCCAAATTTTCACCACTTTTTCCCAAAATCAATTTCAATTAAATCCAAATAATATTTTTACCCAATTTTATCATTATTATTATTTTTATTTTCATTGAATTAAATTAAATTAAATTAAATAAAAAATTCAAATAAATAAATAAAAATAAAAATAAATAAATAAAATATTTATTTTCATTTGGGTGTTACAATGTTAGTAATTAAATAACAGTAATATAAAATTGTAATGATAAAAATTTTTTATATTTGAATGATAATATATAAATATATATTAATAATATATTTTTATTTATATGATAGGATGGTATGGTTGTATTTTTAGTTAAATTATTAATTTACTTTTACATATTATATGTAATAGTAAATAATATAAAAAAAGTATGTAAAAAAAATTATTTATCAATATAATTATATTTATATTTAAATAAATAATTGTTAAATATAAGTAAATTAAAATTTTATATTTAATAAAATTAATAATAATTATTTATATTATTATATTAATTTAATAAATTTTTAATTATTAAAATATATAAAATTAATTAAATTAAATAGGAATATAATAAAAAATAAATAAAATTTCAATCAAATATCATTAATTTAGTAATTTAAAAATTTATTCTAAAATTTACTAATTAAATACTATTTATTATTATTGAAATTTAAAACAAATACCATTTTTTGGTATAATGCTTGCAGAGTAATAAATATAAATATTTATTTAAGATCAATAGATATATACCATATATATATATATGTATATATTGGCATCAGAATGATCTTCGAAATACAAAATTAATTAAAAGCTGACATCTTCTACTGTACATACGTAATGGGAGTTTCTCCAAAGTTGATTTAATCATTTAAAATACAAATTTTAAACTCGATATACATATATATATATATATATATAGTATACGTACATGTGTATGTAATAATGAAACCTGAGAAACCCTAAAAAAGGCAGAAACACATGCAATGAAGGAGAAAGAAGCAGCAGATACCTGTGAAGTCAATATTATAACATATATATATATATATATTATAAGAAGCAGCAGCTCTCTCCACCATTATTTCATGAGTCAAGAAACACATCTTAAGACATTCTTATGCTGCTAAGATCATTTCCCCCATGAATTCATATATATATATATATATATATATATATATATATACACATCACATGTTATCTGGTTTCATAAGAAGACAATTATGTTCTTGTCTGATTTGAAATTCTCTGAATTTATCTTCAAACTTTAGGGTTTAATGTATATACATACACAGTATGTATATATATATATATAATTTATTTTATTTCTTACTCAATTATTGATATTATAACATTATTCAATCAATTTTAGTATATGTATTGAAAATACACAGCACACCCACTTATTAATCAATTCTAAACAATTAAATAATAATATTCTTTGACGAATTATAATTGAAATCGAAGTTCGAAATCTCATTCGTTTCTAATACAAAAGAAGTAACGATAAATTAGTGTTTTGTCAACGGATTAAGCGGTTCGATTAAGATAACGTTAGCTTATATTTAGTATTAATTAGTTAATTAATTGATTAATTACTTAGTTTAGTTTAGTTTAGTTTATAAAAATTGAAATTAGAGGCAACACCTAAAGCAAATTTAATTAAAAGAAAAAGTGAAATTAAGGGTATATAGCTTTCATTACTTTATATTTTCTTTTTAGGAAAATAGGTTTTTCATTACTTTAGTAGTAACCCAAATGGTTAATCATTTTAGGCAATTAGAAATGGGAAAGTAGTGAGGAGGATCTTCTTTTTGTTTGATACACAAGAAATATATTGCAATATATGTAAGTAAGAAGACCCTTAAAGGAAAGTTAGTATTCACATTGGTGAATGGACCCTTCACAAAGATTACAAGTTGCTTTCTTTAGTGTCTTTATATATATATATATGTGTGTATATATATATATATATATATATATATATATATATATATAGAGGAGATGCTTTCTTTACTTCATGTTTATCCTCAAAACCAAGAATTGAGATAGTTTTTTTAAACAAGAAGACCATCATCATGGTTGCTTTTCTTTTTGTATTATAACTTTTTATTTTCTTTTTGTATTATAACTTTTTATATTTAACGTGTTATGAATCATTTTATTTAAGAGTTACGAGTCAATAAATTCAACGTAACTAATTTTGAATGAAAAGTTGACTAAATTATACCTGATCTTCATATATATTGAATAATATTTATTAAGATGAGTAAATAAGTGAATTTGAGTTTTATTCGAGAATGTAATTAGATACTGGATAAAAAAAAAAACAGTAAAATACATAGTTTAAAAAGTGATTATTAAAAATTAATTACTTGTCATTACTCATTCGTAAGAGGTTAATGATTGCTTACTTTTTATTAAAAAAAAAAAAAAAAAAAACCACGTAAGAATTGATCTTTAGTAATAGAATTCAGCAATATTCCTATAAATAGTTCAATAATTTATCTTTTCACTTTGTTTTTATTTTTTTTTTTATGAGGACGTTGAGAAGTTAGCAAATGTTGTGTTTAACATCTAACTCCGTTCACGAATGAAGTATCCTCTATTACGAATAGCTTGCCCTTGTTGCAAATTCTTCCCTCTATATCGGCTAATCTTGTTTGCTAACACATTATATTAGCTTCCTTCGATTTAGTAGATCCAACGGATTGATTTCTCTCTTTAGTAATCATAACAAGATGTATCCTAAATCATGTCAATGTGTATTCTCTATCATATTAAATAGCAATTCTTTCTCGGAATAGTGCAAGACTTCTTGTAAGGACTAGATTTACTCTTCATTCCCACATATGATGCTTTAGTTTTGAGTAGAAGACTTTTTAAGTAATAAATAGTTTTAAAATTACTTGAAAACAGTTTTAAAATAAATAAATAAATAAATAACAATGAGTTTTGCATCGAGAGATTAATATTGAGAATATCTAATTACGGTAATCACAAATGGATTCGATAGAGAATAATTACGTAATAATTTAATTTATGTTTTTGAATAATATAATTTTTTATTATGAACTGCTCATTTTGATTTCAACAATGATTTCTTTCTTGTATTTTATTCTAACATGATAAAAATTTAAAAGACCCTAAAAAATATGGGTTATGATACACATATATATATATATTAATTATATTATATACATATATCAATCAAAACAAAACAAGCTAAGCTGCAATTGATTCAAACGGCTACAACTATTAATAATTGTTGAATTATTAATGAAAAAATTTAATTAATTAAACAGACACCTCATAAACTAGGTCACATGGCCATGTTTTAAGTGCTAATACATTTAATTATTTAAGGAATTATATATATTACATACACACGTGTATGTATAATATTAGCATAAATTATACACATCATTTTTAGCTTACTTCACAATTATTATCTTAATTTCTTTTAATATCAGGTGAAAATATATTAGATTAAAAGCTTAATTACATTTAGAAAAATGGTTTCAGAGTAATCCTCATCGGTTGACTGTTTGGAAGAGAATTAGAGTGTATAGGAACCCACTCAGGCTGCACTGCATAAGGCCAGTTTAGTATATGTTCCCCAAGAACTTAAGAAGGGATTGACTTGAGAATCAGATAAAGCATACACTATATATATATATATTGAAATAAAAAGCATACACTATATGTTAAGAAAAGAAGGTGGGAGTCATCTAATTGCCACTTGAAAAAAGAAAAAGGAAAGTAAAATCTGAATCATTTATTCATACTATAAATCTCCAAAGATTAATTGTTCTGTAACACACTACTGACTTATTGCATGTTCTGCATATTTTAATGTGTATTCCCTCTTTGTAGAGCAGCAAACAGTACCAAAAGAATGGGAGAAGCAGCCAAAATCAAATATGGTAGGGCTTGATTTAGTGTACCTTCCTCAACTTCAATCTCCTTTAAAGGGTAGTTGGATTTGTTGTCAACAAATGCCTCAAAATAGTTCTGGTAGCCTGTGTTCATAGGTAGACTTGAGCTGGTAACCTTCATCATTTCCATGGCCTAACATGAAAAAAGCCTTCAAATTATCAGGAAGTAATTTCATATGAACAGAATACATGATGCAATATTGTCTTTCATTTGAATTAAGAATGACCGAGATTGACATTCACATTTGCGATTTAGCACAGTTTTTTGTCCCCCCTCTGACTACTGCGAGTTTGTTAAATGCGACATACAAATATCTTTTCTTTTTCTGTTATCTTAAAAGAAGAGACAACCCAATGCTACTCGGCAGCAGCACCAATGTTGAAGCCTACTGCTTAAATTCAAAAAGTTGATGCTAAAACAAAATGTTTCCAAGGACATGTTTAAACATGATATTTCAAATTCTATTAGAAAGATATATGATGTGTGTACATTTGTAGTCTAATGATCTCAAGAACGATAATCACAGTACTTCTAGCTAATGGCTTTGCGAGTTGCATATCATATCAGAATTGACCGAAGTCTATTACAATTCTGGATATGTAAGTTCTGTTCATGTCTTTTGAATGTGGCCCGAGACGCCAGAAATGTGGTGTGATTTCTGAGCACGAAAATATTTCAAAAGGGAGAATTCTGAACATATCACATCCCACACTAATAGTGCCCTGGAAAGAAAGAGTGCTAGTACATATTTGTGACTCAATGACCTCAACAAACCAATCATTAGTACTTCTGGGTAATAGTTTCATGAATATTTAACGTTTTTCATAATAGGAAAGTGAAGTTGCATGAAGAGTCCAAATTTTCTTTAAAATGCTACATAGAATTACCCGGAAACTGAACATGAATTGCCTTGCTTTCTTGCTCACTTCAGCATTTGGGTGAGACTGAAGCTTCTCATACATAATTCTAGCATCTTCTGGCCTGCCAACAATAGCTATTTGTTCTTTTATCTCAATTGCAAGAAAAAAAAATTACTATAACTGTTGAGCAAGCAGAAAAAGACAAAATTATTAGCCATTCTTGGAAGTTCAAAGATTGTCCAAGATCATGTTCTAATCAACATAGTCCTCTACACCAAGTTGAAAATCAGCTACTATACCTACTAAGTGAATCTTGACAAGTAGACCACTGTAAAGCAGCTAATCCATGAAGTTCGCTCTGCAAAATCAAACAAATGCATGTGTAAGTGGTTTAGGAAATTTGATAGAAAAAGAAACGTCATAATATAAATCAACTCTCTTTACCAAAAGGCAGCTCAGAGTGCACCTTATCATCTTATTTCCATTTATATCTTATTTCCATCTATTGTTTTACACTCTGAATCTAAAGCCAGTATCATGCAACTTAAGTATTCATAAGCTCAGCAATATAACAATTGTAACCTTATACTAAATAGATATTGACACAAAAAGTTGAATCTGTTAGATATACCAGATCCTGAAGTAGACTAACTTGCAACCTAAATGTGCATTCCCATGGCTGGCAAAATTTAGACCATGCACTCAGATAAAACTATAAAGTTTTGCTTTCATAATAAGGTAATTACATCTTTAAAAGATTACCTGAAAAGGCATTTTATCCATTACTTTTTGATAATAAGGTAAAGCCTCTTTAAGCTTTCCAGAACCCATCAAAGAGTCACCATCTTTCAGTATCTGCAATACCATATGTTTAATTTAGAAAAGAGGCCACGAGCTTAATTCTTCACCAATAAAGGTGTAATATTAACCAAAACCAAAAATTTAGAATAAAACAAAATATTATTTCAATCATTTTTCTGAAAGGAAAGCAAGCTTATGGAACAAGCAGGGGAGCCAACTTTTATTACCCTTTTATGCCATAAAGGAAACTGTTGTATACTCATCAAATGTAATCTTTCAAGATTTTTATTCATCAACACTCCTTAACCCTTATATAGACATTCTAAATTACAAGCTTAGACATCCCTGTTTACGGAAATTTTCAACTTGATGCCATATTGAGCAGATACCAGAGCATGTACCAGACATTAAAGTCTGGAAGCACCATAGTGAACCAAGCAGCCCCAAGATGAAGTGGCCATAGGACTACCAAGAAACAAGTTCATAACATCATCTCTAAGTTCTCCTGATACGATGATCTATATAATAAGTATTGCAAGTAAAAAATTGAAGGGTCCGATGTTTTCAACCTATAGCATGCATCAACTTTTATCAGAAAACAACACTTAAATCGGTAAAATGCTAATATTTTTCTCCAAGACATGCCACATACAGCAAAATCAAGCATCCAGAAATAAAATTCTTAATAAATGCAATTCTACTATAAAATTTGAAATTTATCTTATGAATTTCCTGAAGTTCATATTCGTATTTTCACATAAGGATGATGAGAAGGCAAAAAGGCTAAGTTAAAGTAGTCTTGCCTTTTATTTACCAATTATACCTTTGTTCTAAGAGTACCTTCTCACACTCCGCTTTTAGCTTTGCATCAATATTTAATCCCATCTTCTTCTTGTACTCAGCAATTAATTGTCTTGTTCGTTTGTCTTTAGCAGCTCTGTCTTCTTCTGTTTCTAGAGAATCACCTGGTTGGATAACCCTCCCACCACCAAACTAAATAGATGAAGAATAGAAACATGTTACGAGTAGCTCAATTACAAATAAAGTAAAAGAAGATCGAGGCGAATAAAAGGTGGCTTTTCTTATTGCAAAAGCAAGAGAACTTGAGAATTTTTTTAGACTAGCCAGCATTTTCTTTTATCAACCACCTTTGATCCCAACCTGGGAAGGACACAGAGAGCTTGAAATAAAGCTTAAGGAAAACCTATACCTTATACAACAAAAGCAGAGGAAGCACTCCACAGATCCTTGAAAGGCAACAAATAGATAGAAACCCAAAAAATATGAAACAGTCTCACAGAAAATTAAAGGTAATTCTTCACTAAATGAAAAAGTTAAAGACGGAATATAAAGATCTGGATTTGAATCTTAATAATCAACTTAAATTCTCAATAATGTACCAATAGTAATCATAATAGTGAATGTAGCTTTTACATAGGCACCAGATATACAGAAAAAATAGAAAAATAAAAAGGGTGTTGATAGTGTATAAAACATAATAACTGCATACTGGTAGTCCTTTTGTTTCATTGTTGACTTTTTTCCAAGTTATAAATGAATTATTTCTCAGTTTTTTCCATTTGTTTCCAAATGGTACTTTCAGTACATTAATATTAGCACCATAACAACTAGTATTTGACAAAATTACTTGGTTTCCTCTTGTAACCTAAGATAATAATTTTTTCTAACCTGTCCATTCAACTTGGTAAAAACAACTAAGGGCAACCAATGAAAACAACTCTCCCCTGTCAACCAGATTAATCAAATAACATAATCACCAACATGGGCAAAGAAATACCAAGTCTAATCTTGAAATAATGGTCACATACCGTCTTGGAGATGTTGCTCGGTCTTGGAAAAACTCCCCATGTAGAAACCTTAGGCTTATAGATGTCCAAATTATCTTCCTGGACTTGTTCAGGCGTTGATGTCGTTGCCTCATCAAACCTGCTTGTGTCTCCAACAATGATCTCCACCTCAGGCAAATCTCCTTCAGGAAAAGGGTCTGATAATGGAACCAGTCCAGGTGGCAGTCCCCTGCTCTTTTTCTTATCTGCAAACTCAAGCCCCACGAAATCAATGCTTGAAATCTTCAGCTCTTCTTTTTTCTCGATATTTCTCGGTGCAACCTCATCTGGTAGACTCGACTTAACCTCTCCTTTCAAACCTGTAACCAAATGGATGGAAGTTTACCAATAGTATATTATATTAACAAACAGTCAATATAAAAAGGGATAGAGATCTCTGCCATTCTGGGAACCCAAGAAGTTCTAGATTTTATACAAAAAGAAAGGGCTTTTCCATACTCTTCTTTACTGTCAATTTCCTATTCATTCCAGGAAACCAAACAATATACCAGGAAAATAAAAAATGATTCAAGAATATTACCTTTATCAGTTTCACTTTCCCCACCATCCTCCACACCATCATCAACTTCTTCATTCTTCCTGTATTCTTTATCTTTCTCCATTTCAACCTCAACCGAAACCAGCACTTCCCCATTACCTAAACCCGGTCCGCCAACGTTATCTCCATTTTTACCAGCTGGGTTTTGCTTAAGCTTGAATTTCTTGTAGGCCTTAGCTCTCTGAAAAGCAAGTTTCACAGGATCCACAGGAGCTGGCTCTGTCTCAGGCTTAGTTTCCGTCGAGTTACCCGAAATGGGTAGTGAAGGTTTTTGAGGATTAGATTGGTTTAGACAAAGTGAAAGTCTGAATCGTCTAAGCACAGCGGGCCTGTGTTGGTTAGTCAAAAGGAAATTATTAGGGTTTTTGTTGAAAGAAGAAGAGAGCCATGAGTTTGGGAGAGAAGCCATCGTCCATGGATTTGTTCCTACTGGCTTCGCAAGCTAAATTTTGTGGATTTGACACATCGGTGTCGGATTTTTGACCGTTAGATTTAGAATCGAATGATAATCGTCGGATAAGATAAGATTTTATTTCAAAAACAACTGCGTGAAAATTTTCAAAACACACACTTAAAAAGCTTCGATCATTTCAGAGATTACAACGAATTAGGGTTTTACAGTACCAGCTAAATTGTCGAAATTGCACAGAAACAACAATACCACTGTCTGATTATAAACGAAAAGGTTTCCTACATTTTGGATACCTACATTCATCGCCATTATTATCGAATCTTATTACAGGTTCTGCAGCAATCAACCTACTTGCTCGAATTACAGTTTGATTTTGAAGAGCAAGGTGTTTCACTCTCACCAGATTGGATTTCGGAGATGATTTCGAAATATTTCTATAAGCATGTGGTCACAACAAGAGATTCAAACTCATCCAAATCTTCAGGATCCGCCATATCTTCTTCGCCGCTTCCCATACCTTCCAGGCCTACTGTCCAAACTGCGTGAATATTCATAGTTAATTACTCAATGTTGTAAGCTTGTCTTTCGCTTGTTCTGCAAATAATCATTAACCGATCCTGTAACTTTAAAGAACTCACCTAATGACAATGCGCATTCACTTGACTAATGATTTTTTGACTAATTGCATCATGAGCGATTTCCATTCTCTAAAAATAATTCCAATACTTTGCCAAACCAATAGAATATCAAGACTGAAATCATGATCTTTACATGCATTAATGTATGTGTTGAGTTTTCTTCAAATTGTTTGTTGTTGTCTTGAATCCTCGTCAAAGCTTCCTCGAATCGATTAAGTCATGTGATTCCTCACTAGTTTTGTGTTCTTAATACTTTTTTATCTCGTGAGTATTTTCTCACTAATCCTTATATTCTTGTTTGAGATAGAACACGTATATTAAGTATATGACACCGAAGGAATGTCGTCCGTGTACATCATGACCCGGAATTAGAATTCTAAAAGTATGTAAGTATTTATCTCTAATTTTTCCAATATCTCTCACACAATCATTAAACTTTTTATTGTTTTTATCTTTTTACACCACACAAAAAATAATTAAAGGAATGAGTTTTACAATTTTTGATTTTTTTACCAATCCCACTCCAAGCCCAAAGTTCATTTTTCACCGAATCTCCCGATCACCTAATTAATACCCGATAAACTATACACTACATCTCATAAACTATAAGTCACCAGACACTAAAGGAGAAGATGGTTGCATGATTCAACAGCCTCCATACATAAATAACAGTCATTAACCGTAATGTGACCTTTTCTCATCAGCTTGTCAATAGTGAGGATGCATTCCCGACCTACTTCTCGTATAAAAAAACCAATTCTTGGTGGTGTCTTCACTTTTTAAATATGCAAATCTGAAAATTTCACACCATCTTCCACCCTAGTGATCAAATAGTTATAGAAGGACTTAACTATAAAGATATCATCTCTTTTGAACTTCCACAAAACCTTATCCTCATAAGTTTCCAGATTTACATCAACTAGAATTTGAAAGAACTTTGTAAATTCATCAATCTCCCAATTGTTCATATTTTTAACCAGATTAATATCCAAACCACTCCTCCCATCCACCCCTCTAAAAATCTCCTCTACCACCACATTCTTCCTCATGACTGAATTATAAACTCTTAGGAATTAGCCCCCTAAGATTACCCTTCCCAATTCACTCATCATCCTAAAAGTTGATGATGTCATCCCTTCTAAGTTTCCATTGAGTACTCTTCCATAATACTATCCCATGAGGCCTAGTAATCGCCCGGCTACTGCCTCTCCCCACAATATTCCCCCACCTCGCCCCAATTACCTAACATCACAACCTCCCCTCCTTCAAAAGGAATCTCGAAAACCACTACCCCTACTAAAGTGTTGGGTTTTTGGGTTCCCTCTTATATGGAAAAATTTAAATCTTTCTTGAGCCCACTTATTTTTGGCCCATTAGGATTAACCCTAAGGAACAGTATAAAAATAAGTTTTTAGCTATCAAAAAGTAGAGAACAAAAAGAGAATTTTTGCTAGAAAAATTACGTCTAATGTGTTTCAATTCTTTCTACAATCAGATGGCCATCTTTAATCGGATCAAGCTAAAATTTGGAGGGTATTTAGAAGAGTCATTTTACTTCAGTCTTAACGGTGCAGATCGATTTTGGACAGTTAGATTTTCAGTAATGTCAGTTCAAAGTTACTGTTTATGTTTTTCTTCTCGACACTGACCAGTTTGATTTAATATGACGATCGAATAGTCATTTGTGATCTGATGAGACTGAAATTTGGTGAGTATGTTTGATATAAGTTTTTCTTTGGTCTGAACGGTGAAGATTGGATTTGAACAATCAGAATGCATCCGTTTTACATGAATAGTATCTACTTTGATGATATTTCTCCATCCTTTGTTTTTCTCTTATTGTTTAGTTAATTTGTTATTGAGAATTTATTTGAGGATTATAGTGGTTGCTTGTTGATGCTGTAAACACTAATTTTTATAGTGAAGCTCTTTTACTTAGATTAAGAGAGATCCCGTGATTTTATCCTTCATATTGAAGGGGTTTTCTACGTTAAAAAAATTGGTGTCTTTGTGTGATTGTTTTTGTAGCGCCCGGGAAATTGAAGAAGAAAAAAAAAAAAAACGTGTGTGCCACGTCAGCAGCCACGTCAGCAGACCCAGTCAGCAGTCCTGGCCAACCAAGACTTGCCACGTGGCAAAACCACGTCGACCGGGGACGGGCCACGTTGGCGATCCGCGTGCGCGCGATCGGACGGTCCAGATTAAATCAAAATGGACGGCTGAGATCAAAAGGCAAAATGGTATAAATAAGACCCCCACACCAGACCCCAAACCCTAGCCGCCTGCCCTCGCCGGAGAAGACGAACCAGAAGCCGGTCGCCACCACCCGCCGCCGCACCGGAGGGATTTCCGACCGCCGATCGAGGTAAATTTCATACCCCCGACTCGTTTTTCCACGCTGATTTTCCCAGTGGCCAAATCGGAGCCAAAATCCCGGCCAAACGGCTAGAAAACAAGGCCGAAAGCCAGCGGCGCCGCCGCGCCCCTCCTCGGTTTTTGCCTCCGATGAGGCCCTTCCCGGCCTCCGTTTAATGCAATTTTTATATCACCGTGATCACCATTCTTTTCTCTACAGGTTGATCGGAGCCGAATCACCAAAACACGAACTTCACCAGAGAGCCACCGCACCCGAGAGCACCGCCGCCGGTAAGCTTCGGTTTTCTGTAAATTTTCGGCCCCCCGAGGGCCGTAGGGTTGTTTTATCGTAGGAACCAATGCGAGTGTGGCCGAATTCGGCCAGAAACGGCCGAAAACGGCCAACCCAAGGCGAACCGCCGCCGTAAGCGGCGGCGCCGTCGCCGGAGCACGGCGGAGCTGCCGTGCCGGAGTTGCGATATTGGCCGAAAGGGGCCCTGGGCCTAATTTGGGATTTTTTGGAACACGTGCAGGTACCAGTAGTGCGTTTCAGTTCTCCGGAAAAAAATTCAGAAAAAATTGGGGACAGCTTGTAGGCGCACTGTGAAGCCGTGTTCGGACCCCGAAACGTGTAAGGACCCCTCACTCTATTTCCTATCACGGTCTTAAAGTTCAATAAATGATAAAACGGTATTTCATGAATCAACGAATGTGTGAAATTGCTTAAGGTCGCTAATGGAGCTCGAGTCTAGTGTGTTTGTCGGTTAACTGTTATTTGGCCTGTTTTACAGTTTTAAATGCAGCATGAGGTTTGATGATTTCATTTTATAGTTTCGTGTGCATATTTTACTATTTTACTGACTATGGATTGAATGATTGGGATATTGATACTGTATGTTGTCTGTTTGCCATAAATTATCATCTTGCTTGTTTGTATGTGTATTGATAATGTTGACTGAGGGAAAAAGAGAATGAAAGATTATGTAAATGGGTAATTGTATAATGTGGTCAGCCTGACTAGATATCCTGGGAGATAGTGGACGGACCGGGTCCGTAGGGAACCCTACCGGGATTGTGGTCTTCCATACCGGACGGGGTATGGGGATCTTATGTATTTTGGCGCCCATACCGGACGGGGTATGGGGACCGCCCGTTTCACCCTCATACCGGACAGGGTAATGAGGTTTATGGTTTTGGTGCCCATACCGGACGGGGTATGGGGACGGCCCTGGAATATGATTTCAAGTGTTAAGGGTTAACGGGTAGCGGGACCCCTATGGATCCCCATGGATACTAGTGGGCTGGTAAATGAGGAAAATATATTGTGTAACGATTGAATTTCGAAAGGCTTGATAAGTATTACGTTATACAGTTTATACATGATTTCATGATGATAATGATGTTATAGTTTTCGTATATTGTCTTATGAATTTCACCGGGTAAGTGAATGGTAAAGGTTTTATTATTGATAAAAGGTTTTGTTGTAAATTATGCTCCATTGGTCTTTTTGTGTTTTCTACCCACCTTTACCTCCGTGACGGTGAGATATCGTGATGTCCTTACTGGGATAGTATAGCTCATTCCTTATTTAATCATTTCAGATCAGGAAGACATTGTTCCCGAGCCGGTTCCGCAGGAGGACGACGAAGGGGACGCCTAAAGACTCCATAGTCATATTTGTAGCTTTTACTTTCAAGTTTCTCCTTTAGGTAGTTTAATCTTTTATATTATGAACACGTTTTTTATTTTAGTGTAAGGGATGTTAATCGAATTTTTGACTTCGCTTCCGCATTTGATATTTTTAATATACATTCCATTATGAATTTCCGGGGCCGTTACAGTTTTTTAATATCTTAGGGCAGATTTTATTATATTTATTTTACTTGAATTTTTTTCTTAGTTTTCACTTTTCTTAGATTCATTCAAGTGCTTCCCTACATAAAGTCTTATTCAAATCTACCAAAGATCAAATACCTAAACCCCCAATACACCTTAGTTGTTTCACATCCTCCTACTTAACCGAATGATATCTACAATTTCTATCATCATCCCTCCATAAAAAAGTGATATTCAATATTCTCTAGTTTGTTGATCATTTTTATAGGAATAATTCAAGCTGATAAAAATAAATAGAGAGATTGATGAGAGTGTTTTTAATAAGAGTTAATCTCCCTCACTTAGAAAGAAAGTTTGTTTCTCATCTCGCAAGTCTCTTCTCGAATAATTCAATCATCGAGTCCCAAAATTTCATATCTTTATATTTAGCATCCAAAGGTAGACTCAAGTACTTAATAGACAACTAATCTTCGTAGTCTTGTATTAACTGTTTAATAAATAATTACATCAAAATTAAAAATATTGAACTAAAAGTTTTCAGTAAAACTAAAATTAATTGTACAACTGAGTAAATATTTTAGTAAATTACAGTTTAAATATAGTAAAAATAACTAGTATTATTTCTTTTATCAGTTTAATATTTGATGCATAGTCGTCAATTTATACAATATTAAATAATATTATATCTAATATAAAGTGAAGAATATATTTTCACATTCACTAACCATATATTATGCTTTTGCTTTTAATTTATTGAAAATATTTAATAATTCAAGAATAACTTTTCAAGCACTAAAAATTCAATATTTTTTATGGGTGTCAAAGGTGCCAACTCTTTATTTATTTGTTTAAATAATACTTGTAATTAATTAATTATATATATGTATATTATAATGAATAAATTTACTAAAGGTGGTCAATTTGGACTGTTAATTAATTACTTTACCTCTCCATTTTCTTGGATTCTTCTCTCGCATATATAGGAATATATAGGTGTTTAATTATATCATAATCTGTATAATATGGAGATAATATTAATTATGGGGTTTGGAATAAACATATTATAAATTAAAAGATGCATGCATGCGTTGTATTGAAGCTAATAGTAATTACTCATGATTCTTCATTGCATGCAAATTGTAAGTAACAAACACACACACACACATATATATATATACATAAGAATAGGCAGAGAGAAACTCCATAGGATAAGAAATTAAACAAAGAGAAACTCTACAATTGAAGATTTGTAATCATGTTATTCACCATTCTGTCTCAGTTATCTGCTCCACCACCAACAATGAGTGCAAAAGAGAGAGAAAACGAAATGAGAAAGGTGGATTGTAAACTAAAAATTTTACGGCTTCAGATAAGATTGAATCAAATAAATTTCTACCAACTACCAGATTTCCACAAAATACAACTACAGAGGAAAAAGAAGATGATCAAAATTATGGTAGATGATATTAAGAAGAGCATTAAGATGATTCTACCACCGCCGTTCGAGATTCAGTTGCAGAAACTAAAGCATCTAGAAGAGGTGGTAAATAGATTTGAGAAAGAGATAGAAGAATTGAAGAATGCTCACTGGAACAAATCATTATCACGAGTCGAAACAATTTCAACCTATCATCAAGTTACAACTACAAATAAGAGTGTGCAGTCGACTGACAGCACACTTTTACAAAATGACGGTGCTTTGATTAGAAAAAACTTTGTCCATGGAGATAGCAACAAGATTGATTCAGCAACTTTTTGCATGTCGGTGAGCAAGTTAACTTCTTATTTTTCCAAAACATGAATGATTGAGGGTATCTGTCGAACTCCATAATCTAAATTCAGCATGGGAAGAAGAAATAATTGTGACTTTTATTATAAATATATATATATATATATGTAGTAGTGAAGCTTGGTGTATCTAGTTTTTACTTTCTCAGAATGTCAAATTAAATAAAGGGTTTGATTTGCATGATCATAAGTATTAATGTAAAATTGTATGTTGAATAAAATTATATATTAATAGTAATAGGGGCACAATTATATTAAATGTTTAATGCCAAATAAAAACTAATATTTTTTTAGACATTCTATTTTTAATATAAATATAACTATATTTATAATAATAAAAAATTATATATAGATATATATATATATATATTAAACGAATCGGGTGTAAACAGATAATTTCGAGTGTATGTGTGTAACGGCCCCAGGAAATTTTAAATGGAACTTTAAATTCAAAAATATCAAATGCGGAAGCGAGATCAAAATTTCAGTTAACATCCCTTACACGAAAACCAAAAACGTACTTAAAATATAAAAGATTAAGCTAACTAAGAGAGAAACTCGAAAATAAAACTATGAGTATGACTACAGAGTCTCTAGGCATCCCCTTCGTCGTCCTCCTGCGGAACGGGCTCGGGAACCATGTCTTCCTGATCTGAAATGGTTAAATAAGGAGTGAGCTACACTAGCCCAGTAAGAACATCACGATATCTCACCGTCACGGAGGTAAAGGTGGGTAGAAAAACACAAAAGACCAATGGAGCATGATTTACAACAAATCCTTTTATTTATGATAAAACCTTTACCATCCACTTACCTCGGTGGAATTCATGAATCAATATAAGAAAACAATAGCATTATCACAATCATGGAATAATATAAGCTGTAAAACATAGCACTTATCACGCCTTTTGTAATTCAATCATTATACAACATATCCTTTTCTCATTTACCAGCCTACTAGTATCCATGGGGGTCCATAGGGGTCCCGCTACCCGTTAACCTTTAACATTCATAATCAGTTTCTAGGGCCGTCCCCATACCCCGTCCGGTATGGGCGCCAAAACCATAAACCTCAATACCCCGTCCGGTATGAGGGTGAAACGGGCCGTCCCCATACCCCGTCCGGTATGGGCGCCAAAACCATAGGATCTCCATACCCAGCCCGGCATGTGAGACCACAATCCCGGTAGGGTTCCCTACGGACCCGGTCCGTCCACCATCTCTCAGGATATCTAGTCAGGCTGACCCCCATAATACAATTATCAGTCTACACAATCTTTCATTTTTCTTTTCCTCAGTCAGCATCATCAATTCACATTTAAACAAACAAATCGTAATTCATGCCAAACAGACAACATACAGTATCAGTTTTTTTTTCAGTCATTCAACCCATAATTAATAAAAACGTAGTATATGCACACAAATCTGTAAAATGAACACATCAAACCTCATTTTGCATTTAAAGCTGTAAACATGCCAAATAACAGTAAATCACCAATCACACTACACTCGAGCTCCATTAGCCACCTTAAGCAATTTCACACATTCGTTAATTCAAGAAATACCGTTTTATCATTTTGAACTTTAATACCGTGATAGGAAATAGGGTGAGGGGTCCTTACTCGTTTCGGGGTCCGAACACGGCTTCACAGTGCGCTTGCAGGCTGTCCCTAATTTTCCCTGAATTTTCCTCGGGGAACTGAAACGCACTACTGGTACCTGCACGTGTTCCAAAAAAAAAACCCAAATTAGGCCCAGGGCCTCTTTTGGCCCAAATCGCAACTCCGGCACGGCGGCTCCGCCGTGCTCCGGCGGCGGCGAGTCGCCTCGGGTTGGCTGTTTTCAGCCGTTTTCGGCCGAATTCGGCCACACTCGCATCAGTCCCTGTGAGAAAACAACCCTAGGGCCCTCGGGGGGCCAAAAAATCACAAAAAAACGGAGCTTACCGGCGGCGGCGCTCTCGGGTGCGGCGGCTCTCCGGCGAAGTTCGTGTTTTGGTGATTCGGCTCCGGTCAACCTGTAGAGAAAATAATGGTGATCACGGTGATATAAAAATTGCATCAAACGGAGGCCGGGAAGGGCCTCGTCGGAGGCAAAAACCGAGAGGGGGCGCGGCGGCACCGCTGGTCTTCAGCCGCGTATTCCGGCCGTTTGGCCGGGATTTCGGCTTTGATTTGGCCACAGGAGGAATCAGCGTGGAAAAATGAGTCGGGGGTATGAAATTTAGCTCGATCGGCGGTCAGAAATTTCCCCGGTGCGACGGCGGGTGGCGGCGGTCGGCCTCTGGTTCGTCGTCTCCGGCGAGCGGCAGGCGGCTAGGGTTTGTGGTCTAGTGTGGGGGTTCTATTTATAACCTCTTGCCTTTTGATCTCAGCCGTCCATTTCGTTTTAATCTGGGCCGTTCGTTTTTGATTGAATCTGGGCCGTCCGTGCGATTGAATCTGGGCCGTCCGATCGCGCGATTGATCTGGGCCGTCGGATTTCACCCACGCGGATCGCCAACGTGGCTACTTTTCGGGGTGACGTGGTCTTGCCACGTGGCAGGCCCCGGTTGGCCGGGACTGCTGACGTGGCTGCTGACGTGGCCTTTTTTTTTTTTTTTTTTTTTCCTCCTCCTTTCCGGGTGCTACAACTCTCCCCCCCATAAAGAAATTTGGTCCCCAAATTTGCCTCATTACTCTCGATCAAACAGATGAGGATATTTGGCCCTAAATTCTGATTCCAGTTCCCAAGTCGCCTCCTTAGGCGTGTGGTTCTGCCACAAGACTTTTACAAATGATATTTCCCGGTTGCGGAGTATTCTGCTTTCTCAGTCCGTGATACTGACCGGTACTTCTTCATAAGACAAGTCCTCTCGGAGTGAAAGCGGTTCATGAGCCACGACATGAGAAGGGTCCGGATTGTACTTGCGCAGCATGGATACATGAAACACATTGTGAACCCGGGAGAGCTCAGGGGGCAGTGCAAGTCTGTAGGCAGTGGTACCAATCTTGTCTAAGATTTCAAAGGGTCCAATGTATCTGGGGTTTAATTTTTCCCTCCTGCCGAACATACTAATTCCCTTGAAGGGGGTGACTTTAAGAAACACCCGGTCACCTTTCTCAAAGGCCAGGTCTCTCATCCGGGTATCAGCATAGCTCTTCTGCCTACTCTGAGCTGTCTGGATGTTCTTCTTGATCTTAACTATCTTGGACGTGGTTTCTTCCACCAAATCCGGGCCAAACAATCTTTTATCGCCCACTTCCTCCCAACAAATCGGTGACCTGCACGGACGCCCGTATAGCGCCTCGTATGGGGCCATGCCGATGCTTGCTTGGTAACTGTTGTTGTAGGCAAACTCTATCAGGGGTAGATGGTCGTCCCAATGGCCTCCGGAGTCAAGGACACAAGCTCGGAGCATATCCTCCAGCGTACGGATTGTCCTCTCTGATTGTCCATCGGTTTGGGGGTGGAAGGCAGTACTAAGGGACAGCTTTGTTCCCATAGCTTGCTGGAAACTATTCCAAAACCGAGAAGTGAATCTGGGATCCCTGTCGGATACCACTGTTACTGGGACTCCATGCAGTCTGACTATTTCCCGGACATACATTCTTGCCAACTTGTCCAAAGAATCAGTCATTCTGATGGCCAGGAAGTGGGAAGACTTAGTGAGTCGGTCAACAATTACCCATATGGCATCGTGTCCCGATCGTGCCTTGGGTAGTCCCGATACGAAGTCCATGGTGATGTGTTCCCACTTCCACTCTGGAATCGGTAAAGGCTGAAGCAACCCCCCTGGGCGTTGATGTTCTGCTTTGACCTGCTGACATACCAAGCACTTAGATACAAAGTCGGCTATATCTCTCTTCATCCCATTCCACCAGAATCGGGGTCGCATAGTTTAGTACATTTTTGTACTTCTTGGATGCATGGCGAACCTTGAACTATGGGACTCTGTCATGATGTCTCTTTTTAATTCACTGTCGTCTGGGACACACATTCTGTCCTTGAAACGAATCAATCCGTCGGCAGAGATCTGAAATTCTGAGTTCACTCCCTGTTCTGCATCCTTCTTGCGGGTTACTAGGGCGGGGTCGATTGACTGTGCTTCCTTTATTCTTTGGATTAACTTGGGTTGGACTGCTAGGTGGCTCAAACATGTGGCCCTCTTCAGATCTCGCTGTCGAACCTGCTGCGTAGCCCCAATGGACCTGCATTCTGAAACCATTAGATGGGCTAGGGTGCCTGCACTCTTCCTGCTGAGGGCATCGGCTACTACGTTGCCCTTACCTGGATGGTATAGGATGTCACAATCATAGTCCTTGAGGAGTTCCATCCACCTTCTCTGACGCATGTTGAGATCCTTCTGAGTGAAGATGTGCTTCAAGCTCTTATGATCGGTGTAGATCTGAAAGGTCTCTCCATACAAATAATGGCGCCAGATTTTCAAGGCGTGTATGATTGCGGCAAGCTCCAAGTCATGGGTAGGATAGTTCTTCTCATGATTCTTTAGCTGTCTAGACCCATATGCTATAACCTTTCCATGCTGCATCAGGACACAACCCAGGCCCAGATAGGAGGCATCACTATAAACTGTATACCCTCCTGATCCACTCGGTAGAGCCAGTACGGGTGCAGTAGTCAGTCGCTTCTTCAATTCTGAAAAACTCCTTTCGCAGTTCTCATTCCAATCAAACTTTGCATTCTTCTTTGTGAGTCGGGTTAGAGGGGCCGCTAGACTGCAGAACCCTTCGACAAACCGGCGGTAATAACCCGCCATCCCTAGGAAACTGCAAATTTCCTTAACTGTTGTCAGCCTTTCCCAACCAAGTACCGCTTCAACCTTTTCGGGGTTCACCGACACCCCTTCCTTCGATATAACATGTCCTAGGAAGGCGGTTTGCTCGAGCCAAAATCCACACTTGCTCAACTTTGCATACAACTTCTTTTCCCTGAGTACCTGGAGGACTTGGGCAAGATGATGAGCATGTTCTTCTCTACTCTTTGAGTAGACTAAGATATCATCGATGAACACGATGACAAATTTATCCAAAAACTCTCTGAAGATTCTGTTCATTAGATCCATAAAGATGACCGGGGCGTTGGTTAGTCCAAACGGCATAACCAGGAACTCATAGTGTCCGTACCTGGTCCGAAATGCCATCTTGGGGATGTCTTCTGCTCTCACTTTTACCTGATGGTAACCTGATCGTAGATCTATTTTAGAAAAGACCTGTGCACCCTGCAACTGATCAAAAAGGTCATCAATCCGGGGAAGAGGGTACTTGTTTTTAATTGTTACCTTGTTTATCCTTCTATAATCAATACACAGTCTCAACGTTCCATCCCCTTTCTTTGCAAAAGTAACCCCGGCACCCCATGGGGAAATGCTGTGTCTAATGAGGCCACTGTTTTGTAGCTCAGTGATTTGTTTCCTTAGCTCTTCCATCTCGATGCGGCTCATTCGGTAAGGAGCTACCGAGATGGGTTGGGTTCCTGGCTGTAAGTCTATGGTGAACTCGACCTCTCTGTCCCCTGGTAGACCGGGCAGTTCATCCGGGAATACGTTTGGAAAGTCTCGGACTACTGGAATCTCTTGGATACAAACTTCCTTCTTGGGTTTACCTAGTTAGGGAAAATACAATATCAACGCACATGTACCACGTCCGGGTCTGCGTCGGCATCCTTCTGGGTAAGGTTGTAAACTCTGCCCTGGATTGGAGGCCTCCCTTGATTCTGGTTCCTAGGGCACTCCCTCGCATAGTGCTGGGCACTGCCGCATATGCGACAGGTGTTGTTGAGGCGGTAGCAGGGTCGGTCCCCATGATCCCTGCCGCAGTACTGGCAGATCTTCCCACGTGCTGCCCCCATAGCCTGAGGAGGGCCCTGAACGGCAGGCCTGGGTCTCTTACTGGGTTGGACAGGCATGGTAGGCGCTGGCCTGCGGAGCGGGGCTGAAGGTCGGGAACTTCCCGCTAGCTGAGGGCGGGTGTCGAAGCTCCTTTCTATGATCTGCGCTTTTGCCAGGACTGCCGAATATGTCTCGAGCTCCATCACCAACAAGTGCTGTCTGATCGTCGGGCGGAGGCCCCACTGGAATTTCCTGGCCTTTCGGCCCTCATCCAACAATGTCTCCGGGGCATGTCGGCCCAGCTCCAGGAACTTGCGGGCATACTCCGACACTGTCATATTACCCTGGACCAATTGAGCAAATTCCATTTCCTTTAAATGTTGGATGTGTTTAGGGAGATACTCCGCATGGAAAGCCGCTAGGAACTGCTCCCAAGTAACTGGTACAAGCAGGGTGGTCCGCTTGAGCTCCCACCAGCGTACCGCTTCCCCTACCAGCATGTAGGAGGCAATGGCAGCCCTCTGCTTAGGAATTACCCCCAAGGTCTCAAAGGCTCTCTCAGTCTCTGCCAGCCAGTATTGGGCCTCTTCGAAAGAGGATCCCCCTGAAAAAGTAGAAGGGTTCAGTCTCCTGTACCTCTCTATGAAGCCGGGGTCGATCAAGGAGGGAGCGGGGTCCCGAGGTAGAGGGACTGGGACCGGCTGAGGGTGAACTGGGGGACCCTGTGGTGGCGCCTGCTGATGTGGTGGGGGCACTGGAATGTGCTGTGGCGGCACCTGTTGGTATTGTGGCTGTGGTACCGGGTCGTACCGCGGCTGTGGTGCCGAGTGGTACTGTGGAGGAACAGGCTCCTGCCGGGGTGGCTCGGGATCAGCCTGCTGTAGCGGGGGCTCAACCTACGCTAGCGGAGGAGGTCCGGGTAACTCCCTTCTCTCCTCTTGCCTTCGCTGGGCAGCTACGAGAGCTTCCACCATCTCATATAATCTGTCCAAATCCTCCCAAAGCGAATTATCTTGGGCCACTCGGTTTAGTGGGGAATTTCCTCTCCTCATTTCTGTGTACCTGCATTTACAAGGAATGGTTGAGTAACGACCAATCGGTGAGTATTTCTTTAAAGGACTATAGTGTAAGGGATGGGTCCGAGGAAACGCGGCTCTAATACCAACTGTAACGGCCCCATAAAATTTTAAATGGAACTTTAAATTCAAAAATATCAAATGCGGAAGCGAGATCAAAATTTCAGTTAACATCCCTTACACGAAAACCAAAAACGTACTTAAAATATAAAAGATTAAGCTAACTAAGAGAGAAACTCGAAAATAAAACTATGAGTATGACTACAGAGTCTCTAGGCATCCCCTTCGTCGTCCTCCTGCGGAATGGGCTCGGGAACCATGTCTTCCTGATCTGAAATGGTTAAATAAGGAGTGAGCTACACTAGCCCAGTAAGAACATCACGATATCTCACCGTCACGGAGGTAAAGGTGGGTAGAAAAACACAAAAGACCAATGGAGCATGATTTACAACAAATCCTTTTATTTATGATAAAACCTTTACCATCCACTTACCTCGGTGGAATTCATGAATCAATATAAGAAAACAATAGCATTATCACAATCATGGAATAATATAAGCTGTAAAACATAGCACTTATCACGCCTTTTGTAATTCAATCATTATACAACATATCCTTTTCTCATTTACCAGCCTACTAGTATCCATGGGGGTCCATAGGGGTCCCGCTACCCGTTAACCTTTAACATTCATAATCAGTTTCTAGGGCCGTCCCCATACCCCGTCCGGTATGGGCGCCAAAACCATAAACCTCAATACCCCGTCCGGTATGAGGGTGAAACGGGCCGTCCCCATACCCCGTCCGGTATGGGCGCCAAAACCATAGGATCTCCATACCCAGCCCGGCATGTGAGACCACAATCCCGGTAGGGTTCCCTACGAACCCGGTCCGTCCACCATCTCCCAGGATATCTAGTCAGGCTGACCCCCATAATACAATTATCAGTCTACACAATCTTTCATTTTCCTTTTCCTCAGTCAGCATCATCAATTCACATTTAAACAAACAAATCGTAATTCATGCCAAACAGACAACATACAGTATCAGTTTTTTTTTTCAGTCATTCAACCCATAATTAATAAAAACGTAGTATATGCACACAAATCTGTAAAATGAACACATCAAACCTCATTTTGCATTTAAAGCTGTAAACATGCCAAATAACAGTAAATCACTAATCACACTACACTCGGGCTCCATTAGCCACCTTAAGCAATTTCACACATTCGTTAATTCAAGAAATACCGTTTTATCATTTTGAACTTTAATACAGTGATAGGAAATAGGGTGAGGGGTCCTTACTCATTTCGGGGTCCGAACACGGCTTCACAGTGCGCTTGCAGGCTGTCCCTAATTTTCCCTGAATTTTCCTCGGGGAACTGAAACGCACTACTGGTACCTGCACGTGTTCCAAAAAAAACCCAAATTAGGCCCAGGGCCTCTTTCGGCCCAAATCGCAACTCCGGCACGGCGGCTCCGCCGTGCTCTGGCGACAGCGCCGCCGCTGGCGGCGGCGAGTCGCCTCGGGTTGGCTGTTTTCGGCCGTTTTCGGCCGAATTCGGCCACACTCGCATCAGTCCCTGTGAGAAAACAACCCTAGGGCCCTCGGGGGGCCAAAAAATCACGGAAAAACAGAGCTTACCGGCGGCGGCGCTCTCGGGTGCGGCGGCTCTCCGGCGAAGTTCGTGTTTTGGTGATTCGGCTCCGATCAACCTGTAGAGAAAAGAATGATGATCACGGTGATATAAAAATTGCATCAAACGGAGGCCGGGAAGGGCCTCGTCGGAGGCAAAAACCGAGAGGGGGCGCGGCGGCGCCGCTGGTCTTCGGCCGCGTATTCCGGCCGTTTGGCCGGGATTTCAGCTTTGATTTGGCCACAGGAGGAATCAGTGTGGAAAAACGAGTCGGGGGTATGAAATTTACCTCGATCAGCGGTCGGAAATTTCCCCGGTGCGGCGGCGGGTGGCGGCGGTCGGCCTCTGGTTCGTCGTCTCCGGCGAGCGGCAGGCGGCTAGGGTTTGTGGTCTGGTGTGGGGGTTCTATTTATAACCCCTTGCCTTTTGATCTCAGCCGTCCATTTCGTTTTAATCTGGGTCGTTCGTTTTTGATTGAATCTAGGCCGTCCGTGCGATTGAATCTGGACCGTCCGATCGCGCGATTGATCTGGGCCGTCGGATTTCACCCACGCGGATCGCCAACGTGGCTACTTTTCGGGGTGACGTGGTCTTGCCACGTGGCAGGCCCCGGTTGGCCGGGACTGCTGACCGGGCCTGCTGACGTGGCTGCTGACGTGGCCTTTTTTTTTTTCCGGGTGCTACAATGTGTATTATACTTATTCTTTGCGTTTTTTAGATCCTCTATCTCTTTATATTAAAAAATTATCTCTTATTGAGTTGTCGTAATGATTATAAACTAAATTAATATTTATATTTTACTAAATTAGCTCACTTCGATTATCAACTAATTTTTTTTTTAATAAAAGAAAATCTTAGATTTAAATTTTTGAGCCAGTGTAATTATCTAAATTAAAAAAAGTTAAACATCACAAAATATTTTTTTATTTAAAAATACAATAGATTTACTAATATTTAATTTGATTCGATCACCGCGATCTCACCAACATACTAATAAACTAAAATTATATATATATATAATATTTAATATGTAGTCATCAATTTTTATGATATTAAAAAATATTATATCTCATATAAGGTGGAGAATATATTCTCATATAATCATATATTTTACTTTTACTTTTACTTAGTTGAAAATATTTAATAATTCAAATGTATTTTTCAAGCATTAAAAATTCGATATTTTCTTATGGGTATCAAAGATGCCAACTTTTTAGTTATTTCTTTAAATAATACTTTTAATTATATATATATATATATGAGAATAAATTCCAACAAACATGATAATATATTTAATAAAAATGTCTGAGTGCTATATATTTATTATTTTATTTAAAGATTTAGTTATTAATTCGAGAAATTGTTTTCAAAATTTTTGGATATTAATTTGTAACAACCCAGAAACTGCAAGAGAAATAAATTATAATTTTACTGCGAAAGTAAAATAAATAGTTGATGTTTACATTTCTTATACAATAATTCAGATTACCCAATAAGGTTACGAGAATGATCATTCTAAAAAAAATAATGAAAAATTAAAGAAATAAATAAAAAATAAACAACTGGGCATCCTACTCACAACCCTCTTATGGATCGGGTTCTGGATCTTTATCATTTTGATATGAAATTGTAATGCCCGGAAAGAAAAAAAAAAGGGAGTGCCACGTCAGCAGCCACGTCAGCATACCCAGTCAGCAGTCCTTGCCAACCAGGACCTGCCACGTGGCAAGACCACGTCGACCGAAGACGGGCCACGTTGGCGATCCGCGTGCGCGCGATCGGACGGCCCAGATCAATCGCGCGCACGGACGGCCCAGATTTAATCGCATGGACGGCCCAGATTTAATCAAAAACGGACGGCCCAAATTAAATCAAAATGGACGGCTAAGATCAAAAGGCAAAAGGGTATAAATAGAACCCCCACACCAGACCACAAAAACCCTAGCCGCCTGCCCTCGCCGGAGAAGACGAACCAAAGCCGGTCGCCGCCGCCTGCCGCCGCACCCGAGAGCACCGCCGCCGGTAAGCTTCGGTTTTCCGTAATTTTTTGGCCCCCCGAGGGCCGTAGGGTTGTTTATTCACAGAAACCAATGCGAGTGTGGCCGAATTCGGCCGAAAACGGCCAACCCGAGGAGAATCGCCGCCGCTGGAGCACAGCGGAGCCGCCGTGCCGGAGTTGCGATATTGGTCGAAAGGGGCCCTGGGCCTAATTTGGGATTTTTTGGAACACGTACAGGTACCGTTAGTGCGTTTCAGCTTCCCGGGAGAAATTCAGGGAAAATTGGGGACAATTTGTAGGCGCATTGTGAAGCCGTGTTCGGACCCCTAAACGAGTAAGGACAACTCACCCTATTTCCTATTACGGTGTTAAAGTTCAAAAATGATAAAACGGTATTTCTTGAACCATCGAATGTATAACATTGCTTAAGGTCGCTAATGGAGCCCGAGTCTAGTGTGTTTGTTGGTTAACTGTGATTTGGCATGTTTTACAGTTTTAAATGCAGTATGAGATTTGATGTTTCCACTTTATAGTTTCGTGTGTATATTTTACTGTTTATTTAATTTTGGGTTGAATGACTAATATACCGATGCTGTATGTTGTCTGTTTGACATAAATTGCTGTTTACTTGTTTAAATGTGAATTGACGATGCTGATTGAGGGAAAGGAAAATGAAAGATTGTGTTGATTGATAATTGTGTAATGTGCTCAGCCTGACTAGATATCCTGGGAGATGGTGGACGGACCGGGTCCGTAGGGGACCCTACCGGGATTGTGGTCTCTCATACCGGACGGGGTATGGAGATTTTATGTGTTTTGGCGCCCATACCGGACGGGGTATGGGGACGGCCCGTTTCACCCTTATACCGGACGGGGTATTGAGGTTTATAGTTTTGGCGCCCATACCGGACGGGGTATGGGGACGACCCTGGAATCTGATTACAAGTATTAAGGGTAACGGGTAGTGGGACCCTATGGATCCCCATGGATACTAGTAGGTTGGTGAATGAGAAAAAGTGATTGTGTAATGATTGAATTGCAAAAACGTGATGAGTATTATGTTGCGTAGTTTACATGATTTCATAATGATGATAATACTATTGCTTTCGTATATTGTTTTATGAATTTCACCGAGGTAAGTAAATGGTAAAGGTTTTATTACTGATAAATGAGTTTATTGTAAATTATGCTCCATTGGTCTTTTTGTGTTTCCTACCCACCTTTACCCCGTGACGGTGAGATATCGTGATGTCCTTACTGGGCTAGTGTAGCTCATTCCTTATTTAATCATTTCAGATCAGGAAGACGTTATTCCCGAGCCTGTTCCGCAAGAAGACGACGAAGGAGACGCCTAAGGACTCCATAGTTTTATTCATAGCTCTTATTTTCGAATTTCTCTTTTAGTTAATTTGATCTTTTATGTTTTGAGTACGTTTTGGTTTTAGTGTAAGGGATGTTAATCGAATTTTAACTTCGCTTCCGCATTGATATTTTAATACACTTATTTCATTTTAAAATTTCCGGGGCCGTTACAGAAATGGTTAATAAAAGAATGAGTTACACTAATCCAATAAGAATATCACGCTACTCACCAAGATAGAAATGAAGGTTGGTAGAAATCAAAAGAATATCAAAAGAAATTTGATTCAGAGTATGATATAAGATGTCAAGTTGACTTGTCGTGGAAGACATGAGCTCGCATCGCACAAATTGTAGCCCCGCCGCCGGTAAGTTTCAGTTTTTTGTATTTTTTCGGTCCACCGATGGCCTTACATGTGTTTCCTCGCAGGAACTGGTGCAAGTTTGGCTGAATTTCTCCAGAAACAGCCGAAAACAGCCAACTCGAGGTGGATCGCCGCCGCGGGCGGCTGCGCCGTCGCCGGAGCACGGTAGAGCCGTCGTGGCAGAATTCTGAAATTGGCCGAGTAGGCCCTGGGTCTGATTTTTGAGTTATTTGGGGACATGTGTAGGTACCGTAAGCGTGTTTTAGTTCCCAAAAAAAAATTCAGGGAATCTAGGGACTACCCGTAAGCGTAGTGAAAATCCAGTTTTAGAGTTCGAATCAGGTAAGAACCCCTCACCCTATTTCCTATCACATGATTGAAGTCTGAATAAATGATAAAACTGTATTTTGTACAAATTGAGTAGACATGTATAATTAATTACAGTTGCTAATGGAGCCCGAATTAGAAATATTTCTCTGTCAGTTCCTATTTGATTTATTTTATAGTTTTAAATGCATTGTGATATATGGTTTATTTATTCTATGATTTTGAATGCATGAATCACTGTTTACTTCGCTACTGCTTGATTTTGTGAATCTAAGATATGTTTGTCTTATTGGATGCACGTTACTTGTTTAAGTATTTATGTTTGAATGGGTAACGGAGACTAAGGATAAATAGGAATGGGATTGAATTGATAATTAGATAAGATGACAGCCTCACTAGATATCCTGAGAGATGGTAGACGGACCGGGTCCATAGAGAACCCTACCGAAAACGTTATCTCATACCGGACGGGTTATGGAGATGGTCCGCTTCACCCTCATACCGGATGGGGTATTGAGTTTTATTATTTTGGTGCTCATGCTAGACGGGGTATGGGGACGGTCCTGGAACTAAGTTTGTTAAAGTGAATGGTTCACGTGTAGCGCGAACCCCTATGGATCTCCATGGATACTAGTAGACTGATAAAAGAGGGCAATTGCAATTTGATGATTGAAATATAAAAGTATGACATGTGTTATGTTACAGAGTATGTATGAATTTCATGATATCTATGATATTATTGTCTTTATGGATTGTTTTTACAAATCTCACCGAGGTAAGTGGATGGTAAATGGTTTGATTATTGATAAATGAATTTGTTGAAAAATTGTGCTCCATTGGTTGTTTTTGTTTTTCTACCAACCTTTACTTCTGTGATAGTGATATAGTGTGACGTCCTTACTGGGTTAGTGTAGCTCATTCCTTATTCAACCATTTCAAATTATGAGGACTTCATTCCCGAGCCCATTTCGCAAGAAGACGGCGAGTAGATGCCTAAATATCTTATAGTTTTTTTTTATATAGTCTTTTATTTCTACTATTTCCTTTAGATGACGTATTTTTTGATATTGTTAGTACGTTTAACTTATTGTGTAAGGAATATTAATCAGAACTTTTTATTTCGCTTCCACACTCAGATTTTTATATACATTTTCTTTTAAATTTATGGGGCCATTATATCTCTTGTTATCAGTTTAATATTTGGTAAGTAGTTATTGATTTATATGATATTAATTAATATTATATCTAATATAAAGTAAAGAATATATTATCACGTTCACTAACCATGTATTATACTTTTACTTTTTAATTTATTAAAAATATTTAATAATTCAAGAATAACTTTTCAAGCATTAAAAATTCAATATTTTCTTATGGGTACCAAAGGTGCCACCTCTTTATTTATTTGTCTAATAATACTTGTAAATAATTATATATATGAGAATGAATATATTTACTAAAGATGGTCAATTTGGACTGTTAATTAATTACTTTACCTCTCCATTTTCTTAGATTCTTCTCTCATATATATATATATATATATATATATATATGAACACATAGTTATTTAATTATATCATAATCTGTATATAAGTATAATATTGAGATAATATTAATTATGGGGTTTGGAATAAACATATTATAAATTAAAAGATGCATGCATGCGTTGTATTGAAGCTAATAGTAATTATTCATGATTCTTCATTGCATGCAAATTGTAAGTAACACAAACACACAAACATATATATACACACAAGTATAGGCAGAGAGAAACTACATAAGGTAAGAAATTAAACAAAGAGAAACTCTACAATTGAAGATTTGTAATCATGTTTCTCACCATTCTGTCTCAGTTATCTGCTCCACCACCAAAAATGAGTGCAAAAGAGAAAGAAAACGAAATGAGAAAGGTGGATTGTAAACTAAAAATTTTACAGCTTCAGATGAGATTGAATCAAATAGATTTCTACCAACTACCAGATTTCCACAAAATACAACTACGGAGAAAAAGGAAGATGATCGAAATTATGGTAGATGATACGAAAAAGAGCATTAAGATGGTTTTACCACCGCCGTTCGAGATTCAGTTACAGAAATTACAACACCTTGAAGAGGAGGTAAATAGATTTGAGAAAGAGATAGAAGAATTGAAGAATGCTCACTGGAACAAATCATTATCACAAATTAAAGAAATTTCAACTTATCATCAAGTTACAACTAGAAATACAAGTGTACAGTCGACCGACAGCGTAAGTTTGCATAACAACGGTGCTTTGATTAGAAGAAACATTGTCCATGGAGATAGCAACAAAATTGATACTGCAACTTATTTGAATGTCGGTGACCAAGTTAACTTCTTATTTTTCCAAAACATGAATGATTGAGGGTATCTGTCGAACTCTATAATCTAAATTCAGCATGGGAAGAAGAAATAATTGTGACTTTTATTACAAATATATATATATATATGTAGTAGTGAAGCTTGGTGTATCTAGTTTTTACTTTCTCAGAATGTCAAATTAAATAAAGGGTTTGATTTGCATGATCATAAGTATTAATGTAAAATTGTATGTTGAATAAAATTATATATTAATAGTAATAGGGGCACAATTATATTAAATGTTTAATGCCAAATAAAAACTAATATTTTTTTAGACATTCTATTTTTAATATAAATATAACTATATTTATAATAATAAAAAATTATATATAGATATATATATATATATATATTAAACGAATCGGGTGTAAACAGATAATTTCGAGTGTATGTGTATTATACTTATTCTTTGTGTTTTTTAGATTCTCTATCTCTTTATATTAAAAAATTATCTCTTATTGAGTTGTTAATAATTATAAACTAAATTGATATTTATATTTTACTAAATTAGCTCACTTCGATTATCAACTAATTTTTTTTTAATAAAAGAAAATCTTAGATTTAAATTTTTGAGCCAGTGTAATTATCTAAATTAAAAAAATTTAAACATCACAAAATATTTTTTTATTTAAAAATATAATAGATTTACTAATATTTAATTTGATTCGATCACCGGGATCTCACCAACATACTAATAAACTAAAATTATATATATATATATATATATTACTTGTTTATTATGTCGGGATTTATGATCTAAATATAACCTTTTGAGTTTTTTTTTTTGGACTTACCGATTCTTGCCAAAGCACGAATCAAGAAATAATTAGAACTTATAATTTATCTAAATTAGATAATGATTATGTAAAATAATTAATTATAATAATTATTTATTTAGCTACTTAAAAATTATACTACTTGGTTAATTTAAAATCAAAATGTTTAATTAAGTCGTCGATTAATTACATTTAAAAGTTATATTAACATTGTGATAAATTAAAATTTTCCTGATAATTGTTTGATAATTAATTATATTAAATTAAAAATATTGAATTAAAAGTAAAAATTGATAAATCTGTCTTTAACTTGTTCTGGAAGTAATCATTAATCAATCCTGTAATTCTCAAGAACTCATCTAATGAGTCATTTCATTTCTCTCAAATAATTCCAGTAGTTTGCCCAACCCATTAGAATATCAAGACTGAAACCATGATCTTCACTCACATATATCCCAATATGTATATATTTATATATGTATATATGTGTCGGTGCTGCACTTGAAATGTAACGGCCCCGGAAATTTAAAATGAAATATGTGTATTAAAAATGTCAATGCGGAAGCGAAGTCAAAATTCGATTAACATCCCTTATACTAAAAGCAGAAAAACGTGCTCAAAATATAAAAGATCAAACTAACTAAAAGAGAAATTCGAAAGTAAAAGCTATGAATATGACTATGGAGTCTTTAGGCGTCCCCTTCGTCGTCTTCTTGCGGAACGGGCTCGGGAACAATGTCTTCCTGATCTGAAATGATTAAATAAGGAATGAGCTACACTAGCCCAGTAAGGACATCACGATATCTCACCGTCACGGAGGTAAAGGTGGGTAGAAAACACAAAAAGACCAATGGAGCATAATTTACAATAAACTCATTTATCAGTAATAAAACCTTTACCATTCACTTACCTCGGTGAAATTCATAAAACAATATACGAAAGCAATAACATTATCATCATCATGAAATCATATAAACTGTGTAACATAATACTTATCACGCCTTTGCAATTCAATCATTACACAATCACTTTTCCTCATTCACCAGCCTACTAGTATCCATGGGGATCCATAGGGGTCCCGCTACCCATTACCTTTAATACTTGTAATCAGATTCCAGAGCCGTCCCCATACCCCGTCCGGTATGGGCGCCAAAACTATGAACCTCAATACCCCGTCCGGTATGAGGGTGAAACGGGCCATCCCCATACTCCGTCCGGTATGGGCGCCAAAACACATAAGATCTCCATACCCCATCCGGTATGAGAGACCACAATCCCGGTAGGGTCTCCTACGGACCCAGTCCGTCCACCATCTCCCAGGATATCTAGTCAGGCTGAGCACATCATACAATTATCAATTTACATAACATTTCATTCCCCTTTTTCTCAGTCAGTATCATCAATTCACACGCAAACAAGCAAAACAGTAATTTATACCAAACAAGGCAACATATAGCATCGGTATTTCAGTCATTCAACCAATAATCAATAAAACAGTAAAATATGCACACGAAACTATAAAATGAAAACATCAAACCTCATACTGCATTTAAAACTGTAAAACAGGCCAAATCACAGTTAACCGACAAACACACTAGACTCGGGCTCCATTAGCGACCTTAAGCAATTTCACACATTCGATCATTCAAAAAATACTGTTTTATCATTATTGAACTTTAATACCGTGATAGGAAATAAGGTGAGGGGTCTTTACTCATTTCGGGGTCCGAACACGGCTTCACAGTGCGCCTACAGGTTGTCCCTAATTTTCCCTGAATTTTTTCTGGGGAACTGAAACGCACTACGGGTACCTGCACGTGTTCTAAAAAATCCCAAATTAGGCCCAAGGCCCCTTTCGGCCAACATCGCATATCCGGCACGGCAGCGATTCGCCTCGGGTTGGCCGTTTTCGGCCGTTTCCGGCTGAATTCGGCCACACTCGCATCGGTCCATGCGATAAAACAACCCTAGGGCCCTCGGGGGGCCAAAAAATTACAAAAAACTGAAGCTTACCGGCGGCGGTGCTCTCGGGTGCGGCGGCTCTCCGGCGAGGTTCGTGTTTTGGTGATTCGGCTCCGGTCAACTTGTGGAGAAAAGAACGGTGATCACGGTGATATAAAAATTGCATCAAACGGAGGCCGAGAAGGGCCTCATTGGAGGCGAAAATCGAGAAGTGGCGCGGCGGCGCCGCTGGGTTTCGGCCGCGTTTTCCGGCCGTTTGGCCGGGATTTTGGCTCTGATTTGGCCACAGGAGAAATCAGCGTGGAAAAACAAGTCGGGGTGTGAAATTTACCTCGATCGGCGGTCGGAAATCTCCCCGGTGCGGCGGCGGGTGGCGGTGGCAGGCTTCTGGTTCATCTTCTCCGGCGAGGGCAGGCGGCTAGGGTTTGTGGTCTAGTGTGGGGGTTCTATTTATACCATTTTGCCTTTTGATCTCAGCCGTCCATTTTGTTTTAATCTGGGCCGTCCGTTTTTGATTGAATCTGCGCCGTCCGTGCGATTGCATCTGGGCCGTCCGTGCGCACGCTTGATCTGGGCCGTCCGATCGCGCATACGCAGATCGCCAACGTGGCTCGTCCCCGGTCGACGTGGTTTTGCCACGTGGCAGGTCCTGGTTGGCCAGGACTGCTGATGTGGCGCTTCTTTTTTTTTTCGGTCTTTCGAGGCGTTACATGAAAAGCCTGAAAAAAGAAATGAGAAGGCACTAATCCAACATGAATTAAAGATGCATGCATGCTCTTGCATTGAAGCTAATACTAATTATTCAAGATTCTTTATTGCATGCAAATTGTAAGTAATATATAGAGATATATATACATAAAGAAAGAGAAACTCTGTAATAGAAGATTTATGGTAATGTTATCTCCTATTCTATTTCAGTTATCTCCTCCAATACAAAAAAAAAATGAATGAAAATATGTTTTTTTAAAAAAGAGAGAAAGTGGGCTTCTAAAATAAATAGTTTGGAGATCGAGATAAGATTGAGTAAAATAGTGTAACGATCCCGAAAATTCAAAAGAAAATATATATAATAACTTAAGTGTAGAAGCGAAATAAAATGTTAAGATTAACATCCCTTACACAATAACTTAAAAATATTATATATTACGAAATGAATTCTCTGAAGAAAACACAAGAAATGATAAAAGTAAATAAAAATATAAAGTATCTAGCATCTATTCGTAATCTTCTTGCGGATCGGGCTCTTGAACTAGATCTTCTTGATCTGAAATGGTTAAATAAAGGATGAGCTACATTACCCTAGTAAAAATATCACACTATATCACCGGCACATAAGTAAAGATTAGTAGAAAATAAAAAAAACTAATGGAGCACTAAATTTAGCAAATTCGTTCACCAATCATAAAATCATTTATCATTCATTTACCATTGTGGAATTTATGAAAATAAACTATAGAAGTAATAATATCACACAGATCATAACTTCGTGCACGATCAGCAACAAGAAACATATCATAAATTCACATTCATTAACAATAAACTAAATCATGACTGTTTCTCGTTTCGCTATCCTACTAATATCTATGGGGATCCATAGGGGTGTCTTTGCTATACATGAACCATTTTCTTTAACAATCTTAATTATAGAGCCGTCTGCATATTCCGTCCGGTATTAGCGCAAATACATTAAGCTTCAATACCCCGTCCGGTATGAGGGTGAAACGGGCTGTTCTCATACTCCGTCCGGTATGAGTGCCAAATGACCAAGTCTTCATACCCTGTCCGGTATGGGACAATGTTCACGGTAGGGTTCCCTATGAATCCGATCCGTCCACCATCTTCCAAGATATCTAGTGAGGCTGTCGTCTTATCTATTTATTTGATCACACCCATTTTCTATTTTTTCTTAGTCCCCGTTACCAAATCAAACATAATCACATAAACAATGAACATGCACCCAGTAATGCAATCATATCTTAAATCCCAAAATCACACAGGAGTCGAGTAACGCAGTGATACATGCATTTAAAACCATAAAATAGATAAACTAGATACCATCATGCTTTTAAACTGTAAAATAAATCAACAAAAATCAACAGAGAATAATGTCCGGTTCGAGCTCCATGAGGCCTAGTAATCGCCTGGCTACTGCCTCTCCCCACAATATTCCCCCACCTCGCCCCAGTTACCTAACACCACAACCTCCCCTCCTTCAAAAGGAATTTCGAGAACCACTACCCCCACTAAAGTGTTGGGTTTTTAGGTTCCCTCTTATATGGAAAAATCCAAATCTTGTTTGAGCCCACTTATTTTTAGCCCATTAGGATTAACCTTAAGGAACAGTATAAAAATAAGTTTTTAGCTACCAAAAAGTAGAGAACAAAAAGAGAATTTTTACTAAAAAAATTACGTCTAATGTGTTTCAATTCTTTCTACGATCAGATGGTCATCTTTATTCGGATCAAGCTAAAATTGGGAGGGTATTTAGAAGAGTCATTTTACTTCAGTCTTAACGGTGGAGATCGATTTTGGACAGTTAGATTTTCAGTAATGTTAGTTCAAAGTTATTGTTTACGTTTTTCTTATCGACACTGACCAGTTTGATTTACTATGACGATCGAATAGTCATTTGTGATATGATGAGACTGAAATTTGGTGAGCATGTTTGATATAAGTTTGTCTTTAGTCTGAACAGTGGAGATTGAATTTGAACAATCAGAACGCATCCGTTTTACATGAATAGTATCTACTTTGATGATATTTCTCAATCCTTTGTTTTTCTCTTATTGTTTAGTTAATTTATTATTGAGAATTTATTTGAGGATTATAGTGGTTGCTTGTTGATGCTGTAAACACTAATTTTTATAGTGAAGCTCTTTTACTTAGATTAAGAGAGATCTTGTGGTTTTTATCATTCATATTGATTAAAGGGATTTTTTACGTTAAAAAATTTGGTATGTTTGTGTGATTATTTTTTAACATCTTAGAGCAGATTTTATCATATTTATTTTGATTGAATTTTTTTTCTTAATTTTCACTCTTCTTAAATTCATTCAAGTGCTACCTTACATAAAATCTTATTCAAATCTACCAAAGATCAAAGACCTAAACCCCCAATACACCTTAGTTGTTTCACATCCTCCCACTTAACCAAATGATATCTACAATTTCTATTATTATCCCTCCATAAAAAAGTAATATTGAATATTCTTTAGTTTTTTGATAATTTTTATAGGAATAGTTCAAGCTGATAAAAATAAACAGAGAGATTGATGAGAGTGCTTTTAATAAGAGTTAATCTCCCTCGCTTAGAAAGAAAGTTTATTTCTCATCTCGCAAGTTTCTTCTCGAATAATTCAATCACCGAGTCCCAAAATTTCATATCTTTATATTTAGCATCCAAAGGTAGACACAAGTACTTAATAGACAGCTAATCTTCGTAGTCTTGTATTAACTGTTTAATAAATAATTACATCAAAATTAAAAATATTGAACTAGTAAAATTAATTGTACAACTGAGTAAATATTTTAGTAAATTACAATTTAAATATAGTAAAAATAACTAGTATTATTTCTTTTATCAGTTTAATATTTGATGCATAGTCGTAAATTTATAAAATATTAAATAATATTATATCTAATATAAAGTAAAGAATATATTGTCACATTCACTAACCATATATTATACTTTTGCTTTTAATTTATTGAAAATATTTAATAATTCAAGAATAACTTTTCAAGCATTAAAAATTCAATATTTTCTTATGGGTACCAAAGGTGCCACCTCTTTATTTATTTGTTTAAATAATACTTGTAAATAATTATATATATGAGAATGAATATATTTACTAAAGATGGTCAATTTGGACTGTTAATTAATTACTTTACCTCTCCATTTTCTTAGATTCTTCTCTCATATATATATATATATATATGTGTGAACACATAGTTATTTAATTATATCGTAATCTGTATATATGTATAATATTGAGATAATATTAATTATGGGGTTTGGAATAAACATATTATAAATTAAAAGATGCATGCATGCGTTGTATTGAAGCTAATAGTAATTATTCATGATTCTTCATTGCATGCAAATTGTAAGTAACACACACACATATATATACACATAAGTATAGGCAGAGAGAAACTACATGAGGTAAGAAATTAAACAAAGAGAAACTCTACAATTGAAGATTTGTAACCATGTTACTCACCATTCTGTCTCAGTTATCTGCTCCACCACCAAAAATGAGTGGAACAATCAAGTTAGAAAAACTAAAGATTTTAATGCTTGAGATAAGATTGAATCAAATAGGCTTCGACCAACTATCCGAGTTGCAGAAAAAAGAACTACAGAAAAAAAAGAAGGTGATCAAAAGTATGATAGATGATTTTAATAACAGCACCAAGATGATTCTACCGCCACCGTACCAGACTCAGTTGCAGAAACTAAAGCATCTGGAAGAGGAGGTAAATAGATTTGAGAAAGAGATAGAAGAATTGAAGAATGCTCACTGGACCAAATCGTTATCACGAGTCGAAACAATTTCAACCTATCGTCAAGTTACAACTACAAATAAGAGTGTGCAGTCGACTGACAGCATACTTTTACAAAACGATGGTGCTTTGATTAGAAAAAACTTTGTCCATGGAGATAGCAACAAGATTGATTCAGCAACTTATTTGCATGTCGGTGACCAAGTTAACCTTTTATTTTGCCAAGACATGGATGATTAAGGGTATGAATCCAACTCCATAATCTAAATTCAACAAGGGGAGAAGAAATAATTGTGGCTATTATATATTATATATATATATATATATGTAGTAGTGAAGCTTGGTGTATCTATTTTACTTTCTCAGGATGTCAAATTAAATAAAGGGTGTGATTTGCATGATCATAAGTATTAATGTACAATTGTATGTTGAATAAAATTATATATTAATAGTAATATGGGCACAATTATATTAAATGTTTAATGTTAAATAGGAACTAATATTTTTTAGACCATGTTGAGTTTACAGGTTATCCGAATCCAATCAAGTAATTTTATTAAATTAATATAATTATATTAAAAAATTAAAAATATATTTAATAATATATACTAATTATATTTATCAATAAGTATAAATATATTTATTAAAATAATATATTATATTTATAATAATAAAAAATTATACATACATAATGTATCAGGTTTAAACATATTATAAAAAGCTAAACTCGAACTTGACCTGTAACACCCACCAAAATCTTTTCTTTTTTTGTTAATAAATATAATTTTTATTTATTTTATTTATTTATTTTATTTAATTTATTATATTTTATTTTAATTTAATAAAAAAATTGAGTAAAATTGATGGAGGATTAAATTGAAAATAATTTTGGGAAAAAAAGGTGAAAAATTGGGTTCTTGGGGTATTTTTGAAAGAAAAATTAGAAACCGGAGGTCAAAACACAATTTAGAAAAAATTTACCATGTTAGACGCCCGATCAGTAGTCCCGACCAACCAGGACGCGCCAAGTGGCAGAGGCGCTGATGCAGGAGGCCACACGGGGGGGCCACGTGGGCGATTCGCGTGTGCACGATCGAACGGTTGAGGTCCGTTCCCGTGCGCACGGACGGTTCGTACCCGCACGCACGGACGGTCTAGATGCACTCCCTCCTAAACGCAATCGAACGGCCAGATTAAAAGTGATTGGACAAGCCATAGTGAATCACGATGGATGGCCTAGATTGGATCTCGATGAACGACTCAGATTCACTCCCTATTTAATTGCGATCGGACGGTCCAGATCAAATACGATGGATGGCCCAGATCAAAAGCGAATAAGTATAAATAACCCCAATCTGCACCAAACCCTAACCCTAGCTGCCAGAACCCCTCGCCGGAGAAGACGACCCAGTCGCCGGAGAGCCGATTGCCGCCACCCGCCGCCGCACCAGAACCCTTTCCGACCGCCAAAAAAGGTAAAAAAAATTTCTTTTGCACAAAATTCAATTTTAAGCTCACCCATGGCCAAATCGGGGTGAAAAGACTGGCCAATTGGCCGAAAACACCGACGTAGCTCGGCTGTGCCGCCGCAGGGAATTTAACAAACCGCCTCTGATGAGGCCCTTTCCGATTCTCATTTCGCGTAATGTTTCAACCGTTGTGATCACCGTTTTCTTCTCTATAGGTTGGCTGAAGTAAAACACCCAATCACAACATGAGTTGGAGGAGCCGCCGCACCAGAGAGCCCCGCCGCTGGTGAGTTTTAGTTTTTCGTATTTTTTCGGCCCATCGAGGCCCTTTAGCATGTGTGCTTGCCGGAATTGATGTAAAATCGGCCGAAAACGGCCGACCCGAGGCGGATCGCCGCTGCGAGCGGCAGTGTTGACGCCGGAGCACGGCAGAGCCGCCGTGCTGGATTTCCAAAATTGGTCTAGTGGGCCCTAGGATTGATTTTGGATTTATTTGGAACATTTGTAGGTACTATAAACGCGTTTCAGTTCCTAGAGAAAAAATTTAGGAAACCTAGGGATCGCCCGTAGGCGCAGTGAACCGTTTAGCTTTTTGACGTCAGATCGAGTAAGAGCCCCTCACCCTATTCCCTATCATAGAATTGAACTTTAAATAAATAACGATATAATATTTCGAACAAATTAAATAGATGTGCATAACTAATTATGGATTGCTAATTGAGTCCAAACCGGACATTGTTCTCTGTTGATTTATTTTACAGTCTAAAAGGATAATAATATCTGATTTACCTATTTTATGATTTAAATGCATGTATTACTGTCTTACCTGACTACTGTTTGATTTGGGATTTGAGACATGATTGCATTACTGGATGTATGTTTATTTGTTAATGTGATTATGTTTGATTTGGTAATGGAGACTAAAAGAAAACAGGAAATGGGTGTGATCAAATAAACAAATAGAATGACAGCCTTACTAGATATCTTGGAAGATGGTGGACGGACTGGGTACATAGAAAGCCCTACCGTGAACGTTGTCTCATACCGGACGGGGTATGGAGACTTGGTAATTTGGCACTCATATCGAACGGGATATGAGTACGGCCTGCTTTACCCTCATACTAGACGGGGTATTGAGGTTTAATGTCTTGGTGCTCATACCGAACGAGGTATGGGGATGACCCTGTAATTGAGATTGTTAAGAGAAAAGGTTTACATGTAGCGGGGACACCCCTATGAACCCCTATGGAAACTAGTAGGCTGGTGAAATGAGAAACGGTTAAGATTTGATTTATTGTTGATGGATGCGAATTTATAATATGTTCTATGTTGTTGATTGTTCATGAAGTTATGATCTATATGGTATTATTGTCTTTATATGTTGTTTTCATAAATTTCACTATGGTAAATGAACGGTAAATGATTTTATGATTGATAAACGAATTTACTAAATTTAGTGCTCCATTAGTTGTTTTAGTTTTATACCAACTTTTACTTTTGTGTCAGTGATATAGTGTGAAATCCTTACTGGACTAGTGTAGCTCATTCTTTATTTAACCATTTCAGATCAAGAGGACCTAGTTCTAGAGTCCGATCCGCAAGAAGATTGCGAATAGATACTAGATACTTTTTATTTTCCATTACTTTTCTTATTTCTCGTGTTTCTTTCAGAGAATTCATTCCGTAATGTTGTTTAGTACTTTTAAGTTATTGTGTAAGGGATGTAAACCTTAACCTTTTATGTAACGGCCCCAGAAATTCAAAAGGAAATACATATAATAATTTGAGTGCAGAAGCGAAATAAAAGATTAAAATTAACATCCCTTACACAATAACTTAAAAGTACTAAACAACATTACGGAATAAGTTCTCCGAAAGAAATACGAGAAATGAGAAAAATAAAGAAAACTATAAAGCATCTAGCATCTACTCGCAGTCTTCTTGTGGATCGGGCTTGGGAACCAGGTCCTCCTGATCTGAAATGGTTAAATAAGGAATGAGTTATACTGGCCCAGTAAGGACATCACACTATATCACCGTCACAGAAGTAAAGGTTGATAGAAAATCAAAACAACTAATGGAGCAATAGATTTAAACCAATACATTTATTTAAAATAAAACTGTAACGGCCCCGGAATTTAAAAAAAAAAATACATATAATAATCTAAGTGCGAAAGTGAAATAAAAGATTAAGGTTAATATCCCTTATACAATAACTTAAAAGTACTAAACAATATCACAGAATAAGTTCTCTAAAAGAAATACGAGAAATGGTAAAAATAAAGGAAACTATAAAGTATCTAACATCTACTCGTCGTCTTCTTGTGGATTAGGCTCGGGAACCAGGTCCTCCTGATCTGAAATGGTTAAATAAGGAATGAGCTACACTAGCCTAGTAAGGACATCACACTATATCACCGTCACAGAAGTAAAGGTTGATAAAAATCGAAAACAATCAATAGAGCACAAATTTTAAACCAATATAATTATTTAAAATAAAACCACTACCCTTTTTCTTATCCTTGGAGAACCTGTAAAAACAACCTATAAAGACAATAACATCATACAGATCATAATTTCATGCCTAATCAGTAACACATCATAAATCCGTATTCATTAACAATAACTGATTATCACTGTTTCTTGTTTTTACTAGTCTACTAGTATCCTTGGGGATCCATAAGGGTCCCTGCTACATGTGAACTATTCTCCTTAACAATATTAATTCCAGGGCCGTCCCCATACCCCGTCTGGTATGAGTGCTAAAACAATAAACCTTAATACCCTGTCCGGTATGAGGGTGAAGCGGGTTGTCCCCATACCCCGTCCGGTATGAGCGCCAAATGACCAAGTTACCATACCCCGTCCGGTATGAGACAATGTTCACGGTAGGGTTCCCTATGAATCCGGTCCGTCCACCATCTCCCAAGATATCTAGTAAGGCTGCCATCTTATCCATTTATCAAATCACATGTCATTCCTATTTGTCCTTAGTCTTCGTTACTGACACAAACATAAATACATAAAACAAGTAACGTGCATCTAACAAAGCAAGCATATCTTAGATTCCCAAAATCAAATAGTAGTGAAGTAAGTAGTGACACATGCATTTAAAACCATAGAATAGATAAATCAGATACCATAATACATTTAAACTGTAACATAAATCAAACAGAAATCGACAGAGAAATGTGTCTGGTTCGGGCTCCATTAGCAACCGTAATTAATTATGCATATCTATTTAATTTGTACAAAATACAATATTATTATTTATTCAAACTTCAATTCCATGATAGGAAATAGGGTGAGGGGTCCTTACTTAATTTAACGTCGAAAACTAAATTTTCACTGCGCCTACAGGCGGTCCTTAGGTTCCCTGAATTTTTTTCTAGAAACTGAAATGCGCTTACGGTACCTACACATGTCTCAAATAACCCAAAAATCATACCCAAGGCCTACTCGGTCAATTTCAAAATTCCGGCACTGTGGCTCCGCCGTGCTTTGGCGACGGTACCACTGCTCACGGCGGCGATCCGCCTCGGATTGGCTGTTTTCGGCCGAATTTAGCCAAACTTGCATCAGTTCCTGAGAGAAAACACACTTAGGGCCCTCGGTGGACCGAAAAAATGTGAAAAACTGAAACTTACCGGTGGTGGGGCTCTTCGGTGCGGCGGCTCCTCCGACTCACATCGCGGTTGGGTGTTTTGCTCTTGTCAACCTGTAGAGGAGGAAACGGTGGAAAAATCACATCGAACAGAAATCTAGAAGGGCCTTATCGGAGGCAAAAACCCAGACATCCCGCAGTAGTGCCGCTGAGCTTCGGCGGCATTTTTCGGCCAATTAGCTGGTGCTTTCGCTCTGATTTAGCCATAGGTGGGTTTAGAATCAAATTCTGAGCAAATGGTAGAATTTTTACCTCGTTTGATAGCCAAAAATTGCTCTGCTATGGCGGCGGGTGGCGGTGGTCGACTCCCCGGTGGCTGGGCTGTCTTCTCCGGCGAGGGGTTCTGGCGGCTAGGGTTAGGGTTTTGGTGCGGATGAGGTTATTTATACCCATTCGCTTTTGATCTGAGCCGTTTATCGCTTTTAATCTAGATCGTCCGATCGCGATTAAATAGGGAATGAATATGGACCGTTCATCGCGATTCAATCTAGGTCGTCTGTGCGCGATGCAATCTGGGCCGTCCATGCACGTTTTTGATATGGGTCGTCCGTGCGCGCGGGAACGGACCTCAGCCGTTCGATCGCGCGCACGCGGATCGTCCACGCGGCTCCCTCCCGCGTGGCCTCCCTCGTCAGCATCTCTGCCACCTGGCGCATCCTAGTTGGCCGGGGCTGCTGATCGGGCAGCTGACGTGGTACAATTTTTTAAATTGTATTTTGACCACTGGTTTCTGATTTTTCTTTTAAAAATACTCCAAAAACCCAAATTTTCACTAATTTTCCCCAAAATTGTTTTCAATTAAATCCCTAAATAGTTTTTTTACCCCTTATTATTATTATTATTATTTCCATCAAATTAAATTAATTTTTATTAACACTTAATTATATTTATATAGAACACATTAAAATAAAATAATAATAATAAAATTAAAAAGAAATATTTGGGTGTTACAAAAACCATTTACCTTTTTTTCTTATCATCGGAGAGTTTATGGAAACAAATTACAGAGCAGTAATATCATACAGATCATAATTTCATGCATAATCAGTAACATAAAATATATCATAAATCCGTATTCATTAACAATAACTAATTATCACTGTTTCTCATTTTCTCCTGCCTACTAGTATCTATGAGGATCCATAGGGGTTTTCTCACTACACGTGAACCCTTTCCCTTAACAATCTTAATTCTAGGGTCGTCCCCATACCCTGTCCGATATGAGCGCCAAGATATTAAACCTCAATCCCCCGTCCGATATGAGGGTGAAGCGAGCCGTCCCCATACCCCGTCCGGTATGAGCACCAAATGACCAAGTCTCCATACCCCATCCGGTATGAAACAACGTTCACGGTAGGGTTTCCTATGAACCTGGTCCGTCCACCATCTCTCAGGATATCTAATGAAGCTATCATCTTATCCATTTATCATATCACATCTCATTCCTATTTGTCCTTAGTCTTCGTCACTAAATCAAACATAAATACATAAACAAGTAACGTGCATCCAACAATGCAATCATATCTTAGATTCCCAAAATCAAACAGCAGTGAAGTAAGCAGTGATACATACATTTAAAACCATAGAATAGATAAACCAGATACCATAATGCATTTAAACTGTAAAATAAATCAAACAGGAATCGACAGAGAATAATGTCCGGTTCGAGCTCCATTAGCAATCGTAATTAATTATACATATCTCTTTAATTTGTACAAAATACAATATCATCATTTATTCAAACTTCAATTCTATGATAGGAAATAGGGTGAGGGGTCCTTACTTGATTTGACACCGAAAAGCTAAATGGTTACTGCACCTATGGGCGGTCCCTGGGTTCCCTGAATTTTCCTTCGGGAACTGAAACGCGCTTATGGTACTGGCACTGGGGCTTTCCGGTGCAGCGGCTCCTCCGGCTCACGTTGCGGTTGGGTGTTTTGCTTCGATCAACCTCGTTTGGCGGTCAAAAATTGCTCTGGTATGGTGGCGGGTGGCGGTGGTTGGCTCCCTGGCGGTTGGGCTGTCTTCTCCGGCGAGGGGCTCTGGCAGCTAGGGTTCAGGTTTGGGTGCAGATGAGGTTATTTATACGCATCCACTTTTGATCTGGGCCGTCCATCACTTTTAATCTGGACCGTCCGATCACGATTAAATAGGGAGTGAATCTGGACCATTCATCGCGATTCAATCTAGGTCGTCCGTGCGCGATTCAATCTGGATCATCCGTGTGCGATGCAATCTGGGCCAGTCGTCCGTGCGCGCGGGAACAGATCTCAACCGTTCAATCGCACGCACGCGAATCACCCATGTAGCTCCCCCCGCATGGCCTCCTGCATCAGCGTCTCTGCCACCTGGCGCGTTCTGATTGGTCGGGAAAGCTGACTGAGCATCTAACGTGGCAAAATTTTTTTAAATTGTATTTTGGCCCTTATTTTCTGATTTCTTCTTCAAAAATACCCCCAGATTCTAAATTTTTATCCCTTTTTTCACCAAATTATTTTCAATTTCACCCCCCATCTATTTTCCTTCATTTTTACACAAAATAAATTAAAAAATTACTTTTTTTAATTTTAATTAAGATTGTTAAGGGAAAGGGTTCACGTGTAGCGGGGACACCCCTATGGATCCCCATGGATACTAGTAGGCTGGTGAAAACGAGAAACGGTGATAATTAGTTATTGTTAATTAATATGGATTTATGATATGTTTTATGTTACTGATTACCCATGAAATTGTGATCTGTATGATATTATTGCTTCTGTAATTTGTTTCCATAAATTCCCCGACGGTAAGAAAAAAAGGTAAATGGTTTTATTTTAAATAAATGTATTGGTTTAAATCTACTGCTCCATTGGTTGTTTTGATTTTCTACTAACCTTTACTTCTGTGACGGTGATATAGTGTAATGTCCTTACTGGACTAGTGTAGTTCACTGTAACACCCAAACTCTTATTTATTATTTTTATTGAAATTTTATAATTTATTCATAAGGGTGTAATTTAATTTAATTTAATTTACTTAAAATAAAAATAATAATAATGATAAAATGGTTAAAATTATTTTATGAATTTAATTGAAAATAATTTTGGGAAAAAAGGGTGAAAATTTAGATTCTGGGGGTGTTTTTGAAAAAAAAATCGAAAACTGAGAATCAAAACGTAATTTAGAAAAGTTGTGTCATGTCAGCAGCCACGTCAGCAGCTCAGTCAGCAGCCCCGGCCAACCAGGACATGCCGCATGGTAAGGATGCTGACGCGGGAGGCCATGTGGGCGATCCAGGTGCACGCGATCGAACGGTCCATGTAACGGCCCCGGAAATATTAAAATGAAATGAGTATTTAAATATATCAAATGCGGAAGCGAGATCAAAATTTCAGTTAACATCCCTTACACGAAAAAACCAAAAACGTACTTAAAATACAAAAGATTAAACTAACTAAGAGAGAAACTCGAAAATAAAACTATGAGTATGACTACAGAGTCTCTAGGCATCCCCTTCGTCGTCCTCCTGCGGAACGGGCTCGGGAACCATGTCTTCCTGATCTGAAATGGTTAAATAAGGAGTGAGCTACACTAGCCCAGTAAGAACATCACGATATCTCACCGTCACGGAGGTAAAGGTGGGTAGAAAAACACAAAAGACCAATGGAGCATAATTTACAACAAACTCGTTTATTAACATGAAAACCTTTACCCTCCACTTACCTCGGTGGAATTTATGAAAACAATATAAGAAAAACAATAACATTATCATAATCATTGAATAATATAAGCTGTAAAACATAACACTTATCACGCCCCTTGAAATTTCAATCATTGTACAACATATCTTTTTCTCATTTACCAGCCTACTAGTATCCGTGGGGGTCCATAGGGGTTCCGCTACCCGTTAACCTTTAACATTCATAATCAGTTTCCAGGGCCGTCCCCATACCCCGTCCGGTATGGGCGCCAAAACCATGAACCTCAATACCCCGTCCGGTATGAGGGTGAAACGGGCCGTCCCCATACCCCGTCCAGTATGGGCGCCAAACCATAAGATCTCCATACCCCGTCCGGCATGTGAGACCACAATCCCGGTAGGGTTCCCTACGGACCCGGTCCGTCCACCATCTCCCAGGATATGTAGTCAGGCTGACCCCCATAATACAATTATCAGTCTACACAATCTTTCATTTTCCTTTTCCTCAGTCAGCATCATCAATTCACATTTAAACAAGCAAAACAGTAATTCATGCCGAACAGACAACATACAGTATCAGTTTTTCAGTCATTCAACCCATGATTAATAAAAACGTAGTATATGCACACCAATCTATAAAATGAACACATCAAACCTCATTTTGCATTTAAAGCTGTAAACAGGCTAAATAACAGTAAATCACCAATCACACTAGACTCGGGCTCCATTAGCCACCTTAAGCAATTTCACACATTTGTTAATTCAAGAAATACCGTTTTATCATTTTGAACTTTAATACCGTGATAGGAAATAGGGTGAGGGGTCCTTACTTGTTTTCGGGATCCGAATACGATTCACAGTGCGCCTGCAGGCCGTCCCTAATTTTCCCTGAATTTTTCCCGGGGAACTAAAACACACTAACAGTACCTGCACATGTTCCAAAAAAAATCCAAATTAGGCCCAGGGCCTCTTTCGGCCCAAATCGCAACTCTGGCATGGCGGCTCCGCCGTGCTCCGGCGACGGCGCCGCCGCTGGCGGCGGCGAGTCGCCTCGGGTTGGCTGTTTTCGGCCGAATTCGGCCACACTTGCATTGGTCCTTGTCAGAAAACAACCCTAGGGCCCTCGGGGGGCCAAAAAATCACAGAAAAGCGGAGCTTACCGGCGGCGGCGCTCTCGGGTACTGCGGCTCTCCGGCGAGGTTCGTGTTTTGGTGATTCGGCTTCGGTCAACCTGTAGAGAAAAGAATGGTGATCACGGTGATATAAAAATTGCATCGAACGGAGGCCGGGAAGGACCTCGTCGGAGGCAAAAACCGAGAGGGGGCGCGGCGGCGCCGCTGGGTTTCGGCCGCGTATTCCGGCCGTTTGGCCGGGATTTCGGCCTCAATTTGGCCATAGGAGGAATCAGCGGGGAAAAACGAGTCGGGGGTATGAAATTTACCTCGATCGGCGGTCGGAAATTTCCCCGGTGCGGCGGCGGGTGGCGGCGGTCGGCCTCTGGTTCATCTTCTCCGGCGAGCGGCGGGCGGCTAGGGTTTGTGGTCTGGTGTGGGGGTTCTATTTATAACCCCTTGCCTTTTGATCACAGCCGTTCATTTCGTTTTAATCTGGGCCGTTCGTTTTTGATTGAATCTGGGCCGTCCGTGCGATTGAATCTGGGCCGTCCGATCGCGCGATTGATCTGGACCGTCGGATCGCACCCACGCGGATCGCCAACGTGGCTCCTTTCGGAGTGACGCGGTCTTGCCACGTGGCAGGCCCCGGTTGGCCAGGACTGCTGACCGGGCCTGCTGACGTGGCTGCTGACGTGGCCCCCCTTTTTTTTTTTTTTTCCTCCCTCGTTTCCGGGTGCTACAGTCCAGATCTCACGCGTGCGGACGACCCAGATTGAATCACGCACGGACGGCCCAGATCGTATCGTGATGGACAGCCCAGATTTATTCCTATTTTAATTGCGATCGGACGGTCCAGATTAAATCGCAATGGACGACTGAGATTAAAAGGGGAAGGTTATAAATAACCTCACTCACACCCAACCCCAAACCCTAGTCGCCAGTACCCTCGCTGGAGAAGAAGACCCAGTCACCGAAGGAGCCGACCACCGCCACCCACCACCGCACTGGAGGATTTTTCGACTACCAAATGAGGTAAATTTTCTCCTCTTGGCTCGTTTTTCGATGCTGAATCCGTCTATGGCCAAATCGGAGCCAAATTACCGGCTAATCGGTCGAAAAACTAGTTTACATGTTTATGTTTGATTGGATAATTGAGACCGAGAAAAATAGAATAAAGGTATGTGAATTGATAAATGGATAATGTCGACAGCCTAACTAGGTATCCTAGGAGATGGTGGACGGACCGAGTCCGTAAGAAACCCTATTGAAAATGTGGTCTCTCATATCGGATGGGGTATGGAGACCTTATGTGTTTTGGTGCCCATACAGGACGAGATATGGGGACGGCTTGTTTCACCCTCATACCGGATGGGGTATTGAGGTTCATGGTTTTTGGCGCCCATACCGGACGGGGTATGGGGATGGCCCTGAATCAAGTTATCAATGTGAATGGTTCACGTGTAGCGGGAACCCCTATGGATCCCCATGGATACTAGTAGGCTGATAAAAGAAGAAAATATGTTGTCTGATGATTGAAATGCAAAGGTATGATATGTGTTATGTTATAAAGTGTGTATGATTTCATGATATTATAATGTTATTATTTTCTTATATTATTTTCATGAAGCTCACCGAGGTAAGTGGACAGTAAAGGGTTTTATTATTTATAAATGAATTTATCATGAATTATACTCCATTGGTCGTTTTTATTTTCTACCAACATTTACTTCTGTGACAGTGAGATAGTATGATGTTTTTACTGGGTTAGTGTAGCTCATTCCTTATTTAATCATTTCATATCAGGAGGATTTGGTTCCTGAGCTCGTCCCGCAGGAAGATGGCGAGTAGACATTTAAGGATTTCATAGTTTTATTTATAGCATTCATTACTAATATTTAACTTAGTTAGTTTATTCTTTCATACGTTGAATATGTTTTTGGTTATTGTGTAAGGGATGTTAATTAGAATTTTTATTTCGCTTCCGCACTTAGAACTTTTTAATACATACATTTCATTTTTATTTCCGGGGTCGTTACACTCATTCTTTATTTAACCATTTCAGATCAGGAGGACTTGGTTCCAGAGTCCGATCCGCAAGAATATTGCAAGTAGATGCTAGATACTTTCTATTTTCCATTACTTTTCTTATTTCTCGTGTTACTTTCAGAGAATTCATTCCGTAATGTTGTTTAATACTTTTAAGTTATTGTATAAGGGATATAAACCTTAACCTTTTATTTCGTTTCCTCACTTAAATTATTATATATTTTCTTTTGAATTTTCGGGATCGTTACATGACCGATCTGTCCATATTTTCTTGCCACTTTGAACCAACCCAACACAATCCGCACATTAACAAAAAAATCATATAGATTAGGACCAAACTAGTCGAATTAGGGAAGTTTAGTATGTGTGTTGTATTTATCCTTTGTGTTTTTTAGATCCTCTATCTCTTTATATTAAAAAATTATTTTTTATTGACTTGTCGTAACGATTATGAGCTAAATTGACATTTACCTTTTACTAAATTAGCTCACTTTGATTATCAGCTAATATTTTCCTTAATAAAAGAAAATATTGAATTTGAATTAAAATGTTGGATTTGAATTTTGAACCGATGTAATTATCTAAATTAAGAGAATGCAGACATTACAAAATATTTTTTTCATTCTTAAATATAATGGACTCACTGATACTTAACTCGACTTGATCACCACAATCTCACCAACACACCAATAAATTTAAATTATTATTTGATACTTAAATTATATATATTTTTTTGTTTATTACGTCGAGACTTATGATTTACATATAATTTTTTGAAGTTTTTGTTTTTTTTTTTGTGGACTCACCCAATTCTTGCCAAAACGCGGGTCTCATACTTTAGACAGTTTTTGTAGCACCCGGAAAGGAGGAGAAAAAAAAAAAAAAAAAAAAAAAAAAAAAAAAGGGCGGCCACGTCAGCAGCCACGTCAGCAGGCCCGGTCAGCAGTCCCGGCCAACCAGGGCCTGCCACGTGGCAAGACCGCGTCACTCCAAAAGGAGCCACGCTGGCGATCCGCGTGGGTGCGATCCGACGGCCCAGATCAATCACGCGATCGGACGGCCCAGATTCAATCGCACGGACGGCCCAGATTCAATCAAAAACGAACGGCCCAGATTAAAACAAAATGAACGGCTGTGATCAAAAGGCAAGGGGTTATAAATAGAACCTCCACACCAGACCACAAACCCTAGCCGCCAGCCGCTCGCCGGAGAAGACGAACCAGAGGCCGACCGCCGCCACCCGCCGCCACTCGCCGCCGCACCGGGGAAATTTCCGACCGCCGATCGAGGTAAATTTCATACCCCCGACTCGTTTTTCCCCACTGATTCCTCCTATGGCCAAATCGAAGCCGAAATCCCGGCCAAACGGCCGGAATACGCGGCCGAAGCCCAGCGGCACCGCCGCGCCCCCTCTCGGTTTTTGCCTCCGACGAGGCCCTTCCCGGCCTCCGTTCGATGCAATTTTTATATCATCTTGATCACCATTCTTTTCTCTACAGGTTGACCGAAGCCAAATCACCAAAACACGAACTTCGCCGGAGAGTCACCGTACCCGAGAGCGCCGCCGCCGGTAAGCTCCGTTTTTCCGTGATTTTTTGGCCCCCCGAGGGCCCTAGGGTTGTTTTCTGACAAGGACCAATGCGAGTGTGGCCGAATTCGGCCAAAAACGGCCGAAAACAGTCAACCCGAGGCGACTCGCCGCCGCCAGCGGCGGCGCCGTCGCCGGAGCACGGCGGAGCCGCCGTGCCGGAGTTGCGATTTGGGCCGAAAGAGGCCCTGGGCCTAATTTGGATTTTTTTTGGAACCCGTGCAGGTACTGTGAGCGTGTTTCAGTTCCCCGGGAAAAATTCAGGGGAAAATTAGGGACAGCCTGCAGGCGCACTGTGAATCGTATTCGGATCCCGAAAACAGGTAAGGACCCCTCACCCTATTTCCTATCACGGTATTAAAGTTCAAAATGATAAAACAGTATTTCTTGAATTAACGCATGTGTGAAATTGCTTAAGGTTGCTAATGGAGCCCGAGTCTAGTGTGATTGATGATTTACTGTTATTTGGCCTGTTTACAGCTTTAAATGCAAAATGAGGTTTGATGTGTTCATTTTACAGATTTGTGTGCATGTACTACGTTTTTATTAATTATGGGTTGAATGACTGAAAAACTGATACTGTATGTTGTCTGTTTGGTATGAATTACGATTTGCTTGTTAAAATGTGAATTGATGATGCTGATTGAGGAAAAGGAAAAATGAAAGATTGTGTAGACTGATAATTGTATTATGGGGGTCAGCCTGACTAGATATCCTGGGAGATGGTGGACGGACCGGGTCCGTAGGGAACCCTACCGGGATTGTGGTCTCACATGCCGGACGGGGTATGGAGATCTTATTGGTTTTGGCGCCCATACCGGACGGGGTATGGGGACGGCCCGTTTCACCCTCATACCGGACGGGGTATTGAGGTTTATGGTTTTGGCGCCCATACCGGACGGGGTATGGGGACGGCCCGTTTCACCCTCATACCGGACGGGGTATTGAGGTTTATGGTTTTGGCGCCCATACCGGACGGGGTATGGGGACGGTCCTGGAAACTGATTATGAATGTTAAAGGTTAACGGGTAGCGGAACCCCTATGGACCCCCACGGATACTAGTAGGCTGGTAAATGAGAAAAAGATATGTTGTACAATGATTGAATTACAAGAGGCGTGATAAGTGTTATGTTTTACAGCTTAAATTATTCAATGATTATGATAATGTTATTGTTTTTCTCATATTGTTTTCATAAATTCCACCAAGGTAAGTGGATGGTCAAAGTTTTATTATTGATAAAAGGTTTTGTTGTTAATAAACGAGTTTATTGTAAATTATGCTCCATTGGTCTTTTTGTGGTTTTTTTTACCCACCTTTATCTCCGTGACGGTGAGATATCGTGATGTTCTTACTGGGCTAGTGTAGCTCACTCCTTAATTAACCATTTCAGATCAGGAAGACATGGTTCCCGAGCCCGTTCCGCAGGAGGACGACGAAGGGGATGCCTAGAGACTCTGTAGTCATACGCATAGTTTTATTTTCGAGTTTCTTTCTTAGTTAGTTTAATCTTTTATATTTTAAGTACGTTTTTGGTTTTTCGTGTAAGGGATGTTAAATGAAATTTTGATCTCGCTTCCGCATTCGATATATTTAAATACTCATTTCATTTTAATATTTTCCGGGGCCGTTACAGTTGGTATCAGAGCCGCATTTCCTCGGACCCATCCCTTACACTATAGTCCTTTAAAGAAATACTCACCGATTGGTCGTTACTCAACCATTCCTTGTAAATGCAGGTACACAGAAATGAGGAGAGGAAGGCCCCCACTAAACCGAGCGGCCCAAGATAATTCGCTTCGGGAGGATTTGGACAGATTATATGAGATGGTGGAAGCTCTCGTAGCTGCTCAGCGAAGGCAAGAGGAGAGAAGGGAGTTACCCGGACCTCCTCCGCTAGCGCAGGTTGAGCCCCCGTTACAGCAGGCTGATCCCGAGCCACCCCGGCAGGAGCCTGTTCCTCCACAGTACCACCCGGCACCACAGCCGCGGTACGACCCGGTACCACAGCCACGGTACCAACAGGTACCGCCACAGCACATTCCAGTGCCCCCACCCCATCAGCAGGCGCCACCACAGGGTCCCCCAGTTCACCCTCAGCCGGCCCCAGTTCCTTTACCTCGGGACCCCGCTCCCTCCTTGATCGACCCTGGCTTCATAGAGAGGTACAGGAGACTGAACCCTTCTACTTTTTCGGGGGAATCCTCTTTTGAAGAGGCCCAATACTGGTTGGCGGAGACTGAGCGAGCCTTTGAGACCTTGGGAGTAATTCCTGAGCAGAGGGCTGCCATTGCCTCCTACATGCTGGTAGGGGAAGCAGTACGCTGGTGGGAGCTCAAGCGGGCCACCCTGCCTGTACCAGTTACTTGGGAGCAGTTCCTAGCGGCTTTCCATGCGGAGTATCTCCCTAAGCACATCCAACATTTAAAGGAAATTGAATTTGCTCAGTTGGTCCAGGGTAATATGACAGTGTCGGAGTATGCCCGCAAGTTCCTGGAGCTGGGCCGACATGCCCCGGAGACATTGTTGGATGAGGGCCGAAAGGCCAGGAAATTCCAGTGGGGTCTCCGCCCGGTGATCAGACAGCACTTGTTGGTGATGGAGCTCGAGACATATTCGGCAGTCCTGGCAAAGGCGCAGATCATAGAAAGGAGCTTCGACACCCGCCCTCAGCTAGCGGGAAGTTCCCGACCTTCAGCCCCGCTCCGCAGGCCAGCGCCTACCATGCCAGTCCAACCCAGCAAGAGACCCAGGCCTGCTGCTCAGGGCCCTCCTCAGGCTATGGGGGCAGCTCGTGGGAAGATCTGCCAGTACTGCGGCAGGGATCATGGGGACCGACCCTGCTACCGCCTCAACAACACCTGTCGCATATGCGGCAGTACCCAGCACTATGCGAGGGAGTGTCCTAGGAACCAGAATCAAGGGAGGCCTCCAATCCAGGGCAGAGTTTACAACCTTACCCAGAAGGATGCCGATGCAGACCCGGACGTGGTACATGGTATGTATACTATCTCTGGCCACATTGCTCATATTTTGTTTGATACTGGTGCATCACATTCTTTTATTTCACATGTTCTTGCTTCCAAAATTTGTGTACCACCTGATAGACTTGATTCATTATTGTTTGTATCTACCGCTGGGGGGGAGACATTACTAGGAGAGGTTGTCTACAGGGCATGTGCCGTGGAGATAGCAGATAGGAAATTGAGGGTAGACCTGATAGGGTTAGACACAGGGGATTTTGATGTAATCCTAGGAATGGATTGGCTGGCGGCGTATCACGCCACCATAGACTGCTTTAATAAAAAGATTGTATTTAATCCTCCCAACGAGGAACCATTCACAAGTTAATAAAATTATTCGGTACTGATTCTCCCTAATGACAAATTCTTTTCTTCTTAATTCCCAGTGCGTTGATATTGTATTTTCCCTAACTAGGTAAACCCAAGAAGGAAGTTTGTATCCAAGAGATTCCAGTAGTCCGAGACTTTCCAGACGTATTTTCGGATGAACTGCCCGGTCTACCAGGGGACAGAGAGGTCGAGTTCACCATAGACTTACAGCCAGGAACCCAACCCATCTCGGTAGCTCCTTACCGAATGAGCCGCATCGAGATGGAAGAGCTAAGGAAACAAATCACTGAGCTACAAAACAGTGGCTTCATTAGACACAGCATTTCCCCATGGGGTGCCGGGGTTACTTTTGCAAAGAAAGGAGATGGAACGTTGAGACTGTGTATTGATTATAGAAGGATAAACAAGGTAACAATTAAAAACAAGTACCCTCTCCCCCGGATTGATGACCTTTTCGATCAGTTGCAGGGTGCACAGGTCTTTTCTAAAATAGATCTACGATCAGGTTACCATCAGGTAAAAGTGAGAGCAGAAGACATCCCCAAGACGGCATTCCGAACCAGGTACGGACACTATGAGTTCCTGGTTATGCCGTTTGGGCTAACCAACGCCCCGGCCATCTTTATGGATCTAATGAACAGGATCTTCAGAGAGTTCTTGGATAAATTTGTCATCGTGTTCATCGATGATATCTTAGTCTACTCAAAAAGTAGAGAAGAACATGCTCATCATCTTGCCCAAGTCCTCCAGGTACTCAGGGAAAAGAAGTTGTATGCAAAGTTGAGCAAGTGTGGATTTTGGCTCGAGCAAACCGCCTTCCTAGGACATGTTATATCGAAGGAAGGGGTGTCGGTGAACCCCGAAAAGGTTGAAGCGGTACTTGGTTGGGAAAGGCTGACAACAGTTAAGGAAATTCGCAGTTTCCTAGGGATGGCGGGTTATTACCGCCGGTTTGTCGAAGGGTTCTCCAGTCTAGCGGCCCCTCTAACCCGACTCACAAAGAAGAATGCAAAGTTTGATTGGAATGAGAACTGCGAAAGGAGTTTTTCAGAATTGAAGAAGCGACTGACTACTGCACCCGTGCTGGCTCTACCGAGTGGATCAGGAGGGTATACAGTTTATAGTGATGCCTCCTATCTGGGCCTGGGTTGTGTCCTGATGCAGCATGGAAAGGTTATAGCATATGGGTCTAGACAGCTAAAGAATCATGAGAAGAACTATCCTACCCATGATTTGGAGCTTGCCGCAATCATACACGCCTTGAAAATCTGGCGCCATTATTTGTATGGAGAGACCTTTCAGATCTACACCGATCATAAGAGCTTGAAGCACATCTTCACTCAGAAGGATCTCAACATGCGTCAGAGAAGGTGGATGGAACTCCTCAAGGACTATGATTGTGACATCCTATACCATCCAGGTAAGGGCAACGTAGTAGCCGATGCCCTCAGTAGGAAGAGTGCAGGCACCCTAGCCCATCTGATGGTTTCGGAATGCAGGTCCATTGGGGCTACGCAGCAGGTTCGACTGCAAGATCTGAAGAGGGCCACATGTTTGAGCCACCTAGCAGTCCAACCCGAGCTAATCCAAAGAATAAAGGAAGCCCAGTCAATCGACTCCGCCCTAGTAAACCGCAAGAAGGATGCAGAACAGGGAGTGAACTCAGAATTTCAGATCTCTGCCGACGGATTGATTCGTTTCAAGGACAGAATGTGTGTCCCAGACGACAATGAATTAAAAAGAGACATCATGACAGAGTCCCATAGTTCAAGGTTCGCCATGCATCCAGGAAGTACAAAAATGTACCAAACTATGCGACCCCGATTCTGGTGGAATGGGATGAAGAGAGATATAGCCGACTTTGTATCTAAGTGCTTGGTATGTCAGCAGGTCAAAGCAGAACATCAACGCCCAGGGGGGTTGCTTCAGCCTTTACCGATTCCAGAATGGAAGTGGGAACACATCACCATGGACTTCGTATCGGGACTACCCAAGGCACGATCGGGACACGATGCCATATGGGTAATTGTTGACCGACTCACTAAGTCTTCCCACTTCCTGGCCATCAGAATGACTGATTCGTTGGACAAGTTGGCAAGAATGTATGTCCGGGAAATAGTCAGACTGCATGGGGTCCCAGTAACAGTGGTATCCGACAGGGATCCCAGATTCACTTCTCGGTTTTGGAATAGTTTCCAGCAAGCTATGGGAACAAAGCTGTCCCTCAGTACTGCCTTCCACCCCCAAACCGATGGACAATCAGAGAGGACAATCCGTACGCTGGAGGATATGCTCCGAGCTTGTGTCCTTGACTCCGGAGGCCATTGGGACGACCATCTACCCCTGATAGAGTTTGCCTACAACAACAGTTACCAAGCAAGCATCGGCATGGCCCCATACGAGGCGCTTTACGGGCGTCCGTGCAGGTCACCGATTTGTTGGGAGGAAGTGGGCGATAGAAGATTGTTTGGCCCGGATTTAGTGGAAGAAACCACGTCCAAGATAGTTAAGATCAAGAAGAACATCCAGACAGCTCAGAGTAGGCAAAAGAGCTATGCTGATACCCGAAGGAGGGACCTGGCCTTTGAGAAAGGTGACCGGGTGTTTCTTAAAGTCACCCCCTTCAAGGGAATTAGTAGGTTCGGCAGAAGGGGAAAATTAAACCCCAGATACATTGGACCCTTTGAAATCTTAGACAAGATTGGTACCACTGCCTACAGACTTGCACTGCCCCCTGAGCTCTCCCGGGTTCACAATGTGTTTCATGTATCTATGCTGCGCAAGTACAATCCGGACCCTTCTCATGTCGTGGCTCATGAACCGCTCTCACTCCGAGAGGACTTGTCTTATGAAGAAGTACCGGTCAGTATCACGGACCGAGAAAGCAGAATACTCCGTAACCGGGAAATATCATTTGTAAAAGTCTTGTGGCAGAACCACACGCCTAGGGAGGCGACTTGGGAGCTGGAATCAGAATTTAGGGCCCAATATCCTCATCTGTTTGATCAAGAGTAATGAGGCAAATTTGGGGACCAAATTTCTTTATGGGGGGGAGAGTTGTAGCACCCGGAAAGGAGGAGAAAAAAAAAAAAAAAAAAAAAAAAAGGGGGGGCCCACGTCAGCAGCCACGTCAGCAGGCCCGGTCAGCAGTCCCGGCCAACCAGGGCCTGCCACGTGGCAAGATCGCGTCACTCCGAAAGGAGCCACGTTGGCGATCCGCGTGGGTGCGATCCGACGGCCCAGATCAATCGCGCGATCGGACGGCCCAGATTCAAACGCACGGACGGCCCAGATTCAATCAAAAACGAACGGCCCAGATTAAAACAAAATGAACGGCTGTGATCAAAAGGCAAGGGGTTATAAATAGAACCCCCACACCAGACCACAAACCCTAGCCGCCAGCCGCTCGCCGGAGAAGACGAACCAGAGGCCGACCGCCGCCACCCGCCGCCACTCGCCGCCGCACCGGGGAAATTTCCGACCGCCGATCGAGGTAAATTTCATACCCCCGACTCGTTCTTCCCCACTGATTCCTCCTATGGCCAAATCGAAGCCGAAATCCTGGCCAAACGGCCGGAATACGCGGCCGAAGCCCAGCGGCGCCGCCGCGCCCCCTCTCGGTTTTTGCCTCCGACGAGGCCCTTCCCGGCCTCCGTTCGATGCAATTTTTATATCACCGTGATCACCATTCTTTTCTCTACAGGTTGACCGAAGCCAAATCACCAAAACACGAACTTCGCCGGAGAGTCGCCGTACCCGAGAGCGCCGCCGCCGGTAAGCTCCGCTTTTCCGTGATTTTTTGGCCCCCCGAGGGCCCTAGGGTTGTTTTCTGACAAGGACCAATGCGAGAGTGGCCGAATTCGGCCGAAAACGGCCAAAAACAGTCAACCCGAGGCGACTCGCCGCCGCCAGCGGCGGCGCCGTCGCCGGAGCACGGCGGAGCCGCCGTGCCGGAGTTGCGATTTGGGCCGAAAGAGGCCCTGGGCCTAATTTGGATTTTTTTTGGAACCCGTGCAGGTACTGTGAGCGTGTTTCAGTTCCCCGGGAAAAATTCAGGGGAAAATTAGGGACAGCCTGCAGGCGCACTGTGAATCGTATTCGGATCCCGAAAACAGGTAAGGACCCCTCACCCTATTTCCTATCACGGTATTAAAGTTCAAAATGATAAAACAGTATTTCTTGAATTAACGCATGTGTGAAATTGCTTAAGGTTGCTAATGGAGCCCGAGTCTAGTGTGATTGATGATTTACTGTTATTTGGCCTGTTTACAGCTTTAAATGCAAAATGAGGTTTGATGTGTTCATTTTACAGATTTGTGTGCATGTACTACGTTTTTATTAATTATGGGTTGAATGACTGAAAAACTGATACTGTATGTTGTCTGTTTGGTATGAATTACGATTTGCTTGTTAAAATGTGAATTGATGATGCTGATTGAGGAAAAGGAAAAATGAAAGATTGTGTAGACTGATAATTGTATTATGGGGGTCAGCCTGACTAGATATCCTGGGAGATGGTGGACGGACCGGGTCCGTAGGGAACCCTACCGGGATTGTGGTCTCACATGCCGGACGGGGTATGGAGATCTTATTGGTTTTGGCGCCCATACCGGACGGGGTATGGGGACGGCCCGTTTCACCCTCATACCGGACGGGGTATTGAGGTTTATGGTTTTGGCGCCCATACCGGACGGGGTATGGGGACGGCCCGTTTCACCCTCATACCAGACGGGGTATTGAGGTTTATGGTTTTGGCGCCCATACCGGACGGGGTATGGGGACGGTCCTGGAAACTGATTATGAATGTTAAAGGTTAACGGGTAGCGGAACCCCTATGGACCCCCACGGATACTAGTAGGCTGGTAAATGAGAAAAAGATATGTTGTACAATGATTGAATTACAAGAGGCGTGATAAGTGTTATGTTTTACAGCTTAAATTATTCAATGATTATGATAATGTTATTGTTTTTCTCATATTGTTTTCATAAATTCCACCAAGGTAAGTGGATGGTCAAAGTTTTATTATTGATAAAAGGTTTTGTTGTTAATAAACGAGTTTATTGTAAATTATGCTCCATTGGTCTTTTTGTGGTTTTTTTTACCCACCTTTATCTCCGTGACGGTGAGATATCGTGATGTTCTTACTGGGCTAGTGTAGCTCACTCCTTAATTAACCATTTCAGATCAGGAAGACATGGTTCCCGAGCCCGTTCCGCAGGAGGACGACGAAGGGGATGCCTAGAGACTCTGTAGTCATACGCATAGTTTTATTTTCGAGTTTCTTTCTTAGTTAGTTTAATCTTTTATATTTTAAGTACGTTTTTGGTTTTTCGTGTAAGGGATGTTAAATGAAATTTTGATCTCGCTTCCGCATTCGATATATTTAAATACTCATTTCATTTTAATATTTTCCGGGGCCGTTACAGTTTTGAAGCTTACTTCCTATTTATTTTGAATTAAGAACTAATTAGAACTTATAATTTATTTAAATTAGATTATAATTATGTAAATTAATTAATTCTAATAAATATTTATTTCTAAAATATTTATTATTTACTTAAACTTTAAAATTATACTACTGGGTTAGTTTAAAAATTAATTTAATTACATTTTCACTATAATTAAAAGAGAATACAACACTAATAGTAAAGAAATTTATATATAAAAAGAATACGAGAGATTTTTCCTCTACAACTCTTTAAAATATATACAAAATATTCTCAAAATATACATAAAATATTTATTAAAATATATATCAGAATATAAATAAGATATTCTCAAAATTTAAATCACATTCGACGTTCATCAAATCCTTTCTTATTTTTTCTACACTTGCAATCATATATATGATGTAGTGTGAAAGCCTCCATGGATCAATTCCCATATCTTTATATTAAATGTTTAACAAATAATTATATCAAAATTAAAAATATTTTAGTAAAATTAACTCTATGTTTAATTAAATAATTTAATTTAATATTTAGTACGTAGTTATTGATTTATATGATATTAACTAATATTATATCTAATATAAAGTAAAGAATATATTGTCACGTTCACTAACCATGTATTATGCTTTTACTTTTTAATTTATTGAAAATATTTAATAATTCAAGAATAACTTTTCAAGCATTAAAAATTCAATATTTTTTATGGGTATCAAAGGTGCCAAATCTTTATTTATTTTTTTAAATAATACTTGTAATTATATATATATATATATATTAGAATGAATATATTTACTAAAGATGGTCAATTTGGACTGTTAATTAATTACTTTACCTCTCCATTTTCTTAGATTCTTCTCTCATATATATATATATATATGTGTGAACACATAGTTATTTAATTATATCGTAATCTGTGTATATGTATAATATTGAGATAATATTAATTATGGGGTTTGGAATAAACATATTATAAATTAAAAGATGCATGCATGCGTTGTATTGAAGCTAATAGTAATTATTCATGATTCTTCATTGCATGCAAATTGTAAGTAACACACACACATATATATACACATAAGTATAGGCAGAGAGAAACTACATGAGGTAAGAAATTAAACAAAGAGAAACTCTACAATTGAAGATTTGTAATCATGTTTCTCACCATTCTGTCTCAGTTATCTGCTCCACCACCAAAAATGTAACGGCCCCGGAAAATATTAAAATGAAATGAGTATTTAAATATATCGAATGCGGAAGCGAGATCAAAATTTCAGTTAACATCCCTTACACGAAAAACCAAACAAACGTACTTAAAATATAAAAGGTTAAACTAACTAAGAAAGAAAACTCGAAAATAAACTATGCGTATGACTACAGAGTCTCTAGGCATCCCCTTCGTCGTCCTCCTGCGGAACGGGCTCGGGAACCATGTCTTCCTGATCTGAAATGGTTAATTAAGGAGTGAGCTACACTAGCCCAGTAAGAACATCACGATATCTCACCGTCACGGAGATAAAGGTGGGTAGAAAACCACAAAAAGACCAATGGAGCATAATTTACAACAAAACCTTTTATCAATAATAAAACTTTTACCATCCACTTACCTTGGTGAAATTTATGAAAACAATATGAGAAAAACAATAACATTATCATAATCATTGAATAATCTAAGCTGTAAAACATAACACTTATCACGCCTCTTGTAATTCAATCATTGTACAACATATCTTTTTTTCTCATTTACCAGCCTACTAGTATCCGTGGGGGTCCATAGGGGTTCCGCTACCCGTTAACCTTTAACATTCATAATCAGTTTCCAGGGCCGTCCCCATACCCCGTCCGGTATGGGCGCCAAAACCATGAACCTCAATACCCCGTCCGGTATGAGGGTGAAACGGGCCGTCCCCATACCCCGTCCGGTATGGGCGCCAAAACCATAAACCTCAATACCCCGTCCGGTATGAGGGTGAAACGGGCCGTCCCCATACCCCGTCCGGTATGGGCGCCAAAACCATAAGATCTCCATACCCCGTCCGGCATGTGAGACCACAATCCAGGTAGGGTTCCCTACGGACCCGGTCCGTCCACCATCTCCCAGGATATCTAGTCAGGCTGACCCCCATAATACAATTATCAGTCTACACAATCTTTCATTTTCCTTTTCCTCAATCAGCATCATCAATTCACATTTAAACAAGCAAATCGTAATTCATACCAAACAGACAACATACAGTATCAGTTTTTCAGTCATTCAACCCATAATTAATAAAACAGTAATATATGCATTCGAAACTATAAAATGAACACATCAAACCCCATAATGCATTTAAAGCTGTAAACAGGCCAAATAACAGTAAATCATCAATCACACTAGACTCGGGCTCCATTAGCAACCTTAAGCAATTTCACACATGCGTTAATTCAAGAAATACCGTTTTATCATTTTGAACTTTAATACCGTGATAGGAAATAGGGTGAGGGGTCCTTACTTGTTTTCGGGATCCGAATACGATTCACAGTGCGCCTGCAGGCTGTCCCTAATTTTCCCTGAATTTTTCCCGGGGAACTGAAACACACTAACAGTACCTGCACGTGTTCCAAAAAAAATTCAAATTAGGCCCAGGGCCTCTTTCGGCCCAAATCGCAACTCCGGCACGGGGGTCCCGCCGTGCTCCGGCGACGGCGCCGCCGCTGGCGGCGGCGAGTCGCCTCGGGTTGACTGTTTTTGGCCGTTTTCGGCCGAATTCGGCCACTCTCGCATTGGTCCTTGTCAGAAAACAACCCTAGGGCCCTCGGGGGGCCAAAAAATCACGGAAAAGCGGAGCTTACCGGCGGCGGCGCTCTCGGGTACGGCGACTCTCCGGCGAGGTTCGTGTTTTGGTGATTTGGCTTCGGTCAACCTGTAGAGAAAAGAATGGTGATCACGGTGATATAAAAATTGCATCGAACGGAGGCCGGGAAGGGCCTCGTCGGAGGCAAAAACCGAGAGGGGGCGCGGCGGCGCCGCTGGGCTTCGGCCGCGTATTCCGGCCGTTTGGCCAGGATTTCGGCTTCGATTTGGCCATAGGAGGAATCAGTGGGGAAGAACGAGTCGGGGGTATGAAATTTACCTCGATCGGCGGTCGGAAATTTCCCCGGTGCGGCGGCGAGTGGCGGCGGGTGGCGGCGGTCGGCCTCTGGTTCGTCTTCTCCGGCGAGCGGCTGGCGGCTAGGGTTTGTGGTCTGGTGTGGGGGTTCTATTTATAACCCCTTGCCTTTTGATCACAGCCGTTCATTTCGTTTTAATCTGGACCGTTCGTTTTTGATTGAATCTGGGCCGTCCGTGCGTTTGAATCTGGGCCGTCCGATCGCGCGATTGATCTGGGCCGTCGGATCGCACCCACGCGGATCGCCAACGTGGCTCCTTTCGGAGTGACGCGATCTTGCCACGTGGCAGGCCCTGGTTGGCCGGGACTGCTGACCGGGCCTGCTGACGTGGCTGCTGACGTGGGCCCCCCCTTTTTTTTTTTTTTTTTTTTTTTTTTTTTTCTCCTCCTTTCCGGGTGCTACAAAAAATGAGTGCAAAAGAGAAAGAAAACAAAATGAGAAAGGTGGATTGTAAACTAAAAATTTTACAGCTTCAGATGAGATTGAATCAAATAGATTTCTACCAACTACCAGATTTCCACAAAATACAACTACGGAGGAAAAAGAAGATGATCGAAATTATGGTAGATGATACTAAAAAGAGCATTAAGATGGTTTTACCACCGCCGTTCGAGATTCAGTTACAGAAATTACAACACCTTGAAGAGGAGGTAAATAGATTTGAGAAAGAGATAGAAGAATTGAAGAATACTCACTGGAACAAATCATTATCACAAATTAAAGAAATTTCAACTTATCATCAAGTTACAACTAGAAATACAAGTGTAGAGTCGACCGACAGCGTAAGCTTGCATAACAACGGTGCTTTGATTAGAAGAAACATTGTACATGGAGATAGCAACAAGATTGATACTGCAACTTATTTGAATGTCGGTGACCAAGTTAACTTCTTATTTTTACAAAACATGAATGATTGAGGGTATATGTCGAACTCCATAATCTAAATTCAGCATGGGAAGAAGAAATAATTGTGACTTTTATTATAAATATATATATATATATATATGTAGTAATGAAGCTTGGTGTATCTAGTTTTTACTTTCTCAGAATGTCAAATTAAATAAAGGGTTTGATTTGCATTATCATAAGTATTAATGCACAATTGTATGTTGAATAAAATTATATATTAATAATAATAGGGGCACAATTATATTAAATGTTTAATGCCAAATAAAAACTAATATTTTTTTAGACATTCTATTTCTTAATATAAATATAACTATATTTATAATAATAAAAAATTATATATAGATATATATATATTAAACGAATCGAGTGTAAACATATAATTTCTAGTGTATATGTATTATACTTATTCTTTGGGTTTTTTAAATCCTCTATCTCTTTATATTAAAAAATTACCTCTTATTGAGTTGTCGTAATAATTATAAACTAAATTGATATTTATATTTTACTAAATTAGCTCACTTCGATTATCAACTAAAATTTTTTCTTAATAAAAGAAAATCTTAGATTTAAATTTTTGAGCCGGTGTAATTATCTAAATTAAAAAAATTTAAACATCACAAAATATTTTTTTATTTAAAAATATAATAGATTTACTAATATTTAATTTGACTCGATCACCGCAATCTCACCAACATACTAATAAATTAAAATTATATATATATATATTACTTGTTTATTATGTCGAGATTTATGATCTAAATATAAACTTTTGGGTTTTTTTTTTGGACTTACCGATTCTTGCCAAAGCACGAATCAAGAAATAATTAGAACTTATAATTTATCTAAATTAGATAATGATTATGTAAAATAATTAATTATAATAATTATTTATTTAGCTACTTAAAAATTATACTACTTGGTTAATTTAAAATCAAAATGTTTAATTAAGTCGTCGATTAATTACGTTTAAAAGTTATATTAACATTGTGATAAATTAAAATTTTCCTGATAATTGTTTGATAATTAATTATATTAAATTAAAAATATTGAATTAAAATTCTTTAACTGTAAAAATTGATAAATTTGTCTTTAACTTGTTCTGCAAGTAATCATTAATCAATCCTGTAATTCTCAAGAACTCTGTCTAATGAGTCATTTCATTTCTCTAAAATAATTCCAGTAGTTTGCCCAACCCATCAGAATATCAAGACTGAAACCATGATCTTCACTCCCATATATCCCAATATGTATATATGTATATATGTGTCTGTGCTGCACTTGAAAAGCCTGAAAAAAGAAAAGAGAATGCACTAATCCGATATGAATGAAAGATGCATGCATGCTCTTGCATTGAAGCTGATACTAATTATTCAAGATTCTTAATTGCATGCAAATTGTAAGCAATATATAGAGATATATATATACATAAAGAAAGAGAAACTCTATAATAGAAGATTTATGGTAAGGTTGAGTGACATGAATGAAAATAAGTTTTAAAAAAAAAAGAGAGAAAATGAGCTTCCAATCGAGATAAGATTGAGTGAAATAGACTTCGGAGTCACAGAAATCACGACTAGAGAACAAAAATAAAGTAATTTGAAGTATGATAAATGATTTTAAGATGGTTATGACACCAAGGTCATTCGTGATTAAGTTGTAGAAATTACAGTGTACAGAATATGAGATCGAGAGATTTGAGAAAAAAGATAGAAAAATCAAAGAATGATATCGGAACAATTCACTATCACAAGTCGAAAAAATTTCAAGTTACAATAAAAAGTAAAAACGTGCACTTAACTGTACAATTGATTAAATATTTTCGTAAAACTATAGTTTTTGTATAGTAAAAATAACTAGTAGTTTTTATCTTTATTAAATTAATATTTAATATGTAGTCATCAATTTATATGATACTAAAAAATATTATATCTCATATAAGGTGGAGAATATATTCTCATATAATCATATATTATACTTTTACTTTTACTTAATTGAAAATATTTAATAATTCAAATGTATTTTTCAAGCATTAAAAATTCAATATTTTCTTATGGGTATCAAAGGTGCCAACTTTTTAGTTATTTGTTTAAATAATACTTGTAATTATATATATATATATATGAGAATAAATTCCAACAAACATGATAATATATTTAATAAAAATGGTATTAATGTGATCTAAATAAGCTTTTATTTGGATGGTTAATAAAAACTTTATTAAACAGAATAAACAGTATATGAATTAATTATGGAGCTTGGAATAAACAGAATATGAATTAAAAATGCATGCATACATGCGTTGTATTGAAGCTAATACCAAATTATAAGTAACATATATGTTTATATATATATAAGTATAGATAGAGAGAAACTCCATAAGATAAGAAATTAAACAAAGAGAAATTCTACAATCGAAGATTTGTGATAGATATATAGTTTGAAGATCATGTTCATACTGCCTCAGTTATCTTATCCAGCTCCAAAACAGAGCCTGCAAGAGATAGAAAACAAGCAGAGAATGTTGGCTTGCAAAAGGAAGACTATAGAGCTTGAGCTAAGATTGCATCAAATAAGTTTGTACCAACTAAAAGAGCTAGAGAGACTACAAGCAGATTTGAAAAAGCAAGTGATTCTATGTCGGATAAATGACATTAAGAGGAACTACGAGATGTATTTCTCAGTGTCAATCGAGACTGAGTGGCAGAAATTACAGCATCTAGAAGAGGAGATAGCGAGATTTGAGAAAGAGATAGAAGAATTGAAGAAGAATAACTGGAACAAATCGTTATTACAAGTTGAGAAAATTTCAACTTATCATCAAGTTACAAACAGAAATAAGAGTGTGCAATTGACTAATGGTGTACTCTTACAAAATGATGGCGCTTTGATTAGACGAAACAATGTCAATGGCGATAGCAACAACATTGATACATCAACTTATTTACACTTTGGTAATCAGATTAATTTTTTACTTTACCAAAACCACGAAATTATCGGTGTAAATCCACCTCAATAATCTAAATTCGGCAGGGGGGTGAAGAAAAATTGTAACTACTATTATATATATGCAGCGGTAAAGCTTGATGTATCTATTTCTTTTCACTTTTCCAGGATGTCAAGTGAAATAAAGGTGTGTGATTTGCAATATTTATATATCAATGTAAATTTTATGTTAAATAAAATCATATATTAATGTGAAAATTATAGGGGGAACAATATCTATTAATGAAGTTATATATATATATAGGTGTTATGTTATTAACTCTTATTAATGAGAGAAAAGTTTTTCGGGATTTCTTTTTGAATTTTAACGATTAAATAATCAAAATCTACGCAAAAAATTTTCTTGAAACATTACCGTAACTAATAATACGAGACATATAAGTGTTATTAAATGCGTAGAACTAATTAAACAACGATACAAACACATCAAACTTTTCTTTTCTCCCCAAGAGGTAAGTTCTCTCATATATAGTTCCTTTCAATTCTTTCCTCTCTCGCCCTTGCATGTATGCATAATCATGTCCCAGAAAACATATGTTGGCCCTCGTCGTATAGCAACTCAAGAAGAAAGGTGAATTAGGTTTTTCGGATTTTTGTAAGTGCACCATTGCTCATACGTTTTGGAAATGCTAGTACTCGATTATGAAGTGATTACTTTAGTAAGATAAAACTTTCACTCTCTTTCTCATGTTATCTTCCCGAAAAGTTATCATTATCATTTTATTTTCTTAAGTCATTAATAAAGTTATTGTTTCTAATGTAAAATAATAGGTCACGAAACACGTCTTAAGATGTTTGTTCATCTTGAACATGTAAATAACTAAAGTATTTATGCATATAAGTTCGTATTAAAAATTATGCCAAAATTAAAATAATAAATTAAATTTTTTTACTAAGTCCATAACTATATTAAAATTAAAAATATCAAATTAAAATTTCTAGTGAAACTAAAAGATTATACTTAGTTAAATATTTTAATAAAATATTTATATTTAGTATTATTTATTACAAGGTGGAGAATACATTGCCATACACATTAATCATATATTATATTTTTATTCTCTAAGTGATTAGAGATATTTAAAAATTCAAGAATAGCTTTTGAAGCATCAAAATTCAATAATTTTCTCATGAGTATCAAAGGTGCCAACTCTTTGTCTATTTGTTTAAACAACACTTGTAATTATGTATATATATATATATATATATATATATATATATGAGAATAAATTCTAAAGAGCATGATATGAATATATATTTACCAAATTAAGATGGTAGATTTCTCACTTTTTAGAAAAATAATTAAGTTAATTTATTTTGAATTATAATGACTTAGGATCATATATATATATGTATATATTCTAATGTTATGATCAAGTAATATTAGTAATAACTTAATAAATTTAAATCAAATAAGTATATATCCAATTTAATTAAATCTAAAACGTTTTAGTCTCTTCTAGTAATTAAATCATAAATTTACAAGTAAATGAAATCACACTTAGTATTTTTACAGAGAGTTCTCACTTCTCTTTTTTTGCTAGCTATGGGTTCAAATTTCTTTAATGATCAGCTTGGACCTTTCATTAATTATTGCACTTCTCCTTTTCTTGGATTCTTCTGCATATGAATATATAGTATATCCTATATATATATATATATATATATATATAGAGAGAGAGAGAGAGAGAGAGAGCCACATATATGTACACTCATAGTAAATGAGTGAATTGTGAACTAATGATAATTAATCAAAGATGCATGCATGCGTTTTATTGAAGCTAATAATAATTAATCACGATTCCTCTGTTGATTGCATGTAAGTAATATATATATATATATATATATATAGCTATGTATACACAAACTCTAAAAGATAACAAACTAAATAAAGAGAACTCTGACTTTTTGAGTCGTGATAGATCACTTTGTTCACTATATTGTCTTATATTCAAGACACATATGAAGAGTGAGATTGAGTATCTTGAAAACTAACGTAGATCTCTAGCTTGGGATATGATGATTTCAAAGCTTGAGTCAAGATTGAACCACGTAAGTTATTCTAGATTTTAACGGTTTCGGAAATTTAAATGAAATATATGTATTAAAAATCTCAAATGCGGAAGCGTAATAAAAATTTTGATTAACATCCCTTACACAATAACCAAAACGTACTCAAATCGTTATCACGAGTGGAAACAATATCAACCTATCGTCAAGTTACAACTACAAATAAGAGTGTGCAGTCGACTGACAGCATACTTTTACAAAACGATGGGGCTTTGATTAGAAAAAATTTTGTCCATGGAGATAGCAACAAGATTGATACAGCAACTTATTTGCATGTCAGTGACCAAGTTAACCTTTTATTTTGCCAAAACATGAATGATTAAGTGTATGAATCCAACTCCATAATCTAAATTCAACAGGGGGAGAAGAAATAATTGTGGCTATTTTATATATGTATATATGTAGTAGTGAAGCTTGGTGTATCTATTTTTTACTTTCTCAGGATGTCAAATTAAATAAAGGGTGTGATTTGCATGATCATAAGTATTGATGTAAAATTGTATGTTGAATAAAATTATATATTAATAGTAATATGGGCACAATTATATTAAATGTTTAATGTTAAATAGGAACTAATATTTTTTATACCATGTTGAGTTTACAGGTTATCCGAATCCGATCAAGCCATTTTATTAAATTAATATAATTATATTTATATTTATCAATAAATATAAATATATTTATTAAAACAATATATTATATTTACAATAATAAAAAATTATACATATATAATGTATCAGGTTTAAATATATTGTAGAAAGCTAAACTCGAATTTGACCGATTTGTCCATATTTTCGTGCCACTTTGAATCAAACCCAACTCCATGCAATCTGACTATTTTCTTTATATACATTTTTGCTAACTTTTCCAAGGGATCGGTCATCCTGATGGCCAAGAAGTGGAAAGACTTGGTAAGCCGGTCAACAATTATCCAAATGGCATCATGTCCTGAATGGTGATATGTTCCCACTTCTATTCTGGGATCGGTAATGGCTGAAGTAGCCCGCCTGGGCGTTGATACTCTATCTTGACCTGCTGACATACCAAACACTTAGAAATAAAGTCAGCTACATCTCTTTTCATTCCGTTTCACTAAAATCGGGGTCGCATACTTTGGCACATTTTAGTACTTCTGGGATGCATGACAAACTTTGAGCTATAGACCTCTGTCATGATGTCCCTCTTTAACTAACTGTCACATGGAACACACACCCTGTCTTGGAATCTGAGTAACCTATCGGCAGAGACTCAAAATTTTAAGCTAACTTCCTATTCTGCATCTTTCTTGAGGGCTACTAAGGTGGAATCAGGGGACTAAGCTTCCCTTATTCTCTAGATTAACTCAGGCTGCACGGTCAGGTGACCCAAACATGTGACTCTTCTCAAGTCCTGAAGTCGTGCCTATTGTGTGGCCCCTATCTGCCTGCATTATGAAACTATCAAATAGGCTAATGTACCTGCACTTTTTCTGCTGAGTGCATCGGCTATCACATTGCCTTTACCTGGGTGATACAAGATGTCACAATCATAGTTCTTAAGAAGTTTTATCCACATTCTCTGACGCATGTTGAGATCCTTTTGAGTGAATATGTGTTTTGAACTCTTGTGGTCGATATAGATCTGAAAGGTCTCTCCATACAAATAATGGCACCAAGTCTTCAGGGCATGTATGATTGCGGCAATCTCTAAGTCATGGGTGGGATAGTTTTTCTCATGACTCTTCAACTGTTTCAACCCACAGACTATGACATTCTCATGCTGCATTAAAACACAACCCAGGCCTAGATAGGAGGCATCATTATAAACTATATATCCCCTTGATCCACTCAGTAAGGCCAAAACAGGTGCAGTAGTCAGCTGCTTCTTTAGTTCTGAAAAACTTCTTTCACAGTCCTCATTCCACTCAAACTTGACATTCTTCTTTATGAGTCGGGTCAGGGGAGTAGCTAGACTAGAAAATCATTCCACAAACCTGCGGTAATAGCTGAAAATTCCTAAAAAGCTACGGATCTCTTTAACTGATATCAATTTCTCCCAGTCGAACACTGCTTCAACCTTTTCAGGGTTCACTGATACTCCATCCTTTGATATGATGTGTCCCAGAAAGGTGGTCTACTCAAGCCAAAATCCACACTTACTCAACTTTGCATATAACTTCTTTCCTTTGAGAACCTATAAAACCTGAGCTAGATGTTGAGCATGTTTCTCTCTACTTTTTGAATAAACTAAGATGTCATCGATGAACATGATAACAAATTGATCCAAGAATTGTCTGAAGACCCTATTCATCAAGTCCATGAAGATGGGTAGGGCGTTGGTTAGCCCAAATAGCATGACCAGGAACTCATTGTGTCCGTACCTGGTTCGAAAGACTGTCTTGGGGATGTCTTCAGTCCTGATTTTCACTTGATGGTAACCTGAAAGCAGGTCTATTTTGGAGAAGACCTGGGCATCCTGCAACTGATTGAAGAGGTCATCAATCCTAGGAAGGGGATACTTGTTCTTGATTGTGACTCTGTTCAACCTTCTGTAATTAATACATAACCTTAACGTCCCATCTCCTTTTCCGACAAAAGTTACTTCGGTACCCCAAGGGGACACACTATGTCTGATAAAACTATTATCCTGCAATTCAGTGATCTATTTTCTCAGTTTCTCTATCTCAACACGGCTCATGCGATACGTAGCAACCGAAATAGGCTGGGTGCTTGGCTGGAGGTCTATGGTGAATTCGACTTCTCTGTCCACTAGTAGTACAAATAGTTCATCTAAAAACACATCTGGAAAGTTTCGGACTACTGGAATCTCTTGAATATAATTCTCTTTCTTAAGTTTGCCTAGTTAGAGAAAACAGTATGGTTAAAGTACTCGACGAATAAGAAAATTTGCCATGAAGGAATAAATACTAAATGATTTTATTAATTTATAAATGGCTCCTCATTAGGAGGATTGAATACAACCTTCTTGATAAAATAATTTACAGTGGCGTGATACACCGCTAACAAATTCATTCCTAAAATTACATCAAAATTTCTCGTGTCTAATTCTATTAAATCCACACTCAATTTTCTATCTACTATGTCTACGACATAAGCCCTATAGACAACTTCTCCTAATAGTATCGTACTCCCAACAGTAGACACAAATAACATAGAATCAATTTTATCAGGTAATACATTAAATTTTGAGGCAAAAATAGGTGAAACAAATGAATGCAATGCACCAATATCAATCAAAACATGAGCAAGATAATTATAGATAGTGTACATACCCTGTACCACGTCCAGGTTGACAACTTCTCCTAATAGTATCGTACTCCCAACAGTAGACACAAATAACATAGAATCAATTTTATCAGGTAATACATTAAATTTTGAGGCAAAAATAGGTGAAACAAATGAATGCAATGCACCAATATCAATCAAAACATGAGCAAGATAATTATAGATAGTGTACATACCCTGTACCACGTCCAGGTTGGCTTCTGCATCCTACTGGATGGAATTGTAAGCTCTGCCCTACATAAAAGGTCTGCCCTGATTCTGGTTCCTTAGGCACTCCCTCGCATAATGTTGGGCACTACCACATATGCGACATGTGTTGTTGAGGTGGTAGCAGGGTCGGTCCCCATGATCCCTACCACAATGCTAATGGATCTTACCGCGTCTTGCCACTGGAGCCTGAGGGGGAGCTTGGATCACCAGTCTGGGCCTCTTGTTCTGCTGAACAGTCGCAGTAGGTGCTGGTCTACAGGGTAGAGCTGAGGTTTGAGGTTCCTGCTACCTGAAAGAGGGTGCAGAAGCTCCTCTCCACTAGCTGTGCCTTGGCCAGAACGGCCGAATAAGTCTTGAGCTCCAGCACAAATAAATGTTGTCTGATCTCTAAGCGGAGGCCCCACTCGAACCTCCTAATCTTCCTGCCTTCATCCAACAACGTCTCAGGAGAATATCGGCCCAACTCTAGGAACTTGCGAGCATATTCTAACACAGTCATGTTCCCCTGGACCAACTAAACAAATTCCATCTCCTTCAGATGTCGGAGATGCTCTCGAATGTACTCTACATGAAAAGCTGCTAGGAACTATTCCCAAGTAACTGGAACAGGCAGGGTGGTCTGTTTGAGTTCCCACCAGCGATCTGCTTCTCCTACTAGCATGTAGGTAGCAACGGTGACCTTCTGTTCGGGAGTCACCCCCAAGGTCTTGAAGGCCTTCTTTGTCTGTGTTAACCAGTACTCGGCATCTTCAAAAGATGATCCCCCTATAGAAGTAGATGGGTTTAGTCTCTTGTACCTCTCTATGTACCTTAGTCAATCATTGGAGGAACTGGGTCCCGTGGAAGAGGGACGGGGCCATGCTGAGGATAAACTAGGGGGCCCTGTGGTGGTATTTGCTGATACAGTGGGGGCACCAGATTGTACTGTGGCAGTGCCGAGTGGTATTGTGGCTGGGGCACCGAGTCATACTACGGTGGTGTTGGGTGATACTATGGAGGAGCAGGGTTGTACCGGGGTAGCTCGGGATCTTCTCGCTGCAGGGGTGGCTCAACCTGTGGCAGCGGAGGAGGGTCAGGTAGCTCCCTCCTCTTCTCTCGGCCTTGCTGGACAGCAATGAGTCTCTCCAGCATCTCAAATATCCAGTCAACATCTTCCTTAAGCGAATCATCCCGGGCTGCTCGATTTAGTAGGGGTCTTCCTCTACTCATCTCTCTGTACCTACATTTCACAAGGAAGGGTTGAGTGATAATTCATCGTTTTGGTGTTTTCCTAAGTATTATTGTGTAAAGAATGGGTCCAAGGAATACGGCTCTGATACCAACTGTAACGACCCAGAAATCCAAAAGGAAATATATAATAATTTAAGTGAGGAAGCGAAATAAAAGGTTAAGGTTTACATCCCTTACACAATAACTTAAAAGTACTAAACAACATTTCAGAATGAATACTTTGAAAGAAATATGAGAAATATGGAAAATAGAAAGTATTTAGCATCTACTCACAATCTTCTTGCGAATCGGGCTTTGGAAGCAGGTGCTCATAATCTGAAATAGTTAAACAAAGGATGAGCTACACTAACCCAGTAAGGATATCACACTATATCACCGGCACATAAGCAAATGTTAGAATAAAATCAAAACAACTAATGGAGCACTAAATTTAGCAAATTCGTTTATCAATCATAAAATCATTTACCGTTCACTTATTATAGTAGAATTTATGAAAACAACCTATAGAGATAATAATACCATACAGATCATAACTTCATGAACAATTAACAACATAGAACATATCATAAATTCATATCCATTAACAATAAACCAAATCATAACCGTTTCTCATTTTACCAGCCTACTAGTATCCATGGAGGTTTATAGGGGTGTCCTCGCTACATGTGAACCCCTTCTATTAATAATCTCAATTACAAGATCGTCTCCATACCCCGTCTGGTATGAGCGCCAAGACATTAAACCTCAATACCACATCCGGTATGAGGATGAAGTGGGCCATTCCCATACCCCGTTTGGTATGAGCGCCAAATTACTAAGTTTTTATACCCCGTCTGGTATGAGACAACGTTCACGATAGGGTTCTCTATGTACTCAGTCCATCCACAATCTCCCAGGATATCAAGTAAGGTTGCCACTCCATCTGTTTATTTGATCACACCCCTTTCCTATTTTCCTTTAGTCTCAATTACCAAATCAAACATAATCACATAAATAAATAAACATGCATTTGGTAATGCAATCATGCCTCAAATCCCAAATCAAACAATAGTCAGGTAAGGTAGTAATACATGCATTTAAACCATAAAATAGATAAATCAGATACTATCATGCTTTTAGACTATAAAATAAATCAACAAAGAACAATGTCCGGTTCGGGCTCCATTAGCAATCTGTAATTAGTTATGCATATTTATTTAATTTGTACAAAATATCGTATTATTATTTATTTAAACTTCAATTCTATAATAGGGAATAAGGTGAGGGGTCCCTACTCAATTTGACGCCGAAAAACTAAACGATTTACTGCGCATATGGGCGGTCACTGAGTTCCCTAAATTTTTTTTCGGGAACTGAAACACGCTTATAGTACCTACAAATGTTCCAAATAAACCCAAAATCAGTCCTAGGGTCCACTCAGCCAATTTTAGAAATCCAGCACGGCGCTGCCGTCGTCCGCAGTGGCGGTCCGCCTCGGATCGGCTATTTTTGGCCGATTTTACATCGATTCCTGTGAGCACACACGCTAAAAGGCCTCGGTGGGCCAAAAAATACCAAAAATCGAAACTCATCGATGGCGGGGCCCTCCGGTGCAGTGGCTCCTCCGGCTCACGTGGCGGTTGGGTGTTTCACTTCGGCCAACCTGTAGAGAAGAAAACAATGATCACAACAGTGAAAAAATTACGTAAAACAGAAATTGGGAAGGGCCTTAGCGGAGGCGATTCATGAAATTTCCCGCAGCGGCGCTGCCAGGCTTCGTTGGTATTTTTCGATCAATTAGCCGGTCTTTTCACTTTGATTTGGCCATGGGTGAGCTTAAAATTGAATTTCGTGCAAAATGGGAGTCTTTACCTTTTTTGGCGGTCAGAAAGGGTTCCAGTGTGGCGGCGGGTTGCGGCAGTCGGCTCCCCGACAGCTGGATTGTCTTCTTCGGTGAGAGATTCTGGCGGCTAGGGTTATGGTTTGGTGCGGATGGGTGTTATTTATACCCATCCGCTTTTGATCTGGGCCGGCCATCGCATTTAATCTGAACCGTTCGATCACGATTAAATAGGGAGTGAATATGGACCATTCATCGCGATCCAATCTGAGCCGTCCATCGTTATTCACTCTGGGCCGTCCGATTGCTTTTAATATGGCTGTTCGATTGTGTTTAAGAGGGAGTGCATCCAAGCTGTCCGCGCGCGCGAGATTGGACCTCAGCCGTTCGATCACGCGCATGCGGATTGCCCACGTGGCCCCCCTGCGTGGCCTCCCGCATCAGCACTTCTGCCACTTGGTGCGTCCTGGTTGGTCGGGGCTGCTGACCGAGCGTCTGACGTGGTAATTTTTTTCTAAATTATATTTTGACCTCCGGTTTCTGATTTTTCTTTTAAAAATACTCACAGAACCCAATTTTTCACCACTTTTTCTCAAAATTGTTCTCAATTTAATCCTCCATCAATTTTACTAGATTTTTTCCATTAAAATATAAAAAAATATAATAAAATAAAATAAATAAATAAATAAAATTTTATATCTATTAATAAAGAGAATGATTTTGGTGGGTGTTAGATTTAGTATGTGTGTTGTATTTATCCTTTGTGTTTTTTAGATCCTCTATCTCTTTATACTAAAAAATTATTTTTTATTGAGTTGTCGTAACGATTATGAGCTAAATTTGTAACGACCCCGTAAATAAAAAAGAAATGTATATATAAAAAAAATTCTAAGTGCGGAAGTGAAAGAAAAATTATGATTAATATCCCTTACACAATAAGCAAAACGTATTAAACATATGAAATAATAGGCTAATTAAAGGGAATACTAGAAATGAACATTATAAGGAAAACTATAAAATCTTTAGACATCTACTCGCCGTCTTCCTGCGGAACGAGCTCGGGAACCAAGTCCTCCTGATCTGAAATGGTTAAGTAAGGCATGAGCTACACTAGCCCAATAAAGACGTCACACTATCTCACTGTCATAGAAGTAAATGTTGGTAGAAAACAAAAATGAACAATGAAGTATAATTTATAATAATTTTATTTATCAATAATAAAAATTCTTACTGTCCAGTTACCTCGGTGAGATTCATGAAAATAACTTATGAAAACAATAACATTATAATATCATGAAATCATACGCACTCTGTAACATAACACATATCATACTTTTAATATATCAACCTACAAGTATCCATGGGGATCCATAGGGGTCCTCGCTATACGTGAACCATTCACCTTAATAACTTAATTCCAGAGTCGTTGTAACACCCAAGTATTAGTATTTTTATTTGTAATTATTTGATTTTTTTTTTAATTAATTTTATTTTATGAAAATAAAAATAAAAATAATGATAAAATTGGGTAAAAATATTATTTGGATTTAATTGAAATTGATTTTGGGAAAAAGGGGTGAAAATTTAGATTCTTGGGGTATTTTTGAAAAGAAAATCAGAAATCGGGGGTCAAAACGCAATTTAGAAAAATTATGCCACGTCAGCACCCACCTCAGCAGCCACGTCAGCGGCCCGGTCAGTAGCCCCGGCCAACCAGGACCCGCCGTGTGGCAAGGCAACGCTGACCAGGGAACGGGCCACGTGGGCGATCCGCGTGCGCGCGATCGGATGGACTAGATCGGTTCCCGCGCACACGGACAGCCCAGATCAAACGTGCGCACGAACGGCCCATATTCACACGCACGGACAACCCAGATTGCATCGCGATGAACTGTCCAGATTTAATTCCAATTAAATTGCGATCGAACGACCCAGATTTAATCTTGATGGACGGTTGAGATTAAAAGGCAAAGGGTATAAATAATCCCACCCATACCTGACCACAAAAAACCTAGCCGCCAGTGCCTCGCTGGAGAAGAAGAACCAGACGCCGGAGGAGTCGGCCGCCGCCACCCGCAGCCGCACCGGGGAAGTTTTCGACCGCCGATTGAGGTAAATTTTCTCTCCTTTGCTCATTTTTCGATGCTGAATCCGCCTATGGCTAAACCGGAGCCAAACCACCGGCCAAACGGCTGAAAAACCTAGCCGAAGCCCAGCGGCGCCGCCGCGCCCCTCCTCGATTTTTGCCTCCGATCAGGCCCTTTCCGGCCTCCGTTCGATGCAAATTTTATACCACTGTGATCACCGTTCTTTTTTCTACAGGTTGATCGGAGCCAAACATCAAAACGCGACTCACGCCGGAGGAGCTGCCGCACCCGAAAGCACCGCCGCCGGTAAGTTTTGGTTTTTTCCTGACTTTTTGGCCCACCGAGGGCCCTAGAGTTGTTTTATTGCAGGGACCGATGCAAGTGTGGCCGAATTCGACTGAAAACAACCAACCCGAGGCGAATCGCCGCCGCTTGCGGGGGCGCCGTCGCCGGAGCACGGCGGAGCCACCGTGCCGGAAGTGTGATATTGGCCGAAAGGGGCCCTAGGTCTGATTTGGAATTTTTTGGGACACGTGCAGGTACCGGTAGTGCGTTTCAGTTTTCTGAAAAAAATTTAGAGAAATTAGGGACAGCCTGTAGGCGCACTGTAGAGCCGTATTCAGACCCCGAAACAAGTAAAGACCCCTCACCCTGTTTCCTATCACGATATTAAAGATAAATAAATAATTAAATTGTACTTTGTGACTTATTAGATGTATAATTGATTAAGGTTGCCAATGGAGCCCGAGTCTGATACAGTGTTGGTCTGTTATTGTTTGATCTAATTTTCAGTATTAAATGCAGCATAATATTTGATGTAATTATGTTATGGTCTCGTATGCATGAACTATGTTTCTTTTATTATGATTTGTATTATGGTGAACTCGGTACTGTATTGTTTTATTTGGTGTCAATTACTGGTTTACATATTTTGTATGATTGGATGATTGAGATTAAGGAAAAAGGCAAAAAGGTTATGTGAATTGATAAGTGGATAATGTGGACAGCCTAACTAGATATCCTGGGATATGGTGGACAGACCGGGTCTGTAGGGAACCCTATCGTGAACGTGGTCTCTCATACCAGACGGGGTATGGAGACCTTATGTGTTTTGGCGCCCATACCGGACGGGGTATGGCGACGGCCCGTTTCACCCTCATACCGGACGGGGTATTGAGGTTAATGGTTTTGGCGCCCATACTGGACGGGGTATGGGGACGACCCTGGTATCAGGTTGTAAATGTTAATGGTTCATGTGTAGCGGGGACCCCCTATAGATCCCCAAGGATACTAGTAGGCTGATAAAAGAGGAAATCTGTTTCCTGATGATTGAAATGTAAAGGTGTGATATATGTTATGTTATAAAGTGTGTATGATTTCATGATATTATAAGGTTATTGTTTTCATATGTTGTTTTCATGGATCTCGCCGAGGTAAGTGGACAGTAAAGGATTTTATTACTGATAAATGAATTTGTTATAATTTATGCTCCATTGGTCATTTTTGTTTTCTACCCACCTTTACTTCCGTGGCGGTGAGATAGTGTGATGTCTTTACTGGGCTGGTGTAGCTCATCCCTTATTTAAACATTTCAGATCAGGAAGACGTTGTTCCCGAGCCTGTTCCGCAGGAAGACAGCGAAGGAGACGCCTAAAGACTTTATATTTATATTTATAGTTTTTATTTCGAGTATCTCTCTTAGTCAGTTTGTTCCTTCATGTTTTGAGTACGTTTTGGTTATTGTGTAAGGAATGTTAATCAAAATTTTTATTACGCTTCCGCATTTGACATTTTTAATACATATATTTCATTTAAATTTTCGGGGCCGTTACAGCCGTCCCCATACCCCGTCCGGTATGAGAGTGAAGCGGGCCGTCCCCATATCCGGTTCGGTATGAGCGCCAAAACATTTAAAGTCTCCATATCCCATCTGGTATGAGAGACAACGTTCCCGGTAGGGTTCTCTATGGACCCGGTCCGTCCACCATCTCCCAGGATATCTAGTGAGGCTGTCGACTTATCCATTTATCAATTCACATACCTTTTCTATTTTTCTTAGTCTCAATTACCCAATCAAACATGAATACGTAAACCAGTAACGAACACCCAACAAGGCAAACACAACATCGGGTTCACAATAATTCAAACCATAATAAATTAAACAATGATTCATGCATACGAAGCCACAGAATAAACAAATCCAATACTATATTGCATTTAGACTGTAAATAAATCAAACAGGAACTGACTGAAAAATATATCATATTCGGGCTCCATTAGCAACCTTAATTAATTATACATATCTATTAATTCATAAAATACCGTTTTATCATTTATTAAGCTTTAATGCCGTGATAGGAAATAGGGTGAGAGATCCATACTTGATTCGAAATCTAAAATTGATTTATCACTGCGCCTACAGGCACTCCCTAGATTTCCTGAATTTTTCTCCGGGAACTGAAACACACTTCCGGTATCTGCACATGTCCCCAAAAAACTCCAAATCAGACCCGGGGCCTACTCGGCCAATTTTGAAATTCCAGCACGGTGGCTCTGCCGTGCTCCGGCATCGGCATCGCCGCCAGCGGCGACAATCCGCCCCAGGTTGGCTATTTTTGGCTGTTTTCGGCCAAATTCAGCCAAACTAGCACCAGTTCCTGTGAAAAAACACACGTAGGGCCCTCGGTGGGCCGAAATAATACAAAAAACTAAGACTTACCGGCGGTGGGTTCCTCTGGTGGCTGGGCCGTCCGTGCATGATTCAATCTGGGCCATCCGCACGAGTAAAATCTGGGCCGTCCGCACGCGCTTTTGATATGGGCCGTCCGTGCGCACGGGAACAGATCTCAGTCGTCTGATCGCGCGCACACAGATCGCCCATGTGGCTCCGTTCCGCGTGGCCTCCCACGTCAGTGTCTCTGCCACGCGGTGTGTTCTGGTTGGCTGGGGCTGTTGACCGGACTGCTGACGTGGCACAATTTTTTTAAATTGCGTTTTGACCCCCGGTTTTCGATTTTCTTTTCAAAAACATTCACAGAATCTGAATTTTTACCCATTTTTTCCAAAATTATTTTCAATTAAATTTCAAAAATAATTTTATCCCCTTTTATCATTATTATTATTTTTATTTCTATTTAATTAAATTAAACTAAATTTAAAACCACATAATTATTACATAATAAATCAATTATAAAAATTAAAATAAAATAAAATAAAAATAATTCCAATAATAATAATAATAAAAAGAATTACGATGTTAGAAAATTGACATTTACTTTTTACTAAATTACCTCACTTTGATTATCAGTTAATATATATATATATATATATATATATATGAACACAGTTATTTAATTATATCATAATCTGTATATAAGTATAATATTGAGATAATATTAATTATGGGATTTGGAATAAACAGATTATAAATTAAAGATGCATGCATGCGTTGTATTGAAGCTAATAGTAATTATTCAAGATTCTTCATTGCATGCAAATTGTAAGTAACACACACACACACACACACATATATATATACACACATAAGTATAGGCAGAGAGAAACTACATAAGGTAAGAAATTAAACAAAGAGAAACTCTACAATTGAAGCTTTGTAATCATGTTGTTCACCATTCTGTCTCAGTTATCTGCTCCACCACAAAAAATGAGTGGAACAAGCAAGTTAGAAAAACTAAAGATTTTAATGCTTGAGATAAGATTGAATCAAATAAAGTTCGACCAACTATCCGAGTTGCAGAAAAAAGAACTATAGAGAAAAAAGAAGGTGATCGGAAGTATGATAGATGATTTTAATAACAGCACCAAGATGATTCTACCACCACCGTTCGAGACTCAGTTGCAGAAACTAAAGCATCTGGAAGAGGAGGTAAATAGATTTGAGAAAGAGATAGAAGAATTGAAGAATGCTCACTGGAACAAATCATTATCACGAGTCGAAACAATTTCAACCTATCGTCAAGTTACAACTACAAATAAGAGTGAGCAGTCGACTGACAACATACTTTTACAAAACGATGGTGCTTTGATTAGAAAAAACATTGTCCACGGAGATAGAACCAAGATTGATACACCAACTTATTTGCATGTCGGTGACCAAGTTAACCTTTTATTTTGCCAAGACATGAATGATTAAGTGTATGAATCCAACTACATAATCTAAATTCAACATGGGGAGAAGAAATAATTGTGGCTATTATATATATGTATATATGTAGTAGTGAAGCTTGGTGTATCTATTTTTTACTTTCTCAGGATGTCAAATTAAATAAAGGGTGTGATTTGCATGATCATAAGTATTAATGTAAAATTGTATGTTGAATAAAATTAGATATTAATAGTAATATGGGCACAATTATATTAAATGTATAATGTTAAATAGGAACTAATATTTTTTATACCATGTTGAGTTTACAGGTTATCCGAATCCGATCAAGCCATTTTATTAAATTAATATAATTATATTTATATTTATCAATAAATATAAATATATTTATTAAAACAATATATTATATTTATAATAATAAAAAATTATACATATATAATGTATCAGGTTTAAATATATTGTAGAAAGCTAAACTCGAATTTGACCGATTTGTCTATATTTTCGTGCCACTTTGAATCAAACCCAACACAATCCGCACATTAACAAAAAAAATCATATAGATTAGGATCGAACTAGTCGAATTAAGGAAGTTTAGTATGTGTGTTGTATTTATCCTTTGTGTTTTTTAGATCCTTTATCTCTTTATACTAAAAAATTGTTTCTTATTGAGTTGTCGTAACGATTATGAGCTAAATTGACATTTACTTTTTACTAAATTAGTTCACTTTGATTATCGGCTAATATTTTTCTTAATAAAAGAAAATATTGAATTTGAATTAAAATGGTGGATTTGAATTTTTGAACCGGTGTAATTATCTAAATTTAGAGAATGCAGACATTACAAAATATTTTTTTCATTAAAAAATATAGTAGACTCACTGATACTTAACTCGACTTGATCATTACAATCTCACCAACACACCAATAAATTTAAATTATTAGTTGATACTTATGATCTACATATAATTTTTTGAAGTTTTTGTTTTGTTTTGTTTTTTTTTTGTGGACTCTCCCGATTCTTACCAAAACGCGGGTCTCATACTTTAGACAATCTTGAAGCTTACTTCCTATTTATTTTGGATCAAGAACTAATTAGAACTTATAATTTATCTAAATTAGATTATAATTATGTAAATTAATTAATTCTAGTAAATATTTATTTCCAAAATATTTATTATTTACTTAAACTTTAAAATTATACTACCGGGTTAGTTTAAAAATTAATTTAATTACATTTCTACTATAATTAAAAGAGAATATATCATTAGTAGTAAGCAAATTTATATATAAAAAATACTACGAGAAATTATAAGTTCCACCATAATTCTTTAAAATATAAACAAAATATTCTCAACATATATATAAAATATTTATTAAAATAAATATAAAATATATATCAGAATATAAATAAAATATTCTCAAAATTCAAGTCACATTCGACGTTCATCAAATCCTTTCTTATTTTTTCTACACTTGCAATCATATATATGATACAGTGTCAAAGCTTCCATGGATCAATTCCCATATCTTTATATTAATTGTTTAACAAATAATTATATCAAAACTAAAAATATTTTAGTAAAATTAACTCTATGATTAATTAAATAGTTTAGTAAAATTACAATCTAAATATAGTATATATCACTAGTATTATCTCTTGTAACACCCAAGAATATTTATTATTATTATTATTATTATTATTATTTTATTGTATTATTTTTAATTAATTCTAAATAAATATAATTAAGAATTAATAAAATTTAATTTATTTTAATAAAAATAACAATAACAAAAAAATAAAAAGGGAAAAAAATTACTTAGGGATTTAATTGAAAATAATTTTGGAAAAAAAAGGTAAAAATTTGGGTTCTGGAGGTATTTTTGAAAGAAAATTTGAAAACCAAAGGTCAAAATGCAATTTAAAAAAATTGCGCCATATCATCTGCCCGGTCAGCAGCCCTGGCCAACCAGAACACGCCGCGTGGCAGAGATGCTGATGTGGGAGGCCACGAGGAAGGGAGCTACGTGGGCGATCCATGTACGCGCGATCGGACGGCTGAGATCCGTTCCCGCGCGCACAGACGGCCCAGATTGAATCACGCACAGATGGCCCAGATTACATCGCGGTGAACGGTCCAGATTCATTTCCTATTTAATCGCGATCGGACAACTCAGATTAAATCGTGATGGACGGCTAAGATTAAAAGCGGAATGTTATAAATAATCTCATCCACACCTAAACCCTAACCCTAACCGCCAGAGCCCTCGCCGGAGAAGACAGCCTAGCCGCCAGGGAACCGACCGCCGCTACCCGCTGCCGCACCAGAGTACTTTTCGGCCGCCAAACGAGGTAAAAATTCTCCCATTGGCTCAGAATTCGATTCTAAATCCACTATGGCAAAATCGGAGTCAAAACATCGGTTAATTGGTAGAAAAATACAGTCGAAGCCCAGCAGCGTCACCGCGAGTTGTCTAGATTTTTGCCTCCGATAAGGCGCTTCCCAGCTCCCCTTCGACGTAATTTTACCACCATTATGATCACCATTTTCTCCTCTACAGGTTGACCAAAGCAAAACACCTAACCGCAATGTGAGCCGGAGGAGCTGCCGGACCGGAGAGCCCCGCCGCTGGTAAGTTTCAGTTTTCTTTATTTTTTCGGCCCACCGATGGCCTTACATGTGTTTCCTCGCAGGAACTGGTGCAAGTTTGGCTGAATTCGGCCAAAAAGGGCCGAAAATAGCTAACTCGAGGTGGATCGCCACCGCGGGCAACTGCGCAGTCGCCGGAGCACGGCAGAGCCGTTGTGACAGAATTCTGAAATTGGCCGAGTAGGCCCTGGGTCTGATTTTTGAGTTATTTGGGGACATGTGTAGGTACCGTAAGCGTGTTTTAGTTCCCAAAAAGAAATTCAGGGAATCTAGGGATTGCCCGTAAGCGTAGTGAAAATCCAATTTTAGAGTTCGAATTAGGTAAGGACCCCTCACCCTATTTCCTATCACTTGATTGAAGTCTCAATAAATGATAAAACTGTATTTTGTACAAATTGAGTAGACATGTGTAATTAATTAAGGTTGCTAATGGAGCCCGAATTAGAAATATTTCTCTGTCAGTTCCTGTTTGATTTATTTTATAGTTTTAAATGCATTATGGTATCTGGTTTATTTATTCTATGATTTTGAATGCATGAATCACTGTTTACTTCGCTACTGCTTGATTTTGTGAATATAAGATATGTTTGTCTTATTGGATGCACGTTACTTGTTTAAGTATTTATGTTTGAATGGGTAACGGAGACTAAGGATACATAGGAATGGGATTGAATTGCTAATTAGATAAGATGGCAGTCTCACTAGATATCCTGAGAGATGGTGGACGGACCGGGTCCATAGAGAACCCTACCGGAAACGTTGTCTCATACCGGACGGAGTATGGAGACTTTAAATGTTTTGTCGCTCATACCGAACGGGGTATGGAGACGGTCCGCTTCACTCTCATACCGGACGGGGTATTGAGATTTATTGTTTTAGCGCTCATACCAGACGGGGTATGGAGACGGTCCTGGAACTAAGTTTGTTAAAGTGAATGGTTCATGTATAGCAGGGACCCCTATGGATCCCCATGGATACTAGTAGGCTGATAAAAGAGGACAATCGCAGTTTGATGATTGAAATATAAAAGTATGACATGTGTTATGTTACAGAGTATGTATGAATTTCATGATATCTATGATATTATTGTCTCTATGGATTGTTTTTATAAATCTCACCGAGGTAAGTGGACGGTAAATGGTTTGATTATTGATAAATGAATTTGTTGAAAAATTGTGCTCCATTGGTTATTTTTGTTTTTCTACCAACCTTTACTTCTGTGACAGTGATATAGTGTGACGTCCTTATTGGGCTAGTGTAACTCATTCCTTACTTAACCTGTAACGACCCCGGAAATATGAAAATGAAATGAGTATTTAAACACATAAAATGCGGAAGTGAGATCAAAATTTCAGTTAACATCCCTTACACGAAAACCAAAAACGTACTTAAAATATAAAAGATTAAACTAACTAAAAGAGAAACTCGAAAATAGAACTATGAGTATGACTACAGAATCTCTAAGCATCCCTTTCGTCGTCCTCCTGCGGAACGGGCTCGGGAACCATGTCTTCCTGATCTGAAATGGTTAAATAAGGAGTGAGCTACACTAGCCCAGTAAGAACATCACGATATCTCACTGTCACGGCGGTAAAGGTGGGTAGAAAAACACAAAAGACCAATGGAGCATGATTTACAACAAATCTTTTTATTTATGATAAAACCTTTACCATCCACTTACCTCGGTGGAATTCATGAAACAATATAAGAAAAACAATGACATTATCACAATCATGGAATAATATAAGTTGTAAAACATAGCACTTATCACACCTTTTGTAATTCAATCATTATATCACATATCATTTTCTCATTTTCCAGCCTACTAGTATCCATGGGGGTCCCTAGGGGTCCTACTACCCGTTAACCTTTAACATTCATAATCAGTTTCCAGGGCCGTCCCCATACCCCGTCCGGTATGGGCGCCAAAACCATAAACCTCAATACCCCGTCCGGTATAAGGGTGAAACGGGCCGTCCCCATACCTCGTCCGGTATGGGCGCCAAAACACATAAACCTCAATACCCCGTCCGGTATGAGGGTGAAACGGGCCATCCCCATACCCCGTCCGGTATGGGCGCCAAAACACATAAGATCTCCATGCCCCGTCCGGCATGTGAGACCACAATCCCGGTAGGGTTCCCTACAGACCCGGTCCGTCCACCATCTCCCAGGATATCTAGTCAGGCTGACCCCATAATACAATCATCAGTCTACACAATCTTTTATTTTTCTTTTCCTCAGTCAGCATCATCAATTTACCTTTAAACAAGCAAATCGTAATTCATGCCAAACAGACAACATACAGTATCAATTTTTCAGTTATTCAACCCATAATTAATAAAAACATAGTATATGCACACAAATCTGTAAAATGAACACATCAAACCTCATTTTGCATTTAAAGTTGTAAACAGGCCAAATAACAGTAAATCACCAATCACACTAGACTCGGGCTCCATTAGCAACCTTAAGCAATTTTACACATTCGTTAATTCAAGAAATACCGTTTTATCATTTTGAACTTTAATATCGTGATAGGAAATAGGGTGAGGGGTCCTTACTTGTTTTCGGGATCCGAATACGATTCACAGTGCGCCTACAGGCCGTTCCTAATTTTTCCCTGAATTTTTCCCGGGGAACTGAAACACACTAACGGTACCTGCACGTGTTCCAAAAAAAACCCAAATTAGGCCCAGGGCCTCTTTCGGCCCAAATCGTAACTCCGGCACGGCGGCTCCGCCGTGCTCTGGCGACGGCGCCGCCGCTGGCGGCGGCGAGTCGCCTCGGGTTGGCTATTTTCGGCCATTTTCGGCCGAATTTGGCCACACTCGCATCGGCCCCTGTGAGAAAACAACCCTAGGGCCCTCGGGGGGCCAAAAAATCACGGAAAAACAGAGCTTACCGGCGGCGGCGCTCTCGGGTGCGGCGGCTCTCCGGCGAGGTTTGTGTTTTGGTGATTCGGCTCCGGTCAACCTGTAGAGAAAAGAATGGTGATCACGGTGATATAAAAATTGCATCAAACGGAGGCCGGGAAGGGCCCCGTCGGAGGCAAAAACCGAGAGGGGGCGCGGCGGCGCCGCTGGTCTTCGGCCGCGTATTCCGGCCGTTTGGCCAGGATTTTAGCTTCGATTTGGCCATAGGAGGAATCAGCGTGGAAAAACGAGTCGGGGGTATGAAATTTGCCTCGATCGGCGGTCGAAAATTTCCCCGGTGCGGCGGCGGGTGGCGGCGGTCGGCCTCTGGTTCGTCTTCTCCGGCGAGCGGCAGGCGGCTAGGGTTTGTGGTCTGGTGTGGGGGTTCTATTTATAACCCCTTGCCCTTTGATCTCAGCCGTCTATTTTGTTTTAATCTGGGCCGTCCGTTTTTTATTAAATCTGGGCCGTCCGTGCGATTGTATCTGGGCCGTCCGATCGCGCCCACGCGGATCGCCAACGTGGCCCGTTCAGGAGCGACGTGGTCTTGCCACATGGCAGGCCCCGGTTGGCTGGGACTGCTGACCGGGCCTGCTGACGTGGCTGCCGATGTGGCTTTTTTTTTTTTTTTTCCTCGGTCCGGGCGCTACAACTCTCCCCCCCATAAAGAAATTTGGTCCCCAAATTTGCCTCATTACTCTTGATCAAACAGATGGGGATATTGGGCCCTAAATTCTGATTCCAGTTCCCAAGTCGCCTCCCTGGGCGTGTGGTTCTGCCACATGACTTTCACAAATGATATTTTCCGGTTGCGGAGTATTCTGCTTTCTCGGTCCGTGATACTGACCGGTACTTCTTCATAAGACAAGTTCTCTCGGAGTGGAAGCGGTTCGTGAGCCAAGACATGAGAAGGGTCCGGATTGTACTTACGTAGCATAGATACATGAAACACATTATGAACCCGGGAGAGCTCAGGAGGCAGTGCAAGTCTGTAGGCAGTGGTACCAATCTTGTCTAAGATTTCAAAGGGTCCAATATATCTGGGGTTTAATTTTCCCCTCCTGTCGAACCTGCTAATTCCCTTGAAGGGGGTGACTTTAAGGAACACCCGGTCGCCTTTCTCAAAGGCCAGGTCCCTTCTCCGGGTATCGGCATAACTCTTCTGCCTACTCTGAGCTGTCTAGATGTTCTTCTTGATCTTAACTATCTTGGACGTGGTTTCTTCTACCAAATCCGGGCCAAACAATCTTCTATCGCCCACTTCCTCCCAACAGATCGGCGACCTACACGGACACCCGTATAGCGCCTCGTATGGGGCCATGCCGATGCTTGCTTGGTAGCTGTTGTTGTAAGCAAACTCTATCAGGGGTAGGTGGTCGTCCCAATGGCCCCCGGAGTTAAGGACACAGGCTCGGAGCATATCCTCCAGCGTACGAATTGTCCTCTCTGATTGTCCATCGGTTTGGGGGTGGAAGACAGTACTAAGAGACAGCTTTGTTCCCATAGCTTGCTGGAAACTATTCCAAAACCGAGAAGTGAATCTGGGATCCCTGTCGGATACCACTGTTACTGGAACTCCATGTAGTCTGACTACCTCCCAGATGTACATCCTTGCCAACTTGTCCAAGGGATCAGTCATTTTGATGGCCAGGAAGTGGGAAGACTTCGTGAGTCGGTCAACAATTACCCATATAGCATCATGTCCCGATCGTGCCTTGGGTAGTCCCGATACGAAGTCCATGGTGATATGTTCCCACTTCCACTCCGGAATCGGTAAAGGCTGAAGTAACCTGCCCGGGCGTTGATGTTCTGCTTTGACCTGCTGACATACCAAACATTTAGATACAAAGTCGGCTATATCTCTCTTCATCCCATTCCACCAGAACCGATGTCGCATAGTTTGGTACATTTTCGTACTTCCTGGATGCATGGCAAACCTTGAACTATGGCATTCTGTCATGATGTCTCTTCTTAACTCACTGTTGTCTGGGACACACACTCTGTCCCTGAAACGAATCAATCCGTCGGCAGAGATCTGAAATTCTGAGTTCACTCCCTGTTCTGCATCCTTCTTGCGGGTTACTAGGGCGGGGTCGATTGACTGGGCTTCCTTTATTCTTTGGATTAACTCGGGTTGGACTGCTAGGTGGCTCAAACATGTGGCCCTCTTCAGATCTCGCAGTCGAACCTGCTGCGTGGCCCCAATGGACCTGCATTCTGAAACCATCAGATGGGCTAGGGTGCCTGCACTTTTCCTGCTGAGGGCATCGGCTACTACGTTGCCCTTACCTGGATGGTATAGGATGTCACAATCATAGTCCTTGAGGAGTTCCATCCACCTTCTCTGACGCATGTTGAGATCCTTCTGAGTGAAGATGTGCTTCAAACTCTTATGATCGGTGAAGATCTGAAAGGTCTCTCCATACAAATAATGGCGCCAGATTTTCAGGGCGTGTATGATTGCGGCAAGCTCCAAGTCATGGGTAGGATAGTTCTTCTCATGATTCTTTAGCTGTCTAGACCCATATGCTATAACCTTTCCATGCTGCATCAGGACACAACCCAGGCCCAGATAGGAGGCATCATTATAAACTGTATACCCTCCTGATCCACTCGGTAGAGCCAGCACGGGTGCAGTAGTCAGTCGCTTCTTCAATTCTGAAAAACTCCTTTCGCAGTTCTCATTCCAATCAAACCTTGCATTCTTCTTTGTGAGTCGGGTTAGAGGAGCCGCTAGACTGGAGAACCCTTCGACAAACCGGCGGTAATAACCTGCCATCCCTAGGAAACTGCGAATTTCCTTAACTGTTGTCAGCCTTTCCCAACCAAGTACCGCTTCAACCTTTTCGGGGTTCACTGACACCCCTTCCTTCGATATAACATGTCCTAGGAAGGCGGTTTGCTCGAGCCAAAATCCACACTTGCTCAACTTCGCATACAACTTCTTTTCCCTGAGTACCTGTAGGACTTGGGCAAGATGACGAGCATGTTCTTCTCTACTTTTTGAGTAGACTAAGATATCATCGATGAACACGATGACAAATTGATCCAAGAACTCTCTGAAGATTCTGTTCATTAGATCCATAAAGATGGCCGGGGCGTTGGTTAGCCCAAACGGCATAACCAGGAACTCGTAGTGTCCGTACCTGGTTCGGAATGCCGTCTTGGGGATATCCTCCGCTCTTACCTTTACCTGATGGTAACCTGATCGTAGATCTATTTTAGAAAAGATCTGTGCACCCTACAACTGATCGAAAAGGTCATCAATCCGAGGAAGAGGATATTTGTTCTTGATTGTTACCTTGTTTATCCTTCTGTAATCAATGCACAGTCTCAACGTTCCATCTCCCTTCCTTGCAAAAGTAACCCCGGCACCCCATGGGGAAACACTGTGCCTAATGAAGCCACTGTCTTGTAGCTCAGTGATCTGTTTCCTTAGTTCTTCCATCTCGATGCGACTCATTCGGTAAGGAGCTACTGAGATGGGCTGGGTACCTAGCTGTAAGTCTATGGTGAACTCGACCTCCCTGTCCCTTGGTAGGCCGGACAGTTCATCCGGAAATACGTCTGGAAAGTCTCGGACTACTGGAATCTCTTGGATACAAACTTCTTTCTTGGGTTTACCATGTACCACGTCCGGGTCTGCGTCGGCATCCTTCTGGGTAATATTGTAAACTCTGCCCTGGATTGGAGGCCTCCCTTGATTCTGGTTTCTAGGGCACTCCCTCGCATAGTGCTGGGCACTGCCGCATATGCGACAGGTGTTGTTGAGGCGGTAGCAGGGTCGGTCCCCATGATCCCTGCCGCAGTACTGGCAGATCTTCCCACGTGCTGCCCCCATAGCCTGAGGAGGGGCCTGAACGGCAGGCCTGGGCCTCTTACTGGGTTGGACAGGCATGGTAGGCGCTGGCCTGCGGAGCGGGGCTGAGGGTCGGGAACTTCCCGCTAGCTGAGGGCGGGTGTCGAAGCTCCTTTCTATGATCTGCGCCTTTTCCAGGACTGCCGAATATGTCTCGAGCTCCATCACCAATAAGTGCTGTCTGATCGCCGGACGGAGGCCCCACTGGAATTTCCTGGCCTTTCGGCCCTCATCCAACAATGTCTCCGGGGCATGTCGGCCCAGCTCCAGGAACTTGTGGGCATACTCCGACACTGTCATATTACCCTGGACCAATTGAGAAAATTCCAATTCCTTTAAATGTTGGATGTGTTTAGGGAGATACTCCGCATGGAAGGCCGCTAGGAACTGCTCCCAAGTAACTGGTACAGACAGGGTGGCCCGCTTGAGCTCCCACCAGCGTACCGCTTTCCCTACCAGCATGTAGGAGGCAATGGCAGTCCTCTGCTCAGGAATTACTCCCAAGGTCTCGAAAGCTCTCTCAGTCTCTGCCAGCCAGTATTGGGCTTCTTCGAACGAGGATCCCCCTGAGAAGGTAGAAGGGTTCAGTCTCCTGTACCTCTCTATGAAGCCGGGGTCGATCAAGGAAGGAGCAGGGTCCCGGGGCAGAGGGATTGGGACCGGCTGAGGGTGAACTGGGGGACCCTGTGGTGGAACCTGCTGATGTGGTGGGGGCACTGGAAAGTGCTGTGGCGGCGCCTGCTGGTACTGTGGCTGTGGTGCCGGGTCTTACCGCGGCTGTGGTGCCGGTTGGTACTGTGGAGGAATAGGCTCCTGCCGGGGTGGTACGGGATCAGCCTGCTGTAGCGGGGGCTCAACCTGCGCTAGCGGAGGAGGTCCCGGTAACTCCCTTCTCTCCTCTTGCCTTCGCTGGGCAGCTACGAGAGCCTCCACCATCTCATACAGTCTGTCAAGATCCTCCCGAAGCGAATTATCCTGAGCCGCTCAGTTTAGTGGGGGCCTTCCTCTCCTCATTCCCGTGTACCTGCATTCACGAGGAATGATTGAGTAACGATATATCGGTGAGTATTTATCTAAGGCACTATCGTGTAAGGGATGGGTCCGAGGAAATGCGGCTCTGATACCAACTGTAACGACCCCGGAAATATGAAAATGAAATGAGTATTTAAACACATAAAATGCGGAAGCGAGATCAAAATTTCAGTTAACATCCCTTACACGAAAATAAAAAACGTACTTAAAATATAAAAGATTAAACTAATTAAAAGAGAAACTCGAAAATAGAACTATGAGTATGACTACATAATCTCTAAGCATCCCCTTCGTCGTCCTCCTGCGGAACGGGCTCGGGAACCATATCTTCCTGATCTGAAATGGTTAAATAAGGAGTGAGCTACACTAGCCCAGTAAGAACATCACGATATCTCACCGTCACGGCGGTAAAGGTGGGTAGAAAAACACAAAAGACCAATGGAGCATGATTTACAACAAATCTTTTTATTTATGATAAAACCTTTACCATCCACTTACCTCGGTGGAATTCATGAAACAATATAAGAAAAACAATGACATTATCACAATCATGGAATAATATAAGTTGTAAAACATAGCACTTATCACGCCTTTTGTAATTCAATCATTATATCACATATCCTTTTCTCATTTTCCAGCCTACTAGTATCCATGGGGGTCCCTAGAGGTCCCGCTACCCGTTAACCTTTAACATTCATAATCAGTTTCCAGGGCCGTCCCCATACCCCGTCCGGTATGGGCGCCAAAACCATAAACCTCAATACCCCGTCCGGTATGAGGGTGAAACGGGTCGTCCCCATACCCCGTCCGGTATGGGCGCCAAAACACATAAACCTCAATACCCCGTCCGATATGAGGGTGAAACGGGCCGTCCCCATACCCCGTCCGGTATGGGCACCAAAACACATAAGATCTCCATGCCCCGTCCGGCATGTGAGACCACAATCCCGGTAGGGTTCCCTACGGACCCGGTCCGTCCACCATCTCCCAGGATATCTAGTCAGGCTGACCCCATAATACAATCATCAGTCTACACAATCTTTTATTTTTCTTTTCCTCAGTCAGCATCATCAATTTACCTTTAAACAAGCAAATCGTAATTCATGCCAAACAGACAACATACAGTATCAATTTTTCAGTCATTCAACCCATAATTAATAAAAACATAGTATATGCACACAAATCTGTAAAATGAACACATCAAACCTCATTTTGCATTTAAAGCTGTAAACAGGTCAAATAACAGTAAATCACCAATCACACTAGACTCGGGCTCCATTAGCAACCTTAAGCAATTTTACACATTCGTTAATTCAAGAAATACCGTTTTATCATTTTGAACTTTAATACCGTGATAGGAAATATGGTGAGGGGTCCTTACTTGTTTTCGGGATCCGAATACGATTCACAGTGCGCCTACAGGCCGTTCCTAATTTTTCCCTGAATTTTTTCCGGGGAACTGAAACACACTAACGGTACCTGCACGTGTTCCAAAAAAAAACCCAAATTAGGCCCAGGGCCTCTTTCGGCCCAAATTGCAACTCCGGCACGGCGGCTCCGCCGTGCTCCGGCGACGGCGCCGCCGCTGGCGGCAGCGAGTCGCCTCGGGTTGGCTGTTTTCGGCCATTTTCGGCTGAATTCGGCCACACTCGCATCGGCCCCTATGAGAAAACAACCCTAGGGCCCTCGGGGGGCCAAAAAATCACGGAAAAACGGAGCTTACCGGCGGCGGTGCTCTCGGGTGCGGCGGCTCTCCGGCGAGGTTCGTGTTTTGGTGATTCGGCTCCGGTCAACCTGTAGAGAAAAGAATGGTGATCATGGTGATATAAAAATTGCATCAAACGGAGGCCGGGAAGGGCCCCGTCGGAGGCAAAAATCGAGAGGAGGCGCGGCGGCGCCGCTGGTCTTCGGCAGCGTATTCCGGCCGTTTGGCCAGGATTTTGGCTTCGATTTGGCCATAGGAGGAATCAGCGTGGAAAAACGAGTCGGGGGTATGAAATTTACCTCGATCAGCGGTCGGAAATTTCCCCGGTGCGGCGGCGGGTGGCGGCGGTCGGCCTCTGGTTCGTCTTCTCCGGCGAGCGGCAGGCGGCTAGGGTTTGTGGTCTGGTGTAGGGGTTCTATTTATAACCCCTTGCCCTTTGATCTCAGCCGTCCATTTTGTTTTAATCTGGGCCGTCCGTTTTTGATTAAATCTGGGCCGTCCGTGCGATTGTATCTGGGCCGTCCGATCGCGCCCACGCGGATCGCCAACGTGGCCCGTTCAGGAGCGACGTGGTCTTGCCACGTGGCAGGCCCCGGTTGGCCGGGACTGCTGGCCGGGCCTGCTGACGTGGCTGCCGACGTGGCTTTTTTTTTTTTTTCCTCGGTCCGGGCGCTACATAACCATTTCAGATTATGAGGACTTCATTCCCGAGCCTATTCCGCAAGAAGACGGCGAATAGATGCCTAAATATCTTATAGTTTTTTTTATAGTCTTTCATTTCTACTATTTCTTTTAGATGACTTATTCTTTGATATTGTTAGTACGTTTAACTTATTGTGTAAGGAATATTAATCAGAACTTTTTATTTTGCTTCCGCACTCAGATTTTTATATACATTTTTTTTTTAAATTTCTGGGGCCATTATATCTCTTGTTATCAGTTTAATATTTGGTAAGTAGTTATTGATTTATATGATATTAATTAATATTATATCTAATATAAAGTAAAGAATATATTATCACGTTCACTAACCATGTATTATGCTTTTACTTTTTAATTTATTAAAAATATTTAATAATTCAAGAATAACTTTTCAAGCATTAAAAATTCAATATTTTCTTATGGGTACCAAAGGTGCCCCCTCTTTATTTATTTGTTTAAATAATACTTGTAAATAATTATATATATGAGAATGAATATATTTACTAAAGATGGTCAATTTGGACTGTTAATTAATTACTTTACCTCTCCATTTTCTTAGATTCTTCTCTCATATATATATATATATATGTGAACACATAGTTATTTAATTATATCGTAATCTGTGTATAAGTATAATATTGAGATAATATTAATTATGGGGTTTGGAATAAACATATTATAAATTAAAAGATGCATGCATGCGTTGTATTGAAGCTAATAGTAATTATTCATGATTCTTCATTGCATGCAAATTGTAAGTAACACAAACACACACACACAAACACACAAACATATATATACACACAAGTATAGGCAGAGAGAAACTACATAAGGTAAGAAATTAAACAAAGAGAAACTCTACAATTGAAGATTTGTAATCATGTTTCTCACCATTCTGTCTCAGTTATCTGCTCCACCACCAAAAATGAGTGCAAAAGAGAAAGAAAACGAAATGAGAAAGGTGGATTGTAAACTAAAAATTTTACAGCTTCAGATGAGATTGAATCAAATAGATTTCTACCAACTACCAGATTTCCACAAAATACAACTACGGAGGAAAAGGAAGATGATCGAAATTATGGTAGATGATACGAAAAAGAGCATTAAGATGGTTTTACCACCGCCGTTCGAGATTCAGTTACAGAAATTACAACACCTTGAAGAGGAGGTAAATAGATTTGAGAAAGAGATAGAAGAATTGAAGAATGCTCACTGGAACAAATCATTATCACAAATTAAAGAAATTTCAACTTATCATCAAGTTACAACTAGAAATACAAGTGTACAGTCGACCGACAGCGTAAGTTTGCATAACAACGGTGCTTTGATTAGAAGAAACATTGTCCATGGAGATAGCAACAAGATTGATACTTCAACTTATTTGAATGTCGGTGACCAAGTTAACTTCTTATTTTTCCAAAACATGAATGATTGAGGGTATCCTTAGAACTCCATAATCTAAATTCAGCATGGGAAGAAGAAATAATTGTGACTTTTATTATAAATATATATATATATATATGTAGTAGTGAAGCTTGGTGTATCTAGTTTTTACTTTCTCAGAATGTCAAATTAAATAAAGGGTTTGATTTGCATGATCATAAGTATTAATGTAAAATTGTATGTTGAATAAAATTATATATTAATAGTAATAGGCGCACAATTATATTAAATGTTTAATGCCAAATAAAAACTAATATTTTTTTAGACATTCTATTTCTTAATATAAATATAACTATATTTATAATAATAATAAATTATATATAGATATATATATATATATATTAAACGAATCGGGTGTAAACAGATAATTTCTAAGTGTATGTGTATTATACTTATTCTTTGTGTTTTTTAGATCTTCTATCTCTTTATATTAAAAAATCTTAGATTTAAATTTTTGAGCCGGTGTAATTATCCAAATTAAAAAAATTTAAACATCACAAAATATTTTTTATTTAAAAATATAATAGATTTACTAATATTTAATTTGACTCGATCACTGCTATCTCACCAACATACTAATAAATTAAAATTATATATATATATATTATTTGTTTATTATGTCGAGATTTATGATCTAAATATAACCTTTTGAGTTTTTTTTTTTGGGACTTACCGATTCTTGCCAAAGCACGAATCAAGAAATAATTAGAACTTATAATTTATCTAAATTAGATAATGATTATGTAAAATAATTAATTATAATAATTATTTATTTAGCTACTTAAAAATTATACTACTTGGTTAATTTAAAATCAAAATGTTTAATTAAGTCATCGATTAATTATATTTAAAAATTATATTAACACTATGATAAATTAAATTTTTCCTGATAATTGTTTGACAATTAATTATATTAAATTAAAAATATTGAATTAAAATTCTTTAACTGTAAAAATGGATAAATTTGTCTTTAACTTGTTCTGCAAGTAATCATTAATCAATCCTGTAATTCTCAAGAACTCGTCAAATGAATCATTTCATTTCTCTAAAATAATTCCAGTAGTTTGCCCAACCCATCAGAATATCAAGACTGAAACCATGATCTTCACTCCCATATATCCCAATATGTATATATGTATGTATGTGTCTGTGCTGCACTTGAAAAGCCTGAAAAAAGAAAAGAGAAGGCACTAATCCGATATGAATGAAAGATGCATGCATGCTCTTGCATTGAAGCTAATACTAATTATTCAAGATTCTTAATTGCATGCAAATTGTAAGCAATATATAGAAATATATATATATATATATACATAAAGAAAGAGAAACTCTATAATAGAAGATTTATGGTAAGGTTGAGTGAAATGAATGAAAATAAGTTTTTTTTAAAAAAGAGAGAGAAAATGGGCTTTCAATCGAGATAAGATTGAGTGAAATAGACTTCGGAGTCGCAGAAATCACGACCAGAGAACAAAAATAAAGTAATTTGAAGTATGATAAATGATTTTAAGATGGTTATGACACCAAGGTCATTCGAGATTAAGTTGTAGAAATTACAGTGTACATAATATGAGATCGAGAGATTTGAGAAAAAAGATAGAAAAATCAAAGAATGATATCGGAACAATTCACTATCACAAGTCGAAAAAATTTCAAGTTACAATAAAAAGTAAAAACGTACACTTAACTGTACAATTGATTAAATATTTTCGTAAAACTACAGTTTTTATATAGTAAAAATAACTAGTAGTTTTTATCTTTATTAAATTAATATTTAATATGTAGTCATCAATTTATATGATACTAAAAAATATTATATCTCATATAAGGTGGAGAATATATTCTCATATAATCATATATTATACTTTTACTTTTACTTAATTGAAAATATTTAATAATTCAAATGTATTTTTCAAGCATTAAAAATTCAATATTTTCTTATGGATATGAAAGGTGCCAACTTTTTAGTTATTTGTTTAAATAATACTTGTAATTATATATATATATATATGAGAATAATTCCAACAAACATGATAATATATTTAATAAAAATGGTATTAATTTGATCTAAATAAGCTTTTATTTGGATGGTTAATAAAAACTTTATTAAACAGAATAAACAGTATATGAATTAATTATGGAGTTTGGAATAAACAGAATATGAATTAAAAATGCATGCATACATGCGTTGTATTGAAGCTAATACCAAATTATAAGTAATATATATGTTTATATATCTATATATATAAGTATAGACAGAGAGAAACTCCATAAGATAAGAAATCAAACAAAGAGAAATTCTACAATCGAAGATTTGTGATAGATATATAGTTTGAAGATCATGTTCATACTGCCTCAGTTACCTTATCCAGCTCCAAAAATGAGCCTGCATGAGATAGAAAACAAGCAGAGAATGTTGGCTTGCAAAAAGAAGATTGTAGAGCTTGAGATAAGATTGCATCAAATAAGTTTGTACCAACTAAAAGAGCTAGAGAGACTACAAGCAGATTGGAAAAAGAGAGTGATTCTATGTCGGATAAATGATGTTAAGAGGAACTACGAGAAGCATTTCTCGGTGTCAATCGAGACTGAGTGGCAGAAATTACAGCATCTAGAAGAGGAGATAGTGAGATTTGAGAAAGAGATAGAAGAATTGAAGAAGAATAACTGGAACAAATCGTTATTACAAGTTGAGAAAATTCAAACTTATCATCAAGTTACAAATAGAAATAAGAGTGTGCAATTGACTAACGGTGTACTCTTACAAAATGATGGCGCTTTGATTAGAAGAAACAATATCAATGGCGATAGCAACAACATTGATACATCAACTTATTTACACGTTGGTAATCAGATTAATTTTTTACTTTACCAAAACCACGAAATTATCGGTGTAAATCCACCTCAATAATCTAAATTCGGCAGGGGGGTGAAGAAAAATTGTAACTACTATTATATATATGCAGCGGTAAAGCTTGATGTATCTATTTCTTTTCACTTTTCCAGGATGTCAAGTGAAATAAAGGTGTGTGATTTGCAATATTTATATATCAATGTAAATTTTATGTTAAATAAAATCATATATTAATGTGAAAATTATAGGGGGAACAGTATCTATTAATGAAGTTATATATATATATATAGGTGTTATGTTATTAACTCTTATTAATGAGAGAAAAGTTTTTCGGGATTTCTTTTTGAATTTTAACGATTAAATAATCAAAATCTACGCAAAAAATTTTCTTGAAACAGTACCGTAACTAGTAATACGAGACATATAAGTGTTATTAAATGCGTAGAACTAATTAAACAACGATACAAACACATCAAACTTTTCTTTTCTCCCCAAGAGGCAAGTTCTCTCATATATAGTTCCTTTCAATTCTTTCCTCTCTCGCCCTTGCATGTATGCATAATCATGTCCCAGAAAACATATGCTGGCCCTCGTCGTATAGCAACTCAAGAAGAAAGGTGAATTAGGTTTTTCAAATTTTTGTAAGTGCACCATTGCTCATACGTTTTGGAAATGCTAGTACTCGATTATGAACTGATTACTTTAGTAAGATAAAACTTTCACTCTCTTTCTCATGTTATCTTCCCGAAAAGTTATCATTATCATTTTATTTTCTTAAGTCATTAATAAAATTATTGTTTCTAATGTAAAATAATAGGTCACGAAACACGTCTTAAGATGTTTGTTCATCTTGAACATGTAAATAACTAAAGTATTTATGCATATAAGTTCGTATTAAAAATTATGCCAAAATTAAAATAATAAATTAAATTTTTTTACTAAGTCCATAACTATATTAAAATTAAAAATATCAAATTAAAATTTCTAGTGAAACTAAAAGATTATACTTAGTTAAATATTTTAATAAAATATTTATATTTAGTATTATTTATTACAAGGTGGAGAATACATTGCCATACACATTAATCATATATTATATTTTTATTCTCTAAGTGATTAGAAATATTTAAAAATTCAAGAACAGCTTTTGAAGCATCAAAATTCAATAATTTTCTCATGAGTATCAAAGGTGCCAACTCTTTGTCTATTTGTTTAAACAACACTTGTAATTATATATATATATATATATATATATATGAGAATAAATTCTAAAGAGCATGATATGAATATATATTTACCAAATTAAGATGGTAGATTTCTCAATTTTTAGAAAAATAATTAAGTTAATTTATTTTGAATTATAATGACTTAGGATCATATATATATATATGTATATATTCTAATGTTATGATTAAGTAATGTTAGTAATAACTTAATAAATTTTAAATCAAATAAGTATATATCCAATTTAATTAAATATAAAACATTTTAGTCTCTTCTAGTAATTAAATCATAAATTTACAAGTAAATGAAATCACACTTAGTATTTTTATAGAGAGTTCTCACTTCTCTTTTTTTGCTAGCTATGGATTCAAATTTCTTTAATGATCAGCTTGGAACTTTCATTAATTATTGCACTTCTCCTTTTCTTGGATTCTTCTGCATGTGAATATATAGTATATCCTATATATATATATATATATATATATATAGAGAGAGAGAGAGAGAGAGAGAGAGAGCCACATATACGTACACTCATAGTAAATGAGTGAATTGTGAACTAATGATAATTAATCGAAGATGCATGCATGCGTTTTATTGAAGCTAATAATAATTAATCACGATTCCTCTGTTGATTGCATGTAAGTAATATATATATATATATATATGTATAGCTTTGTATACACAAACTCTAAAAGATAACAAACTAAATAAAGAGACCTCTGACTTTTTGAGTCGTGATAGATCACTTTGTTCACTATATTGTCTTATATTCAAGACACATATGAAGAGTGAGATTGAGTATTTTGAAAACTAACATAAATCTCTAGCTTGGGATATGATGATTTCAAAGCTTGAGTCAAGATTGAACCACGTAAGTTATTCTAGATTATCAGAGTAGCAGATTTTACGAGCAAATATAAAAAAAAATTTGATTCGAAGTATGATATACGATGTCAAGTTGACTTATCGTGGAAGATATGATCTCGCATCGCACAAATTGTAGCATATAGAAAATGAGATAAATGGATTTGAAGAGGTGATGAGAGGGTTGAAGAATGAGTACTGTAACAAATCACTATTAAAGTTGAGAAAAATTCGATTAATCGTTCGAGATTAAATTGTAAAAATTACAGTGTATAAAATATGAAATAGAGAGATTTGAGAAAGAGATAGAAAAATGAAAGAATGATATCGAAACAATTCATTATCACAAGTTGAAAAAATTTTAAGTTATAATCAGAAGTAAGAATGTGCACTTAATTGTATAATTGATTAAATATTTTCGTAAAATTATAATTTTTGTATAGTAAAAATAAGTAGTTGTAACGCCCAAACAATTTGGGCATTTTTTGTTAGTATTAATTTTATTTAGTTTAATTTTTTTTTTTAAAAAAGAGAGCGCCACGTCAGCAGCCACGTCAGCGGCCCAGTCAGCAGCCCTGGCCAACCTGGACCTGCCGCGTGGCAAGACCACGTCGAGGGAACGGGCAACGTGGGTGATCCGCGTGCGCGCGGATCGGACGACCCAAATGCGTCCCCGCGCGCACGGATGACCCAGATCAAGCGTGCGCACGGACGACCCAGATGCGATCGCACGGACGGTCCAGATTCAATCAAAAACGGACGGCCCATATTTAATCAAAATGGACGGCTGAGATCAAAAGGCAAAAGGGTATAAATAGAACCCCCACACCTGACCACAAAAACCCTAGCCGCCTGCCCTCGCCGGAGAAGACGAACCAGACGCCGGAGGAGCCGGCCGCCGCCACCCGCCGCCGCACCGGGGAGATTTCCGACCGCCGATCGAGGTAAATTTCATACCCCCGACTCGTTTTTCCACGCTGAGTTCCCCAGTGGCCAAATCGGAGCCAAAATCTCGGCCAAACGGCCAAAAAACACGGCCGAAACCAAGCGGCGCCGCCGCGCCCCTCCTCGGTTTTTGCCTCCGATGAGGCCCTTCCCGGCCTCCGTTTGATGCAATTTTTATATCACCGTGATCACCATTCTTTTCTCTACAGGTTGATCGGAGCCGAATTACCAAAACACGAACCTCGCCGGAGAGCCGCCGCACCCGAGAGCACCGCCGCCGGTAAGCTTCGATTTTTCGTAATTTTTTGGCCCCCCGAGGGCCCTAGGGTTGTTTTATCACAGGGACCGATGTAAGTGTGGCCAAATTTGGCTGGAAACGGCCGAAAACGGCCAACCCGAGGCGAATCGCCACTGCTTGCGGCGGCGGCGGCGCCGGAGCACGGCGGAGCCGTCGTGCCGGAATTGCGATATTGGCCGAAAGGGACACTGGGTCTAATTTGAGATTTTTTAGAACACATGCAGGTACCAGTAGTGCGTTTCAGTTCTCCGAAAAAAATTTAGGGAAAATTAGGGACAGCTTGTAGGCGCACTGTGAAGCCGTGTTCGGACCCCGAAACGAGTAAGGACCCCTCACCCCATTTTCTATCACGGTATTAAAGTTCAATAATGATAAAACGGTATTTCTTGAATCAACGAATGTGTGAAATTGCTTAAGGTCGCTAATAGAGCCCGAGTCTAGTGTGTTTGTCGGTTAACTGTTATTTGGCCTATTTTACAGTTTTAAATGCAGTATGAGGTCTGATGTTTTCATTTCATAGTTTCATGTGCATATTTTACTGTTTTATTGATTATGGGTTGAATGACTGAGTAACCGATGCTGTATGTTGTCTTGTTTGACATAAATTACTGTTTTGCTTGTTTGTGTGTGAATTGATGATGTTGACTAAGGAAAAGGGGAATGAAAGGTTATGTAAATTGATAATTGTATAATGTGATCAGCCTTACTACATATCCTAAGAGATGGTGGACGGACCGGGTCCGTAGGGAACTGTAGCGCCCGGACCGAGGAGGAAAAAAAAAAAAAAGCCACGTCGGCAGCCACGTCAACAGGCCCGGTCAACAGTCCCGGCCAACCGGGGCCTGCCACGTGGCAAGACCACGTCGCTCCGGAACGGGCCACGTTGGCGATCCGCGTGGGCGCGATCGGACGGCCCAGATCAATCGCGCGATCGGACGGCCCAGATACAATCGCACGGACGACCCAGATTCAATCAAAAACGAACGGCCTAGATTAAAACAAAATGGACGGCTGAGATCAAAAGGCAAGGGGTTATAAATAGAACCCCCACACCAGACCACAAACCCTAGCCGCCTGCCGCTCGCCGGAGAAGACGAACCAGAGGTCAACCGCCGCCACCCGCCGCCGCACCGGGGAAATTTTCGACCACCGATCGAGGTAAATTTCATACCCCCGACTCGTTTTTCCACGCTGATTCCTCATGTGGCCAAATCGAAGCCAAAATCCCGGCCAAACAGCCGGAATACGCGGCCGAAGACCAGCGGCGCCGCCGCGCCCCCTCTCGGTTTTTACCTCCGACGAGGCCCTTCCCGGCCTCCGTTTGATGCAATTTTTATATCACCGTGATCACCATTCTTTTCTCTACAGGTTGACCGGAGCCGAATCACCAAACCACGAACCTCGCCGGAGAGCCGCCGCACCCGAGAGCGCCGCCGCCGGTAAGCTCCGCTTCTCCATGATTTTTTGGCCCCCCGAGGGCCCTAGGGTTGTTTTCTCGCAGGGAACGATGCGAGTGTGGCCGAATTCGGCCGGAAACGGCCGAAAACAGCCAACCCGAGGTGAATCGCCGCCGCAAGCGGCGGTGCCGTCGCCGGAGCACGGCGGAGCCGCCGTGCCGGAGTTGCGGTATTGGCCAAAAAGGGGCCCTGAGCCTAATTTGAGATTTTTTGGAACACGTGCAGGTACCGTTAGTGTGTTTCAGTTCCCCGGGAAAAATTCAGGAAAAATTAGGGACGGCCTGTAGGCGCACTGTGAATCGTATTCAGATCCCGAAAACAAGTAAGGACCCCTCACCCTATTTCCTATAACGGTATTAAAGTTCAAAATGATAAAACGGTATTTCTTGAATTAACGCATGTGTGAAATTGTTTAAGGTTGCTAATGGAGCCCGAGTCTAGTGTGATTGATGATTTACTGTTATTTGGCCTGTTTTACAGCTTTAAATGCATTATGAGATTTGATGTGTTCATTTTATAGTTTCGAGTGCATATATTACTGTTTTATTAATTATGGGTTGAAAGACTGAAGAACTGATACTGTATGTTGTCTGTTTGGCATGAATTACGATTTACTTGTTTAAATGTGAATTGATGATGCTTATTGAGGAAAAGGAAAATGAAAGATTGTGTAGACTGATAATTGTATGATGGGGTCAGCCTGACTAGATATCCTGGGAGATGGTGGACGGACCGGGTCCGTAGGGAACCCTACCGGGATTGTGGTCTCACATGCCGGACGGGGTATGGAGATCTTATGGTTTTGGTGCCCATACCGGACGGGGTATGGGGACGGCCCGTTTCACCCTCATACCGGACGGGGTATTGAGGTTTATGGTTTTGGCGCCCATACCGGACGGGGTATGGGGACGGCCCTGGAAACTGATTATGAATGTTAAAGGTTAACGGGTAGCAGGACCCCTATGGACCCCCATGGATACTAGTAGGCTGGTAAATGAGAAAAAGATATGTGGTATAATGATTGAATTACAAAAGGCGTGATAAGTGCTATGTTTTACAGCTTATATTATTCCATGATTGTGATAATGTTATTGTTTTCTTATATTATTTCATGAATTCCACCGAGGTAAGTGGATGGTAAAGGTTTTATCATAAATAAAAGGATTTGTTGTAAATCATGCTCCATTGGTCTTTTATATTTTTCTACCCACATTTACCTCCGTGACGGTGAGATATCGTGATGTTCTTACTGGGCTAGTGTAGCTCACTCCTTATTTAACCATTTCAGATCAGGAAGACATGGTTCCCGAGCCCGTTCCGCAGGAGGACGACGAAGGGGATGCCTAGAGACTCTGTAGTCATACTCATAGTTTTATTTTCGAGTTTCTCTTTTAGTTAGTTTAATCTTTTATATTTTAAGTACGTTTTTTGTTTTCGTGTAAGGGATGTTAACTGAAATTTGATCTCGCTTCCGCATTTTATGTAACGGCCCCGGAAAATATTAAAAAGAAATGAGTATTTAAATATATCGAATGCGGAAGCGAGATCAAAATTTCAGTTAACATCCCTTACACGAAAAACCCAAAAACGTACTTAAAATATAAAAGGTTAAACTAACTAAGAAAGAAAACTCGAAAATAAACTATGCGTATGACTACAGAGTCTCTAGGCATCCCCTTCGTCGTCCTCCTGCGGAACGGGCTCGGGAACCATGTCTTCCTGATCTGAAATGGTTAATTAAGGAGTGAGCTACACTAGCCCAGTAAGAACATCACGATATCTCACCGTCACGGAGATAAAGGTGGGTAGAAAAACACAAAAAAGACCAATGGAGCATAATTTACAACAAACTCGTTTATTAACATGAAAACCTTTACCATCCACTTACCTCGGTGAAATTCATAAGACAATATACGAAAACAATAACATCATCATAATCATTGAATAATCTAAGCTGTAAAACATAACACTTATCACGCCTCTTGTAATTCAATCATTGTACAACATATCTTTTTCTCATTTACCAGCCTACTAGTATCCGTGGGGGTCCATAGGGGTTCCGCTACCCGTTAACCTTTAACATTCATAATCAGTTTCCAGGGCCGTCCCCATACCCCGTCCGGTATGGGCGCCAAAACCATGAACCTCAATACCCCGTCCGGTATGAGGGTGAAACGGGCCGTCCCCATACCCCGTCCGGTATGGGCGCCAAAACCATAAACCTCAATACCCCGTCCGGTATGAGGGTGAAACAGGCCGTCCCCATACCCCGTCCGGTATGGGCGCCAAAACCATAGGATCTCCATACCCCGTCCGGCATGTGAGACCCCAATCCCGGTAGGGTTCCCTACGGACCCGGTCCGTCCACCATCTCCCAGGATATCTAGTCAGGCTGACCCCCATAATACAATTATCAGTCTACACAATCTTTCATTTTCCTTTTCCTCAATCAGCATCATCAATTCACATTTAAACAAGCAAATCGTACTTCATACCAAACAGACAACATACAGTATCAGTTTTTCAGTCATTCAACCCATAATTAATAAAAACGTAGTACATGCACACAAATCTGTAAAATGAACACATCAAACCTCATTTTGCATTTAAAGCTGTAAACAGGCCAAATAACAGTAAATCATCAATCACACTAGACTCGGGCTCCATTAGCAACCTTAAGCAATTTCACACATGCGTTAATTCAAGAAATACCGTTTTATCATTTTGAACTTTAATACCGTGATAGGAAATAGGGTGAGGGGTCCTTACTTGTTTTCGGGATCCGAATACGATTCACAGTGCGCCTGCAGGCTGTCCCTAATTTTCCCTGAATTTTTCCCGGGGAACTGAAACACACTAACAGTACCTGCACGTGTTCCAAAAAAAATCCAAATTAGGCCCAGGGCCTCTTTCGGCCCAAATCGCAACTCCGGCACGGCGGCTCCGCCGTGCTCCGGCGACGGCACCGCCGCTGGCGGCGGCGAGTCGCCTCGGGTTGACTGTTTTCGGCCGTTTTTGGCCGAATTCGGCCACACTCGCATTGGTCCTTGTCAGAAAACAACCCTAGGGCCCTCGGGGGGCCAAAAAATCACGGAAAAACGGAGCTTACCGGCGGCGGCGCTCTCGGGTGCAGCGGCTCTCCGGCGAGGTTCGTGTTTTGGTGATTCGGCTCCGGTCAACCTGTAGAGAAAAGAATGGTGATCACGGTGATATAAAAATTGCATCGAACGGAGGCCGGGAAGGGCCTCGTCGGAGGCAAAAACCGAGAGGGGACGCGGCGGCGCCGCTGGGCTTCGGCCGCGTATTCCGGCCGTTTGGCCGGGAGTTCGGCTTCGATTTGGCCATAGGAGGAATCAGTGGGGAAAAACGAGTCGGGGGTATGAAATTTACCTCGATCGGCGGTCGGAAATTTCCCCGGTGCGGCGGCGAGTGGCGGCGGGTGGCGACGGTCGGCCTCTGGTTCGTCTTCTCCGGCGAGCGGCTGGCGGCTAGGGTTTGTGGTCTGGTGTGGGGGTTCTATTTATAACCCCTTGCCTTTTGATCACAGCCGTTCGTTTCGTTTTAATCTGGGCCGTTCGTTTTTGAATGAATCTGGGCCGTCCGTGCGTTTGAATCTGGGCCGTCCGATCGCGTGATTGATCTGGGCCGTCGGATCGCACCCACGCGGATCGCCAACGTGGCTCCTTTCGGAGTGACGCGATCTTGCCACGTGGCAGGCCCTGGTTGGCCGGGACTGCTGACCGGGCCTGCTGACGTGGCTGCTGACGTGGCCCCCCCTTTTTTTATTGTTTTTTTTTTTTTGTTTTTTTTTTGTTTTTTTTTTTCCTCCTCCTTTCCGGGTGCTACAACTTAAAAAAAAAAAAAACAAAAAAAAAAACAAAAAAAAAGGGGGGGCCACGTCAGCAGCCACGTCAGCAGGCCCGGTCAGCAGTCCCGGCCAACCAGGGCCTGCCACGTGGCAAGATCGCGTCACTCCAAAAGGAGCCACGTTGGCAATCCGCGTGGGTGCGATTCGACGGCCCAGATCAATCACGCGATCGGACGGCCCAGATTCAAACGCACGGACGGCCCAGATTCAATCAAAAACGAACGGCCCAGATTAAAACGAAACGAACGGCTGTGATCAAAAGGCAAGAGGTTATAAATAGAACCCCCACACCAGACCACAAACCCTAGCCGCCAGCCGCTCGCCGGAGAAGACGAACCAGAGGCCGACCGCCGCCACCCGCCGCCACTCGCCGCCGCACCGGGGAAATTTCCGACCGCCGATCGAGGTAAATTTCATACCCCCGACTCGTTTTTCCCCACTGATTCCTCCTATGGCCAAATCGAAGCCGAAATCCCGGCCAAACGGCCGGAATACGCGGCCGAAGCCCAGCGGCGCCCCCGCGCCCCCTCTCGGTTTTTGCCTCCGACGAGGCCCTTCCCGGCCTCCGTTCGATGCAATTTTTATATCACCGTGATCACCATTCTTTTCTCTACAGGTTGACCGGAGCCGAATCACCAAAACACGAACCTCGCTGGAGAGCCGCTGCACCCGAGAGCGCCGCCGCCGGTAAGCTCCGTTTTTCCGTGATTTTTTGGCCCCCCGAGGGCCCTAGGGTTGTTTTCTGACAAGGACCAATGCGAGTGTGGCCGAATTCGGCCAAAAACGGCCGAAAACAGTCAACCCGAGGCGACTCGCCGCCGCCAGCGGCGGTGCCGTCGCCGGAGCACGGCGGAGCCGCCGTGCCGGAGTTGCGATTTGGGCCGAAAGAGGCCCTGGGCCTAATTTGGATTTTTTTTGGAACACGTGCAGGTACTGTTAGTGTGTTTCAGTTCCCCAGGAAAAATTCAGGGAAAATTAGGGACAGCCTGCAGGCGCACTGTGAATCGTATTCAGATCCCGAAAACAAGTAAGGACCCCTCACCCTATTTCCTATCACGGTATTAAAGTTCAAAATGATAAAACGGTATTTCTTGAATTAACGCATGTGTGAAATTGCTTAAGGTTGCTAATGGAGCCCGAGTCTAGTGTGATTGATGATTTACTGTTATTTGGCCTGTTTACAGCTTTAAATGCAAAATGAGGTTTGATGTGTTCATTTTACAGATTTGTGTGCATGTACTACGTTTTTATTAATTATGGGTTGAATGACTGAAAAACTGATACTGTATGTTGTCTGTTTGGTATGAAGTACGATTTGCTTGTTTAAATGTGAATTGATGATGCTGATTGAGGAAAAGGAAAATGAAAGATTGTGTAGACTGATAATTGTATTATGGGGGTCAGCCTGACTAGATATCCTGGGAGATGGTGGACGGACCGGGTCCGTAGGGAACCCTACCGGGATTGGGGTCTCACATGCCGGACGGGGTATGGAGATCCTATGGTTTTGGCGCCCATACCGGACGGGGTATGGGGACGGCCCGTTTCACCCTCATACCGGACGGGGTATTGAGGTTTATGGTTTTGGCGCCCATACCGGACGGGGTATGGGGACGGCCCGTTTCACCCTCATACCGGACGGGGTATTGAGGTTCATGGTTTTGGCGCCCATACCGGACGGGGTATGGGGACGGCCCTGGAAACTGATTATGAATGTTAAAGGTTAACGGGTAGCGGAACCCCTATGGACCCCCACGGATACTAGTAGGCTGGTAAATGAGAAAAAGATATGTTGTACAATGATTGAATTACAAGAGGCGTGATAAGTGTTATGTTTTACAGCTTAGATTATTCAATGATTATGATGATGTTATTGTTTTCGTATATTGTCTTATGAATTTCACCGAGGTAAGTGGATGGTAAAGGTTTTCATGTTAATAAACGAGTTTGTTGTAAATTATGCTCCATTGGTCTTTTTTGTGTTTTTCTACCCACCTTTATCTCCGTGACGGTGAGATATCGTGATGTTCTTACTGGGCTAGTGTAGCTCACTCCTTAATTAACCATTTCAGATCAGGAAGACATGGTTCCCGAGCCCGTTCCGCAGGAGGACGACGAAGGGGATGCCTAGAGACTCTGTAGTCATACGCATAGTTTATTTTCGAGTTTTCTTTCTTAGTTAGTTTAACCTTTTATATTTTAAGTACGTTTTTGGGTTTTTCGTGTAAGGGATGTTAACTGAAATTTTGATCTCGCTTCCGCATTCGATATATTTAAATACTCATTTCTTTCTAATATTTTCCGGGGCCGTTACAGTTGGTATCAGAGCCGCGTTTCCTCGGACCCATCCCTTACACAATAGTGTCTTAGATAAATACTCACCGATATATCGTTACTCAATCATTCCTTATGAATGCAAGTACACGGGAATGAGGAGAGGAAGGCCCCCACTAAACCGAGCGGCTCAGGATAATTCGCTTCGGGAGAATCTTGACAGACTGTATGAGATGGTGGAGGCTCTCGTAGCTGCCCAGCGAAGGCAAGAGGAGAGAAGGGAGTTACCCGGACCTCCTCCGCTAGCGCAGGTTGAGCCCCCGCTACAGCAGGCTGATCCCGAGCCACCCCGGCAGGAGCCTGTTCCTCCACAGTACCACCCGGCACCACAGCCGCGGTACGACCCGGTACCACAGCCACGGTACCAACAGGTACCGCCACAGCACATTCCAGTGCCCCCACCCCATCAGCAGGCGCCACCACAGGGTCCCCCAGTTCACCCTCAGCCGGCCCCAGTCCCTCTACCTCGGGACCCCGCTCCCTCCTTGATCGACCCTGGCTTCATAGAGAGGTACAGGAGACTGAACCCTTCTACTTTTTCGGGGGGATCCTCTTTTGAAGAGGCCCAATACTGGCTGGCGGAGACTGAGAGAGCCTTTGAGACCTTGGGAGTAATTCCTGAGCAGAGGGCTGCCATTGCCTCCTACATGCTGGTAGGGGAAGCAGTACGCTGGTGGGAGCTCAAGCGGGCCACCCTGCCTGTACCAGTTACTTGGGAGCAGTTCTTAGCGGCTTTCCATGCGGAGTATCTCCCTAAGCACATCCAACATTTAAAGGAAATTGAATTTGCTCAGTTGGTCCAGGGTAATATGACAGTGTCGGAGTATGCCCGCAAGTTCCTGGAGCTGGGCCGACATGCCCCGGAGACATTGTTGGATGAGGGCCGAAAGGCCAGGAAATTCCAGTGGGGTCTCCGCCCGGCGATCAGACAGCACTTGTTGGTGATGGAGCTCGAGACATATTCGGCAGTCCTGGCAAAGGCGCAGATCATAGAAAGGAGCTTCGACACCCGCCCTCAGCTAACGGGAAGTTCCCGACCTTCAGCCCCGCTCCGCAGGCCAGCGCCTACCATGCCTGTCCAACCCAGTAAGAGACTCAGGCCTGCCGTTCAGGGCCCTCCTCAGGCTATGGGGGCAGCTCGTGGGAAGACCTGCCAGTACTGCGGCAGGGATCATAGGGACCGACCCTGCTACCGCCTCAACAACACCTGTCGCATATGCGGCAGTGCCCAGCACTATGCGAGGGAGTGCCCTAGGAACCAGAATCAAGGGAGGCCTCCAATCCAGGGCAGAGTTTACAACCTTACCCAGAAGGATGCCGATGCAGACCCGGACGTGGTACATGGTATGTATACTATCTCTGGCCACATTGCTCATATTTTGTTTGATACTGGTGCATCACATTCTTTTATTTCACATGTTCTTGCTTCCAAAATTTGTGTACCACCTGATAGACTTGATTCATTATTGTTTGTATCTACCGCTGGGGGGGAGACATTACTAGGAGAGGTTGTCTACAGGGCATGTGCCGTGGAGATAGCAGATAGGAAATTGAGGGTAGACCTGATAGGGTTAGACACAGGGGATTTTGATGTAATCCTAGGAATGGATTGGCTGGCGGCGTATCACGCCACCATAGACTGCTTTAATAAAAAGATTGTATTTAATCCTCCCAACGAGGAGCCATTTACAAGTTAATAAAATTATTCGGTACTGATTCTCCCTAATGACAAATTCTTTTCTTCTTAATTCCCAGTGCGTTGATATTGTATTTTCCCTAACTAGGTAAACCCAAGAAGGAAGTTTGTATCCAAGAGATTCCAGTAGTCCGAGACTTTCCAGACGTATTTCCGGATGAACTGCCCGGTCTACCAGGGGACAGAGAAGTCGAGTTCACCATAGACTTACAGCCAGGAACCCAACCCATCTCGGTAGCTCCTTACCGAATGAGCCGCATCGAGATGGAAGAGCTAAGGAAACAAATCACTGAGCTACAAAACAGTGGCTTCATTAGACACAGCATTTCCCCATGGGGTGCCGGGGTTACTTTTGCAAAGAAAGGAGATGGAACGTTGAGACTGTGTATTGATTATAGAAGGATAAACAAGGTAACAATTAAAAACAAGTACCCTCTCCCCCGGATTGATGACCTTTTCGATCAGTTGCAGGGTGCACAGGTCTTTTCTAAAATAGATCTACGATCAGGTTACCATCAGGTAAAAGTGAGAGCAGAAGACATCCCCAAGACGGCATTCCGAACCAGGTACGGACACTATGAGTTCCTGGTTATGTCGTTTGGGCTAACCAACGCCCCGGCCATCTTTATGGATCTAATGAATAGAATCTTCAGAGAGTTCTTGGATAAATTTGTCATCGTGTTCATCGATGATATCTTAGTCTACTCAAAAAGTAGAGAAGAACATGCTCATCATCTTGCCCAAGTCCTCCAGGTACTCAGGGAAAAGAAGTTGTATGCAAAGTTGAGCAAGTGTGGATTTTGGCTCGAGCAAACCGCCTTCCTAGGACATGTTATATCTAAGGAAGGGGTGTCGGTGAACCCCGAAAAGGTTGAAGCGGTACTTGGTTGGAAAAGGCTGACAACAGTTAAGGAAATTCGCAGTTTCCTAGGGATGGCGGGTTATTACCGCCGGTTTGTCGAAGGGTTCTCCAGTCTAGCGGCCCCTCTAACCCGACTCACAAAGAAGAATGCAAAGTTTGATTGGAATGAGAACTGCGAAAGGAGTTTTTCAGAATTGAAGAAGCGACTGACTACTGCACCCGTGCTGGCTCTACCGAGTGGATCAGGAGGGTATACAGTTTATAGTGATGCCTCCTATCTGGGCCTGGGTTGTGTCCTGATGCAGCATGGAAAGGTTATAGCATATGGGTCTAGACAGCTAAAGAGTCATGAGAAGAACTATCCTACCCATGACTTGGAGCTTGCCGCAATCATACACGCCTTGAAAATCTGGCGCCATTATTTGTATGGAGAGACCTTTCAGATCTACACCGATCATAAGAGTTTGAAGCACATCTTCACTCAGAAGGATCTCAACATGCGTCAGAGAAGGTGGATGGAACTCCTCAAGGACTATGATTGTGACATCCTATACCATCCAGGTAAGGGCAACGTAGTAGCCGATGCCCTCAGTAGGAAGAGTGCAGGCACCCTAGCCCATCTGATGGTTTCGGAATGCAGGTCCATTGGGGCTACGCAGCAGGTTCGACTGCAAGATCTGAAGAGGGCCACATGTTTGAGCCACCTAGCAGTCCAACCCGAGTTAATCCAAAGAATAAAGGAAGCCCAGTCAATCGACCCCGCCCTAGTAAACCGCAAGAATGATGCAGAACAGGGAGTGAACTCAGAATTTCAGATCTCTGCCGACGGATTGATTCGTTTCAAGGACAGAATGTGTGTCCCAGACGACAATGAATTAAAAAGAGACATCATGACAGAGTCCCATAGTTCAAGGTTCGCCATGCATTCAGGAAGTACAAAAATGTACCAAACTATGCGACCCCGATTCTGGTGGAATGGGATGAAGAGAGATATAGCCGACTTTGTATCTAAGTGCTTGGTATGTCAGCAGGTCAAAGCAGAACATCAACGCCCAGGGGGGTTGCTTCAGCCTTTACCGATTCCAGAATGGAAGTGGGAACACATCACCATGGACTTCGTATCGGGACTACCCAAGGCACGATCGGGACACGATGCCATATGGGTAATTGTTGACCGACTCACTAAGTCTTCCCACTTCCTGGCCATCAGAATGACTGATTCGTTGGACAAGTTGGCAAGAATGTATGTCCGGGAAATAGTCAGACTGCATGGGGTCCTAGTAACAGTGGTATCCGACAGGGATCCCAGATTCACTTCTCGGTTTTGGAATAGTTTCCAGCAAGCTATGGGAACAAAGCTGTCCCTCAGTACTGCCTTCCACCCCCAAACCGATGGACAATCAGAGAGGACAATCCGTACGCTGGAGGATATGCTCCGAGCTTGTGTCCTTGACTCCGAAGGCCATTGGGACGACCATCTACCCCTGATAGAGTTTGCCTACAACAACAGTTACCAAGCAAGCATCGGCATGGCCCCATACGAGGCGCTATACGGGCGTCCGTGCAGGTCACCGATTTGTTGGGAGGAAGTGGGCGATAGAAGATTGTTTGGCCCGGATTTAGTGGAAGAAACCACGTCCAAGATAGTTAAGATCAAGAAGAACATCCAGACAGCTCAGAGTAGGCAAAAGAGCTATGCAGATACCCGGAGGAGAGACCTGGCCTTTGAGAAAGGTGACCGTGTGTTTCTTAAAGTCACCCCCTTCAAGGGAATTAGTAGGTTCGGCAGAAGGGGAAAATTAAACCCCAGATACATTGGACCCTTTGAAATCTTAGACAAGATTGGTACCACTGCCTACAGACTTGCACTGCCCCCTGAGCTCTCCCGGGTTCACAATGTGTTTCATGTATCTATGCTGCGCAAGTACAATCCGGACCCTTCTCATGTCGTGGCTCATGAACCGCTTTCACTCCGAGAGGACTTGTCTTATGAAGAAGTACCGGTCAGTATCACGGACCGAGAAAGCAGAATACTCCGTAACCGGGAAATATCATTTGTAAAAGTCTTGTGGCGGAACCACACGCCTAGGGAGGCGACTTGGGAGCTGGAATCAGAATTTAGGGCCCAATATCCTCATCTGTTTGATCAAGAGTAATGAGGCAAATTTGGGGACCAAATTTCTTTATGGGGGGGAGAGTTGTAGCACCCGGAAAGGAGGAGGAAAAAAAAAAAAAACAAAACAAAACAAAAAAAAACAAAAAAAAACAAAAAAAAGGGGGGGCCACGTCAGCAGCCACGTCAGCAGGCCCGGTCAGCAGTCCCGGCCAACCAGGGCCTGCCACGTGGCAAGATCGCGTCACTCCGAAAGGAGCCACGTTGGCGATCCGCGTGGGTGCGATCCGACGGCCCAGATCAATCACGCGATCGGACGGCCCAGATTCAAACGCACGGACGGCCCAGATTCAATCAAAAACGAACGGCCCAGATTAAAACGAAACGAACGGTTGTGATCAAAAGGCAAGAGGTTATAAATAGAACCCCCACACCAGACCACAAACCCTAGCCGCCAGCCGCTCGCCGGAGAAGACGAACCAGAGGCCGACCGCCGCCACCCGCCGCCACTCGCCGCCGCACCGGGGAAATTTCCGACCGCCGATCGAGGTAAATTTCATACCCCCGACTCGTTTTTCTCCACTGATTCCTCCTATGGCCAAATCGAAGCCGAAATCCCGGCCAAACGGCCGGAATACGCGGCCGAAGCCCAGCGGCGCCGCCGCGCCCCCTCTCGGTTTTTGCCTCCGACGAGGCCCTTCCCGGCCTCCGTTCGATGCAATTTTTATATCACCGTGATCACCATTCTTTTCTCTACAGGTTGACCGGAGCCGAATCACCAAAACACGAACCTCGCCGGAGAGCCGCTGCACCCGAGAGCGCCGCCGCCGGTAAGCTCCGTTTTTCCGTGATTTTTTGGCCCCCCGAGGGCCCTAGGGTTGTTTTCTGACAAGGACCAATGCGAGTGTGGCCGAATTCGGCCAAAAACGGCCGAAAACAGTCAACCCGAGGCGACTCGCCGCCGCCAGCGGCGGTGCCGTCGCCGGAGCACGGCGGAGCCGCCGTGCCGGAGTTGCGATTTGGGCCGAAAGAGGCCCTGGGCCTAATTTGGATTTTTTTTGGAACACGTGCAGGTACTGTTAGTGTGTTTCAGTTCCCCGGGAAAAATTCAGGGAAAATTAGGGACAGCCTGCAGGCGCACTGTGAATCGTATTCGGATCCCGAAAACAAGTAAGGACCCCTCACCCTATTTCCTATCACGGTATTAAAGTTCAAAATGATAAAACGGTATTTCTTGAATTAACGCATGTGTGAAATTGCTTAAGGTTGCTAATGGAGCCCGAGTATAGTGTGATTGATGATTTACTGTTATTTGGCATGTTTACAGCTTTAAATGCAAAATGAGGTTTGATGTGTTCATTTTACAGATTTGTGTGCATGTACTACGTTTTTATTAATTATGGGTTGAATGACTGAAAAACTGATACTGTATGTTGTCTGTTTGGTATGAAGTACGATTTGCTTGTTTAAATGTGAATTGATGATGCTGATTGAGGAAAAGGAAAATGAAAGATTGTGTAGACTGATAATTGTATTATGGGGGTCAGCCTGACTAGATATCCTGGGAGATGGTGGACGGACCGGGTCCGTAGGGAACCCTACCGGGATTGGGGTCTCACATGCCGGACGGGGTATGGAGATCCTATGGTTTTGGCGCCCATACCGGACGGGGTATGGGGACGACCCGTTTCACCCTCATACCGGACGGGGTATTGAGGTTTATGGTTTTGGCGCCCATACCGGACGGGGTATGGGGACGGTCCTGGAAACTGATTATGAATGTTAAAGGTTAACGGGTAGCGGGACCCCCATGGATACTAGTAGGCTGGTAAATGAGAAAAGGATATGTTGTATAATGATTGAATTATAAAAGGCGTGATAAGTGCTATGTTTTACAGCTTATATTATTCCATGATTGTGATAATGTTATTATTTTTCTTATATTGTTTTCATAAATTCCACCGAGGTAAGTGGATGGTAAAGGTTTTCATGTTAATAAACGAGTTTATTGTAAATTATGCTCCATTGGTCTTTTTGTGGTTTTCTACCCACCTTTATCTCCGTGACGGTGAGATATCGTGATGTTCTTACTGGGCTAGTGTAGCTCACTCCTTAATTAACCATTTCAGATCAGGAAGACATGGTTCCCGAGCCCGTTCCGCGGGAGGACGACGAAGGGGATGCCTAGAGACTCTGTAGTCATACGCATAGTTTATTTTCAAGTTTTCTTTCTTAGTTAGTTTAACCTTTTATATTTTAAGTACATTTTTGGTTTTTCGTGTAAGGGATGTTAACTGAAATTTTGATCTCGCTTCCGCATTCGATATATTTAAATACTCATTTCTTTTTAATATTTCCGGGGCTGTTACATTTTATGTGTTTAAATACTCATTTCATTTTCACATTTCCGGGGTCGTTACAGGAACTCTACCGGGATTGTGGTCTCTCATACCGGACGGGGTATGGAGACCTTATGTGTCTTGGCGCTCATACCGGATGGGGTATTGAGGTTTATAGTTTTGGCGCCCATACCGGACGGGGTATTGAGGTTTATAGTTTTGGCGCCCATACCAGACGGGTTATGGGGACGGCCCTGGAATCAGGTTGTAAATGTTAAAGGTTCACGGGTAGCGGGACCCCTATGGATCCCCACGGATACTAGTAGGCTGGTAAAAGAGGAAAATATGTTGTGTAATGATTGAATTACAAAAGGCGTGATAAGTATTATGTTATACAGTTTATATGATTTCATGATGATGATAATGTTATTGCTTTCGTACATTGTTTTATGAATTTTACCGAGATAAGTGGATGGTAAAGGTTTTATTATTGATAAAAGGATTTGTTGTAAATTATGCTCCATTGGTCTTTTTGTGTTTTCTACCCACCTTTACCTCCGTGATGGTGAGATATCGTGATGTCTTTACTGGGCTAGTGTAGCTCATTCCTTATTTAATCATTTCAGATCAGAAAGACATTGTTCCCGAGCCCGTTCTGCAGGAAGACGACGAAGGGGACGCCTAAAGACTCCATAGTCATATTCATAGCTTTTACTTTCGAGTTTCTCTTTTAGTTAGTTTGATCTTTTATATTTTGAGCACGTTTTTGGTTTTAGTGTAAGGGATGTTAATCGAAATTTTGACTTCGCTTCCGCATTTGACATTTTTAATACACATATTTCATTTTAAATTTCCAGGGTCGTTACAGTAGTAGTATTTATTTTTATTAAATTAATATTTAATATGTAGTCATCAATTTTTATGATACTAAAAAATATTATATCTCATATAAGGTGGAGAATATATTCTCATATAATCATATATTTTACTTTTACTTTTACTTAGTTGAAAATATTTAATAATTCAAATGTATTTTTCAAGCATTAAAAATTCGATATTTTCTTATGGGTATCAAAGATACCAACTTTTTAGTTATTTGTTTAAAATAATACTTGTAATTATATATATATATATATGAGAATAAATTCCAACAAACATGATAATATATTTAATAAAAATGGTTGAGTGCTATAATTTATTATTTTATTTAAAGATTTAGTTATTAATTTGAGAAATTGTTTTCAAAATTTTTTGATATTAATTTGTAACGACCCAAAAACTACAAGAGAAATAAATTATAATTTTAGTGCGAAAGTAAAATAAATAGTTGATGTTTACATTTCTTATACAATAATTCAGATTACCCAATTAGATTATGAGAATGATTATTCTAAAAGAAATAACAAAAAATCAAATAAATAAATGAAAAATAAACAACTGGGCATCCTATTCACAACTCTCTTGTGGATCGGGTTCTGGATCTTTATCCTCTTGATCTGACATGGTTAATAAAATAATGAGTTACACTAATCCAGTAAGAATATCACGCTACTCACTAAGATAGAAATGAAGGTTGGTAGAAATCAAAAGAATATCAAAAGAAATTTGATTCAGAGTATGATATAAGATGTCAAGTTGACTTGTCGTGGAAGACATGACCTTGCATCGCACAAATTGTAGCATATAGAAAATGAGATAAATGGATTTAAAGAGGAGATGAGAGGGTTGAAGAATGAGTACTGTAACAAATCACGATTACAAGTTGAGAAAAATTCAACTGATCATTAAGTTATAATCAGAAATCAAAGATCACAGTCAACTTCAGGTGTGCTCTTACAAAATGATGTTGTATTTCCTAGGAGAACCAATTGTCCACGAAGATAACAACAAGATTGATACATCAATTTATTTGTATATTGGTGATTTGAAAGTTAATATTATCTCAAACATGCATGATTGATTATATAAGTCAACCATTTATAATGTAAACCAATCAGGAATAAGAGAAATCATTTGTGATTTTTATTACATGTGTAGTGGTAGAGTTTGATATATTTATTTTTTACTTTTTTGAAATACCAATTACACTCATTTAAATTTAATTACTATATAATAAAAAAATTTAATTACACTCATTTAAATTTAATATCATTTAAGTTGGATGACTAACTAAACACAAACAATGTTAAGTAATCGAAATAGAGGTAGGAAGTGAGATCTTGAGGGGCTTGAGTAAATCTAACTAAGCTTTCATGTATATGATGCATCCAACAAGTAAGGTGATAAGTCCATGTATCAACTTATAGGAAGATACAGAAATCATAGACCTTCCAATCTTTATAAAATAACTAATCGATATGAATTTCAAGGTTTGTGGCAAACGAACCAAGCCTATCCCCATGATTGACGAGTTAGACACTAAACTTTCTATTGTCTTTCATTTTCGACATCTTCTTGCCTATTAAAAGCAACCGAAGTAATCATTTATCTTATTCAATTCGTCTATCCAAATAAAATATTTAAATTCTCATCTATAAAAGACTTTATAATTTTCATATTTAGCATGTATAAAAAAAGATAAGAACAACAAGCTTGAATGAAAAAAAAATCTTTCTTTACACATCAATAATGGTTGATCTACTATGGAAGTAGAGAAATCAAATCAGGGTAGAGACTACTAACCTGGAGAAGATAAATCCTTTATGTTTTCCTAACGAACTTAATGAATCCTATAAGTTAACAATAGTGACAATCTTTAATTAATAAAATGAGATTTACATGTAAAGACAAATAAAAAAGATCCAAACTTTGCACATTTTTCGTATGATTTAGTTAAAGAAAAAGAGCAAATTACCACAATTTATAGGTGAAATATAAATAGAAAAGAACAAACACATGGTCTCCATCACTAATCCACTTGTTGCATATATTCAACTTATGATTTTCAAAGATCGATATCTCAAATAATTCACAAATAACTGTTAAGCCTCTCATCTCAAAAAGTATTAATCTAGAATGGATCATCGAAATATCTGTTATCGAAGCTCGTATTTTGTCCAAACATTTCGAGTGACGTTCTATTTTTTGAATTTTGGTGGAGTTAAATAATATAACTTATAAACTGCTTACTTGAGAACCAATCATATTTTTTAAAGGAGGATCATAAAAATAAGTTACTACGCTTCTTAATTATTCATTATTTACGTTTCTAATTTAGAAAACAACTACAAACAATAATATAAAGTTAAAATGTATAGAAATAATAGATAAAACTAGAAATTCATTATTTTAACTGTAAGGATCAAGTTGAATTTTCTAATATAAAAGTAAAAGAAAAAATTAAACTAAGGAGATTTGTAGGTTGAATCTATTTTATAAATAAAACTAAATCTATTAATTGACAAATAGTAATCGTTTATTTTTTTTTAAAAATAATTTTATACTTAATAGGGTAATATACATCATAGTTATTGTAACACCCCAAGTGCATTATTATTGTTATTATTTTTGTTCAATTTATTTTATTTTGTAATTATTGGAATTTTATTTGATTTTTTATTTAATTTAATTTAATTTGATTTAATTTAATAAAAATAAAAATAATAATAATGATAAAATTGGGTAAAAATATTATTTGGATTTAATTGAAATTGATTTTGGGAAAAATGGGTGAAAATTTGAATTCTGGGGGTATTTTTGAAAAAAAAATCGGAAACCGGGAGCCAAAGCACAATTTAGAAAAGTTGTACTACGTCAGCAGCCACGTCAGTGGCCCGGTCAGCAACCCCAGCCAAACAGGACTCGCCGCGTGGCAAGGAAACGCTGACCAGGGGACGGGCCACGTGGGCGATCCGCGTGCGCGCGATTGGACGGCCTAGATCCGTTCCCGCGCGTATGGACGGCCCAGATCAAACGTGCGCACGGACGGCCCATATTCACGTGCACGGACGGTCCAGATTCAATCAGGACCGGACGACCCAAATTGCATCGCGATGGACGGCCCAGATTTAATCCCAATTAAATCGCAATCGAACGGTCCAGATTTAATCTTGGTGGACGGTTGAGATTAAAAGGCAAAAGGTATAAATACCCCCAACCACACCTGACCAAATAAACCCTAGCCGCTAGTGCTCGTCGGAGAAGAAGAACCAGACGTCGTAGGAGCCGGCCGCCGCCACCCGCCGCCGCACCGAGGAAGTTTCCGACCGCCGATCGAGGTAAATTTTCTCCTCTCTGCTCGTTTTTCAATGCCGAGTCCATCTATGGCCAAACTGGAGCCAAACCACCGGCCAAACGGCCGGAAAACCCAGCCGAAACCCAGCGATGTCGCCGCGCCCCTTCTCGATTTTTGCCTCCGATGAGGCCCTTCCCGGCCTCCATTTGATGCAAATTTTATACCACTGTAATCACCGTTCTTTTCTCTACAGGTTGATCGGAGCCAAACATCAAAACGCGACTCACGCCGGAGGAGCCGCAGTACCCGAGAGCACCGCCGCCGGTAAGTTTCGATTTTTCGTGATTTTTCGGCCCACCGAGGGCCTTAGGGTTGTTCTATCGCAGGAACCGATGCAAGCGTGGTCGAATTCGGCCGAAAACGACCGAAAACGGCCAACCTGAGGTGAATCGCCGCCGCTTGCGGCTGCGCCGTCGCCGGAATTGCGATATTGGCCGAAATGGGCTCTAGGTCTAATTTGAGATTTTTTGGGACACGTGCAGGTACCAGTAGTACGTTTCAGTTTCCCGGAAAAAATTCAGAAAAAATTAGGGACAGCCTGTAGGCGCACTATAGATCCGTATTCAGACTCCGAAACAAGTAAGGACCTCTCACCCTATTTCCTATCACGGTATTGAAGCTAAATAAATAATTAAACTGTACTGTGTGACCTTATAGATGTATAATTGATTAAGGTTGCCAATGGAGCCCGAGTCTGATACAGTGTTGGTCTGTTATTGTTTGATTTAATTTTCAGTATTAAATGCAGCATGATGTTTAATGTAATTACGTTATGGTCTCGTATGCATGAATCATGGTTTCTTTTATTATGGTTTGTATTATGATGAATCCGATACTGTGTTGTCTTATTTAGTGTCTATTACTGGTTTACATATTGTGTGTGTTTGGATAATTGAAACCAAGAAAAAAGGGCAAAAATATTATGTGAATTGATAAGTGGATAATGTGGACAGCCTAACTAGATATCCTAGGAGATGGTGGACGGACCGGGTCCGTAGGGAATCCTACCGGGAATGTGGTCTCTCATACCGGACGAGGTATGGGGACAGCCCGTTTCACCCTCATACCGGACGAGATATTGAGGTTCATGGTTTTGGCGCTCATATCGGACGGGATATGAGGACGACCCTAGAATCAGGTTGTGAATGTTAATGGTTCACGTGTAGAAGAGACCCCTTATGGATCCTCATGGATACTAGTAGGCTGGTAAGTGAGGAAAATGTGTTGTTTAATGATTGAAATGCAAAGGCGTGGTAAGTATTATGTTATACAGTTCATATGATTTCATGATGATGATAATGTTATTGCTTTCATATGTTGTTTTATGGATCTCACCGAGGTAAGTGGACAGTAAAGGTTTTTATGTTAATAAACGAGTTTATTATAAATTATGCTCAATTGGTCTTTTTGTGTTTTTTACCCACCTTTACCTCCGTGGCGGTGAGATAGTGTGATGTCTTTACTGGACTGGTGTACCTCATTCCTTATTTAATCATTTCAGATCAGGAAGACATTGTTCCCGAGTCTGTTCCGCAGGAAGACGGCGAAGGGGACGCTTAAATACTCCGTAGTTATATTTATAGTTCTTATTTTCGAGTATCTCTTTTAGTTAATTCGTTCTTTTATATTTTGAGTACGTTTTTGGTTTTTGTGTAAGGGATGTCAATCAAAATTTTTATTACGCTTCCGCATTTAATATTTTTAATACACATATTTCATTCTAAATTTCCAGGGCCGTTACAGTTATATATTTAAAATCTCAAAATCTAAATAGAATTTGTGTTTTAATTGAGTAAATTATGTACTAATAATTTTTAAATATAAAAATAAAACTATGTTATACTATTGCTATGTGTTTAATTTAATTGAATATAAATTTGAAAATTATATGCTATATTTTTGATAAATTAGTATGATATATTTTTATTCTTATTTTCATAATTTAATTATTTTTATGAAATTATAAAAAAATAATTCTAAAATTATACCTTCTTCTTTAGGTTCGCTGAGAAACAGCCAATCCACTGTTAGGGTTTATAACCCAGAAAACCCGAAGCCAACGATTCTTCCTCCATTTTCAATGATCCTAGTAAATTTTCCAGTATCTTCTCTTTTTGAATGATAAACTCCCTAATTCAAGGCCCAAAAAGAAGAACCCCACAATGACGAAGGTGTACGGAACTGGTGCATACGATTTCAAGCGGCACCGAGTTGCCGAGTACCCGGTCGAGTCGCCGACTCAGTTAGGCGAGAAAACCGTCGATTCGAAGCCCGGGTCATCCCTTCCCAACTCAATAACCTTGTTGGATATACAACGCGACAGGTTGACGAAGATAGCGGCTGCCAGTTGGCTCAAAACTGGTGGCGAAAGCAGCGAAAAGCAGTTTGATCCTGAGCTAGTAAAGGATATTTACTATAATGAGCTGACGTTGAAAGCGGGCCGCAAGCCTGTGCCTCTGCAGCGGGTGATGATTCTGGAAGTGAGCCAGTACTTGGAGAACTATTTATGGCCGAATTTTGACACCGAGACTGCTACGTTCGAGCATGTGATGTCTATGATACTCATGGTAAATGAGAAGGTAATGGGTCTTCAGCTTTTCTTAACTTGTTTATTAATTTATGGTTATGTTACTTGTGGGTCTCTATAATTGTGCTTGGTTGGGGAGAAAATTTTTGGGATGTTTTAACTAGATGTTTCAATGTTCAGAGTTTGAAACTCTAGTTTAACCATAATTTCCAATTGTTAGAGTACAATTGGAAATTATGATTTGTGTAACTTTTTCTGGTGTTTTTTCAAAAAAAGTTTGGAGATTGTTGTTTAACTTTCCTGAGTTGAGATAATGATATTTGAATTGGAAATGAATTTGATATGATTAGGGAAACATGGGAATGGAGTTAAGTTTTTCTGAGAGGTGAGTGGGTCTAACTTTCTATTTTAGCTTGAGCATATGTGGGTTTGATATCTGCAGCAGCATTTAGATGGGAATTATATCCCACACATTTAACACTTATCATTTGGTTTTTCGTTGGTCACTTGGTTTACATCCATTCTCTCTTTGGCTTTTATGTCATTTGCTGGGAAACAGAAAGCACATTTTACTTATAAAAGGGTGAGAGGTTCTAAGTGTCAAATTGCAATAGAGTTTCAGGATGTTTCAGTAGGTAATATATGGAAAGTAAGTGTAACACTCAAAATTCCATTTCTTCAAGTGGATTTTCATATCATTTGGTTTTTGATTAGTATGTTCAGGATTGTGTGGAAAAAACAAAATGGGTTTCCTAAAAAATTTTTGGTTTATATCTTAGTTTGTTCAGCTGTGCTGAAAACTAACACTATCTTAGTATTGAGGAAAGTGAGGAAAAGAAAGGGCGTGATATTTACTATCCTTTAGCTTGTTTGAATAAAAGATAGAAATTAGTAAAAGAAAAGTAAGAGATGATAAGCATCTCTTATCAAGTTATTGACTTTTTTTTTTAATGATTAATCTTTTCTTCTTCTTTATAAAGTTACTGTACAAAATATTACGACAATAATTTCCTTTCACAATCGTTTTCAAATTTTAGTTATACAAACAATGAAAACAATGGTCCTTTCTTTTAAAACTCATTTTTCTTCCCTCCATTTGTTACTAATTTTTATGTCAGCGTAGCGTAAATGTGAAAAAAATCTAGAGTAAAAGTATGTGTTTCACTCCTGACTCCAGACTCCAGTCAAACATGTATATCAACTATGAACCTCCATTGTGTTGTGTTCCATATCTTGGAATGAAGCAGTTTATATTCACTTCCTAATGGTGACACAAATTGTGAGGCTTTTATGTGTTTTTTTGAGGAAGCAAGTCATTTATGAATTTCATATTTGAAATTTACAGTTCCGAGAGAATGTAGCAGCTTGGATATCTTTTTATGACAGAAAAGGTGTATTCCGGGGATTCCTTGAGCGGGTTCTTCGGCTTAAGGAGGTTTGTGTTCCTTCCCTTCTTTCATGATTCATATATTTGTATGTAGGTTTCTCACTTGTTTCTGACATATATTTTGAGCAGATTGGCTTCCCTCATGTGGGAAATGGGAGTCAGCTTTGGCCAAAGCTCAATTAATTAAATCTTCCTATTCCTATCCTTTTCCCTTTATTAGCTCTATATCCCAAGTGGTTTCAAGAGTTTGTCCTAAAAACCATATGTTTAAATATTTATTTGAGAACTGTTTATGAGAATTTTGAAATATATATATATGTATATAGTGAAGTTGCAAAAAAATGGCCTTTAGGGGAGAGATTAGAAAGCAACAGTAAATTAAGATGTGTTTAGTTAAACAGCGTTATACCTTATTATTGCAATTAATATCTATTTCCATATCTGGATAGAGTAGCAAGCACCATTCATTATACTGGGTAGAACTGAAAAAAGGAGGCAAGAACTCCGAGTAAAAAATTTTTGTTCAGTATGTCTATGAAGAACTAACCAAATGGTTTTGCTCATGGAACAAACTGTTTGAAGAGATGCAATTTATAATATTCTCCAAAATTCATTTTTGGATCTGAAATTATCTAATTCTAGTATTGGAAACAAATATCCTGCTTTACAGGGGAGAAACTATATTCTAATAGCTTGGTTGCTAATCTGCTTGTTGATGTTGTACTTTATGCATTTTTACATTATATGTAGTTGACAATGTTTTCATCTAATAAATGTTTCATATATGTCCTGTTTTTGTGATATTGCATGCCAAAACAGTTTGGTAGTTATTAAGCTATTAGGAGTTTGACTCATTTAGATGACATCTCTAATAATTTTATCTGATTGTAGGGAAGGGACCTAACTATTGCAGAGAAGACGAACTATCTAGTTTTTGTGATCAATGCTTTCCAGGTTTGTACTTGTTCTGGTGTATACTTGCCCCATCATTCGAGGCTTATTTTTGACTTATTTCTCCCAAACAACAATTCTTGTTTAGGATCAGCTTATTTTAGTGATGTGCGAATTATTCTTTATTGCTTTGAATTAAGTTACCTGATAATTCAGGCTTATATTTCTCTTAACCTTTTCAAATTAGTCTTCTTGTTTTCTAAAAGTTGCTACTAGTTATCATAATTAGGACCCAAATGCAGTATCAAAGAATTGTATGAGAAAAGAGAAGGTAATATTGCAAGCATAAAAAAGCATGCTTATTTAATTGCATTGACATTGTGGTAACTCTACTATTGCAAACCTAATCTCGTCATGCTTCCATTTTATAAGTTGTTTTGAGAAATCATTAGGAAATAAAATTTTCTTGAAGCTTTTTTTCTTATGTTCATGTTATTTTGCTCAACTTCTTGATATGACAGAGTTTGGAAGACGAAGTTGTTAGCGAGACTGTTCTGAGATTAGCGAGTTTGCAATGTTGGCACAGTTTGTCATTTGGTCGTTTTCAGGTGAGATTAAGATACATTTTTTTTTTTTGAAATAAGAGTTTGAGATACATTTTATGATATTTGCGAAGATGATGGAACTTAATTCATTCTTGAACCATTGGATGCATGATTTACTTCAATCATTTGTAGATGGAGCTTTGCCTTTACCCGGAGTTAATTAAGAAATGGAAGAGAATGATAAAGAGAGAATCTAAGGAGGCTTCAAAACGAGGAGAGCTTTTTGACCCCTCGTCTGCACTTGAAGTGAATTTCTTGAGAAATCTCATTAAAGAGTTTCTGGAGGTATATTGTGTACAGAGAGACTAAACTATTGTTTGGTCAATTATTTCAAACAGTTTAAAGATTGCATAGCTAAATATATCCATTTTTCACTGTATACAGGTTCTAGATTATGAGGTTTTTCCCCAGAAAAATTCTCAAACTGAGGAGGATGAAGTTGTTGATACTAATGGATTTCAGCAAGTTGATGATGCTTGTGTGCTGTATTGTGAGAGGTTCATGGAATTCCTCATTGATTTGTTAAGCCAGTTGCCAACAAGGAGGTATATGTACACCTGCAATCAGGGTTCCTACTCTTTCCATATGGTCAAGTCTTTTTTCTAGTAATACGGATAGATTCTTCAAGATCGGATATGCTGTAAAACCTTAAGAGATAGGTAGATATATCTCGTTTGTCTTTTAAATTAAAGTTCATAGATATAGTTGCGACTCGGTAATGTGTCCTGACTTTTCGAAGGTGGAAGCACTCTTGTATGAGCAATTATCTTGGGCTATGGACTGTATTTGGTTTTGGTGTTTCCATCTCATATCTTTCTGTTACCTTTATTATGGTTTACAGGTATCTACGACCTCTTGTGGCCGATGTAGCTGTTGTTGCCAAATGCCATTTGAGCTCTCTTTATAAGCATGAAAAGGGAAAACTATTTGCACAACTTGTTGACTTATTACAGTTCTATGAAAATTTTGAGATTAATGACCATGATGGCACACAGTTCACAGATGATGAGGTGCTTCAGACTCATTATGATCGATTCCAATCTTTACAGCTACTTGCTTTCAAGAAAATTCCTAAGGTTCGTCAATGGTTATTCAGTATGTAACTCTAAATTTTTTATTTTCCCCCTTATATAACTTTGAATTTATTTTTTAATGAAAAAAAGAAATATTATTAGGAAAAAAAGAGAAAAAATTACATCAGAAAGGGATAAGAGATGTCCTTGAAAGGGAGGTGTCGTTGACCAGTTGCTTTTCTGTTCATCATCCCTCTCCATATCTTCATACTATTTTCTGAAATATCTAATTTTTCTTTATTTCAAAAACAAAAATCTAATTTTTCTACATTTGGTACTTGTAGTTGCGAGAACTTTCACTGGCTAACGTTGGTGCAATTCACAAGCGTGCTGATCTTTCCAAGAGGTTGTCTGTACTTTCTCCCGAAGAGTTAAAGGATGTTGTTTGTTGTAAGGTTTGTAGATGCAAGAATTGATAGTTGTGACATTATGGTTCTTTTATATTGATAATGGGCCTAGTGTTGTTTCATTCTATGTGATGCTAAATTGCAGTTGGAAGTATTGTTCTTTGTCATGGTTACAGTGGTGAAGTGTGTCTGAAAGTAAATTTGCGATTCCCATTTTCTGGCTTTAGTAGGCATTTGAGTTGGAAATTAACCGAGACTACACTGTTTGAATGTTAATCACTTCCAATTTATTTATTATCTATTATATCTTCTTTTCTTTTTCGGGGGGGCGTTTGCTGTGCTAATCATGTATCCCTTGCATTTGGCAATCTTGTGCACAAGCATTTACAAGTCTAGAAATACTGATGCAGAATAATATCTTAAATTGGAATAACTTTTTTTTGCTATCAAGGAGATTTTTGTAATTGTCATCATCATCATCGTCATCATTTAATTTATTTGGCAAAGACAGTAGTTGACACTGTTGAGTTAAAAGTTCTTTCTAGGATTTTAGTTATTGTTTATGTCCTTCGTGTCCTTTCTAGATTGTCTTTTCTGTCTATTTATTCTCTATTTTTGCACCTTAATCCCCTATTTTCTTTTGAGTCTCTCTTCTATTGTGTATATTTTCTCTTTTAATTCTGTATTTTTTGTCTTGAGGGTCTTATATGTTGTGCTGAGGATCTCTTGGACCTAATTCACTCTCTCATTCGTCTGTTATTTTTTGTTTGTCAGTGGCACCCCTTTGATGCCTTGTTTATAATAATGTTTTCTTTTCTTTTTTTTTCTTGTTTTTTTTTTCTAAAAGGTTTCTCATTTAATTTTTCTCAAGTTCCATACTTTTCACAGGATGAGTTGGTTTCAAACTCTACTTACCCGAAATCATTTTTTACCCCAAATTTCTGAAATTGAGAAACCGGTCATTTAGAAGAGGAACATAAAATACTTTTCACTACTTTGTGTTGATAGCATGAGTTGCAATTTAGTTTTATAATGAAATGGTACTTGTTCTCTTTATCTTGGAGCTTGCTTGCTGGTACACATTTTTCTATTTTACCTAATTTTATCTTTCTTGCAGCTTAAACTGGTTTCAAAGGATGATCCTTGGTCAGATAGTGTTGATTTTCTTGTTGAGGTCATGGTGTCATTTTTTGAAAGACAACAGTCTCAAAAAGAAGCTATAAATGCTCTTCCACTCTACCCGAATGAACAGATTATGTGGGATGAAAGCCTTGTACCAAGCATTAATTACTCTGGGGAAGGTTGTCTTGCTCTTCCGAAGCTTAATCTGCAGTTCTTAACTTTGCATGATTATCTCCTAAGAAATTTCAATCTCTTTCGACTTGAATCTACCTATGAGATCCGTGAAGATATTCAAGAAGCTATACCACATCTCCTTGCTTACATCAATAATGAAGGAGAAACTGCATTTCGTGGTTGGTCACGTATGGCTGTACCAATTAAGGATTTCAAAATCACTGAGGTAAAGCAGCCAAATATTGGAGAAGTCAAGCCATCATCTGTGACAGCTGAAGTTACGTTTAGCATTTCAAGTTACAGAGCTCAAATAAGATCAGAATGGAATGCCCTTAAAGAACATGATGTTCTATTTTTACTTTCTATTCGTCCTTCTTTTGAGCCTTTAAGTGCTGAGGAAGCTGCAAAAGCTAGCGTGCCACAAAAGCTTGGGCTTCAATATGTTCGTGGATGTGAAATTATTGAAATCCGTGATGAGGAGGGAACACTTATGAATGATTTCACTGGAAGAATTAAAAGGGATGAGTGGAAGCCCCCAAAAGGTGATCTGAGGACTGTGACTATTGCTCTAGATACTGCACAATACCACATGGATGTCACCGACATTGCCGATAAAGGTGCAGAAGACGTTTACGGAACATTTAATGTTTTGATGAGGAGGAAACCTAAAGAAAACAACTTTAAGGCTATCTTAGAATCTATAAGAGATCTTATGAATGAATATTGTATTGTTCCTAAATGGTTGCACAACATATTTCTGGGTTATGGAAATCCTTCTGCAGCACAGTGGACCAACATGCCTGATCTTTTGGAAATAGTAGATTTTAAAGATACATTTCTTGATTCAGATCATCTGCGAAAGTGTTTTTCTGATTTTCAGGTTGAGATATTACTTCCCTATAGAAGCGGAGAATTACTTATTCATATCTTTTTTTTTTCTTTTTCCTAGCAATTCTAATGAATTCTGCTTACAGGTTTCTTTCATAAATCCTGATGGTTCAGAGAACTCTGATCCAAGGCCACCTTTTCGAATTAGGCTTCCAAGGATGCTGAAAGGCAATGCTAATGCACTTCCAGGAAATAAGAATTCTGTTGATAATTCAATAAATGATGTGAAAATGGTGGATGGGTTACCTGAGAAAGAAAACCTTATTGTTGAAGCATACATTCCTCCGGACCCAGGTCCTTATCCTCAAGATCAACCAAAACAAAATTCAGTCAGATTTACACCCACACAGGTGCTAAGCAATTCTTTAAGTAATATTGAAGAATTTAATTATGGTATCAACTGTAATCTTTAATTTTATTCTGTTAACTCATTACCTTTTGTAAAGCAAAGTGGACGGTTAAGGAAGAATTTTATTCTTTAAGTATTTTGTTAACATATCTTCCATTCCATCTGTCGATGTGACTCTTTATCTTCTTTATGTTTGCAATTATTCGCTTTCTTCCTTTGATAGTTATCCCATTTTCCTTATGAACTTCTTTGTTCGACTTAGAGTGTGTTGCCTTATTAATTTCTTTGTATTTGTCATTATGCAAGGATAAATACTTATTCATCAAGCACATAAGCTGGTTGCATAAGTTGTATGACTAAGTGGGTGCTGTGATTGTTTCTTTGATTCCCATAAGCAGTTTAGCTAACTTTTTCCATTTTACTTGTTTGGTATCATAAAATCTAGGTTTCTTATTATGTTCCAATAAGCAATTTTAGCCAGAAAAAAGCGAGCATCCCTCATTTTTTCCAAGTTTTTGGTATATTGAGTTTCAATATTTATTTTTTAACATGTTTAGTTACTTATTGATCCACATACATGTGTTTTTCTTGAATGCAACAAATACCATTTTTTAAGATGAGCATCTTTACCACAAACAAATAAGTGCTTGTACTTATTTTTTTCTTAAAATTAGTATCCAGGGGCTTTAAGCTGCTGAAAGGCTTTTACCTTTATCTCAGCAATCCTAAACACTATTTAACCGTGAGATTAATCTATTATTTACCTTTTGACTAATTATCTTTACTATTTCCTTTTCTGCAGGTTGGTGCAATCATCTCAGGTATAGAGCCTGGACTAACAATGGTTGTAGGTCCACCTGGTACAGGAAAGACTGACACAGCTGTACAGATCTTGAATGTCCTCTATCACAATTGTCCTTCACAGAGGACACTAATTATTACTCATTCAAATCAGGCTCTGAATGATCTTTTTGAGAAGATAATGGAGGTATGATGTTTAACAGATTATATGATAACAAATTCAACTATGTTGACCAAATTTCAATCTTTGCTTCGGGTTCTCACTGGCTGGTAAATTTCTTAATACATGCCTGTATTTTGTATTTCAGAGGGATGTTCCTGCACGCTATCTTCTTCGCTTGGGTCAAGGTGAGCAAGAACTAGCAACTGATCTAGACTTCAGCCGGCAAGGCCGTGTTAATGCAATGCTTGTTCGAAGGCTAGAATTACTTAGTGAGGTTGAGAGGCTTGCACGATCTCTAGGACTTCCTGAGGATGTGGGTTATACTTGTGAAACTGCTGGGTACTTTTGGTTGCTTCATGTATACTCACGTTGGGAGCAATTCCTTGCTGCTTCTTCTGGTAGCGAAGACAAACCCACATTTGTTCATGATCGCTTCCCCTTCAAGGAGTTCTTCTCCAACACCTCTCAGCCAGTTTTTACTGGTCAGTCATTTAAGAAAGACATGCGTGCAGCAAAGGGTTGTTTTCGTCATCTTAAGACTATGTTCCAAGAGCTTGAAGAGTGCCGGGCTTTTGAGTTGCTCAAGTCAACTGCTGATCGAGCTAATTACCTGATGACTAAGCAAGCAAAGATTGTGGCAATGACTTGCACTCATGCAGCTCTAAAGAGGAAAGATTTTCTTCAGTTAGGTTTCAAGTATGACAATTTATTGATGGAAGAAAGTGCTCAGATTCTGGAAATAGAAACTTTCATCCCAATGTTGCTTCAGAGGCAGGAGGATGGTCATGCCCGCCTTAAACGCTGTATACTGATTGGTGATCATCATCAGTTGCCTCCAGTGGTAAAGAATATGGCATTCCAGAAGTACAGTCATATGGATCAAAGCTTGTTTACAAGGTTTGTTCGTCTGGGTATTCCGTACATTGAGCTCAATGCTCAGGGAAGAGCCAGGCCAAGCATAGCTAAGCTTTACAATTGGAGGTACAGAGAGTTAGGAGATCTTCCCTATGTAAAGGAGGAACCCATCTTCCATAGGGCAAATGGTGGATTCTCCTATGAGTATCAGTTGGTGGATGTGCCTGATTACAATGGGAGAGGGGAGAGTGCGCCATCTCCTTGGTTTTATCAGAATGAGGGAGAGGCTGAGTATGTTGTCAGTGTTTATATATACATGAGACTGCTAGGATATCCTGCAAATAAGATATCCATCCTGACAACATATAATGGCCAGAAGCTTCTGATTCGTGATGTTATCAACCGGCGCTGTGTCCCATATGACTTCATTGGTCCTCCCAGTAAGGTAAGTTATCATAGATGCCTTTTTCCGCAATATATCTTAAATCTCTGGGAAGGCGTCATAACATGGGCAATGGGTGAAATTTTTTAGACATGTTCTGTTTTCTATATGTTATGCAGGATTATTTTAATCAACCGGGTTGTACTTGATGTAATTTGGCCTTGCTTTTTCTGATGGCAATAAATTGTTAGGTTCCTTGTTTTCCTCTGGATAAAAATTCTTTGCTTTGTTCATTTTTTTTTCATAGGTTGCCACTGTTGATAAGTTTCAAGGCCAACAAAATGATTTTATTTTGCTGTCTCTTGTGCGTACTCGTTTTGTGGGTCACCTTCGTGATGTTCGAAGATTGATTGTTGCCATGTCTCGTGCTCGTCTTGGTCTTTATGTTTTCTGCCGCCGATCTCTGTTTGAGCAGTGCTATGAACTTCAGCCTACATTTCAACTGCTGCTTCAGAGACCTGATCATCTTGCTCTTAATGTGAATGAGAATATGCCTTTGACAGAACGTCATGTTGAAGATATTGGACCTTGCTATCTTGTTAGTGGTGTTGAGGAGATGGGCAGCATTGTTTATGGGAGAATTAATCAGATATATCAGGTATAACTAATTAACTCTTCTCTTTCTTTGATACTTGAGTTTCACCTTTAAGTGCTGTAATTTTTATTTATGTTAGCAATTTCTTAGCATTAGTTGCTAGTAGGATGAAATCTTAACCTTTGAAGAGGCAGCCTGAAAAACCATTTATTTTATATCCTCACCAGAGATATAATTCTGGTTGATATGTGATTTAAGGTCAGTTTAAACTTTTTGAATTCTACATTCAATGAACTTATCGGTTCTCTTCCATTAACTGTCCCTTAGAAGTGGCACGCAGCCTTCATGGATTTTATCCCCTTGTTTGGTTCTGTGATTTTTCTGTTAGGTTTACTGAAATTTGGAAGAACATTTATTATCTCATTTTTTTGCCAGTCAGAAAAAAAGAGATGGTCCTTATTATGTGGAATTATGCTGTTGCAGACAAAGAAACATGATAAAAACAGATTCCTGAAGTCTTTTTGTTAGCAGGAAATAAATTTTACTGGAGACAAAAGTGAACAGAACTGATTCCTTAATTCTGCAGCAACTATGGAATTAGAAGGAAAAAATTAGGTGTAGTGCAAAAGAGCACCCAAAATATAGTTATTTAAAGCAATGAAAAAGCAAGGGAACTAGTATACATGATGTAGGAAAAACTAGTGTTTAATTTGCCGACATTTTGTGATAATTTTTGGAGTTATTAGATATCACAACTAAGAATTAGGACAAAATAACTGGAAAGTAGCTACCAGCTACTCCTAGGAGGATTCTTTAGGATTCTTGAACATCAAACCAAGTCTTTTTTCTTAAGCATCACATATGGGATAACATAGCTGGAAAGTAGCCATGAGTCACTCCTAGAACTTAGTTATTCAAAAAGAATATGTGGGGCGTTTTCTCAATTTTCTGGATCTATTATGCAATCAAATCTTAAGTGTTTAAGGTTTCCTTGATGTAATAACTAAGAAATCCTAAACATCAAACTTAGGATTTCTTAGACATTTTTTTTTGGTTTGATTTTTGGGTTTTGTCCCCAAATCTCTAAGTAGGCAAAGTAGCCCATATTTGTCATATATTGGTTGGTATTAGAGTTAAAATAGTCCTATGCTAGAAGCTTCAAAATTCTATACCCAAACAGGCCTAAAACCCATCTTAAAAAAGAAAAAAAAACCAACGTAGAAATATTGCAAACACTAACCTTCTCTACCAGTCGCCATCCTAGATCACAACCACCAGTCAGAATTGCTCTTATCCTCCGGCTCTGTGGTGTGGTTGCAGATCTTGTAGAAAGTCAATGATTGGAAGCTGGATGAGTATGTTAATTTCCTGGAGCATCTTTTCTGTTGCAGTGGTCCTCATGGGTATTGATAAACTGGTACGGAAGCTAGGTTAATGGAGCTTTTCTTGTGAAATCTTTCTATTTTCAGGTGGTCAATATTTCCGCTGACAATCAAAATTTCCTTTGGAAATGGATTTGGAAACTTAATGCTTCTTCCCGAGTTGTGTTCTCTACTTGGGAACGGCGATAGATAACCTTATAGAAAGGGAGAAAATTCAAGTAAACAGTAGTTATTTTTGCGAGAGGGCAGAAAAATACTGAATCGGGTGTTGTTATGTTGCCTTTTCTCTTTTAGGTGCTGGTGCACTGCCTATGGGCTTGGTATGATTTTGGTGATGGCAAGATCAGTTGCTGATGAAATTTGTGCTTGGTGAGGCATCCAATGTGATAAGCATACTTTATACCACTTATTCCCTTGGCTACCTTTTGGGTTAACTTAAAGGAGAATAGTAGGACTCTTGAAGATATAAAATTAGTAAAGCTTCCATTCCGTATGGGTGAGCTTGGCGTTAGATCAATTGGGGAATTTAACCAGCTTTTGGAAAGTGGCAGCAGGCGAGTTACATATGATCAGGTTAGTCTATAATGGAGGGAGATCAAAACCAAATTCGAGATGGAGATGAGGGTGTAGAGGTCTAGGCAGTGTAAATCCCACATGGTTCGGTCTCTGGAAGAAATTTAATTTTTCCTGATGAGTTTCAAGAGTTTCTTAGAAGGAGGAACTTTTTTATGGCAAGAGGTGAGGTTTTAGTTACACAACTCGGCAGAGGAGGGGGCTTTACAACAGTGATTTCCTACTGTGTTCTCCTTGGCCAGATTTAAGGAGGCCACCATCTAAGGATTTCTCTTATGCCTTGGAGTCTGGGCTGTGAGTTGGATGGATAAGTTGATTTCGTTAACCATCTTTCCCATTTCAGTGGCTCTCATGCGGGTACTGATGAACCATGGTTGTAGTTGGGAACCGATGGTGCTTTTCTGTGAGATCTTTCTATTTTCAGCTAGCGAATATTTCTTCTAACCATTAGAATTTCCCCTGAAAATGGATTTGTGAACTTATTACTTATCCTGGATTTGCTCCTTTGCTTGGACATGGCAAGAGGTAGGATTCTCACTGTATATAATCTTAGAGAAAGGCTGAAAATCCTAGTAAATGAGTGTTATGTCTACAAGAGGGCAGCTAAAATATCAAATCAGCGCCTTTTATGTTGCCCATTCTCTTTCTGTCTCTGCTGTACTGCATATGAGCTTGATGTGAGTTGGGTGGTGGCATGGGTAATTACTGATTAAATTTTAACTTCGCGAGGCAACCAAGGTTATAAGCACACCTCCTACCACTTACTCCCTCAGCTACCTTTTTGGTTACTTTAAAATAGAGGATTAAGAGGGCTTGGAGGTGGAAGTGGAAGTGGATGATTTTATGAATGAATGATTAGGTTAGTCAATGATGGAGGGTGATCAAAGCCAAATTCGGGATGGGGCTGGATAGATGGAGGTCCATGGTATGTAAATTCCTACATGGTTGGTTATTTGGAAGAAAGTTAGTACTGTTTTGGACGAGTTTCATGGGCATCTTAGATGGAAGGATTGTTTCAGGGCAGAGGTGAGTCTTTGGTTTCACAGTTGGAATGAAAGAGGCACTTTGCAATAGTGATTTCCTATTATGTTCTCCTTGGCCACCATGGCTGAGAATTTCTCTTATGCCTCTGGCATCAGGGTGTGAATTGCAGATCATGTTAGAAATCTTACTAATTTGGAGGTTGATGAATTTGTTAATTTCCTTAATTTTCCCATTTCAATGGTCATCTTGTGGTTATTGATGAACTGCTACGGAAGTTGGGTTCTGGTGGTGCTTCTTCTGGGAAATCTTTGTATTTTGAGTTGGTCAATATTTTTCCAAACCATGCCAGGTTTCCCCTGAAAGTGTGTTTGGAAACTTCATGCTTCTCCACGAGCTGTGTTGTTTGCTTGAAATGGTGAGAGGGAGGATGCTCACTACAATAAATATTGGAGAAATGGAAAAAATCCTAATAAATGGGTGTTATTTTTGAAAGAGAGCAGCTGAAAGACCCAAATCTCTTGTTATGTTGCCCTTTCTCTTTCTAGATTTGGTTCACTACTTATGGGCTCAGTCTGAGATGGCAGATTAAGTAGTTTTTTTTCTGAAAGGAAGTTGATCCGGTTGTTATTATACCCAAGTTCAACGACCTCCATGAATTTACCCGATTGAAAAAAAGAATTTACTACAAAAAAATTCTAAAGCTACTAAAAACCTTATCTTATCAATAGTATTATATGAAGTTGTAGATTAACTAGAAATGCAATTACTAATCTATTTGAAAATTTGAAAATCCAGTCTATTTTGTATGAATACATAGGATAAGCTTTCTATTTACATTAATAATTTGCTTGTATTTATTTTTGCGTGGGGGAGGTTTGGTGGGTGCGGGGGGATGTGTCCCTGGCTTGTGATACTTTTATTATCTCTTATTACTTGGATGTCCTGATGCCACATTCAAATTTCTTTTTGTTAGGCCCGTATGATGTACAGTCAATTTGATCAGCATGCAACTTATTCAGAACATTTAGATCCATCTACAAATGCACCAGAGGAACCTGAGGATACTTCAACATCTGGGCACAATGACGCACAAGCATCTGCAAATGATGAATCTGGTGAGACAAATCATGGACACTACTCGGAGGAAACTACAGATATGGATGGCCTTGCAGATGTTCCAAACGGGGATAAGTCTCTTGAGAATGGAGAAACAAAAGCTCCTCCGGGAAACGAAGAAACAAGGTCATCTGAAACTGATCTGAATGATGGAACCACCTCAATGGTGGAGTAGTGTGATGAAGAACTTTTTGTACTCAAGCATTGTCATCCTCGCGGTGGTAGAATTATCTTGGGCCCGAGGACTAAATTAAATATTGCCCTGTTTGGTTATTCATGTCTCGAGTGCCAAATCAGAAACTTGATGCGGTCTACGCAGTGCACAGGTTTATTCACAGCATATACAGAAGGTTGCTCTTTTGGTCTTCGGGTTAATACCGTTTAAGTCTAACCTAAGAGGATTGTGCACCCATGATACTGCTAGGCTTAAGCTATTATCTGATCATGTATTACTTGTAGGGTAGGCAGGGTAGTCTGTATTATGTAATTCAGAAGGGCATCTGGCTAACCAGTGCCTAATTTTTGAACAACTTGCTTTTGTTTTAGAGAGAAGAGATAGTGTATGTAATATAATTTTTCGATTTTCTTTCTCAGGGGATGCACTGTAATTTGATTGTATGGAAATCTTTTTGTAAATTATCATGAGCAAGTGAAAGCTTATTGTTTTTTCGAATTTTGCGACATCTCCAAAACGTCGGTTTCTTTTTCCCCAGCAAAATCTTGGTACGTATATGATCCTAAAAGAGCTGCGTTTGTGATTTCAATTAGAGCTGGTGCAATCTCGAATTTCTTTTTTGGATCGGTTGCTTTATGACAGAGGATGTACCGTTCAAGATTCGAGCTCATATTCTTTGAAAAGAATATTGAAAGTACTAACTATCCAACAAAAAGGTAATGCAATTTCGGAATAATGCAACCTTGAATTTGTTCGGTTGAATAACACAACATCGACTTTGTTTGTGAACAGATTATTAGAGCTGGTACAATCTCGAACTTCTTTTCTGAATCGGTTGTTTTATAATAGAGGATTTACGATTCAAGATTCGAGCTTATATTTTTGAAAAGAATATTGAAAGTATTAACTCTTCAACCAAAGGGTAGTATAATTTCGAAATAATGTAACCTTGAATTTGTTTGGTTGGATGATAAGATCTACATATTAGGGTTTTTTTTAATCTCTTTCTACAATTTAAAGTCTCTTTTTGATAATGTAAATATAAATGTAAATGTAAATGTATATGTAAATACAAATATAAATTATATACACTTTTGTAGAATTATATATATAAGCAATTTAATATTATTTACATGTTAATGTTTATAATTTGATTGTGCTTGAGTTCATGTATGTGTTTGAAATTGTAGGATGTTGATCTATTACCTATATATATATACATATATATATATATATAGAAATTCTAGAGAATGAAATATGGGCCAAAATAATTATTGAAAGAAATTTAAGGAAAATAATTATGAAAATGAAATATATATATATATGTGCATAGTATGAAATTTTAAAATCAAAATTTATAAATTACAAATAAATTTGTAGAATTATATTACAAAAATGGATGTGAAAATAGAATATTAAGAACATAGAATTTTTGAATAAATAAATATAAAATATTTCATAATTATTTGACTAAAATTATCGAATTAATTTAAATAAATATATTTGCTTTAATTTAAATTTAAAATTTCAAAAAATATAATTCCAATATAATATATATATATATATATATATATACACACGACTGGACCAAAATAGACTACAAATGGATAACAATGAATGCGAAAACGATGAAGATATCATAAATATTCGCGCACATGGAAAGGAAAGTTGAGATTCTCGGCAAATGTTGGCTTGTGTCAGTGGAAAGACTTGAGAGGTTATCGCCATGGACGATCTTCATTTCTGATCAACCCGGAGATAGATATAGAGAGAGAAAAAAGGAGTAAAAAATTCCAGTCATGTCTACAAGCTCAACTGATTCGTCGCTTCCAATTCAAAGGTAAAGCCTCTTAGCTGAGTATATACGCTTTTCTTTTTTGTTTTTTTTTGTTTTTTACTGTTTAGACTCTGTAAGCATAGGTCTTCCTGTTGATGTTAATCAAGTTCGAGATCAAAGATTTAGTCGCTCTGTGTAATTCATATTAAAAAAAAATTTAGATCTAATGTTTTCCTTTAGCACTTGTTAGTGCTAATTTTGTGCTTCTTTTGGTAAAATATAAATGGAAAAGTCGTTTGGATATGAAAAATGAAGGAAGGAAAGCTTCCATATGTATAATATTCTGCTGCAAAATTTCTAATCGGCGGCGGGAATTTGCTATGTTCTGGAAAGTTAAGAGCAATAATTTCAGTGAATTTCTTTAATTTTTAGTGATGTTGACTCCAATTTTGTAACTTTCTATGGGAAATTTGCTACTCTTGAATTTGGGATAAACCTGGATTATTTCTTTCTTTGGCATCACAACCTAACAAACGACTTCATAAATCTTACGGATTTAATTGCAGTACATGAACAAGCTATTGAGAAAATTCGCATGATAATTTATTTAGTCATGATTGATGTCAAAACTGAGATTACAGAGTTCGTAATATGTGTAATTAAGTCGTGCTAGTGGTGAAGTTAATAAAAAGAACTTAAGCTATAAATTAAATCCTAATACTACTTAAGACTAATATTATTCATATTATAATAACTTGTAGATTATTTTGGAAACTTTTTGCTAATCCATTTACAGATTCTAAGTCAAGACTATGTTACATCATTTTCTTGTGATTGGAGAGGAATTCTTACAGAAGAGGTAAGACAGAGTTTTAAGCTTCCCAATAAAAAAATTAAAAAACTCTGCCCTTGATCATTCTTGATTAAAGCGAGAAAAATAGAAACAACAAGTGTGAAACCTTTTTGGTAGGTTGAAATCAACAATTAGGGAAATCAGTGTTTCACCATCCTTTAGCTTAATCTCTGTAGAACTAAGTGTTGCCTTAGCTTCCTGTTGGTGGAATATATATAGAAGTCTCTTTAGGTGAATGATCTTGAGCACTTAATATCTTTGCTTTGATGAGCTACTGCGTGATTCTTCTTCCTGGTCCTCCAGTCCTTCATCCTTCACCTTGGTGATAAGATTATGAAATATAGTGACTTGTTATTTCCAAAAAAACAAAAAAAAAAAAAAAAGAAATTTAGTGACTTGTGAAATTTGGAAATTTTCAGCAACTTGGCCAGCTTATCCTGTAAACATTTTTTAAAGTTCTTCACAAGATCATTTATTGTATTTCCTGGCGTTTCCACTTTAGTGCTCAAGGTGTTAAATTGTGCTTAAAGTTTGTTTTGGATTTAATTCACTGTTAGTCATCATCGTCTACTATTGAGAAGCTGTAAAACCAAAGGCACCTGTCAGAACCTAATCTTGACTTGGGAAGGAAACAAAGGAAGAGAAAGGAATTTACAGAATGGAGAATCTGGAGAAATATTGAAAAGAAAATGAATTTTAAATATCATTAATTTATCTTGGATGACGAACAATTAGACACTATAGCTTGTATAGCTGTTAACTAATCACTGAACAATTCAATTGCTCTTAGCTTCTGTATATTGAATTTGGTTAGTCTAGTCACTTATTTCTTTGTCACTTTTCTTTCTCTCGCTTCCCTGTCTCTCTCAAGGTTATTAGGGAAGGTGGCACTGGTAACTGGTGGAGCCTCTGGCATTGGAGAGAGCATTGTGCGATTATTCTACAAGCATGGTGCAAAGGTTTGCATAGTTGATGCGCAAGACGACCTTGGTCAAAATGTCTGCAAATCTCTTGGTAGTAACCCGGATGTATGCTTTTTTCATTGCGACGTCGCAGTAGAGGATGATGTTTGCCGTGCAGTTGACTTTGTGGTTAACAAGTTTGGTACACTGGATATTATGGTGAACAATGCTGGTATATCAGGCAATCCATGCTCTGATATTCGGAATTATGATTTATCAGAGTTTGAGAGGGTTTTCGATGTAAATGTAAAGGGTGTTTTCCATGGAATGAAACATGCAGCTCGGATTATGATTCCACTAAAGAAAGGTACAATCATTTCTCTTTGTAGTGTTGCTAGTGTTATAGGCGGCATAGGCCCACATGCATACGTAGGGTCTAAGCATGCTGTTTTGGGGCTCTGCAAGAACGTTGCAGCTGAGCTGGGAAAATATGGTATACGCGTGAATTGTGTTTCACCTTATGGAGTTGCAACAGGATTGGCTTTGGCTCACTTGCCAGAGGATCAAAGAACTGATGATGCATTGGCAGGTTTCCGTGCATTTACTGGAAAGAACGCTAACTTGCAGGGCGTGGAATTGACATCTACAGATGTGGCTAATTCTGTTCTTTTCCTGGCAACTGATGAAGCTAGGTATGTAAGTGGAGCTAATCTCATGGTTGATGGTGGCTTTACATGCTCAAATCACTCACTTCGAGTCTTTCGATGAAGAGTAATATTCAGGAGCTATTATAAACTCCTCATTTTGGTGGTTGTCTCAAGCATCTATGAAGGGGGTATCTCCGTGGGGACTTTGTGGCCTTTTGACTCTTAGGAGTACTGAATGCAAGGAAATGTTACCGTAGCTACATTGTCTTTTTAATCTTTGAATAGCTAAGATTGTTTTGTATTAATCTAAAGGCTGCAAATTCAGAGTAATTACCTTGTGGCAGCATCCAGTGATGCAGTACTAGCCTGTTTGCAGAATTCAATAATAGGTAAAGAGGGCCAATTGGGGATTTGAACGTTGTGTGGATCTGTTTGTGAATTGAACTGGAGGTTTACATGACATGTATGGTCATGTAATTGCAATGGATATGAAATAAATTTTACTATCATGCAGGTTCTGAATTAGCTTCATTTATTTCAAGCACTCTTTATCTTCTGTTACATTCCATGATTCTTGCTGAGTAGTGAAATCTCCTGTCTCTAAACTGTGTTAGGGAGAGCTTTTGGGATACAGGGCCTCTCTCTGTCTGTATAATTACTAGTGAAATAATTACAGAAGAGTTTTTGATGACAATGTGGAAACAAAATCTGAGAATCAGATGGAGTTGGAGAAGCAAAATGTGATGGGATTTAAATTGAACACCACACCAGAATACTACACTGTAAAACTTTTCAAGAAGAAAGGAAAAAAAGAGCTTACACATAAATGATCTGGCCAACATTCAATAGACTCTCATGAGGAACATAAAACATTGCACTGTTCTCCCTGCACATCTTCTTGAGAAACGCATACATATAATCAATAGCTATCTTCTTAAAAATATTTGAATCCCTCCGTGCCTTCACTACCGTATTCCCGAGTATATGGACAACTCCAGCATCTCTAGACCTTTTCAAGAACTCTAATTCCTCCTCTTCAATCTCCCGAATGGCCCGCCCAGAAAGAGATTCGGAAGGCACAATTGATTCATTACAAGCACTTGGTAAGTCTACATCGTGGGACGTAGTACTGCAATCATCAAAATCTGAATCTGAACCTCCATCCATTAAGGACTCAAGCTTCACAAACCTGAAGAGGTTGTCAAGGAGCTTAGTCTCAAACTCATCATCTTTCTTCTGATGATCATTATAGCCGTATCTTGCAATGCAACGGAACATATGGAATTCCTTGGGTCCGACTCTGGTTACTATGAATCTCTCACCTTCTGGGACGATGTAGACAGGAACATATTTGACACACACAAAAATTACAACAGAATGGATGGCAGGTAAATTAGTGATAAGATGAGAAAAGATGTGTGGTATTCCACTGGCTAGCTCAGTGTACATGAGACCCATGCCAGGAACCCTGGCAAGTCCTAAACTAGGGCCAAGTCCTAAAATCCATGCGGTTGAAATCTTACTATGCACTTCAGACTCGTAGCGTAGTTGAGCGCCATAATTCCAAATCCACATGACGATAAAGAAGGCTGCTGCAATCACCAGGGGTACCCATCCACCTTGATTAACTTTAAAGAGCACTGCAGAAAAATAGGTACCCTCTACCGCTAACGATAACACAGTGAATATTAAAACAAATATCCAATGCCAGTGCCAGACTAACAGCATGATTAAAATAATAAGAAATGTGGTCATCAGCATCACTGCCACCACTGCAGTTCCTGCCATACATGAAAAACCAGTTTTATGTTGATGTTAAAGAAGATGATCAAGACACATATAACTAGCTTTTCCATTAATAATTTAAAGTAAAACCTACTTCACACGTTGTGTCATGCAGGCTATATTTGAAGAATAAAAAGGAAAAAAAATAGAATCAAATGTAAAAGATATAGGAGAACAGGGTGAAAAAAGCATGGGACAAGTTAATGAAGTTAACAACTTCAAATATGCTTACCAGTAGCATTACCAATTTGGCTTTGGTTTTTGAATGTAGCAGTTACACCAACACAAAGAATCATAAGGATCCAATTCATATCTGGAATGTATATTTGGTTATGGAACTTATTTGACGTATGCAAAACTTTAACTCTAGGAAAATAGCCCAGTGCAAGAGCCTGCTTGATCAATGAAAATGTAGCACAGATTGTAGCTTGACTTGCAGCAACAGCAGCTGTAGTAGCAACAACCAGCATTGGCCAATAGAACCCATCTGCAGAAATAAATACTTTTGTGACACTTTTCTTTAATGAAATTGATCAATAATTCATAATCCAAAGTTGAAATGTTTATAGTAATGAAATAGGAAAATGCATCTAGTTGATAAACAAACCTGGAATAGAATGATAAAAGGAATTATCTACATGATTTGAGTTTTGCACAAGGTAGGCAGCTTGTCCAGAATAGGCAAGGAGGAGGCAGGGGAAGACAATAGCTGTGAACGCGATTTGTATGGCTGGTACTGAAATATTGGATAGGTTGACAAAAAGGGCCTCAGTTCCTGTAATTGCAGTGAATACTTAGAAAAATTTAAACTAATCAGGCCATTGTGTTAGTCCAATTAACCAACTCGAATACTGGAAACAAGTAACTAAAATTTGATCAAATATGTTAAAGAGCATAGAATATATTTTCCTATGTACTTCCTTGTATCTAATGAGGGGAATGTGGTTTTCTGTTATATAGCTTTTCTTGAATTGGTATAGGGGTGTGTTGATGTTTATCTCAAAAAAAAAAAAAAAAAAAAATTGCGGTGTATTGATGTGGGACTATCTTATCTAGTGTTAAGTCTTTGGCATTTTTGTTGTCGAATGTTTAGAATTATGTTTCCTATCCAATGTTGTTTAATTTCCAATGGTTTTTCAGATGATGTTGCTTGTATTAGTGGATAAGCTTTATTAAGAAAGGTTAATGTCGACTTTAGATTGCTTATGTAAGAAAGTATCTTTCTTTTTCCTTTCTCTTTTCTACAGTCCTGGACAGCTTGAAGGAAGTTCATCTGTGTTTTCATTTAAGTAGCAGACTAATGAAATTCAGTTCAGTTTTTTCTGCTCCAGATTTTCATCTTTTCTTCGTCAAATGTCAACAAATGGTTTCAGAGCTTTTAGCTCTTAGAAAGGGGACCAAGAAAGAAGGAAACCAGCTGCAAAAACTGAAAACCAACAACAAAGGAACAAAATAGCCTCCAGCAGTTCAAGCTCTTCCTCACCTCCTATCCTCAATGGCGAAAACTACCAGCTGACTGTTAGAATGAAGGCCTTGCTGAACAAACCTTTGGGAAGCTGTGGAATTTGGTGAAGACCCTCTTCTCTTGAGAGTGAAATTCAACGGTTGCTCAAATGAAGACTAGGATGCCCTAGTCTAAGATGCTCAATCATCCTCCTCGAGTTCCAGTTCTGACATGGACAACAAAGTTCAAACAAATGACACAATAACTATAATCTTTACTAAGTTTACTCAATGATAAGAGATTACTGGACAGTTCGGGAACATGAAAAATAAAATCTACATTCCTTGACATTTTGATTAAGCCTTTCCCTGCAATTGGTGGCTAGTTGGGAAGATGAAGAATAAATTAAAATCTATATTCCTTGACATTTTGACAAGGCCTTTTCCTGCAATTGATGGGAAACTGCCATTTTCAATTGTAACTTTTTACTACCAGAACTAGGGAAATATTGCCAGAAAGTTAGAGGAAAGTGGTCATATGGAACTTCGCAGTCCTGTAATCTCTATTTTTGTCAGTTTAAATTGGCTTTAATTGCCCTAAAATCTTACACTATATTGGAGATTACATCTCAAATTACTGACAAAAATTCTAACAAAAAAATTCTGTACAAACTAATGGAGAACTTCAGATAATCCAGATCGCCTACTATTTCAATGGCAAGAACTATTTGAATTAGTTTCAACTGATTTGGACCATTCTAAAGGAAAAAAAAAAGTCAGTCACATTCTGGACACACTGCGAAAACAGGAGACCCAAATTTTGATGCATGAGATGAAGATGATTGAATGATAATAACTTGGCTCTGGAATTTAGTGACACTAGAGATAGGCAATACTGTTATGTTCTTACCCGTCATGAAAGAAGTGCAGGATTCAATCAGAGAAGCCTACTCCAAGGTAAAAGATGCAACTCAAAGCTATTTTCTGACTGTAAAAACTTGGTAAACAAAAAAAGAAATAAATCGATCAAAGAGTACACCGACCTATTAAAAAACTGATGGCAGAAACTTGATCAATATCACTGCTTCACTATGAAAAATAGCAAAGATGCCGCTACCCGGAAGAAGATGGTAGAGAAAGACAGAGCATATCAAGTTCATGTTAGGACTTAGTGAAGAATGTGATCAGGTAAGAACTCAAATCCTGGGAAAAGAAGAGATACCATCTTTGAATGAGGTAAAATCCCTGGTTCATGCCAAAGAAAGCACGAGGAAATTATGGTAGAATCCTGCATTACTGACAATTCAACAATGGTAACTAAAGGCTCCAAACTACATTAACAGGGAAAAGTCGAGTAAAAATGAAACTTCAGCAGAAAATAGGGACAATTAATGATGTACTTTATGTAAACTCCATGTGAAGTTCACTACCTTGAGCAAAGACTGGGGATACAAGAACAATTCGCAGAAGTCGTACCGACAAAACCCGTGCAGTTAACAGCAAGAAGAAGAGATACCTACTGATATAAGTGAATTCAAGGTTGAAATTGAATGGTTAAAAAGTAGGCCTGAGGACCAAGAGAAGCCCACAGGCAAAAGTCTGTCAAGTAATGTTTTTTCACTCATATGGTTTAAATACCTCAGATACACCATTTGAGAAATCATGGAATATAAACTCAGGGGCATTGATCATAAAACCAATTCCTCAAAATATTTTTACACATATTCCCCATGCCCAAGTAGTAGAAAAATTGTTAATGTAGAAGAATGTTTAAACACTATTCCAGGATTCATGATTTAAGCTGATTGATATCAATGAGGATCCTAATGTTACAAGGGTTGCAAATGAAGGAAAATCATTGGAGAAATCCGAATAATCTAGGAGATTGGTTGGAAAATTGAAATAACTTGCTGTGACTCGTCTAGACATTCATAAACACAAAAATAAGTATTCCATTAACAATTTAAATTACCTCACACTAACTCTTTTAGACACCATTTGCTATGAGTGTTGTGAGTGAATTTATGGACTCACCTTAAACTAGTAACTGGGAGGTCATTCCATGCACCTTGAGGTATCTTGAAGGTACAATGAGTTATGGATTACTTCATAAGAATCATGGCATACTTTGGTCGACGGATACACAGAGGTTTATTGGATTGGTAATCTTTCTTATTGTAGATACATTACAAGGTATTGTACGCTTTTGGGTGGTAAGCCAGTGCCTTGGAAAAAGAAGGCTAGTTGCCAGAAATATTGACTATTCCAAACCATGTACCCCACTGCTTAATTATTAATTTTTTTTAAATACAAGAGAAGTAATATTATTCACAGAAGTACCAAGAGAGTACCGCTCATGTACAAAGCATACTTACAAGTCAATTAAGTGGTCTATAACCCACCCAAAATTATCCCAATTTTTGATGTCATGACTTAACAAAATAGAATTAAAAGTATAAATACATCTATCTTTAATGTTTGTAACATTAGTCTCAGTGCCCTAAAAAACTCTTGCATTTCTTTATTTCCACACAACTCAAAAAATAGTTAGTGGAATAAGGAACAAATATTTTTTCTTCTTACAATAACCTGGCCAAGTCCACAACTCTTTACTCAAATTTTCAGCCATTACCCAACTTAGGCCCAGCAAACCCAAAACAGAATTCTAGATGCTGTAGGTCGTCGGGCATCACAAAAGTAGATGGTTGCATGTCTCCTCTTCCGATTTGCAAAGGTAGCATCTGTTAACCATGGTATTACCTCTTCTTTATAAATTAATATAAATTAATATTTATATTACGACCTTTGTTTTCCAGAATTGCAACCCGCAGAGTTACTATGATAGTCAAATAGGGATCGATATTGCTTAAACCCTAATTTTTCACAAGATTATTAAGCACATTGAGGTTAATTACCAAGAGCCTTTGGTTTTGGTGGTACCTATTTTTGGTCAAAGCATCATAGGTTCGATATCCATATAAGAAAACAGCGATAGCCCTTAACCAAAAAAATTGTTATTTATACAAAAAAAAATTTTTATATAATGCGATTCAAACTACTCATGATGTCAAAATACAAGCTAGCCAATATGTTCATAGAATCCTTAGGGGAGCTCTTGTGATTTTTATTTCTTACAGGTTTGGTGCATATAATATATGCTTTAGTTTTATGAGTGCTAGAAGATATACTTTGCAATATAGGTTTAATTCATTTACAGCTTTTTTTTTTCTTGGCATAGAGATCAATATAAACACTCACGTATCTTTTCTTCAAGCAAATAATCAATTGACCATAATTTCAATAGAAGAAGCTGAAAATATACCTGTAATACTGAGCATTATGCCACCAAGTGAGATGAAATTCTCTTTCCCTCCTCTTTTCATATATCGATACATGTAAACAGGTGAAAAAGCTTTTAGAATGCCACTGTCATATTTCCAAATGTTGAATATGCCAATTCCTCCAATTAACAGAAACCAAGTTAGCAGAATTGGGGAAAAAAGCCTGCTAACTTTATCAATACCGTGATGCTGGATGCTGAACAAAGCAATTAATATCAAAACAGCTACAAGTACAACAAGCTCTGTGACACAAAAAACTAGCATTAGTTGAACCATATCGTATTTACTGGATGAAAGAGAAACAGATGAGGAAGGCTAATACCATCACTTATCTTCGGGTAGACTATCTTTATCCCGCCAACAGCTGATAAAACTGGCAAAGATAATAAAAGTCAAAATGCTTTTTGGAACCTAGACCAACAGTTTCAGATGCATTCATAATTACTGATAATTTGTTAGTTTTAGGACATAAATCAAGCTCAACAAAATAACATTACAAAAGTAGACATTTATTATCCAGACAATTCCAATTCGTGAAGTCTTATGCAGTGAGTTCCAATAACAACAAAATCAAACAAGAGTTCATTCTACTAGAATTGTCAGGTCATATTAACTACTTTACATACAGGTACAGCAAAAATATTCAAGGTGAGTTTATTAATTGGACTAGTATGCTATTATAACCTTACAGGAGATTGACATGTGGAGATAGAGATCTAATGATGCAAAATTACAAGAGTAGTATTAAGAACTAGCTCAAATGGAGGAGAGATAAGGGTTTTTTAAATTATTTTTCTGCTTTCTATTTTGTTTGCTGTTATGAATTTGAATACTAGAGAATATTTTCTGTTATTTAGTACAGTACTAGAATATGGTGATGACCGCTACAAAAGTTAAGAACCTACTAGAAGGACATCAGCCAATATAATGATAGGTTGTACCCTGCAGGAGATATGAAAAAGAATATTATTATCAGTTATTCTTTTTCTTTTATTCTCTCTATTCTCCCCATCTCCTTATTTTTATTCTTGTTCTTCTTATATCTCGATATCACCCCTATAAGCCAGTGCCCCAAGAAAGGTCCTAAATGAACACCAAATGTCAAACAATTGTGACAACCACTGCCAAACTAACTTAGATAATGTCACTACTACACGAGCTACACTACCAACACTCCTGTTGTACACTGTGACAATGTAGAGCTACTTACTCTTTTGCAAACATATCTTCTATAGGATGAAACACCTATTATTTGATTGCATGCAATGGGTTCCAAGATTGTTGTTGAAGACAGCCACACCTTTTTGTGGGGGCATGTTGAACATGGAGACTTGGCATTTAAATCAAGCTCATATCATCAATTGAAATATGTAGACAGTATTTTAAATTAATACAGGTGTTAAAAAAACCCCAAGAATTTTCAACATTAAGATGGAAGGAAAAAAGCTCTACAAGTTCAATAAATAAGCAAAGCATACCTGATATTGCTGGAGTAAGAATTCCATCACCAATCACCATGCAAGAGCCAACAAGGACAAGAACAAGAAGTGCATTCTTTGCACACGCATGTCCCTCCAACCATCGCTTGGTCTTTGCAGCAAATGAATTTTCACTGAATCTAGAACGGCTATACGTTGTTAGCTTCTCATCAACTTGGTCTCTGCTAGGAATGATCCCTATATTTGCATGCCGAGAAAGTAAAGAATAAAGAGCAAATGTTCCACCTGCAGTACAAGAATATATAACTCTCATGTATGACTTTTAACGAACATCATGATGCTTCATTAGCAGTACATTGACAGTAATTTGAAAGGAAAAGAAGTATTAGACCAACCAGGAGAAGTGAATGATAAACCACATTGAAGCAATAAAGGATGTGTGATTTATCAGTGTAGAAGTAGCTATATCACTAGTTTAAGTTTTAACTAGTCAATAGATGTTTGTTTTGCAGTCTCCATTTTGTATTTTTCCTAAAGACTGTAGCAAACCTTATATTGGATAAATTTCTAGGCCGTAATTAACTTTATATTCAACGACATTCTACCTTCAATGTTGTCTTAACTTCAAAACCTTTAGCTCCTTTTGACACAGTAACCTCATCACATATATTCTATCTACAATGAGATACAAAGAAGTGGAAAAACAAAATAAGAATCTCAAGATGCATGATAAACTCAGAAAACATCTTATAGATAAAAAAACAAGTATTCATACATCTTCACAGACTGTTCCCAGAAGAATGTGGTTTCACCGTTCATCTTGTGAGATGTGCCACAACCTCAAAAGAAATTTCATTGCCTTTCCCTCTTCATTATGAAGAGAAATATTTAGAATATTTGTTCTTGAAAAAATAAGACAAGATAGTGATTAAAATCAATGTTTCACTAAAAATTGATGCTTGTTGAAATTTATCACTTTAGAATTGGGCAAAACTGCATGTCCAACAATTTTAACCATGTATCGAGTATGAAGATAGGAAACTACTCAAACCATATTGGCACTAGTGGCTCCTATTTGGTGTTTACATCCACCACAAGAGATTCTTTATATTAAACACAGGTTAAGTTAGATTTCTACTTCAGAATTTACCTTGACCATTGTCGTTTGCTCTACAGACAATGAAAACATACTTTAACAGTGGGATGAGAATGAGGGAGTATATAATCAATGACAGAGCTCCAACGATGTCCTCCCGATTATCAATTCCGTCAGGAAATGTATTGTAGAAAACATATAAAGGAGATGTGCCTATATCTCCATAGATGGCCCCAAGACTCTGAAACGCAAGCCGAATTACCAATAGAGTTGACATTTTCTGAGGAAAACAAATGTTAATCCACCGGTCACATAAACTGTTGGATAGTCCTGATTAACTTACATAGGCATATTCCCATGAAAAGGAAAAATTTACATAGGCATGTTTGCCTTTCACAACTCTTTTGTTGTCTAAAATTAATTTTAACTACACATATAGGATTTATAAATTGAAAACTTGAATGAGGAAACATCGTAAACTCCTCTCAACATTTTGATGTCTGTCACTCTTACTAACTGCAAATCCCTAGGGGCAAGTAGGAGCAAAACTAACAATAAAAGACTAATGGTTGAAAGCAGGATAATAAACTGGCTGTTGAATAAGCCATGATTTATTTATCTGCATCCGTGTGCCTGACCAAAGTGGTCTATGTGTATATTTGAGAAAAGAAGAGATACAGGAAGGAAAGTAGAGAATTATCATACCTTTTCCTCATACACAATCTTAAGCCGCTCAGTTTCTGCTTCCATTTGCTTATCCCAAGCCCATACATCATTCTTCTCATCAGAAGCATAACTATTTTCAAATGAAGCCATCTTCTTCTCAGTTCAATTAAATAATCTGTTCTCCACCAAGTAAATCTTATTGTATTCCCCCCAGTCAGGTAGTAATGTTGAAACTTGCAACCTCATACCAATTTCCTGATCAAATAATTTCATATCAGTTATAAATATCTTATTAACAGATTATGGAAAACCAACAGTTCCCTTTACAATTGCTAATCAATCACAATAGCTGAAAATTAACTATTGAAGCTAATGAATCTTAGCTATCCTTGCCATCAACATGAGCATGTAGTTTCCATGACCCTACTTCAATCTGATACTTACTAAAAACTTCTCATTTTGGCTGAGAAAACTTCCTGGAAAGTTTAAAAAAAGTTGAAACCAAAGCTTGAAACGGCAAGCAAATTAACCATGAACCTAAGCTTGAGGAGAACCCATTAACATAGTAGAAGATGCAATATCTCAAACACCTCATTTGCAGAAACAGGAGACACACAGATGCACAAGGTACATTCTCTTAAATTAAGTGAAAGACTTCAAAAAAAAAAAAAGAAGAAGAAGAAGAAAAAGAAGAAGCTTTATCATCTCCTACCATAAATCAGTGAAGAACGAAATTCCCAATCGTTCCCAGATCAGAGACGCTCCTAAAAATCAAACCCATCTATACAGTTCTCCTACAAACCCATTAACCAAAATCATACGAAAAACAAACCCCATTTCTCCTTTTTTACTTCGAGGAAACAGAAATGAATCAAAAAAGAGAAAAATTTAGGTTCAAAGGAAACAGAGTGGAGAAAGAAGGAAGAAATCTGTCATTTGCAGAAGAATGAATAGATGGAAACGCAATCGACTGGCATGCATGCAATCCTTGGAGGTGGTTTCATCATAAAAGAAAATTAATAAATCCTCAGATCACCATTAAAAATTATATTAAACATAACTGAGTGATATTCTTTGGAAATCATCCATACGTTTAACCATTTATCATTCTGAGCGCATTTTTCTCCGAGTTTAACGACAGCATAATTCATGTCTTTTTTTCTTTGCTTGAATTAATGAAATATTTATATATACACACATAAATATATATATATATATATATAAGCAACTCTGCACATGAAAAAATAATGGTTTTGTCATAACAACTATACATGTTAAAAAATCTGAATAGATTATGATTTTATGTAAGTGAAAAATTAAACACTTTGAAATTGTAAAAACAAAAATGTTATTTAGAAAGGAGAAAACTAAATATAAAGTTATTCATTTGCTTAGGAAATATTTCATAATACTTTGACTTTTTGTGTTATTTTTAAGTGTAAATTGTAATTTCTGTAGATTCGAGGCATTAATTTAGACGTCACGAGATATTATTTTTATTAGAATCATAATAATTCGTTGGAACAAAATTCAACTTAGTAATTATCATCTCACTTATATACTGATGAATTATCATTTAAATTTTTTAAATATAACATTATAAATTGATTTTCGTCGGTTCATAAAATTTTCATAAAATGACGAGATTTGCATACTAAATAAATTCGTGATTACCCGATAAATCTCTAAGATGTTAACCACTAGAATTGTGTTAGTGGTATACTATTATACAGACGAAGTAAAGTAAGTATATACATTAAATTTAATACTAAGTTTCTATTATTAGACATAATCTTTATTATTTTTTTTAATTTTTATAATTATATAAAAATATTAGAAATTTAAATGTTAAATTATAATTAAGAAATTTTAGAACTAGATTTGGAAATAAAAAAATAATTTTGGATAAACAATATAATAATAATAATAATAATAATAATCACAATCACAACTTAATCAATTATGTGTTTGAAAAATACCAATTAAAAAATAATTATAAGATTCAAATATTATAATTACATTTAATTATTACAAATTTAATATCATCAAAATAATAATTTACAATAAATCAACGAATTTCTATTGCTCTCCAAAAAATTGGTTGTATCATTTTATATGTAAATATATATAAATATATATATATATATATATATACATACATATTGTATAAGTGGTGAAACGTGTTTCATGGCCTCTACGAATATTTTTTTTTTCATTATTATTATTATAAATTATATTAAAAATCAATAATTAAGAAAGGTAAAAGGTGGGCCAATTTAGCATCTTCACTTTCTTTTTTATTATATATATTTTTATAAATAAATTAAGAGGTGAAAATCGTACTTAATTCATTCCCTAATCCAGCTTTTAGAGCTAATTAATTATTCCCTAGCATTAATTAACAATTAATTAATGGAGTTTAATACTTACTAAAAATGTGATTTACATGTCTTAATTAAATTAATCACGAGGACTAATTATTTTGTTCATGTTTCCCAGCACTCTTACAGCGTTCGGAATCATATCTTGCAAAGATTGGTTTACACTCATATTCCAGATTCTTATATATGTGCTATAGCTGTATGGATGAGCACAAGTCCCGTCATCTAATATTCTTTAAAGTTATATCCGTATAATGAAATATACACGTAAATATTATATGTATGTATGTGTATGTATGTATATATATATATATGTGTGTGTGTGTGTGTAAAGGACAGCAAGAGTTGAGAGGAAGCAAAGCTTTGTATGTTTTGAGATGGAAGAACCTGCAACAGCAGCTGCAAAGAGAGATAAAGATCACCCCCCAAACAAGTTTCGTGGATCATCAGGTTCTGCTATAATTTCTTTGTTTTTTCTCCTTAGCCATATACATATACACATATACATACATATATATATATATATAGTTTATGTGTGTGCATGGAAGAAACCTCTTGTTTTTTTGTTCTTTTTCTTTATGGAATATGTTGGTGCGGATATGTATACAAAGCATATACAATTAAGTCCATGTCTGAAGTATTTTGAACTGAAACTGGTTTAAATGGCTATTCCAATATATATATATTACAGGGACGAGGTCAAAGTGTGTTCAGTTTCCAAGCTGTTGTAAAAGAACAAAGAAAAAAGAATTTGAATTCAATCAAAGAGGAAAAACATTCAACCCTATGTAAGTTGTTTCAAGCTTCTTTCTTTCTATAATAAATCTAGATAGTCATGTACTTTTATTATTATATACAAAATTTCTACTATTAAGTAAATATTTTTTTTAATAAATTATATTATTTCGAATATTTTTTTAGTAAATTATATTATTTCGAATTTTTAAAAAAAATAAATTATGTTTTTACGAGTATTTTTCATAGTAAATTATGTTATTTCGAGTATTTTGTTTTAATAAATTATGTTATTTGCTTGTGTTATTTCGATTATTATTTTTTTTAGTAAATTGTGTTATCTGCATGTGCTAATCGTATCAATAATTTTATATCGAGAATACTATAGATTTGGATCCTAAATTATATGTCTCGATTTAAAAGTTGCATTATTTTTATATATTATCTAATTAATGATGAATTAGTTTTCGCTAAAAAAAAAATTAATCTAAGTCGTATACACATAATACCCTCATATATTAAATGATAACTATTATAAACATAAAGATCAAAATTTTAAAAATCAAAATCAGACTTGTTCGTATTTAATTTGGTCCAAAAGCTTTAGATCTAATTGCTTAAATTTGTTCTATGTAATAGAAATATTTATTACCTTAATATAATACAAATACAATAAATATATATTTTAATTTTAAATTTTTTTTATATTTAATTCAAGTCATATTTTATTCTGATTTCTTTTATAACAAGTGGAAATTTTATGTAATTAAATATATAAATATGAACAAATTTTATGTATTATATAATTAAAATTTTAAAATTAATTGGTAATTAAATACAAATTTAACATGTTTTAATTTAATTTTTTTTATTTTATTTTTTTGCAGGATTCGCACTCTTCTTTGTTGTGTGCTTTGGGAAGCATGTTTTGATCCGGGCACCAAGACCATCCATCAATAGACTACTCAAGAACAAAATAAGAAAAATTTTGAATTTATTTGGAGTCTGAAAATCTGAATGTTAATTCTATTTAAGCTTTCAATTTGAATGCATGTAATAAGTATTGATTAAATAAAGAGTTTTTTTTTTTTTTTTTTTTTTGTTAAGAGATGAAATGTAACGTCCTGAGTCCGAAAACTAGGTTCGGATGGATGAAATTTATTTTTTTCAAATAACAATAATGTGTAGTGTTTAATTTTAATTATTTTGTTTTTGAGATATATGTATTTTGGACACTTTTGAAAATAATTTTAGAAAGTAATGTCAAACTGAAAATAAGGGAGGACTTGTTTGAAAAGAAATTTAGAAAGGAAGGATCGATTCGCGAAAAGGAAGAAACATGCCACGTGGACGCCTAGTCAGCAGCATGACAAATCACCGTACGCCGCGTGGCGGACACACCAACACGGGCTCCACGTGGGAAGCCACGCTGGCAATCTGCACGTTAGGCCGATCGAACAGCTCGAGGTCGCGCTCACGAATGGCTCAGATCAATTTTTTGAATAGGCTCGATCGTACGACTCGCATGTCTTCAATTGAATGATTCAGATGCATTTCTTAAATAAGTGCGATCGGACGGCCTCTGTTGCATCATGTGGACCAGCACGGACGACCCTGATTGAAAAAAGAGAGATATTTAAACCTCTCTTACTCGGCTCCTTAAAACCCTAGTCGATGCCCTAACCGGAGAAGAAGAAGAGGGGCGGCCAGAGGAGAGCTCAACCACCGGAGAGACGTTGTCGCCAACATGCCACAAACCTAAAACGTGTCGGTACCTCCTCATAAGATAGATCCTCCTGGAGTGAAGGGGGCTCGTGAGACAAGATATGTGAGAGGTCCGAGTTGTACTTGCGTAACATGAACACATGAAATACATTATAAACCCTAAATAACTCTGAAAGTAGTATCAGTTTGTAGGTGGCTGTACCAATTCTGTCTAAGATCTCAAATGGTCCAATAAACTAGGGAATTTAATTTTTTCCTCTTGTCAAATCTATTGATTCCTGTGAAATGAGTGATCTTGAGGAACACTCGATCACCTTTCTCAAATTTCAAATTCCTCTTCTGAGTGTCCGCATAACTCTTCTGTCTGCTCTGAGCTGTCTGGATGTTCTTCTTGATCTTAACTATCTTAGCTGTAGTCTCCTCCACAAGATCTGCGCTGAATAATTTTCTATCACTAACCTATTCCCAACAGATCAGCGATCTGTATGGGTGGCGATATAATGCCTTGTACGGAGCCATGCCGATTCTTATCTGTTAGCTGTTATTGTAGGCGAACTCTATTAAAGATAAGTAATCATTCCAATTACCTCCGAAGTCTATAACATAAGTTCGGAGCATATCCTCTAATGTGCGAATCGTCATCTCTGGTTGTCCATCTATCTGAGGGTGGAATGCGGTACTAAAAAATAGTTTCGTTCCCATGGCTTGCTAAAAACTAAGTCAAAACCAAGAAGTGAACCTAGCGTCTCTATTGAATACTACTGTCACTAACACTCAATGTAACCTGACTATCTCTCGGATATACATTCTTATTAGGTTATCCAAGGAGTCTGTCATCTTGATAGCTAAGAAGTGAGAAGACTTAGTGAGCTAGTCGACAATTACCTAAATAACATCATGTCTTGAGCATGCCCTTGGTAACCCTGTCAGGAAATCTATTGTGATATGTTCTCATTTCCATTTTGGGATCGATAATGGCTGAAGTAGCTGGCTTTAGCGTTGATGCTTTGCCTTAACCTGTTGATATACTAGACATTTGGAAATAAAATTGGCTACCTCTCTTTTTATCCCGTTCTACCAAAATCGGGGTCGCATACTTTCACTCATTTTAGTACTTTCGGGATGCATAACGAACTTTGAGGTATAAGCCTCTATCATGATGTTCCTTTTTAGTTCATTGTCATTTAGAACACACACATTGTCTTGAAATCTGAGCAATCCATTGGTAAAGACTCAAAATTATAAATTTATTCCCTGTTCTACATCATTTCTGAGAGCTAATAGGGGGGAATCGGTGGATTAAGCTTTCTTTATTTTCTAGATCAATTCAGGTTGAACATTTAGGTGGGCCAAACTGTAACTCTCTTCAAGGAGTGGATAATAGCGGCAAGTTCTAAGTCATGGGTGGGGTAGTTTTTCTCATACTCTTCAACTGCTTGGACCCATAGGGTATAACCTTCTCATGCTGCATCAGAATACAACCCAACCTTAGGTAGGAGGCATCACTATAAACTGTATATCTGCTTATCCCACTAGGTAAAGTCAATACGAGTGCAGTAGTCAACCGCTTCTTGAGTTCTGAAAAGCTCTTTTCACAGTTCTCGTTCCACTCAAACTTAACATTCTTCTTTGTGAGCTGGGTCAAAGGAGCAGCTAAGATAGAAAATCCTTCCACAAACCTATGATAATAACTTGTCATTCCTAAAAAACTACAAATCTTTTTAACCGAGGTCAATTTCTCCCAACTAAGCACTGCCTCAACTTTTTCAGAGTTCACTAACACTCCATCCCTTGATATGATGTGTCATAGGAAGGTAATTTGCTCGAGGTAGAACCCCACACTTACTCAATTTTGCATACAACTTCTTTTCTCTAAGAACCTGTAAAACCTGAGTCAGGTGGTGAGTACGTTCCTCTCTGCTTTTTGAATAAATTAGGATATCATCGATAAATACAATGATGAATTGATCTAAAAATTATCTGAAAACCTTGTTCATCAAGTCTATAAAAATGGCTAGTGCATTTATTAGTCCAAATGACATGACTAGGAACTCATAGTGTCTGTACCTAGTTCTGAAGGCTGTCTTAGAAATGTCCTCTATCCTGATCTTTACCTGATGGTAACCTAAACGCAAGTCTATTTTGGAGAAGATTTGGGCACCCTGCAACTAGTCAAAAAGGTCATCGATCCTAGAGAGGGGGTACTTATTCTTGATCGTGACCTTGTTCAATCCCTTGTAGTCAATACATAACCTTAATGTCCAATCCCCTTTTCTTGCAAATATGACTCCAGCACCCCAAAGGGAAACACTATGTTGGATAAACCCACTATTCTGCAATTCATTGATATATTTTTTCAGCTCTTCCATTTCAACACGACTCATGCAGTAAGGGATAACCGAGATAGGCTAGGAGCCCGACTGAAAATCTATGGTGAATTCAAATTCTCTGTCCACTAACGGTCTGGGAAGTTCATCAGGAAATACATTTAGAAAGTCTCGAACTACTGGGATCTCTTGAATGTAAATTTTTTTCTTAGGTTTTCCTAGTATAGAGAAAACAACCAAGTTAAAATACTTTATAATAAGAAAATTATCATGAGGGAATAATATTTAAAATTTTCATTAACTTGTAAATGACTCTTCATTAGGAGGGTTGAATACAAGTTTCTTATAAAAATAATTTATAGTGGCGTGATACGTTGCTAACTAGTTCATTCTTAGGATTACATCAAAGTCCTCTATATCAATCTTTATTAGATCCACACTTAATTTCCTATCTATTGTGTTTATGATACAAGCTTTGTATTTAACCTCCCCTAGTAGTATCCTACTCCCAAGAGTAGAAACAAATAACACAGAATCAAGTCTTTCAGGTAATACATTGAAGTTTAATGTAAAAGTATGTGAGACAAATGAATGTGAAGCACCAGTATCAATCAAAATATTTGCAAGGTGATTACAGATAGTGTACGTACCCTATATCACTTATGGGTTGACTTCAGTATCCTGCTGAGTGAGGTTGTAAGCTCTGCCCTAGATAGGGGTATGACCTGGTTTTGATTTCGTGAATAGTCTCTCGCGTAGTGTTGGGCACTCCCACATATGCGGCAAGTGTTGTTGAGGCGATAGTAGGGTCGGTCCCCATGATCCTTGCCACAGTGTTGGCAAGTCCTACCGTGTCCTGTTATCAAAGCTTAAGTCACTGGCCTAAATCTCATGTTCTGCTGAACTGGTGCAATGGATGCTGGTCTACGGTGTGAAATTGGGAGTCTGAAATTTTTCACTATTGGAGGAAAGATGCGAATATTCCTCTCTACTAGTTGTGTCTTGGCTAGAACGGTTGAATAAGTACTAAGCTCATACATGTACAATTGTTGTCTAATCTCAGGACGAATGCCCCACTCGAACTTTCTTGTCTTCCTACCTTCATCCATCACGCTCTCAGAAAAATACTGGTCCAACTCTAGGAACCTTTGGACATATTTTGATACAATCATATCACTCTAGATTAGGTGTGCAAACTTTATTTTCTTCTTATGCTGAAAGTGCTCTAGGAGATACTCTGTATTGAAGACTATTGAGAACTGTTCCTAGGTGATTAGAACGGGCAGGGTGGCTTACTTGAGCTACCACTAGCGACATGCTTCTCTCACAAGTATGTAGGTGGCAAATACAATTTTCTATTTGGGAACCACCCCAAGAGTCACGAAAGTTTTTTCTATCTCAGCTAATCAGTACATGGCCTCTTAAAAAAAGGATGCTCCTAGAAAAGTAGATGGGTTTAGTCTTTTGTACCTTTCAATGTAGCTTGCATCCATCATGGGTGGAATAGGGTCCCGTGTTAGAGGAACTGGATTATGCTGGGGAGGGACCGGGTGGTCTTGTGGCGGTGCCAGATTATATGGTAAAGGCACTGGATTATATTATAGCGGCACCAGATGATGCAGTAGAGGCACCAGATTGTACTGTTGTGGTGCCGGATAGTACGGTAGAGGAGTAGGGTTATACCGAGGTGGCTCTAGATCTTTCTGATGTAAGGGTGGCTCAAACTGTGGTAGCGGGAGAGGGTCAGGTAGCTCCCTTCTTTCTTCCAAGGCCTACTAGGCAGCGATGAGTTTTTCTAACATCTCAAAGAGTCAGTCAACATCCTCTCAAAGTAAACCCTCCCAGACTGCTCAGTTTAGTGGGGGTCTTCCTCTTCTCATCTATATGTACCTACATTTCACAAAGAATGGTTGAACGATAATTCGTATTTGGTGTTTTTTAAATCTTTGTGTAGGGAATAGTTATGAGAAATGCGACTCTGATACCAACTGCAAAGGTTCAGAACTTAAATAGAAATAAATTTATAAATTAAATACGGAAATGATTAATAGAGTCGGAGTTTACATTCCTTACATAATAATTTAGAATGTCCAATAGGGATATGAAAATGTCTATTCTAAAAGACAAACAGAAATTAAAGAAATAAAATGAAAAGTGAATAACTAAACATTTTAGGACAACCTTCACTAGCATTTGAAGGGAGTTCAGGTAGTGAACTACTCACAACTCTCTTGTTCATCGAGATCTGGATCTTGAGTCTCTTGATCTGAAATAATTAATAAAATGGTGAACTACATTAGCCAAGTAAGAATCACACTAATCACAGATACGAAAAACTGAAAATTGATAAAAATTAGAACAGTTACTAATGAAGCCCTTGTTTTATTTAAATATATTTAAACTTGAAGACATTTATTTAATACTTACCGTAACGAGTTTTTCAAAGACAACCTATGAAGACTCATATTCATACATTTTTTTTTTATTTTCACATATAAGAGAACAAGAGACGATAGTTTTTCTTTCTTACCTCCTTACTGGTACCTATGGGAATCTATAGGGATGTCTCCCTACCCGAGAACCCGATATCAAATTTAAACAATTAATCGGTCGTCCCCATACTCTATCTGATAATGGTAATGGTGCCAAATATTTCATCGCCTTGATACCTCGTTCGGTATGAGGGTGAACCATATCTCCTAAACCTTTCTAGTAAGGGACTTTTCAGCCATGTCCGACTGAGGTAAGGTTCACAGTAGGATTCTCTATGTACGGGACTCGTCTGCCCTTTTTTGAGTATCTAGTAAATCTTTCACATACAGATTTTCATCAACAAAACAACCAACCATGCAATATCAATATCTCATTGTAAATTCATATATTAATAAAATGACATTTAAGCAAATAGTACGATTTCATACCTCAACAATTAAGAAACGTAATTGAGATATTTATTTCAAATTAATGAATCAAATAAAGATCACGATTAAAAAATAAATAAATGAGAAAAATAATTTAAAATTAATAATTTTAATCATACGGTTGATTAATCAAGTAAATAGAACAGTACAAAAAAATAAATGAAAAATCAAGATAGTTGTGAACTAACTGGTTCTGCCTCCACTAGTAACATATAATTATTTTTTTAGGATTTTCTAATTTTTTATAAAAATATGAAATTATACATCGTTAAAGTTCAGTTTACTATAACGAAGAATAAGGTGAGGGATCCTTACCCAGATCGGTGTTTTGAGACGTTGAGTTGTCTACTATGCCTCCTATCGAGTACTGAATTTCTTGAATTTTTTCTGTGAAATTCAAAACACTCATCACATACCTAAAAATACTTCAGAAATTCAAAATCGGTGTTCAAAACTCATTCCTACCAATTTTGGAGTTCCAGCACGATGGCACCGCCATACTCCGGCGCCGGCTCTGCCGCCCATGGTGGCAGTTTGCCTCAGCCTGGTCAGTTTTGGCCGATTTGGGTCGTATCCCTGTAGAAAACACGTTAAGGGCCTCGGTTAGTCAGGAAATTAAAAAAAAAACCAAACCTATCAGCAGGGGGGACCTCCGGGTGCGGCAGCTCCACCGATCCTCCTTCGCGGTCGAGGTTCTTTCTTTGGCTAACTTGCATAGAAAAGGAAGGTGAACACAATAATAAAAAATCACGTGAAATAAAAATCAGAAAGGGGCTCATCGGAGAGATTTTTGAGTTTTGGGTGCGGCGGCTTTATCAAGCTTTGCCCGCAGTTTCTAGCTCACCCGCCGTCTATTTTGCTCCAATTTGGTCACAGGGGTGCTGGAATCAAATTCAGAGCAGGTAGGGGGAAGTTTTACTTTTTTTGGCAATTGACAGTAGCTCTGGTGCGGCGGCAGTCGGCGATTGGCCTCCTTCTCCAACATCTGGTTCTTCTTCTCCAGCGGGGGCTAGCAATTAAGGTTCGAGTTCCCGTGTGATTTGAAGTATTTATACCCATCATGTGTTGATTTGGATCGTCCATTGTGATTAAATAGAAAATAAATCTGGGTCATCCATCACGATTTGATCTCGATCATCCGATCGAGCTTAATGGGAAAACAAATTCGGTTCGTCCACGTGTGCGGGATCAATCCTAGGCTTTTCTGATCGCGAGGCACGTGGATCACCCACATGGTCTCCTGCATAGCACCGACGTCAGCGTGCCTTACCATGCAGCATGCTCCGATTTGTCAGGATTTCTGACTGGGCGGTCCTACATTGTCGAACTTTTTTTTTTTTTATATTTTGACCCCCTATTTTTAATATTTCTTTTAAAAACACTCATCGAACCTAAATTTTTATTCTTTTTTTTCAAAATTATTTTCAATTACATCCCTAACCTATTTTTTTCAATAAATTCAATAAAATAAAATAAAATTAATTTATAAATAAATTTTTCTTTATTTTTAAATTGCCAAAATTGATCTCGTGCCAAATTCTGGGCTCGGGTATTACATTATTTTTAGTCGTATGAGATTGGGAAGTCTCATACCAGATGGGGTTGGAAGTTTACAAGTTTTATTCATACCGGATGAGGTATTGAGATTATTTCTTTTGGTTGTGGTGCTTATTACCGAACGGGATATGAAGATGACTGATTTAATTACAATGAAAGTTAATATATCCACGTGTAACGGGGATCCTTATAGACACCGATAGAAGAAGGTAAATTGATAGAGTATCGATAGATATTGTAAGGAATCCGACTTTGGAAAAGTAGTGAAGAGTTAAATGTTATATCTCTGTTGAAATGTATGTTATTAGATTGTTATTCTGATTTTCATCTTAATGTATGACATTTGAGAAGATTACAAGTTAGGGGAGAAAATACTAATGTTTTCAGTGAAATGAGCAATGAATGCATTAGTATTTGGGTTTTGTTAAAAGTATGCGCCATTAGTCGTTTTATATTTTCTATAACTCTTTAATTTTCTGTGTTAGTGATAAAACATTGATATTCTTACTGAGCTAATGTAACTCACATCTTTCTTATTAATCATTCCATATTAGGACGACTAAGAACCAGATCCTGAATAGTAAGATACCAGCTAAACAATTATCTCTTCCACTTCGTCGACTTTAAATAGAGATTAATTACATTTATTGTTAATATTTTTCTATTTTAAGTTCTAAAGTATTTCCATAGCCCCCTATTTGGGCATTTTAAGTAAATTTACAAAAAATGTAATCTTTAAATTTTAATTCTTCCACTAAATAAAAAAGTTCAATATTTTGAAACATGTTGGAACTTGGCACATAAGGTTGCATTATCCTTTTTGTTTATCCAGGGTCCATATATAATGTTGTTTTACATTTTAATGTTTGGCAAATATGTTCCATATCCGGGGTCACGTGATTGAACACCAACCTTATATTTCGAAATATATATGATATAGAGAACACTCGATGAAGGTTTAAAATTGACAAGGACATATTAAGGAGAGATATTGTCCCTTTCATGAAAGTTTATCCAAAAAGTACATTTATCTCCTATCATTTTGGGAGCTCAAGAACAAAATCATAAGAAATTTTTGTATTATTCTCTAATAATTAAGCTTTATAAAGGTATTCATTGATTTAATATTAATTTAAATAGTTATATAAAGTTGTTTATTTATTTAATAAAGAAGATATAAATATATATATATACATATGTAACAGCCCCGGAAATTTATAATGGAATGTATATTAAAAATATCAAATGCGGAAGCGAAGTCAAAATTTGAATAACATCCCTTACACCAAAACCAAAAACGTGCTCACAAAATATAAAGGATCAAACTACCTAAGGGAGAAAACTCGAAAGTAAAAACTTCGAATGTGACTATGGAGTCTTTAGGCGTCCCCTTCGTCGTCCTCCTGCGGAACCGGCTCGGGAACGATGTCCTCTTGATCTGAAATGATTAAATAGGGAATGAGCTACACTAGCCCAGTAAAGACATCACGATATCTCACTGTCACGGAGGTAAAGGTGGGTAGAAAACACAAAAAGGCCAATGGAGCATAATTTACAACAAATCCTTTTATCGATAATAAAACCTTTACCATTCACTTACCTCGGTGAAATTCATAAAACAATATACGAAAGCAATAACATCATCATCATCATGAAAATATATATATGAACTGTATAATATAATACCTATCACACTTTTCGTAATTCAGTCATTACTCAACATATTTTCCTAATTCACCAGCCTACTAGTATCCATGGGGATCCATAGGGGTCCCGCTACCCGTTAATCCGTAACACTTGAAATCATATTCCAGGGCCGTCCCCATACCCCGTCCAGTATGGGCGCCAAACCATAGACCTCATTACCCCATCCGGTATGAGGGTGAAACGGGTCGTCCCCATACCCCGTCCGGTATGGGCGCCAAAACACATAAGATCTCCATACCCCGTCCGGTATGGGAGACCACAATCTCGGTAGGGTTCCCTACGGACCCGGTCCGTCCACCATCTCCCAGGATATCTAGTTAGGCTGAACACATTATACAATTTCCATTCACATAATCTTTCATTCTCCTTTTCCCTCAGTCAGCATTATCAATTCACATACAAACAAGCAAAACGGTAATTTATGCCAAACAGACAGCATAAAGCATTAATATCCCAGTCATTCAATCCATAATCAGTAAAACAATAAAATATTCACACGAAACTATAAAATGAAAACATTAAACCTCATACTGCATTTAAAACTGTAAAACAGGCCAAATAACAGTTAACCGACAAACACACTAGACTCGGGCTCCATTAGCGACCTTAAGCAATTTCACACATTCGTTAATTCATGAAATACCGTTTTATCATTTATTGAACTTTAATACCGTGATAGGAAATAGGGTGAGGGGTCCTTACTCGTTTCGGGGTCCGAACACGGCTTCACAGTGCGCTTGCAGGCTGTCCCTAATTTTCCATAAATTTTCCTCGGGGAACTGAAACGCACTACTGGTACCTGCACGTGTTCCAAAAAAATCCCAAATTAGGCCCAAGGCCCCTTTCGGCCCAAATCGCAACTCCGGCACGGCGGCTCCGCCGTGCTCCGGCGACGGCGCCGCCGCTGGCGGCGGCGATTCGCCTCGGGTTGGCTGTTTTCGGCCGTTTCTGGCCGAATTTGGCCACACTCGCATCGGTCCCTGTGAGAAAACAACCCTAGGGCCCTCGGGGGGCCAAAAAATCACGGAAAAACGAAGCTTACCGGCGGCGGCGCTCTCGGGTGCGGCGGCTCTCCGGTGAGATTCGTGTTTTGGTGATTCGGCTCCGGTCAACCTGTAGAAAAAAGAATGGTGATCACGGTGATATAAAAATTGCATCAAACGGAGGCCGGGAAGGGCCTCATCGGAGGCAAAAATCGAGAAGGGGCGCGGCGGCGCCGCTGGGCTTCGGCCGTGTATTCAGGCCGTTTGGCCGGGATTTTGGCTCCGATTTAGCCACAGGAGGAATCAGCGTGGAAAAACGAGTCGGGGGTACGAAATTTATCTCGATCGGCGGTCGGAAATTCATCCGGTGCGGCGGCGGGTGGCGGCGGCCGGCTTCTGGTTCGTCTTCTCCGGCGAGCGGCAGGCGGCTAGGGTTTGTGGTCTGGTGTGGGGGTTCTATTTATAACCTTTTGCCTTTTGATCTCAGCCGTCCATTTTGTTTTAATCTGGGCTGTCCGTTTTTGATTAAATCTAGGCCGTCCGTGCGTTTAAATCTGGGCCGTCCGATCGCGCCTACGCGGATCGCCAACGTGGCCCTTTTTGGAACGACGTGGTCTTGCCACGTGGCAGGTCCCGGTTGGCCGGGACCGCTGACCGAGCCTGCTGACGTGGCTGCCGACGTAGCTTCTTTTTTTTTTTTTTGGCCCCTTTCCGGGCGCTACAACATATATATTAAATATACATTATTTTACAAGTTCAATTTCAATTAAGTTTTGAATACATAAAACACAATTGAGTTTTGAACATATAAACACTCGTAGAGAAAATGTCAATTATAATTACATTTAATTGCTACAAATTTAATATCCTTAAAAAATAATAATTTACAATAAATTAATGAATTTCTATTGTTCTCCAAAAAATTGGTAGTATCATTTCATATATAAATATAAATATATATATATGTACATATTGTATAAGTGGTGAAACGTGTTTCATGCCCTCTACGAATATTTTTTCTTTCATTATTATTATTATTATTATTATAAAGTACATTAAAATCAATAATTAAGAAAGGAAGAGGTGGTCCAAATTTAGCATCTTCACTTTCTTTTTTATTATATATATTTTTAAAAATAAATTAAGAGGTGAAAATCGTACTTAATTCATTCCCTAATCCAACTTTAAGAGTTAATTATTCCCTAATTATTTGAGCATTAATTAACAATTAATAAAATAATATGAATTTATTTATTTAATGAGAATCTAATACTAATCTAAAGCTTTAAAAAAGATGTCACGTGTTTCGTGTGATACATCAAATATTTATTTATTTTTGTAGAAATAAAAATTGACGATTTGGGTATTTTTTAATATAAGAATAAATATATATTTACGTTATATTTAATGCATATATAATCTCTTAGAAGTTTCATTAAATCTCTAATGCATATATATATATATATAGATTTAGAAACAGAAGCGTGATTGAATTTATAATAAAATCATTTATACGTTGTATAATAGATCTTCCAAATCGATATGTGACCTTCCAAACTCTCATTTTCTACTAATGAAATAATAAAAATAAATAAATTTTACATGCGATTTAGAGACCATAACCGAGTTTTTATATCGTCAAGTTTCGTTATTTCTTATTTATTTAATTATAAAATCAGAAATAATATTTTTAGTCTCAGTATATAAAAGAAATTAATACTTTACCAAATGTATTAAGACTCAATATCCGTAACCGATCACTTTTAAACGAACTCAATAAAATCGATATTCTTTTATGCACAATAAAATTCACGTTAAACTCACACGATCAATTACTAATTATCTTAGTCATGTTTCCCAGCACTCTTACAAAGTACTTGTTCGGATTCACATCTGGCAAAGAGTGGTTTCCATTTATATTCCAAATTCTTACAAATGTTCCCATAATTTATTATTCTTTCACTTATACCCATATAATGAAATACACTTAAAATGTTATATGTACATATATATATGTATATATATATATGTATGTAAAGGAGAAGATTGAAGGATAACAAGAGTGAAGAAGAAGCAAAGTTTTCTATTTTTTGGGATGGCAAAGCGTGCAGCAGCAGCACAGCGATGCTCTCCATGTTGTGGGAGGGAAGAACGTTCAATAATAGGAACAAAGCCAGATAAAGATAATTCCATAAACAAGTCAGATGAATCATCAGGTTTTGTTGTAATTGATTTGTTTTTTTCTACTTGATACACACACACACACACATATATATATATATATATATATATATATATATATATATTGATGCATGAAAGAAACCTTTTTTTGTTTTTTTGTTTTTCTTTATGTAATAATATGTTGGTATGCATGTTTATATAAAGTATATACAATTAAGTCCTGTAGTGTTTTGAACTGAAACTGGGTTAAATGGCTCTCCAATATATATATATATATATATATATATTACAGAGACAAGATCAAAGTGTTTTCAGCTTCCAAGGTGTTGTACAAGAACACAGAAAAAAGGAGATATGTTTTATAAAAGAAGAGAAGCCTCCAACACTACGTAAGTTTTAAGCTTATTTCTTTCTAAAATAAATCTAGATAGTCCGAACTTACACTATTATTTACGAATTCTATATTCTCGTGTAGTAAAGTATATGTTTGAGTCTCGAAATACATATTTCGAATATTTTCTTCGATAAATTATGTTATCCGTAGGTAGTAACTTTAGTAATAATCATTCTTCGTTCAGATTATCGATACTTTTTACTTTTCTTTAGAATAATGTAAATTTGAGTTATAAATTATACATTTTGTGTGTTCTCGTTTAAAGGTTATTGTATCTATATAATGTAGATTTTGATATAATACGAAGATGATACAAATTCAAATGAATTTTTTTTTTTTTAATTTTAAGTTTATTCATTTTATAACTAGTGCATATATAAATTCTCTGACTGTTGGATCGAAAATATAATTAAAATTGATTTTAATTTCCCATAAATATATAGATATGAATAAATTTTTATGTATTAAATAATTAAAATTTTAAAATCAATTGGAAATTAACATAAATCTAATATGTTTTGAAAAACTTTTTGCAGGATTCGCACGTTTCTTTGTTGTCTGGTTTGGGAAGCTTGTTTTGATCCAGGCACCAGCACCACCTCCCATCAATAGACTTGTTTTTACTCTATAGTTTGGAGCCTCAAAATCTGAATGTTTAATTCTATTTAAGCTTTCAATTTGATTGTACTAAATAATGATTGATTAAACGAAGAGTTATCTCTGATATATATATATATATATATATATAATATTTAGTGCCAATTTTTTGAAATCACCAATGTTATGTATGACTTGCACATCCTAAACTTTTCATAGACACAAAGATTTTATTTTTTGGATTAAATTTATAACATCGACATAGTTTTGATCATATGTTTCTACCGATAACATCCAATAAACCTTCTTATGGTAATTTATATGGCGCAAAAAAGGACGTGAAATAATTTTGCATATTATCACAAGTCGATTGAGAAACGAGGAACATACTCACTTAGTGATCTTTGACGAAGACCTCATTTTGGGATAAAAGATGCCCGTGGTTCTCAATTAACAAAAATGACATACTCCATGATGAGAGAGACAAAAGATTGATGGAAACCCGCCTTACTCAACACTGCTTCAAGAAAGAGTCATGTAATACGATCATATACTTTACTAATATCTAATTTAAAAGTATAATAGTCCCGATTTGAATTTGTATGATTCTTGAGGAAATGGAAAAGCTCCAAAGTTAGTAATGCATTATATGTCATCGGTATAAGAGAAATGAAAGTGGACTGTGAAACATGCATAACCTCATGTAAACATGGTTTTACTCTATTTCCTTCACGTTTTGTCACAAATTCACATCACCATATTATATAAGTTGAAGGATCTATAGCTAGAAGTATGTACAAGATTTTTCATTTTTAGAATTAAAGTAATAAATATTTCTACATCTTAAGAGTGTCTTATCATTTAAGGTACTCAGTACGAATGTAATAAAATTAGTCTTTACAAGAGACTAGAAGTTTTAGAAGAATAAGAGAGGCATACCGTTAGGTCTCAGTGCATTAGGTTTCACTCTATTTATTTTACGTTTTGTCACAAATTCACATCACCATATTACATAAGCTGAAGGATCTATACCTAGAAGTGCGTACAAGGTTTTTTATTTTTAGAACTAAGATAATAAATATTTCTATATGCTAAGAGTTTCTTATCATTTAAGGTACCCAATATGAATGCAATAACATTAGTCTTTACAAGAGACTAGAAGTTTTAGAAGAATAAGAAAGACATACCATCAGGTCTCAGTGCCTTGGTTGGACGCATTTGTCAAAGAACAGTAACCACTTCTTCTCTGTGTAAGGTTCCAACAACTTGTTATTCTTAGTTCCAGAGACCTTTGCCTCCATAGATTGCAAAGTCTATGTCAATATCACTAACCTCTCTACTGTTAAATTTTTTTGAAAATGTTATAAGAAACATCTTCAAGTTAAAAGAGTCACGAGATTTGATAAATATCAGAAGTTAAATATGATATTTGTTGGACAATTAAGATTTTTGAAACCTGTTGGAACTTGACATATTGCATTATCCTTTTTGTTTGTTCAGAGTTCATATATAACGTTATTTTATGTTTTAATATTTTTGTAAATATCTTCCATTTTTGTATATAATGTAGAGAATACTCGATAGAGATTTAGAATTGACAAGGACATACTAAGAAAAAACGTTGTCCCTTTTATGGAAGTTTCTCTAAAGAGTACATTTATCTCACATTTTTGTATTTTTCTCTAATAATTAAGTTTTATGAGGTAGCCATCAATTTAGGATCAAACTAAATTGGATAAACACTATAAGTAAATCCTACATACATTGAATTGAATTAAAAAATAACTAAAGAAATCAACAAAAGTTAGTAATAAATAATAAATATACAAACAACAATTAATAATTAATGAAATAAATAAAATAAATGCTATGTTAAATTTTTGAGATACTTTCTGTAAAATTTTGATATGATCAATTCGGATTAGGGACTAAATTTAAAATTTTAAATCTTTCAACTTTAAACCGAAGTTAGACTTTTTGTTTCTATTCATTTTACTCGGTTCAATATGGTTTAGTTTTTCAGTTCGAATTGATTTTAAGGTTAAAATTTATATTAAGCGAAAGAATATAATACGAATAACATTTAAAGACGAAAGAAAAAAAAAACAAAGGGTAATATAATACCGAACATTAAGTTCTCTAGAAGCTTGATATCGTATGTAAAAAAGATAATATTATTTAAATATTAATTTTGTAGTTGCTTTGGATGGTTAAAATAGTTATATAAAGTTGTTCATTTAGTTAATAAAGAAGATATAAATATATATATATATATGTATTAAATAGATATTATTTTACAAGTTCAATTTCCATTTAAGTTTTGAATACATAAAAGACAGTTGAGTTTTGAACAGATAAAGACTGCTAGAGACAATGTCAAATATATTCTAAAATAAAGTGATTCCCCATATTGCTTGACAACATCAAATCTCATATATGGCTGGAAATAGGCATCCGGCTGCAGTGGATGCCACTGGAACTTTCAATGTTCTGATTCCAGAATCCAAAAAAGAATATAAAAAAAAAAAAGACTTACACACACACATACATTCCTAAAATGTATATAAAATCACAAAGTGCCCAGTAATCTTCAACATAGAAACATCCTCAGCCATAGTCTGCCAAAAGAACATAACTCACTTGGAGGAAGAAAGTGGTTCTTATATATTTTGCAATGGCAGATGGTAACTCTCTGTTTCTCTCTCTCTTTTATGTGTTTTGTCTCGTTTGAGACTAATACCCTCTAGTTCATACAACAGAGAAACCAGCAGGATGCGAGCAAGAAAGCCTTCCGCAAATAGAAACCAAAGGCACCGCAGAGAAGAAAAAGGGAAAACCAGCAGGACGCAAGCAAGGAAAACTTCTGGGTACAGAGACCAAAGGAAATGAAGAGAAGGGTTTTGTTGAAGCATGGTAATTCTGTTTCATTTGCTAGTAGATCACAATCATCGTCGACATCATACCCTACTAATTACACTTGTCATCTCTGTATTAAATTTTCATGTTTTCACTTTGCAGCCTGTTTGTTATGTGCTGCTGTTGGCTTTTCCATTCTCCCAAGAAAGAACACAAAAAGGAATAAGAAGGAAGCAAGATGGTGCCTCCTACTAATTTGATAGTACCAATCAAGTGTGCCTCCTACTTGAATGTACAACCTAAAATAACATATGATTTGTATGATCCAATCAACATGATTTACTTTCACAGAAGAAATGATTTTACTGCTCAATAAGGAGAAATTTTGAATTTACAAGTACTCCAATCTTTCAGATTCCTATTTCTTTTAATTCCAACGAGATGCTATCGTTTGAGGAAGAAATCCAGAAATCAAACAAAAGAACTAAAAAATGTGTAAAAAGAAAATCTATGGACAACAACTAACAATAAAACCAATAAAAGAACACTCACATGCCAACTATTGGTTGCTTAAACAGGTAGCATGCGCCAAGAGTTTCCTCAAAAGTAACTAGATTGCTCTTGCAACAGGTCTAGTTGAGCCAGCAACATTGCAATTTTTGGCCTCAATCTGGCATCGCCATTCTGAGCCAGATCAATCAGCACCACCTGAGCAGATTCTCCGAATTGTATTCGGTGCTTTTCAACTCTGAAGACCCTCTCCAATATCCATAGAGCTTTCTCTTGAGCCCTCACATTCCCAGATTCCAAAACCTTTATAATAGCTTGAACACCTGAGATTTTTACGACGTAGTTGCTTCCATCTTCCCAAATTTCATCTTGCAAGAGAGTCGCAAGGGCGCTGAGAACAGCTACATCTGCTCCTCTATCCTTACCTTCCAATATTCGGATTAGGGGAGAGATAGCACCTGCCTTTAGCAAACAGAATGTATTTTTAACAAAACAATAACCATCATGAATTTCACAAAATGCGTCTGCAGAAGGAGGTACACAAAACCACATTGACTTTCTGGACTTTCTGAGAGAAAATGTATTCTGTGATAGCTGACTCAGTGAGGTTGCAGCATGGAGTTTAGTTACAACAGACTCAGTTGAAAGCAACTTCACAAGTGCAGGAATAACTCCCAATTCGACTGAATGAAGCTGTAGTTTCTTATCAGAAGGGATCGTAAATCGAATCAACAACTCTGCAACATTCTCTAATAGCAAATTTGTCGATGATGTTGAACTCACTGTGGAAATCAGAATAGGCAGTAAATTCTGCCTCTTAAGTGTATCTGTTGCTTTTTTATCAGTTACAGGTAAACTGCTCAATATGCCAACTGCAGCAACCCTTTCAGTGTCAGATGTTGATGATGAAATAATGTTTACTATAACGGCAAGATGTGCTTCTGTGAGCTGTTCTGTTAACTCTGTTTTCAAATCTTTAAAGAGAGTATGCATCAAATTCAGGGCTTCAGTCCTAATTTTAACATTGGTTTCTGTCAGGAATGGTAGAAGGAGCTGAAATGCCCCATTTTCATTCATTTTTGTTCGTACTTTTGATGCACTAGAATGTGCAGCAATGCTACCGAGTGCCTGTAGAAGGTGATATTGAATAACTGGACTAGATAGGCTTAACAGTGAAAGCATTTGCTCAGCCACATCTTGGTTGACAAGAATAGATTCTGACTGAGCAATTCTTGCGAGAATTGCTGAAGCTGGCTCCCTGAGGGTCATGAGAACTGATGTAACAGAAAAAAGGAGCTGAAGAAGAGTTACTACGATGCCTGACCTGATCAAAAGTTGGATGTTCTCAGTCAAGCTGGACAAATTTTGCAAAGCACTCAAAGCAGATAGCTTGGCTTCTAGTTTTCCAGTATTAAACATTTTAACAAGATATCCAATTGCCCCATCTTTTCCTAGGGCAGCTTTACTTTGATCTGTGAGCTCCATCTTTGAGAGTGCTTTCGCCATGAGGATCTTACTCATTTCTGAGCCTGGTAAGACAAAGCATTGATAACTTCATTAGGCGGAAAAAGCCTTGAAACTTTTGGACAAAAAGAGTAAAGATTTAGTTGTAAAAGTACATCTTGCAAATACGAAAGGATCTGCCACCTAATCCCACCCAAACTAGTTAACAAAAGTTTTTGCAGGCCTGTGCTATACAAGTGTATTAATAAAAATGTTCAACAACATATCATCCTAACTAACCTACAGAAACTTGTACTCTTTTAGGTCTAGGTAGATCCATATTGGGACGCTGTGGTGAAGGTGCAAAAACAGGAAACAATGTGAATCAAATAGGGGAACCACAGTTTGCTTTTTGTAACATTACGAGAGTGATGAATTTGATCTTCTCCTCAAATAACTACCAACTACAAAAGTGAATACTATTCTAGACATTCCCCAATATATCATCCTTGATTCATGAACAACGAAATCTGACTTGCTGCAGGGAGATGATTTCCTTAATCTCAAGGGCACATGACCACAAGCTTATTTCAGTTATTTAAATTCATTCATGCTAAGTCCATTTACCTTCCTTCAAGCACTTGACCAGTGGCTTAAAGTAACCTGCCTCTGCCATGTGAAGTGCGTTCTGAGTATTGCTAGATAAAGCATTCAATAACTTTCCCGCATTATGCGAAGCTACAGGATCATCTCCATTGAGTATGGCAACCAACATAACAATGCACCCTTGGATTCTTCCGAGCTGGCGCCAAACTGTGGGAAGATCTGAGAGATCCAACAAAAGCCCAATGGCTTCTCTCTGCTCATCGGCATCACGTGTCAATGATTTCACCAATGCTGATAATGACCCAGTATCTGCCATCTTCTCCTGCATATTACAATACAATTGAGATAACTAATAAGTTGATAGAGTTTCATATTTTTTAAACAGTAAAGAACAAACATAATTAGATTAACCTAAAATTTTTGAAATTTCCAAATCAATAGCTCATATTCTGATATGGATTACCTTGCTTTCAGGATGCTCCAGAGCAAGGGTCCTCAGAATCTGAATTATAGTCAAATGGTTATTAGGCTTACTCGAATCCAGCCGATTAAGCAGAATAGTAATGACTCCTTCCTCATTTATCCATTCACTGCTAACAGTTTTGCACATAATAAAGTCCCTTAATCCAAAAAGTGCAAATTTGAACTCTTCATCTTCACCATACTTGAGTTGCAACACAATATCATCAACACACACAATTTTTCTGTCCTCCTCTATCTCGTCCCCTGACTCCTCACAACTCAAAAACCCAAGATCAAGACTTGGACTTCTAGGACCAGAAGTTGGACTTTGACTTGGACTCAAGCCTCCTTCGAACCTTGCATTCATCAACTCTTTACGCAGCATGCCAATTTTTTCTTTGACATCCAATTCTAAATCAACAGTAGCAAAGAGCACAAGTCCTAAAGATCTACCAAGGTCATGCATCATGCCCTCAATCTGCTTCATAGGTTGTTTAGCCTTGGGAGTGTTGATCAAAGTCTTAGCACGAAAAAGCTCCTTCTTGATGGATTCTAAAGCTTTCCGAATGGGAGACATGTCCATGACATTAGAGTCTTCCCTTATATCAACAAGAATTGGGATGAACTTCTCTAGATGACAAGCAAATTGGCTGAAGAGTTCCCTTTCAGATTCTGACCGTTTTGCTAGATATACTAACTCTTCTGCTAGGGTTTGTACTCCTATCACTAGCTCAGAAAAGCTTCTACTACGGGCATCACTATGTTCCATTTTTACAGATCAAAAATATTGAGTGGACAAAGATATCAAAGAAATTACAAGAGAAAAAGAAAATTATCAAGAAAATTTGGACTCTACAAAGAACCAGTCTGACTGTACATACTGGGGAGAGACCAAAAAACGAACATGGTGGAAATTAACAGAGTTTGAGTGAGGTATTCATGCCAGCCAACAGAAGAGTAAACAAAATTTGACCAAGAACACTAAAAGATCTTTAAAGAAAAACATTAGCGGACATCGGAACGTTCTTCAATCAACACAAAATTACACACCCAAAAAGAAATTATTTACATAAACGTCCGTGGTGTATATATAAGCAAGCATCAAATGGAAAGAAAAAAAAAGACCCACAAAAGAGAAGGAAGGTAACCTGGAGATGGTAAATGCAAGACTGGCAACATTGAAAATACAGCCAAAGACCATGACTTACATTTTGGGTTGTACCCATATGTCAGTCGGCTTTTGCTTCTTGGATTCAACTGGAAAACGAAAACAAATATAAATATATATATATTGCACATATAATATATATCAAAAGATGGATAAACGGATCCCTAGTGTGTGAACGTATATGCGTAAAAATGGCAGTTTGCAGTTTGTGGGTTTGTGGAGAAAGGGATCCTCCTTGTCAGTATCAGTCGAGTTTGACTCGTCATAAACATCATCTTCATTTTTCTTCTGGTTGTGTTCAAGAAGAGAAAGACTCAGTCAAACAACACAATAAATAAATACATACATACATATATATATATATAAATCTTACTAAAAAAGGTTTATTTTCTCTCTCCTTCCAGCTATCAGATTCTGGATAATATATTTTTTTTCAGGGGTGGATTGGTGCCTCGTTTACCCGCCATCAAAGGATTAATATATGTATACAAATCTGGGAATTTTGTTAAATTTTTTCTTTTTATGATGTAGATACCAATTGCAAAGTGCATTTGCCAAAGATTTATCTGTTTCTATGATACCAACCCATATAATGTAAAGGCCCAAAGCTAATAGAAATGGAAATATTGAATTATATTACCTATAAGCGGAAGCAATTAAGAATTTATGGTTTATATTCTTTACACAGTAAATCAGGATGCACAATAGGGTTACGAAAATGACTTTTTATAACAGTTCATAGTAATTGAATAAATCGTTTAAATAAAACAAAATAAAATCCTATGGAGTTCACCTCCGTTGGGCAACTCTGATGGAGTCCCAGGGGTAACCTCTATTCACAACTCTCTTGCTGTTCAAGATTTAGATCTTGATTTTCTTGATCTGAAATGGTCAAATAGGGGGGGGGGGGGGATGAACTACACTAACCTAGTAAAAATATCACACTTAACACTGATATGGAAAATCAAATGTTGGTAAAAAATTATAAAACAACCAATTGAGCTATTATTTCTTTTTAAATAAACTCGTTTAACTTAAAAAACTATTATCTCATACTTACCCTTATGAGTTTTCAAAACTAACCTATGAAGACAATATCCGAATAATATTGTGATTTTATATTTAAATGAGTAATAATAACAACTTACCTTCTTACCTGCTTACCAGTATCCCTAAGGGTCTATAGGGATCCTCTCTACGCGTGGACCCAATATCTAAGTTATCGATTAACCTACCGTTCCCATACCCTGTTTGGTAATGGGCGCCAAACATACCACCGCCTTAATACTACGTCCGGTATGAGGGTAAATTATACATCTCAACCCCTTCTGATATGGGACTTTTCAGTCCCGTTTGACTGAGGTAATGCCCACGGTAGGGATTTTTCTATGTACTAGGTTCATACACTCTTCCCCAGGGTATCCGATAGGCCTTTCATACATAGATTCATATCATCAACGAATCACCAAATCACTTACCAACATCACATTTTTACTAATCAACAGTAAGTCACACAAATAGACAACACGTAAATTAAGAAAACATAATTAGGACATTCATTGCAAACCAATCAACAGATGAGGACAATGCGGGTAGATAAACTAAATAACTGAGAAAGCAATTAAAATCAATAATTTGAAGCATACAATATAACAGTGAAGCTTTTTAGGCAGTATAGGAGAAAATAAACAACAAGCTAGGACAAATATGCACTGATCGGTTTCGACTCCACTATTGATCTGTAATTAATTTTAAAATTTTTTAATTTTAAAAAAAGATAACGTTATTGATTATTAAACTTCAATTACCTTAACGGGAAAAAGAGTGATGGATTCTTACCCCGGATCTGTTTACGAAATAATGTACTTTTCATTGCGCCTCTTGACAATACTCGAGTTTCCTGAATTTTTCCTGCCAAAATTAAAAATACCCGTCACGTATCCAAAAATACCCCAAAAAGCAAAAATATGTGTTTTTAAACTTTTTCGACCAATTTAGGGTTCCGGCACGATGGCACCACCGTGCTCCGGCGCCCGCAGTGGTGGTTCCTCTCGACCTGGCTGTTTTCAGCCAGTTGAGGCTAGTTTTTGCCGATTTTGCATGAAAACCTGCAAAAGACCAAGTTAGGGGGCCTCTGTTGACCAGAAAAGGTGAAAACTGAAACTCTACCGGTGAAGGGGTCTTCAGGTGTGGCAATTCTGTCATTCCTCCTTTTGTGGTCAGGGTGTTTCTTTGGCTAACTTACATCAAAACAAAATGAGGAAAACAACAGTCAAAAAATTATGGGAAATGGGAAACGAAAAGGAGCTCATCAGAGGAGTTTTCGATTTCGACCGCGGCAGTTCGGTCGAGCTTCACTAATATATTTTGGATCACCCGTCAGCCTTTTGACTCTGATATGGGCATAGGGAGATTCAGGACTAAATTTCAAGTGGAATGAAGGAAAATCTTACTTTTTTGGCATTGGCAGTGGCTCCGGTGCGGTGGCGACGTGGCCAGTCTCTTTTTTTGGTGTTTGTGTAACGACCTCAGAAATCCAAAAGGAGATATATAATAATTTAAGTGCGAAAATAAAACAAAATGTTAAGGTTTACATCCCTTACATAATAACTTAAAAGTATTGAACAATATTACGGAATGAATTCTCATAAAGGAACACGAGAAATAAGAAAAATAATAGAAAATAGTAAGTATCTAGCATCTACTCGCAATCTTCTTGCAGATCGGGCTCTGGAACCAGGTCCTCTTGATCTGAAATGGTTAAATAAAAGATGAGCTACACTAGCTCAGTAAGAATATCACCGGCACAGAAGTAAAGGTTGATAGAAAATCAAACCAACCAATGGAGCACTAAATTTAGCAATTTCGTTTATCAATCATAAAATCATTTACCGTTCACTTATCATTGTAGAATTTATAAAAACAACCTATAGAGACAATAATACTATACAAATCATAACTTCATGAACAACCAGTAATATAAAACATATCATAAATTCATATTCATTAATAATAAACCAAATTATAACCGTTTCTTATTTCACCAGCCTACTAGTATCTATGGAGGTTCATAGGGGTGTCCTCGCTATAAGTGAACCATTTCCCTTAACAATTTCAATTACAGGGCCGTCCCCATACCCCGTCCTGTATGAGCGTCAAATTACCAAGTCTCCATACCCTGTCTGGTATGAGACAACATTCACGGTAGGATTCCCTATACATCCGGTCCGTCTACCATCTTCTAGGATATCTAGTAAGGCTATCATTCTATCTGTTTATTTGATCACACCCCTTTCCTGTTTTTCCTTAGTCTCTATTATCAAATCAAACATAATCACATAAACAAACAAACATGTATCCGGTAATGCAATCATGTCTCAAATTCCAAAATCAAACAGTGATCAGGTAGGGCAGTAATACATGCATTTAAACCATAAAATAGATAAATCAGATACTATCATGCTTTTATATTGTAAAATAAATCACAGAGAACAATGTCCGGTTTGGGCTCCATTAGCAATCCGTAATTAATTATGCACATCTACTTAATTTGTACAAAATACCATATTATTAGTTATTCAAACTTTAATTCTATGATAGGACATAGGGTTAGGGGTCCTTACTTGATTTAATATCAAAAAGCTAAATGGTTACTACGCCTACGGGTGGTCCCTGTGTTCCCTGAATTTTTGTCTGGAAACTGAAACGCGTTTATAGCACCTACAAGTGTTCCAAATAAACCCAAAATCAGCCCCAGGGCCCGCTTAGCCAATTTCAAAAATCTGACACGGCGGCTCCACCATGCTTCGGCGACACCGCCGCCGCCTGTGGCAGTGATCCGCCTTGGTTCGGCTATTTTCAGCCGTTTTTGGCTGAATTCAGCTGATTTTGCATCGATTCCTACGAGCACACACGCTAAAGGGCCTTGGTGGGTCAAAAAAATACGAAAAACTGAAACTCACTGGCGGTGGGGCTCTCCGGTGCGATGGTTCCTCTGGCTCACGTTGTGGTTGGGTGTTTTCACTTCGGTCAACTTGTAGAGAAGAAAATGGTGATCACAATGGTGAAAAAATTATGCAAAACAGGAATCAGAAAGGGTCTCATCGGAGGCAGTTTGTGGAATTTCTCGCGACGGCGTCGTTGGTGTTTTTCGGCCAATTGACCGATCCTTTGACTCTGATTTGGCCATGGGTGAGCTTAAAATTGAATTTTGTGCAAAAAGAGAAATTTTTACCTTTTTTAGCAGTCAGAAAGGGTTCTAGTGCAGCAGCGAGTGGTGGCGGTCGACTCCCTGGTAGCTGGGTGATCTTCTCCGGAGAGGGGTTTTGGCGGCTAGGGTTAGGGTTTGGGTACAGATGGGGTTATTTATACCCATCTGCTTTCGATCTGGGCCGTCCATTACTTTTGATCTAGACCATCCGATTGCGATTAAATAGGGAATGAATCTGGACCGTTCATCGCGATCCAATCTGGGTTGTCTGTGCGCGCGGAAACAAACCAGATTGGAATCGCGACGTGCGCGTTTTACTCTGTGCCGTCCGTGCGCGTGGGAATGGACCTCAGTCATTCAATCACGCGCACGCGGATCACCCACGTGGCTCGCCCCGCGTCAGCACCTCTACCACTTGGCACGTCCTGGTTGGTCGGGCTGCTGACCGGGCATCTGACGTGGTGTGATTTTTTTAAATTACGTTTTGATCTTCAATTTCTGATTTTTCTTTCAAAAATACCATCAGAACCTAAATTTTTACTCTTTTTTTCCAAAATTGTTTTCAATTTAATCATTTATCAATTTACTCAATTTTTTCTATTAAATTAAAATAAAACAAAATATAATAAATTAAAATTAAAAAATTATATTTATTAATAAAAAATAAAAACAAAATTTGATGGGTGTTACAACTCTCCCCCCATAAAGAAATTTGGTCCCTCAAACTTATCTCTCACTCTTAATCGAACAACTGGGGATACTGGGCTCTAAAGTCTGATTTTAGCTCTCATATAGCCTCCCTCGGTGTGTGGTTTTGTCATATGACCTTTATAAAGAAAATTTCTCGATTACGGAGTAATCTGCTCTTTCGATCCACAATGTCGACCAGTACTTTCTCGTAAGATAGATTCTCTTAGAGTGGAAGAGGCTTGTTGGCCAAGACATGAGAGGGGTCCGGGTTGTACTTGCATAACATGGACACATGAAACACATTGTGGACCTTGAAAAGCTCTAGAGGTGGTACTAGTCTGTAGGCGGCGGTACCAATCCTGTCTAAGACTTTAAATGGTTCAATAAATCGGGGGTTCAGTTTTCCCCTCATGCCCAACCTACTAATTCATTTGAAAGGAGTGACCTTAAGGAATACCCGGTCACCTTTCTCAAATTTTGAATCTCTCCTCCGGGTGTCCGCATAACTCTTATGCCTGCTCTGAGCCGTCTGAATATTTTTTCTAATCTTATCTATTTTGGATGTAGTCTCCTCTACTAGATCTAGGTCGAACAGTTTTTTATCGCCCACTTTTTCTCAACAAATCGACGATCTGCATGGGCGCCCATATAACACCTCATACGGAGCCATGCTAATACTCGCATGGTAGCTGTTGTTGTAGGCGAACTCTATCAAAGGTAGATGGTCATCCCAATGGCCCACAGAGTCAAGGACACAAGCTCGGAGCATATCTTCAAGTGTACGGATTGTCCTTTTTTACTGTCCATCGGTCTGAGGGTGGAATGCAATACTGAGGGATAGTTTTGCTCCTATGGCTTGCTGAAAGCTATTCCAAAACCAAAAGGTGAACCTGGGGTCCCTGTTGGACACTACTGTCACTGGCACTCCATGCAATCTGACTATTTCTCGGATATACATTCTTGCTAACTTGTCCAAAGGATCGGTCATCCTGATGGTCAAGAAATGAGAAGACTTGGTAAGCCGATCAATAATTGCCCAGATGACATCATGTCCTGAACGTGCCTTAGGTAATCCAATCAAGAATTCCATGGTGATATGTTCCCACTTCCATTTTGGAATCGGTAATGGCTGAAGTAGCCCACTTGGGCGTTGATGCTCTGCCTTGACCTGCTGACATACCAAACACTTAGAAACAAAGTCAGCTATATCTATTTTTATCCCGTTCCACCAAAATCAAGGTCGCATACTTTGGTACATTTTAGTACTTCCGGGATGCATGGCAAAATTTGAGCTATGGGCCTTTGTCATAATGTCTCTCTTTAACTCACTGTCACCTGGAACACAAACCTTATCCTGGAATCTGAGCAACCCATCGGCAGAGACTCAGAATTCTGAGCTAATTCTCTATTCTGCATTTTTCTTGGGGGCTACTAGGGCAGAATCGGTGGACTGAGCTTTCCTTATTCTCTGGATTAACTCAGGCTGAACGATTAGATTTCCCAAACATGTGACTCTTCTCAAGTCCTGAAGCTGAACTTGTTGTGCGGCCCCAATCTGCCTGCATTCTGAAACTATTAAATGGGCTAATGTACCTGCATTTTTTCTTCTGAGTGCATTGACTACCACATTGTCTTTACTCGGATGATACAATATGTCATAATCATAGTCCTTAAGAAGTTCTATATACCTTCTCTTATGCATGTTGAGATCCTTTTGAGTGAATATATATTTAAAACTCTTGTGATCGGTATAGATATGAAAAGTCTCTCTATATAAATAATGGCGTTAAGTCTTCAAGGTGTGTATGATTGTAGCAAGCTCTAAGTCATGGATGGGATAGTTTTTCCTCATGATTCTTCAACTATCTGGACCCATAAGCTATGACCTTCCCATGCTGCATTAAAACACAACCCAGGCCTAGATAGGATGTAACGGCCCCAGAATTTAAATGAAGATATATGTATTAAAAATCTTAGATGCGGAAGCGTAATAAAAATTTTGATTAACATCCCTTACACAATAACCAAAAACATACTCAAAATATGAAAGAATAAGCTAATTAAAAGAGATACTCGAAATAAAAACTATAAATAGAACTATAAAGTCTTTAGGCGTCTAACTCGCCGTCTTCCTGCGAAGCGGGCTCGGGAACCCCGTCTTCATGATTTGAAATGGTTAAGTAAGGAATGAGCTACACTAGCCCAGTAAAGACATCACACTATCTCACTGCCACAGGAGTAAAGGTCGGTAGAAAACAAAAACAACCAATTGAGCATAATTTATAACAAACTTATTTATTAACATAAAAACTTTTACTGTCCACTTACCTCTGTGAGATTCATGAAAATAACATATGAAAACAATAACATTATAACCATCATAAAATCATATCGACTTTGTAACCGAACACATGTTATACTTTTGCACTTCAATAATCAGACAATAAATTTTCTCTTTTACTAGCCTACTAGTATCCATGGGGATCCATAGGGGTTCCCTGCTACACGTGAACCATTAACATTAATAACCTAATTCCAGGGCCGTCCCCATACCCCGTCCGGTATGAGCGCCAAAACACATAAGGTCTCCATACCCCGTCCAGTATGAGAGACCATGTTCCCAGTAGGGTTCCCTACGGACCCGGTCCGTCCACCATCTCCTAGGATATCTAGTCAGGCTGTCCACATTATCCATTTATTAATTCACATAACCTTTTTACCCTTTTCCTCGGTCTCAATCATCCAATCATATACAAATATATAAACCAGTCATTGACATCAAACAAGACAACACAGTATCGGGTTCACCATAATACAAACCATAATAAAAGAAACCATGATTCATGCATACGAGACCATAAAATAAATACATCAAATATCATACTGTATTTAATACTGAAAAATAGATCAAACAAGAACTGACCAACAAATACACCATATTCGGGCTCCATTAGCAACCTTAAGCAATTATACACATCTATTAATTTATGAAATACCGTTTTTATCATTTATTGAGCTTTAATACCGTGAAAGGAAATAGGGTGAGAGATCCTTACTTGTTTCGGGGTCTTGAATCGGCTCTGCAGTACGCCTACGGGCTGTCCCTAAATTCCCTGAATTTTCTCCGGGAAACTGAAACGCACTACCGGTACCTACACGTGTCCCAAAAAATCCCAAATCAGACCTAGGGCCCCTTTCGGCCAATATCAGAATTTCGGCACGGCAGCTCCACCGTGCTCCGGCGACGACGCTGCCGCCTGCGGCGACAATCCGCCACAGGTTGGCCATTTTCGGTCGAATTCAGCCAAACTTGCATTGGTCCCTGCAATAAAACAACCCTAGGGCCCTCGGTGAGCCAAAAAATCACAAAAAACCGAGACTTACCGGCGGCAGTGCTCTCGGGTACGGTGGCTTCTCCGGTGCGAGTCCGTTTTGATGTTTTACTCCGGTCAACCTATAGAGAAAAGGATGGTGATCACAGTGGTATAAAATTGCATCGAACAGAGACCGGGAAGGGCCTCATCGGAGGCAAAAACATAGGAAAGCCGCGGCGGCGCCGCTGGACTTCGACGGGGTTTTCTGGCTGATTGACCGGTGGTTTGGCTCCGGTTTGGCCATAGGCGAATTTGGCATCGAAAAACGAGCCAAAGAGAGAAAATTTACCTTGATTGGCGGTCGGTAAATTCTCCAGTGTGGCAGCGGGTGGCGGCTGCCGGCTCTTCCGGCGTTTGGTTCTTCTTCTTCGGCGAGGCACTGGCGGCTAGGGTTTTGTGGTCGGGTGTGGGTGAGGTTATTTATACCCTTCCCCTTTTAATCTCAACCATCCATCAAGATTTAATCTGGACCGTCTGATCGCGATTTATTTGGGATTAAATCTGGGCCATCCATCGCGATGCGATCTGGGCCGTCCGTACGCGTGAGATCTGGGCCGTCCGTGCGTGCGGGAACGGATCTGGGCCGTTTGATCGCGCCCACGCGGATCACCCACGTGGCCCGTCTTGTGTCAGCATTCCTTGCCACACGGCGTGTCCTGGTTGGCCGGGGCTGCTGACGTGGCTGCTGACGTGGCAGAACTTTTCTAAATTGCGTTTTGACCTCCGGTTTTCGATTTTCTTTTCAAAAACACCCCTAGAATCCAAATTTTCACTCATTTTTTTCAAAATCAATTTCAATTAAATCCAAAAAATAATTTTACCCTATTCTACCATTATTATTATTTTTATTTTCATTAAATTAAATTAAATTGAATTAAAATCTTATAAATTAAATATATAAAAAAAATTAAACTAAAATTCAAATACAAAAATAAAAATAATAATTTGGGTGTTACAACTCTCCCCCCTTAAAGAAATTTGGTCCCCCGAATTTGCCTCTTACTCTTGGTCGAATAAATGGTGATACTGGGCTATAAAATCTGATTCTAGCTCCCAAGTACCCTCCCTGGGCATGTGGTTCTTCCACACGACCTTTACAAATGATATTTCCCGGTTGCGGAGTATCCTGCTCTTTCGATCCGTGATACCGACTGGTACTTCTTCATAAGACAAGTCCTCTTGGAGTGGAAGTGGTTCATGAGCCAAGACATGAGAGGGGTCCGGGTTGTACTTACGTAGCATAGATACGTGGAACACATTTTAGACTCTGGAGAGCTTTGGAGGCAGTGCTAGTCTGTAGGCAGCAGTACCAATCCTATCTAAGATTTCAAAAGGTCCAATAAATCGGAGGTTTAATTTTTCCCTCCTGCAGAACCTACTAATTCCCTTGAAAGGAGTGACCTTAAGAAACACCCGGTCGCCTTTCTCAAACGCTAGATCTCTCCTCCGGGTATCTGTATAACTCTTCTGCTTGCTCTGAGCTGTCTGAATATTCTTTCTGATTTTAATTATTTTGGACGTGGTCTCCTCTACCAACTCCGAGCCGAACAATCTTCTATTTCCCACTTCTTCCCAATAATTCAGTGATCTGCACGGGTGCCCATATAACGCCTTATATGGAGCCATGCCGATGCTTGCTTGGTAGCTGTTGTTGTAGGCAAACTCTATCAGGGGTAGATGGTCATCCCAATGGCCCCCAGAGTCAAAGACACAAGCTTGGAGCATATCCTCAAGTGTACGAATTGTCTTTTCTGATTGTCCATCAGTCTGGGGATGAAAGGCAGTACTAAGAGACAGCTTTGTTCCCATAGCTTGTTGAAAGCAACTCCAAAACCGAAAAGTGAACCTGGGATCCCTGTCGGATACTACTGTCACTGGAACTCTATGCAATCTGACTATCTCCCGGATATACATTCTTGCCAACTTGTCCAAGGGATCGGTAATCCTGATGGCTAGGAAGTGGGAAGACTTGGTAAGTCGGTCAACAATTACCAATATGGCATCATGTCCTGAACGTGCCTTGGGTAGCCTCGATACGAAGTCTATAGTGATATGTTCCCACTTCCACTCCGGGATCGATAAAGGCTGAAGTAACCCACCTGGGCACTGATGCTCTGTCTTGACCTGCTGACATACTAAGCATTTAGATACAAGTCGGCTATGTCTCTCTTCATCCCATTCCACCAAAACCGAGGTCGCATGCTTTGGTACATTTTGGTACTTCCTGGATGCATGACAAACTTCGAGCTATGGGACTCCGTCATTATGTCTCTTTTTAACTCACTGTCATCTGGGACACACACCCTGTCTTGGAAACAAAGTAATCCATCGATAGAGATTCAGAATTCTAAGCTCACTCCTTGTTCTGCATCCTTCTTGCGGGCTACCAGGGCGGGGTCGACTGACTGGGCTTCCCTTATTCTCTAGATTAACTCAGGCTGGACTGTCAAGCGACCCAAATATGTGACTCTCTTCAGATCCTGAAGTCGAACCTATTGTGTGGCCCCAATTTGCCTGCATTCTGAAACCATCAAATGGGCTAATGTACCTGCACTTTTTCTTCTGAGTGCATCGACTACCACATTGTCCTTACTCGGATGATATAATATGTCATAATCATTGTCCTTAAGAAGTTCTGTATACCTTCTCTGACGCATGTTGAGATCCTTTTGAGTGAATATGTATTTCAAACTTTTGTGATCGGTATAGATCTGAAAAGTCTCTCTATATAAATAATGGCGTTAAGTCTTCAAGGTGTGTATGATTGTAGCAAGCTCTAAGTCATGGGTGGGATAGTTTTTCTCATGATTCTTCAACTGTCTGGACCCATAAGCTATGACCTTCCCATGCTGTATTAAAACACAACCCAGGCCTAGATAGGAGGCATCACTGTAAACTGTATATCCTCCTGATCCACTCAGTAAGACCAGCACATGCGCAGTAGTCAGTCCCTTCTTTAGTTCTGAAAAACTTCTTTCACAGTCTTCATTCCACTCAAACTTGACATTCTTCTTTGCGAGTCGAGTCGGGGGAGCAACTAGACTAGAAAACCCTTTCACAAACCTACAGTAATAGCCCGCCATTCCCAGAAAGTTACGGATCTCCTTAACTGATGTCAATTTTTTCCAACCGAGCACTGCTTCAACCTTTTCAGGGTTCACTGATACTCCATCCTTTGATATGATGTGTTCTAGGAAGGTGGTATGCTCAAGTCAAAATCCACACTTACTCAACTTTGCATATGTGATAGGTGTTGTTGAGGGGGTAGCAGGGTCGGTCCCCATGATCCCTGTCGCAATACTGACAGATCTTACCATGTCTACCACTAGAGCCTGAGGGAGAGCCTCGATCACTGGCCTGGGCCTTTTGTTCTGTTGAACAGGCGCAGTAGGTGCTGGTCTGTGGGGTAGAGCTGAGGGTCTAAGATTCCCTGTTGCATGAGAGAGGGTGTAGAAGCTCCTCTCCACTAGCTGTGCCTTGGCCAGAACAGTCGAATAAGTCCTGAGCTCCAACACAAACAAATGATGTCTGATCTCTGGGCAGAGGCCCCACTCGAACCTCCTAGCCTTCATACCTGCATCCAACAACGTCTTAGGAGAATATCAGCCCAACTCCAGGAACTTACGAGCATATTCTGACACAGTCATGAAAGGCTGTTAGAAACTGTTCCCAAGTAACTAGAACAGGCAGGGTAGTCTGTTCGAGTTTCCACCAATAGTCTGCTTCTCCCACTAGCGTGTAGGTAGTAAGAGTGACCTTCTACTTGGGAGTCACCCCTAGGGTCTTGAAGGCCTTCTCTGTCTCTGCCAACTAGTACTCGGCATCTTCAAAAGAGGATCCCCCTGCAAAAGTAGATGAGTTTAGTCTCTTGTACCTCTCTATGTAGCTTGGGTCAATCGTGGGAGGAACTGGGTCCCGTGGTAGAGGGACTGGGCTAGGTTGAGGATAGACTGGGGGGCCTTGTAAGGGTATTTGCTAATACGGTGGGGGCACCGAATTGTACTGTGGTGGTGCTGGGTGGTACTATGGTTGGGGCACCAGATCATACTGTAGTGGTGCCGAGTGGTACTGTGGAGAAACAAGGTCATACTGGGGTGGCTCAGGATTCTCTCGCTGTAGTGGTGGCTCAACGTGTGGCAGCAGGGGAGGGTCATGTAGCTCCCTCCTCTCCTCTCGGCCCTGCTGGGCAACAATGAGTCTCTCCAGCATCTCAAATATTAACTCGATTTCAGATTTTGAAACAAGTAAAGATCCTTCAGCCTATTTTCTATTACGACATTAAAGCTTAATAAATGATAAAACGGTATTTTATGAATTAATAGATATGTATAATTAAATAAGACTGCTAATGGAGCCCGAATATGATGTATTTTTCGGTCAAGTGTTGTTTGATTTATTTTATAGTTTTGAATGCAGTATGGTGTCTGATGTGTTCATTCTATGGTTTCGTATGCATGAATCACGGTTTCATTTATTATGGTTTGAATTATTGTGAACCCGATGTTGTGTTGTCTTATTTGGTGTCCATTACTGGTTTACGTGTTTATATTTGATTGGATAATTGAGATAAGAAAAAAATTAAAAAATGTATATGAATTGATAAGTGGATAATGTTGACAGCCTGACTAGATATCCTGGGAGATGGTGGACGGACCGGGTCCATAGGGAACCCTACCAGGAATGTGGTCTCTCATATCAGATGGGGTATGAAGACTTTATGTGTTTTGGCACCCATACCGGACGGAGTATGGGGACGGCCCGTTTCACTCTCATACCAGATAGGGTATTGAGGTTTATGGTTTTAGCGTCCATACCGGATGGAGTATGGGGACGGCCCTGGAATTAAGTTTCACGTGTAGCGGGGACCCCCTATGGATCCCCATGGATACTAGTAGGCTGATAAAAGAGGAAATTTGTTGCCTGATGATTGAAATACAAAAGCATGATATATGTTATGTTACAGAGTGTGCGTGATCTTATGATATTTATGATGTAATTATTTTCATAAATTGTTTTCATGAATCTCACCGAGGTAGGTGGACAGTAAATGATTTTATTATTGATAAATGAGTTTGTTATAAATTATGCTCCATTGGTCGTTTTTGTTTTCTACTAATCTTTACTTCTGTGACAGTGAGATAGTGTGATGTCTTTACTAGGCTAGTGTAGCTCATTCTTTACTTAACCATTTCAGATCAGGAGGACTTGGTTCCCGAGCTCATTCTGCAGGAAGACGGCAAGTAGAAGCAAAAGAATTTATTAGTTTTTCTTATAGCATTCATTCATAGTTTTCCTTATACGTTTAATTCGTTTTGGTTATTGTGTAAGGGATGTTAATCATAATCTATTTTATTTCGCTTCCGCACTTAGAATAAATATATACATTTCTTTTTAATTTCCGGGGCCGTTACAATAATACACTAGAATTGGTATAATAACTCGATTGTGCTTCCTTAATACATGTATTGCTTGTTTTATGCGATTTACATGTATTACATGTATTCCTTAATACATGTATTCCTTGCAAAAGTAACCCCGGCACCCCAAGGGGAAACGCTGTGTCTAATGAAACCACTGTCTTGTAACTCAGTGATCTGTTTCCTTAGTTCTTCCATCTCAATGCGGCTCATTCGGTAAGGAGCAACCGAGATGGGCTGGGTACCTGGCTGTAAGTCTATGGTGAACTCGACCTCTCTGTCCACTGGTAGAACGGGCAGTTCATCCGAATATACGTCTGGAAAGTCTCGGACTACTGGAATCTCTTGGATACAAACTTCTTTCTTGGGCTTACCTAGTTAGAGAAAATATAAGATTAAGGCACTAGGAATTAAGAAAACTTGCCATCAGGAAAAAATCAGTACTGAATGATTTTATTAACTTGTAAATGGCTCCTCGTTGGGAGGATTAAATACAACTTTTTTGTTAAAGCAGTCTATGGTGGCGTGATACGCCGTTAGCCAATCCATTCCTAGGATTACATCAAAATCCCCCGTGTCTAACCCTATCAGGTCTACCATCAGTTTTCTATCTGCTATCTCCACGGCACATGCCTTGTAGATAACCTCTCCTAGCAATGTCTCCCCCCCAGCGGTAGATAAAAGCAACAATAAATCAAGTCTATCAGGTGATACACAAATTTTGGAAGTAAGAACATGTGAAACAAAAGAATGTGATGCACCAGTGTCAAACAAAACATGAGTAATGTGGCCAGAGATAGTATACATACCATGTACCACGTCCGGGTCTGCGTCGGCATCCTTCTGAGTAAGGTTGTAAACTCTGCCCTAGATTGGAGGCCTTCTTTGATTCTGGTTTCTCGGGCATTCCCTTGCATAGTGCTGGGCACTGCCGCATATGCGACAGGTGTTGCTGAGGCGGTAGCAGGGTCGGTCCCCGTGATCCCTGCCACAGTACTGGCAGATCTTCCCACGTGCTGCCCCCATAGCCTGAGGAGGGGCCTGGATGGCGGGTCTGGGCCTCTTACTGGGTTGGACAGGCGCGGTAGGTGCTGGCCTGCGGAGCGGGGCTGAGGGTCGGGAACTCCCCGCTAGCTGAGGGTGGGTGTCGAAGCTCCTTTCTATGATCTGCGCCTTTGCTAGGACTGCTGAATATGTCTCGAGCTCCATTACCAGTAAGTGCTGTCTGATCTCCGGGCGGAGACCCCACTAAAATTTCCTGGCCTTTCGGCCCTCATCCATCAATGTCTCTGGGGCATATCGGCCCAGCTCCAAGAACTTACGGGCATACTCCGACACTGTCATGTTTCCCTAGACCAATTGAGTAAACTCCATTTCCTTCAGGTGTTGGATGTGTTTAGGGAGATACTCTGCGTAGAAGGCCGCTAAGAACTGCTCCCAAGTAGCTGGTGTAGGCAGGGTGGTCCGCTTGAGCTCCCACCAGCGTACTGCTTCCCCTACCAGCATGTAGGAGGCAATGGCAGCCCTCTGCTCAGGAACTACTCCCAAGGTCTCGAAAGCTCTCTCGGTCTCTGCCAGCCAGTATTGGGCCTCTTCAAAAGAGGATCCCCCTGCAAAAGTAGAAGGGTTCAGTCTTCTGTACCTCTCTATGAAGCCGGGGTCGATCAAGGAAGGAGCGGGATCCCGGGGTAGAGGGACTGGGGCCGGCTGAGGGTGAACTGGGGGGCCTTGTGGTGGCACCTGCTGATGTGGTGCGGGTACTGGAATGTGCTGTGGCGGTGCCTTGTGGTACCGTGGCTGTGGTACCGGGTCGTACTGCGGCTGTAGTGCCGGGTGGTACTGTGGAGGAGCAGGCTCTTGCCGGGGTGGCTCAGGATCAGCCTACTGTAGCGGGGGCTCAACCTGCGATAGCGGAGGAGGTCCGGGTAACTCCCTTCTCTCCTCTCGCCTTTGCTGGGCAGCTACAAGAGCTTCCACCATCTCAAATAGTCTGTCTAAATCCTCCCGAAGCGAATTATCTTGGGCCGCTCGGTTTAGTGGGGGCCTTCCTCTCCTCATTTCCGTGTACCTGCATTCACAAGGAATGGTTGAATAACGATCTATCGATGAGTATTTCTCTAAGGCACTATTGTGTAAGGGATGGGTCCGAGGAAATGCGGCTCTGATATCAACTGTAACGGCCCCGGAATTTTAAAATGAAATGTGTGTATTAAAAAGGTCAAATGCGGAAGCGTAATAAAAATTTTGATTAAACATCCCTTACACTAAAACCAAAAACGTGCTCAAAGTATAAAAGAACAAACTAACTAAAAGAGAAATTTGAAAATAAAAGCTATAAATATGACTACGGAGTCTTCAGGCATCCCCTTCGCCGTCTTCCTGCGGAACGGGCTCAGGAACAATGTCTTTCTGATATGAAATGATTAAATAAGGAATGAGCTACACCAGCCCAGTAAGGACATCACATTATCTCACCGTCACGGAGGTAAAGGTGGGTAGAAAATACAAAAAGACCAACGGAGCATAGTTTACAACAAATTCTTTTATCAATAATAAAATCCTTTACTATCCACTTACCTCGGTGAAATTCATAAAATAATATACGAAATCAATAACATTGTCATCATCACGAAATCAAAGGAACTGTATAACATAATACTTATCACGTCTTTTGCATCTCAATCATTACACAACATGTTTTTCCTTATTTACCAGCCTACTAGTATCCATGGGGATCCATAGGGGTCCTGCTACCCGTGAACCTTTAACATTTGTAATCAGATTCTAGGGTCGTCCCCATACCCCGTCCGGTATGGGCGCCAAAACTATAAACCTCAATACCCCGTCCGGTATGAGGGTGAAACGGGCTGTTCCCATACCCCGTCCGGTATGGACGCCAAAACACATAAGGTCTCCATACCCCGTCCGGTATGAGAGACCACAATCCCGGTAGGGTTCCCTACGGACCCGGTCCGTCCACCATCTCCCAGGATATCTAGTCAGGCTGACCACATTATACAATTATCAATTTACATAACCTTTCATTCCCCTTTTCCTCAGTCAGCATCATCAAATCACACACAAACAAGCAACCAGTAATTCATGCCAAACAAGACAACATACAACATCGGGTTCTCAGTCATTCAACCCATAATCAATAAAACAGTGATATATGCACACGAAACTATGAAATGAAAACATCAGACCTCATACTGCATTTAAAACTGTAAAATAGGCCAAACAACAGCTAACCGACAAACACACCAGACTCGGGCTCCATTAGCGACCTTAAACAATTTCACACATCTGTTGATTCATGAAATACCGTTTTTATTATTTATTGAACTTTAATACCGTGATAGGAAATAGGGTGAGGGGTCCTTACTTGTTTCGGGGTCCGAATATGGCTCTACAGTGCGCCTACAGGCTGTCCCTAATTTTCTCTGAAATTTTTCTGGGGAACTGAAACGCACTACTGGTACTTGCACGTGTCCCAAAAAATCCCAGATTAGACCCAGAGCCCCTTTCGGCCAATATCGCAATTCCGGCACGGCGGCTCCGCCGTGCTCCGGCGACGGCGCCGCCGCAAGCGGCGGCGATTCACCTCGGGTTGGCCGTTTTCGGACGAATTCGGCCACACTTGCATCGGTCCCTACGATAAAACAACCCTAGGGCCCTCGGGGGGCCAAAAAATTACGAAAAACCGAAGCTTATCGGCGGCGGTGCTCTCGGGTGCGGCGGCTCTCCGGCGAAGTTCGTGTTTTGGTGATTCGGCTTTGATCAACCTATAGAGAAAAGAATGGTGATCACGGTGATATAAAAATTGTATCAAACGGAGGCCGGGAAGGGCCTCATCGGAGGCAAAAACCGAGGAGGGACGCGGCGGCGCCGCTGGGTTTCGACCGTGTTTTCTGGCCGTTTGGCCGGGATTTTGGCTCCGATTTGGCCACAGGGGAACTCAGCATGGAAAAACGAGCCGGGGTATGAAATTTACCTCGATCAGCGGTCAGAAAACTCCCCGGTGCGGCAGCGGGTGGCGGCGGCCGGCTCCTCCGGCATCTGGTTCGTCTTCTCCGGCGAGGGCAGGCAGCTAGGGTTTTGTGGTCAGGTGTGGGGGTTTTATTTATACCCTTTTGCCTTTTGATCACAGCCGTCTATTTTGATTAAATCTGGGCCGTTCGTTCTTGATTGAATCTGGGCCGTCCGTGCGCGTGCATCTGGGCCGTCCGATCGCGCGCACGCGGATCACGCACGTGGCCCGTTCCCGGGTCGACGTCGTCTCGCCACGTGGCAGGTCCTGGTTGGCCAGGGCTGCTGACTGGGCCGCTGACATGGCTGCTGAGGTGGCGCTGACGTGGCGCAATTTTTCTAAATTGCGTTTTGACCCCCAATTTCTGATTTTCTTTTCAAAAATACCCCCAGAATCCTAATTTTCACCCCTTTTTCCCAAAATCAATTTCAATTAAATCCAAATAATATTTTTACCCAATTTTACAATTATTATTATTATTATTTTTTTTTTAATTATAAATTAAACTAAATAAATAAAATAAATAAAAATAAAAATTAATAAAAAATAATAATAAAAATGCAAAAATTATTGGACGTTACAAACTATGCGGTAAATAATTTTATTTATGATAAATGAATTTTACTTAAATTAATAGTTTCATTAGTTATTTTTATTATTTCTACCAACCTTCATTTATGTGTCGGTGAGTAGTGTGATATTCTTACTGAGTTAGTGTAGCTCACTCCTTCATTAACCATTTCAGATCAAGATAACTAAGATCTAGAGCCCGATCCATAAGAGGGTTGCGAGTAGGACGTTCAGTTTATTTACTTTTTATTTATTTCTTTAATTATTAGTTGTTCTTTTAGAATGGTCATTCCCGTAACTTTATTGGGTATCCTGAATTATTGTGTAAGGAATGTAAACCCTAATTTATTATTTCGCTTCTGCATTCAATTCATAGTTTATTTCCTTTCAAGTTCACAGGCCATTACAATATAGGCCAATCAATATCCATAATGTAAGGTTAGGCAAATTGATTATAATGCCTTGGGAAGAAATCAAAAAATTTGATGAAATTTAGAAATAAAGTTTATTTAGTATATAAACTTTACACTTTGTACATACAAATTTGATTGAACTATATACTCTGTTAATTAATTTAAAATAAATTACTAAATTAGTTTATAAAGTTTGCGCTTAGTACAATTTGGGTCTTAATATATGCAAATCATTATCAACCAAGTGATAATAGAAAAAAAAAAAATCAAACTTTATGGACTTATTAATCATTAAATTAAATTCTATTTGATTTCCTTCTATATTATAAATACAATTAAGATAATTTGATCTTTATATTTTATGAAAGAATCACTCAAATTAAATGTTATATCTTTAGATTTTTAGAAATGAAATCTTTACAATTAAATATTTAAAGATAATACTTTATATGCCAAAAGAGAAAATCATGGAGAATAAAGAAAGTAAATGATGGACAAAGGAATTCAAGAGGTATAAATAGTGTCGTTTTGATAAGTTGTAAACCACCACATAAGTTCAAGGAGAAAAGAGTTGGAATGGAACGGATCGAAATAACTCGAGTAGTAGTTTTTTTTATGTTATTGGTAATCATAGCGCAAGTACAAGGCACTCCCGATTCTAAAATATCGCCCTCTCTTGGAACACAAATTTCAGAAGAATCGAAGAGTTGTCTTAGAAAGTGCATCTTCAAGTGTGTCAAATCTTCGGCCTGGATCAAGACATGTGATTCCATTTGTAAGCGCAAATGTAATGTTAGTCTCCTCGGAGATATTCTTTGATTGCATTCGTTCAAAGCATATACTTTTCGTGCTGGTAATCATCTCTTTCTCTTCTTTAATTTAATCTATTTTTATTTGAATTTGGTGAGATTGTTAGGAGACATATCCTTTGTTGTTTTTATTGTTGCAGAAAACACATGGAGGAAAAAGCGGTTTTTGCACTATGTCGACAAAAGCTACATCGAGAATAAGTAATTTTTTAGAATGTCATTTCGTTCTAAATAAATGTGTGTCATGTAAAATACAAATCATCCATAATGTAAAAATGCTTATATTAAAAAAATTACTTAATAATAAAGATTTAGTTTCTATTCTCTGATTCATTTTGAGAATAAATTATTTCAAATTGAACAGCGTATTATCAAGGAGATTGGACAGGTTTCGAATGACGATTATCCCGATCCAGTCCGAAAACAATCTTCTTATTGTTTGAACCGGTTTAGACCCGTGTTATTATTAGTATTACGGCTTATAACTCCGGATAATTATGAAGAGACAATCAGTTTGAGCTGAAAACCAAACATTTCAAGCTCCTAGATCTGAATATTTTCATGTTAATTGTTTTTATTTCCTATAGACACCAATACAAACAATAACAAAGATCACTAATAAACCCAGAAGAAAACAGAAACACACTGATTACTGAATCAAATTCTGGCTCCCAGCAAAGTCATTAGGAAGTCTCTGTAGTCTCCGGATGTATCATCGATAACTGCACCATCGAGGTTCGTTTTATACAGGTTGAAATACTCCCCTCTGATTTTCATCATGTCAATTTCAGCTCGCGATACAATGGCTCTGGTTAATGAATCTTCATCTGTCCCGAACCCAATAACAGAAGTGCCAATAACCTGTTCATGAATATTCAAGCAAAATACACAGTTAATTAGAAAACTCTACATTTAAAATGCCCAAGTAAATATAAGCTGGGTCACCTTCAAAACATAAATATATGGTGAAATTAACAAAAATGTAATAGGAAATGACTCAATTAATTACCTCCGCAAAGTGTTTTTCCGGGCAATCTATGCACGAAACGACCATTCTCAATAGAGATTCTAAATCACCATTACCACAATTCTTGATGTCCTGTCAAATTACTTACTCAATTGTCTAAATAAAAACAATTCAAAAGGGAAGAAACAGAAGCAAAAATGGAGATGGGAAATGACAATTTGCAGACTAAGCTGCATAAACCGAACCTTCTCGACGGGATTTTTGAACTTTTCCTTGTAGCTTTTGAAAGTTTCTCTAAGCTGATAGAAGTTCCTAGTTCCAAGAATATAGAGAACATGATCAAGATCTAACTTTTTCTTTTGTATTGCTTCATGTAGTAGAACTGCCTCAGAGTTGGCTACATTCGGATCCACCAGTTCTTTATCATACCTGTAGGACCTCACTAAAGCCACCAAAACCTGTGCAGTCATATTATATCTCTGGTGCATACATCTCTAAAGATCTTATATTAACTTTTTCAATCACAAACCTCATAAATATGCGGCCTATGTCCATCTCACATGAGACATTATAAGATATTATTAGGTCAGTCGAGTTTGGACTCTGAATCTTATATTTAAAAAGAACACCATTTGAATATACAGAGAGTAGATTCAAGATTTTTCTTAGTGATTCAAGACTATAAATCAAACAAGAATAAGCAGCTCAAATATCAAGAAACAACATAAAAAACCTATGTCCATCTCAAATGGTATAGAAATACAACCGATGAAACTTCAAATTAAAACACTAAAATTTCAATATAAGAAAGTGTTGGGTCAGTGGTGTTCGGACTTGGGAGTTCTTATGCTTAAATGGGAACAAAGAGAGGTTGTTTTTACCTTTGCAATCAGCGGAGGGACAGCGGAAACGATATCTTCTTCAAGAGAACAATCAAAAAGAGAAGAATAGGCCTGCCTGACTGCCATAAGATGGTGAGGAGATGATGCACAGGCAATCTCAACTATAACTTTGAGGTTCTTAATGCCTATTTTTTTCTTCTGTAATGCCTCATTTGCAAGTTTTGCATCCCTTTCCGGAGGGTCGATTGTCCATAAAATCACAGCTTTCTGTTAAAAATTACTGATTTTAAATTTTTATCACAAGTTATCGACGAATTTGAGAACATATTTTACAATACATATATATATATATATATATATAACTTTACAAACAACTCTTCATTCTTTGACACCATATAAAACTAATAATTATATCAAATTATCTCAAAGATTACTTTTTTAGCCAAAAGTCCATTAATCCAGAAAATTTTAGACAGTACTTTTGGCCAAAAGCAATTCTTTTTCGTTTGGGAAGCAAGAAAATAACTTTATAGAAACCCAATTTCAGAAACTAATATCTAGAGGATGGAACGAAATGATATGATATATAATGCTGATGAGTAGAAGATGAACATACTCTAAAATCACCGGATAATTCAGAAAAGAGAGCATCAATGAGATTTTCATTGTAAAGCTGCTGATAAGTATCTCTGATTTCTCTTCTTTGCCTCGCTGTTCTTGCTCCAAGTACCTTTATAATCGCCTTCTCGTCAGTCCCAAATCCTGTTCAATCAAAATTCAGATTCATTTCCGTTTTTTTCCAACAAATTTCCACGAGAGAGAGAGAGAGAGAGAGAGAGAGAGAGAGAGAGAGAGAGAATTCCCATGAGAGAGAACCAGTTATTTGCTTCCATGAACATCTATATAGAAAAACCCAGAAAAAATGAAGAAGAAAAGTGTACATACATATATAAATAAATATCTATATATATTGGGGAGAAACACAGAGACCCAGAAAATAAAACATTGGAAATACTGCAAAAACCCATAATGAAAAAACAAAGAGAAAACCAGTCATTTTGCTTCCATGAACAGTTATTTAGAAAAACCCAGAAAGAATGAAGAAGAAAAGTCTATATACATATATATATATATATATGATATTGGGAGAGAAACGCAGAGACCAAAAAAAAAAAAAACCATCACTAACCTTGAAAAGCTTCTTTGAGGGTGTGAGAATCTTCTGTTGGGGAAGGAACAGTGTCTGATACTCTAATCGTGCTCATTTCTCAAAGATTTTAATGAGGAAATTTAAATTGGGATTTGAAGTTTTGAATTCAGTTCTAAAACGGGAATTAGATTAAACTGAAGAATCCCCATTAAATTTGTTCTCCTCTCCAACAGATCAGAAGAAGATGACAAGTCTCTTGTTATTATTTTTTTAAAATCTCAACATGGCCTTTTATTTTCTAATATTTATAAAAACTTCCAACAGTTTTCTTCTTTTTGCATTTCAGACCAAAGAATGTTATTATTTGCATTTCAGACCAAAACATTGTCATATTTATTCAAGACACAAGAATTAATTTGCAATTGTATTTAAGTATAATTACACTCAGAATTTTAAGAACTCTTCTCTAGTTTACCATAAATTATTATTTATGATATATCTTTTCTTTTTGTTTCCTTTTTTCTGGTACAAGGAGAGGTAAAAGTTAAAAGAAAATTAAGAAATCGTCATGCACATTCAGAGATCAAGAGACACTCATGATATCGTCAGTGAGAAACTGTTGGAAGACACTCATGATATCGTTAGCAAGAAACTGTTGGAAATCATTTGACACTTCTTTATATATTGAATTCAAATGGAAGTACTTAATAATATTCTATTCCATTCAAACAAGTATTTACCCGTATCAATTAACATAATATTTAATCAACCCATTATACATATATATATATTCTACTATATAGATAAGATGCAACAAATTCTAGTATTACATATTAAGTTTGAAATCAAATTCAATTTAATCAGTTTAATTCTACTAACACACTAATGATTAAATTTTTATATTCTTGGTAATTAAATAATATGAGTTAAGTACCACAAATAAACATAATATAATTACAAAGATGAGAGTTATACATTTTCAATGAAATGTAAGCATATTATCATTGAGGTTCGAAATCATAATTGTTAAGTAAAATATATATAGTTTAGCCATTAGACACTATCTTTAGTTTGAATACGTTATAAATTGATGAGATGAAACTCAACTCAGTTCTATCGAATGCTGATGACCAAAATTTTGAATCATGTTGAATCAAGTATTTCTGAGCCGATCATCACCAACAATCATAATATATCCTCAAAACTGGAGAATTCTATATTTTTATGTATCGTTTAATAAAATATTATGAGTTTATTATGTCATGATTCATCGAAATGAAATTCAACTAAGTCATCTCAATTCTATAAAAACATTAATAATCAAATTCTTGTATTATACTGAATCAAGTATTTGTGAGATAATCATTACTATCAATCATCTTACATTGACAAAGTGGGTAATTTTATATATTTTAAATGAATTTTGAACTTATAACTTTTATATAAAACACAAAAATATTAACCATTAGATACAACGTTAATGGTAAAATTAATATTCATTTATTTTCTAATTCTCTATAAAATTGATAAAACATCATGCAATAAAATATCCAAAACACTTATCACAAGCTTATCTAGTGACGATCTCGAAGCTTCTTCAATTTTTGTGAAAGAGAAAAAATAAGATTAAAAAATAGTAATAATAATATATGGATGACATGAGAAGCTTGTGCACCGACAGTCTTCCCAACTACTTTTCATAATTACAACATAATTTATTTATATTTTAAAAAATTATAATTTAAATTTATGTATATATATATATATATTATATATATATATATATATTATATTTCATATGATGAATCACATGTTTTGAATTAAATATATAAGCTTGTTTATACATCTTTCATGTAATGGGTAAGAAATCTAAACTAAGAAACATAGGCTTATGATATGTTAAGATCACATATATAATTAATTAATCATGGGAAGTCAATGAAATTATTATTATAAGCATCATGCTAATCACAAGTTATATATTTAATACTAATGTGATTAATGATAAGATATCGCATAATCATCATCTTAATTTTTTTAAATCACACTCGAAATAAATTATTTTATAACTTAAAAATAACGTAATTAAATAAAAATTTATTTATGTGTGTTACACGTTTTGATTGACTTTTTTTTAAGAAAAAAAAAAAAGCAAATGGGACCGTCGAATTATACGTCAACACCTTCTCCATCAAGAATTAAAAAATATTTTAGAATTTTTTTTTTTATAATATATGAAATAAAATATCTGTTATTTTATTGATTCTTAACATCAGATAAATCTCTATTTATTATTAAACTTTTTTTATTTAAAATTAAAAAAATAATTATTCAATAACCTTAATAATTTTTAATTAAAATTTATATATTTTATTAATTAAATAATAAATATATATCAATAATAATATAAATTTTTAACGAAAATACATATAATATAACTTCATTACTAAAAATATAAATATCTGACTCAGACTTAAATATAATAGAAAAAGACGAGAGTCTGGTTAGGTAGCATTTATGAAATACGGGGCCGATGACATTTATGTAAAACTACAAGGACAATATCGCAAAAAAACAAATCTTGTTTTTAATTTGTTTGGAAGTTTTCTTTTGTAAATTAAATAATCTATTTAATAATTTATTTAATCTTATAAAAGCGTTATGATTTCAATGTGAACATTCAATAATGTGACGAGAAAAAAAAAGCGAGCCAAACGCGGTCTTAGGTGTTGTGAAATGACTAAAATACCCTTGTGGGTCGATATAAATGTTGGATTACACGTAGTGTTTTTTTTCCCATTCATTTTCTGAATCAACAAAGAGAAATGGAGTTGGAAGCCTTGAGCAAAGCATTTTCAGGTTTCTTATGTTAATTACCCTCTTCACCTTTAATTTTAATTTTAATTTTAATTTTAACCCTCAATTGATTGATTAAGTAATTAATCAAGTAATTAAGAAGTTAATTAATCTTTTTCTTGTAGGGCTTGGAGTTGAAGAGAAATCATTAATCTCAGTATTGGGAAATTCACATGTTGAGCAAAGAAAAGGTTTTAGAAAGGAAAACCCTAATTTGTTTGTGGAAGATGAAAGATTATTTGAGAGATGGGATGAGGATTTTGTCAAACTTCTCAAGCATGAGTTTATGCGCTTTAAGGTCAATAATTCTCTACCTATTTCACTCCATATATATATATATATATGTATATGTATATATATATAACTAGATTTACTTCAATATACATACATATAGATATATATATATATGTGTTCTAATTTCTTTTTTCTTTTTAATCTTTTTATGTTGATAATAATTTTTTTTAAAGAAATAAATGCACACAGATAAACAGACATTAATCATAACATTATATAACTAATCTGTAAATAAGAATATATATAAAAATATAACCGGGATTTGAATTAGTAAGTTCTTAAAAATAAAATGAACATATCAACTATTAACTTTTTATAAACATAGTAGGATTTAATTTCTTAGTTAAATACTTTTAATATTTAAATTTTGAAAGTTTGAAAATTTTGTTTTAATATTAAATTTCTACCCTTTTATTAATTCGAAAGGTCATGTCAAAATGTGTATGTATATGTACAATTACATATATAGTTTTATGTATTGAATAATATTTTATATGTTAATAATATATAGAATAGGTTAATACAAATACTTGTCCTACATGTTATATCTAGTTCTATTGTAATGCAAATGGGTTATATATATTATATTGCATTAAAAAAATATAAATATTATTAAATAAATTAATATTTTAAAAGTATAATTATATATACACGGAGAAAAAGAAAAATAAAAAATAAAAAATAAAAAATAAAGAGGGAAAAATGATGATACTTGTGGGAATTTTGATAGAATGCGGTCGTGCTATGGACCATGCACCCGTGGGAGAGAGATGCACGGTTGATTAAGGAAGCACTAAAGAAGGGCCCACAATCGTACGGTGTGATTGTAGAGATTGCATGTACTCGCACCGCAGAGGAACTCTTGGGTGCAAGAAAGGCTTACCATTCACTCTTTGACCACTCCGTTGAAGAAGACGTTGCCTCCAATGTTCACGGCCCTCCACGCAAGGTATAATTAATTAATTATTTATTTATTATAATTTAGTTATTTATATATATATATATTTAATTATTTTAAATACATAATTTTATTCTATCTCTTAACAGAAAATATAAAATAATTATACTATATTTTAATACTTTAAAAAATATATTAAAAAATTATTTTAATTAATTAATTAAATTATTAATAATTTACATACTTAATTATTTAGTTTAAATTATTTTTTTTACTATTTTTTAAAGCGTTCAACTATAATTTTATTTTCTTAATATGAAATTAAAAAAAAATTTAGTGTTTAAAACAAATCGAAAATATTAATAATCAAATTATAATGAATGTGCGAAACACATGATTTTGGAGTGCAGTTGTTGGTGGCATTGGTGAGCGCTTACAGATACGAAGGTCCAAAAGTAAAAGACGATGCTGTCAAATCCGATGCTAAAATTTTGTCTCGTGTCCATAAAAACAATCCCCTCGAGGATGATGAAGTAATAAGAATACTAGCAACAAGAAGCAAACTTCATCTCAACAAACTCTATTCTCATTATTCCCAAATTCTTGAGGTAAAAATAATATACTTTTGCATCTTATAATACTATTCAATTTCGGTTTGATTCACTAACTAATCTTACTCTTTGTAAATTAGGATTTCAGTAACGTTTCGGTATTAAGTGAAACTATTCTTTGTTTGTTAGCTCCTCATATATACTTCGCCAAGGTACTGAAATACTTTTCTAAACATATAGTTATTTGATTTTAACAAGATTGAATTAGTAAATACATTTTATGTATGTTTATTTAATTTTTAGGTTTTGAATGCATCACTTGATGATCAAGCGGACAAAACTACTAAAAAGGCATTGACCAGAGTTTTGGTAACCCGAGCTGATATCGACATAAACGAGATCAACCAAGAGTTTTATAAACAACATGGAGTTTCTCTCTCCACCAAAATTGAAGAGAGAGCTAAAGGCAACTATAAGGACTTATTGCTTACTTTGGTAGCAAAAGGGCATTAATCCCTTTTAATCCTTTGCCATTTCTTTGTACTTTCTTAAAATAATGCTTCTCCCATATGCTTGTACTTTGTCACCATTAAGACATAGTTTGTTTTGTGCTTATTTTCAAGTTGTCCTTTAAACATTAAGCCAATTTTTTTTGTTGTAATTTGAGAGAAATATTAATAAAATTTTCATCTAAAAAATTTATTTTTTCTATAAAAATATAAATTAATGCTATTTTATATTAAATAAATTAGAAATAGATGACTTTAACTTAATAATTATCTCTACTGTTATTGTCGATGTTGGAGACTTTAACTTCAGCTTTTGTATTGTACAAATTTTTTAGATATTACGTTGCACTAAAAAATATAAAATAAATTAAGGCGATATATCCTCGCGGACTAGCTAGTAACGAATGAAGGGATGAGTGTGTAAAACCTATTGGGCTTTATTTTGTGGGCTTAGTATTCTTGGTGGGCTTAGAATGAGGCTTCATGTGGTTGGGCCTTTGGGCTCATAGAAGAAGATTTAGTGGAACGTTATGGGTTGGGCTTGGGCTTGGGCTAGGGCTAGATTGGCTTTTAATGGAAAAAGAGCTTTTGAAATGAGCTTTGTTTTTTGTTTTTAATTATCATGTTTATATTTATTTATATTTTTATTTGAGGCAAAAGTAAAAATAATTTTAGTGGTGTTAAGATTTAAAAGTTGTATCTCTTTATTTATATATTTACAAGAAGATCAAGTAAGGATTAAAATAGATAATTTATTCGAATATAAATGAGAAATACTTTATTTTTTCTTCTTTAAAATAAAAGGTGAAATTGAGAAGTGCAAGATATATTACACATTTCCTGATAAAATTTTAAGGCTCTAAATTACTATGACACGCTATCTTAATGAGAGTATTGTAAAAATTAATTCTAATTGCGAATATAATCATACCAAAGTAACGAATAGAAGAAGAAAAGACATAAGAATTACGTAGTTCGATAGAGGCATGTCCACAAGTAAGATCGAAATTTTTTTTTTCTACTATGATGAATAATGAGAGTACATTGAACCAGTTGAATAGTAAACCCATGTATGTAAAAAATATTAGAATTTTTTCAGAGAGTATTCCTAAAATATACTGAGAATATTCTTATATATATCATAAAATCAAGTTACATCAACAGAGAGTTTAAAATTGCTAACCTTCAGCCTGTTCCTCTTATTAGAAGACCAATTATTCTCCTAACGAGATTACTTGATCTTGAGTATTCTCTTAGTATAATTCCAAAACTAATTATTCTTGTGATAAGATCCAAAATCAAGCCACATCAACAGAGAGTTTAAAGTTGCTTGACCTTCAATATGCTTTTACTCTGATTCAAAGACCAATTATTCTCTCGATGAGGTTGCTTGATCTTGAACTACTATGATTACAAAACTAATTATTCTTGTGATAAGATTGTAAAGTCTTTTAATCTTGAGCTTTCTCTTAATTTACAAGATTCGATGACATTATTATTGCACCTTTTCCTAAAGGTATTTTATGATTATTTAATAATATTTTTTTCTTTTAAAGAAATTTTAACGTTGAGTATTTTTATATTTTCTCTTTAAAAAATATTTTAAAGTTATTTGGTCGTATATATTAAGACTTGATTGTCATATGCCTTTTCTTAACGTGATTACAAGGTTAAAGACAAAATTGTGGTATCTTTTTATCATAGAACTTAAAAGAAAAAAGTGAAATTATAATTTTTTTTTCCATAAAAAGATTTAAGACAAATGGTAAAAAATATAATATCTTTCCATTACAAGATTCAAGATCAATTTAAAGTAATTATAACTTTCTCTATATAATCTTTTTTATATGAGATAGATGGCTTTAGAATATTTGGCCTATCTCTAATATGTATTATGAAATTAAATTTAGTTAATTATTTATAAATTTAAAAATACAATTAAATCGAGATTATGAGAATTGTTTATAGGTTTTTTAATGAATTTTGGATGCTGGTAATTGCATATATTAGAGCAATCTATTGTTTAATTACATGATTTATAATTTATCTATGTTTTATTACTGCATTGTCAATATTCTTAAATGTTTCGAACTATAACTCAAACTATTCTAAATTAACGTACGGAGATAAAAAACTTTTCTCTTCCTATGTAGATAAAGAAGCTTAGAGCAAGAAGCTCTCTTCCTATTACAGAAAGAAACATCCACGCTGTTGCATTCTAGAAATTGGCATTATACATATGATCTATATCATTTTTGAATTGTTATATTAGTTTCGAAGAGTGTAAATAACATTTCAATCTCTAATTTTTTGAATTGTTATAGAATAACAAAGAGGCTTTCAAATTTGGATTGTAGCAAAATAATAGAAACTAATCAAAATAACGATTAAAAAATAGAATAAAGAAGACCCCAATTAGTTAGGCAAACCTTGAATAAGCCACTAACAATTGTTAATAGAAACATAAACACCCATCCAATAAAGATAACGGCACATGAATAGAAAAAAGCAAAGAAATAGAAATCTAAGGACCAGATAATAAGAAACAAAAAACCATAGAAAAGAAATTCAAACTAAATCACTAACACTTAGAACTCAAAATCAAAAACAGATTTCACTTCTCGTCTCCCAACAGAGTGAGCAAAAAATGCTTGTAGTGTCGTGAAGTGTCCCCAGCCACATCATGAGCAAGTAACTTGCCATTTTTCTTGTGATAAAGCTCCTTGATATATAGCAAGTCTTTTTCTGCTCTTGTAATGATCACACGAGTCAATGCATCCTCATCGGTTCCAATCCCTTGCATCGACTTATGTAACACCTGATTCACATAAACCAATAGTATCTTAGTACTTAATAATTTGTTTTTTTTTTGTGTGAATAAATTCGATAGCTACAACTCTTACCCACTCAAAGTATTCTTTCGGGTCAATAAGGCATAAAATTGCTCCATACAACATTACTGCAAGATCGTTATGTAAATCACCTAGTAATTCCTGGAAAATAAAAAAGAATGAGTTAATCTTCTCAGTAGATGTTGCTTATAAACAACTTGGTGTAACTCACACATGCTTTTATTTTATATACCTCAGAGATAAATGCACCTTGCTTTTCCTTGTGGCAATTGAAAGTTGCCGAAAGTTGCGCCTTGCTCCTAGTACTAATGATTCTAACAACTTCGTCATGATTATACACCTTATCTTTAATAGCATCACGAAGAATATCAGCTTCAGAACTTGCCAGTTTATCATTTATCTCATTACCGTTGTATCTAAATGTAGTTAATAGCGCAATCAGCAACTACAAAAAAAAAAAAAAAATCATGAATATTCACCATTATTATTTAACACAACTACTCTCTTAAAAAATAAAATAACTAATAATCAAACATGTGCATGACCATTCTTAATTATGTCTTGAGCAAAATCAAAGTGCAAAGAAGGAATTAATATCCTAAAGTAACTTGCCTTGCGAATATCTCCAGAGGTATGACATGCCACATCTTCTTCCAAGGAAAGTTTATAACGAACCTGATATGCACGTCTTATGGCAAAAAGCTCTTCCGGGGATCGGGTGCAAGAAATTTCTATGAGCACTTGGTACTCAATTTTATGTTTCTTTATAGCCTCATGAACAAACACTGCATCTCTATCTGCTGGTTCCAGCATCCAAAGATAAACAGCTCTCTATATTCACATAATTAATCAAATTCTGTCAAGCATCATCAAGGCTTTTGTTTCATATAAATGAGCTCAAACTATAATGAGAGATGTCTTAAAACAAATCAAGAAATCACACAGACAGCAAATAGTAAACTGTTTATATTGATGGGTAATATAAAGTTCAAAGGTTAAACAAACATATAAATATAAAGAAAGGAAAAATCAAGATTACCTTAAAATCCCTAGTAAGCTCAGATTCAAGGCGGCTTAGAAAATCTTCTTTGTAAAGTAGCTCATATTCCACCCTGATTTGTTTCCTCTGAGCTGCATTTCTATGCCCAAGAATTGAAATTATAGCCTTCTCATTAGTCCCCAATCCTACCAGAAAAAGAAAAAAAAAATTCAATATGTGAATTTCTGGGAGATGTTAATAGAAGGTTGGTAATAAGTAAATGTTGTGTATATATATTGGGTCTAAGATAAATAATTCAAAAATAAGAAACAGATGATCATTAAGGACATATCTATTTTTTTAAAAAGAAATATATATTTGATCTATAAATTCATGGGTATAGTTCTAATATTGTGTTTGTTTAAATAACTTCAGTTGTATTTAAGAACTTCATTTTTGTTAATACTTAAACCATGAATTCATCCAAGAACATGAGGCCAAAGCTTCTTTCCATAATTAGAAGAAGCAACATATATGTATATATATATATATATATATATGAAATTAAAATGAAGAGAATAACCTGCAAAAGCTTTTCTAAGAGCTTCTGCATCTTCAACAGCTGAAGCCTGAGCATGAACAATGAGGGAAGCCATTACTGAATACTTTCTCTCTTGAATGTTTAACTTAACTTTATACTCACTCTTATTTATAATACAAAAAAAAAAATCAACTATGCTAATCATATATAATATTATATTATAATTACCATTTAAAATACATATATGTTTGAGAAAATAAATTTAAGAGAAAATTAATTGCTTCTAATGGAAGCTACCCTCTTCCAGTTTCTGTACTTAATCATGATTTACGTTCATGATAACTTGCCATTATAAGTTTGGTTCTTGACAAATTTCATAAGTAAATCCAATGTATATATGAAAGGAAGAAAAACATACATAAATTTTTACTCATGCTTCTTATTATAATTTTCAACCATGTTCTATGCAACACATTTATTTATTTATTCATATTTTTTATTTACTAAAATATAATATTCATACTATATATTTATCATTTAGCCAAAATATATAAGCATGCACCTTATGTTGAATTTTGCAGATTTACCTAAAATGCTTATATTTCTAATATATTCAATTATTTATTCTTTTTTTATATATATTTATTACTTCATCAAAATTTCTTATTTTCTTTGATAAATTCAAAAATAAATTATTTTACAAAAATATATATATATATACTGTCTGTGCAGTTCAAATGTTACTTGAATCATCTATTGGTTATCATAAAATTTTTAAGTTTATTTTGTTTCTATTACTTTTTGGTTCTTTCTTTGATAAATTCAAATTCAAATTTTATCATTGTTCAATGTCATGATCTAAAGCTTATTTGGTTAATGAATATATCTCGAAAAAATTACAGTTTGATACTTTGTTATTAGAGATTTTTCAAATTTAATGCGTATAATTTTTTAACAGTTTCAATATTTATGATTCAATCGTTAGTTAATTTAAGCATGTATACGATTTGTATTTTATAAAAGAATTTGATAGATAGATGATTCGTATTAAACTTTTTACAATTGAAAATTTAAATTTCAAATATTAAAACTAACATAAAACTTAAAATATGAAAGTTACCACTTTACTTTCTTAGGAGCTAAATTTGGATATCTCGTAAGGGTATTTTTTATGAGAATGTGATAGACTCTCTCCCATAGTTCAAATTGCATAAATTCTTGCATTATGTATGTTATGATTTAGATGTAGTTGTATCAAGGAGTGTCCACATTATTATGTTGGAGGAAGACTCCTAAAAAGTTCTTTTACTCTCTTTTCTAAAGCTTAATGCAGAGTGGAAGTTATGATGTTGATAGATTATGATTGCCAATAAATGATAGTTTAATAGTTAGTGATTTTTGTTTTTTATTTAAAGATTATGAGTTCTAAACTCACAGATGATATAAAATTTGTCAATTTATAAGTATATTATAAGCTAAAAATTGTCAGTCTATAATGCTTAATTTAGTAGAACTGATGATTTAACTCATTAGTGTGTTAGTGAAATTATAGTGATTAAATTACGCTTAATTCCAGTGAGTCTATTATATTTCTGAGTGAAATGAACATTCTGAAGCAGATAAATTTTCTTAATTAGGGTGATTACAATATATTAAAAAATTTGATATAATATTTATTTGATATCTTTAAAAATATAATGTGTTAGATTTGACTTTTTTTTTATCTTTTATTTTTTAAAAAATTCTTAAAAATTTTAATCATGTCATTCATATCTTATATATAAAAACTTTATATATTAAAAGTTGTTATATCTAAAAATGGACATTTAGAAAATTACTCAGTGATCTACCCCAATCTATTCTGAATAGAGCTCAAAAAAACTCGTAGTTAATAGGGTACGAGGCAAATATAAGTAGAACGTTATATATATATAATGCTATGAGGCAGATTTGAACTAATGATATATATGTATCATGCACCTACCTTTCTATATATATCATGAACTAATGATTTGTATAAGAGGTAGCTTTAAAGTGATATTAGTTTCTTTCATTATTAAACGGTTCCTACTCAGTATTATCCTTGTATTGTTATGCCACTTATATTGCAATGAATGGATGTGGAAGGATGTTGAATCCTTCATTCATTCTCTTTCTCACAACCTCTTTTGTCAAAAACCCTAAATTTGATTTTCTAAATACCCTCTCTGTGTTTGATTCTTGCTTTCTCCACATAATTTCAGCCTCTCAAACCCTAGAAATCTTTCATGTTTTTATTCCCAAAACTCTTTTATATCTCAACCCTCTCTTCTTCTTGAGTCTTCTTCTCTATTTAAAGTATATTAATTATGCAGAATGTTATGAAGTAGAAAAAGAAGAAGAAGAAAAAAAATTTGTATGCTTTTAGCTAAATCAAATACTTAAAGAACAAGCCATTAAACACCCATGTAATGGAGGTGTCATAGACATTGTTCCAGCATATAAAGAAAATTAGGCCACAGCTCAGAGAAACTCATAATAGCAGTCTCCAAATAAAACCAACTCAAAATATTAAGCACCCATGAAGTAGATAGAGATATTTAATCCTCTTTCCCCAGTATGGTGAGCAAAAAGTGTTTGTAGTCCCCTGAAGTGTCCTTGGCCACAGCATGTTCAAGCAATGCACTATTTTTCTTATGATAAAGCTCTTTGATGTCCTGTAAATCCACCTCTGCTCTCGTTATGATTACCCGGGTCAATGCATCCTCATCAGTCCCAAGCTTTTTGATTGAATTGCGCAATAACTATTTTCACATAGATCCGAGGTACACATTTTAGTAAGTAACATGCTTTTTAGTGAATAAACTCAATACATATGAAGATCTTACCTTTTCAAAGTACTTTATTGGGTTAATAAGGCACTGAATGGTTGTATACAACACCATTGCAAACTCATTATGTGAATCACCCAACAAATCCTGGACAAAGAATAAAGAACCAAGAGCTTGTCATTCAAAAGTTTAGCATTTTATACTCCTTGTATAAGTAGAGACTAGTATAATTTTGGTGAAAGTTATTGACGCCTACCTTAGTGATAGAAATACCATGTTCTTCTTTGTAGCGATTAAAAGTTGCTAATAGTTGTAGCTTGCTCCTTGTACTCACAATTCTAATAACTTCCTCGTGATTATATTTCTTATCTTTGATAGCATCACGAAGGATTTCAGCTTCTGAATTCGCCAATCTTCCATGTGTCTCCACACCATAAATGTAACGGAATGTAGTCAATAGAGCAATCAACAGCTGCAAAGTAATCATTCATGATTATTACATACAAACTTTGGATATCTTTCTATAGTTGTGTGCTCCGCAAAATTGAACTCTTACGGATTGATATAAAAAACATGTTGCGAAACAAGTCAACAATTGGTTAAAGCATATATATTGGTTGCAACAAAGGAACTTGCCTTACGAATATCTCCGGAGGTATGAGCTGCCACATCTTCTTCCAACGAACACTTATAGCGAATCTGGTAGGCACGCCTTATGGCAATTAGCTCTTCCGGTGATCGGATGCAAGAAATTTCTACAAGTATAGGGTAGTCAGGTTTATGTTCCTTGATGGCTACATGACACAAAACTGCATCCCTATCTGCTGGTTCCAAGAGCCACCGATAAATTGCTCTCTACACAATTCACATAATGAATCAAGAACTCTACAATAATCATCAACCATTTTCAAGGCTTTAGACTATGATATGTATACATGTATGTGTAATATTAGTTGTAAATAAATAATATAATATTTTCGGAAGAATTAAGACATAATTAATTCAAAAAACCTACTTCAAAATCCCCAGAAAGCTCAGATTCAAGGCGCTTGACAAGATCTTCTTGGTAAATTTCCTCATAAGCAAACCTGATTTGTTTCCTCTGAACTGCATTTCTATGCCCAAGGATTGAAATTATAGCCTTCTCATCAGTCCCCCATCCTACCAGATTCACAAGAAAATTAAAAGAAAAACATAAATCAATTTGAAGTAGAAGAGAATATTGAAGGTGAAAGAAGGGTTTTTAAAAAATTAAAAGTAATGGATTAATTAACCTTCAACAGATTTTCTAAGAGCTTCTGCATCTTCAACAACAGAAACCTGAGAAGGAACGATGAGGGAAGCCATTGCTGAACTCTTTCTCTCTGCGCAAATGCTTATGAACTTAGTTTCTTATTTATAATAATGGATTAATATTCATACATTTTGTTGGCTTCAATATTTAATATGTTTGGTAGTTGACAAAATCCTTAGATTAACTCATTTCATACCTGATATCATATCTATAAATGGATGACAAAATCCTTAGATTAACCCAATTAATATCTGATAGCATATATATATATAGAAGGATGGCAAAATCCTTAGATTAACCCAGTTCATATCTGATATCATATATATATATATATAGAAGGATGGCAAAATCCTTAGATTAACCCAATTCATATCTGATATCATATATATATATATAGAAGGATGGCAAAATCCTTAGATTAACCCAATTCATATCTGATATCATACATATATATATATATAAGGATGGCAAAATCCTTAGATTAACCCAATTCATATCTGATATCATATATATATATATATATAAAAAGAAAAAAAAGGATTCACCAAATCCTTTTTAACCCACCCATTGTTTTGTTAATTTTGTTCTTAATTCTACCCTTATTGGGTTTTTTCTTAATGGGTAATCTTGATGTAAGTTTTATGATCATAAATTTCAGTTTTCTTCCTTTTCAATTAAATTTTCCTGTAATTTTCGTATAATACTTCGCTCTTTATAATTTTGTAATTGATTATTTTACATAAGATTGTAAATTTTTTATATAACAGTACTTGAACTAAGATTATTTAAATATGTTTGGATTAACTATGGAAAGATTATCTGAGAAAAATCTTCTTAGTAGAATTACAGAAAATTCACATTCTAAACTTTAGCTTACATGTTTAATTCTAATGAGTCTGTTATATTTTTGAATAAAATGAATATTCTGAAGTGGGTAGATTCTCTTAATTGGATTAGACACACTAGATTAAAAAATTCAACATAATCTGTAACACTCTATATTAATTTTTTTTGTAATTTAGGATTTTATTATAAATATAATTTCTTAATTTTTCAATTTTTTAAAATTTTAATTTAAAGTAAAAATGAAAATAAAATTGATGGATGATTAAATTGAAAATAATTTTGGAGAAAATGTGTGAAAATTTGGATTTTATGGATAATTTTGAAAGAAAAATCAGAAACTAGTGCTCAAAATATAATTTAGAAAAGTTTCACCACGTCAGACGCCCGGTCAGCAGACCTGATGAATCAAGACACGTCGTGTGGCAGCAGACACTGACCCGGTGCCATATGCGAGGCCACGTGGTAGATTCGCGTGCCCATGATCGAACGGTTCAGATCCGTTTCCGCACACACAGACGGCTCAGATGCGTTCCCTCTCCAAACGTGATCGACTATCATATTTAAACGCGATTGGATGGTTCAGATTAGATCGCAATAGACGGTACAGATTGGATCGCGATGAACGGTCCAAATTCACTCCCTATTTAATTGCGATCGGACGGTCCAGATCAAACACGATGGACGACCCAGATCAAAAGCGAACAGATATAAATAACTCACATCCACACCAAAATCTAACCTTAGCTGCCAGACCCCCTCGCCGGAGAAGAAAACCCAGCTGCCGGGAAGGAGACCAGTAGGCCGATAAAAAGAAAGATTGTTGTTTGATTTATTGAATATGGATTTATAATGTGTGCCTATTACCAATTGCATATGAAATCATGATAAGTGCTATGTTATTGTCTCTATAGGTTACTTTTGTAAATCTCACTGCGGTAAGTGGATGGTAAATGGTTTTATTTTTAATAAATATATTGGTTTAAATTAAGTGCTCCATTAGTTTTTTTGATTTTCTACCAACCTTCATTTCTGTGTTGGTGATATAGTATGATATTCTTACTAGGTTAGTGTAGCTCATTCCTTATTTAACCATTTCAGATCAAGAAAACCAGAATCTAGAGTCCGATCTGTAAGAGGATCGCGAGTAGAATGCTAGTTTTCTTTAATTTTCATTAATTTCCTTGTTTCTTTGTATTTCTTTCAAAATGGTGAATTCCGAAACACAAATTGGTACTTTAAGTTATTGTATAAGGAATGTAAACCTTGAACATTTATTTCGCTTCTGCACTTTAATTATCATTTATTTTCTTTGAATATTTCTGGGGTCGTTACAGTTGGTATGAGAGTCGCGTTCCTTGGACACATTCCTTACACAAAATCCTTAGGAAACATCGAAAATAATGAATTGTCACTCAACCTTTCCTTGTGAAATGTAGGTACAGATAGATAAGGAGATGAAGACCTCCACTAAATCGAGCAGCCCGGGAGGGTTCGCTTATAGAGGATGTCGACCGGTTATTTGAGATGGTGAAAAGACTTATTGTTGCCCAGCAGGTCTAGGAGGAAAGGAGGGAGCTATCTGACCCTCCCCTGTTGCCACAAGTTGAGTCACTCTTACAGTGGAAAGATCCCAAGCCACCCTGATATGACCCTGCTCTTCCACATTACCACCCGGTACCACCCCTGTATGATCCGGTGCCCCAAACTGCATCACCTGGCACCATTACAATACAATCTAGTGCCTCCATCGTATAATCAAGTACAACTGCAGGGTCATCCAGTCCATCCTCAGCCCAGCCCAGTCTCTCATCCACAGGACCTATCTCCTCTCATGATGGACACATGCTATATAAAAAGGTATAAAAGACTAAATCCTTCTACTTTGTATAGGGATCTTCCTTTGAAGAGGTCGAGTTCTCGTTATCTGAGACATAGAAGGCCTTCAAGACCCTCGGGGTAATCCCCGAACAGAAGGTCATCCTTGCTACTTATATGCTAGTGGGAGAAGTAGACCACTGGTGACAACTCAAGCAGGCCATCCTGCCCTTTCTAGTCACTTGGGAACAGTTCCTGACGGCCTTTCATATAAAGTACCTCTCAGAGAATCTCTGACATATGAAGGAGATGGAGTTTGCACACTTGGTCTAGAGAGACATGACTGTATCAGAATATGCTCGCAAGTTCCTGGAGTTGGGTCGATATTCTCCTGAGAGCATGATGGATAAAAACAGGAAGGCTAGAAGGTTCGAGTGGGGTCTCCATCCTGAGATCAGACAGCAGTTATTTGTGCTTGAGCTCAACACTTATTCGACTGTTCTGGCCAAGGCATAGTTAGCGGAGAGGAGCCTTTGCACGTTCCCTCAAGTAGCAGGGAACCTCAGGCCTTCAGCTCCACACCATAGATTAACACCTACTGCACTTGTTTAACAGAACAAGAGACCCAGACCGATGACTCAGGCTCCCCCTCAGGTTCCAGCAGCAGGATGTGGCAAGATCTGTCAGCATTGTAGTAAGGATCATGGGGACTGACCCTACTATCGCCTCAACAACACCTGCCGCATATGTGGTAGTGCCCAATATTATGCGAGGGAGTGCCCGAGGAACTAGAACCAGGTCAGACCTCCTGTTCAGGGCCAAGCTTACAATCTCACACAACAGGATGCAGAAGCCAACCTAGACGTGGTACAGGGTATGTATACTATCTGTAACCATCTTGCTCATATTTTGATTGATACTGGTGTATCACATTCATTCGTTTAACATATTTTTGTATCAAAATTAAATGTACTGCCTGAAAAACTTGATTGTGCGTTGTTCGTGTCTACTCTTGGGAGTAAGACACTACTTGGAGAGGTTGTATACAGGGTCTGTGTCATAGATATAGCAGATAGAAAATTGAGTGTAGACTTAATAAAAATTGACACAGGTGATTTTGATGTAATCTTAGATATAAACTGGCTAGCGGCGTATCACACTACTATAGATTATTTTAGTAAGAAGGTTGTATTCAACCCTCCTAATGAGAAGTCATTTACAAATTAATAAAATCATTTAACATTTGTTTTCTTCATGGTAAATTTTCTTATTATCGAGTGCTTTAACGCAGTTGTTTTCTCTAATTAGGTAAACTCAATAAAGAAATTTATATTCAAGAGATTCTAATAGTCCGAAACTTTTCAGATGTGTTTTCGGATGAACTGCTGCCAATGGATAGGGAAACCAAATTCACTATAGACCTTTAGCCAAAACACCCAGCCTATTTCAGTTGCTCCTTACCTCATGAGCCGTATTGAGATGGAGGAACTGAGAAAGTAGATCACTGAACTGCAGAACAGTGGATTCATCTGACATAGTGTGTCCCCTTGGGGTGCTAGAGTCACATTTTCAAGAAAAATTGATGGGACGTTGAGGTTATGTACTGATTACAGAGGTCTGAATAGGGTCACAATCAAGAACAAGTATCTCATCCCCAAGATTGACGACTTCTTTGATTAGTCGCAGGGTGCCGAGGTCTTCTCTAAAATCGACTTACGTTTAGGTTACCATCAGGTAAAAATCAGGGCAGAAGACATCCCTAAGACAGCCTTTCGAATCAGGTACGGACACTATGAGTACCTGGTCATGCCATTTGGACTAACTAACACTCTAGCCATCTTTATGGACTTGATGAACAGAGTCTTCAGACAATTCCTAGATTAGTTTGTTATTGTGTTCATCGATAACATCTTGATTTATTCAAAAGCAAAGAGGAACACGCTCACCATCTGACTCAAGTTTTGTAGGTTCTTAGAGAAAAGAAGCTGTATGCAAAGTTGAGTAAGTGTGGGTCCTGACTTGAGTAGACTACCTTCTTAGGACACATCATATCAAAGGATGGAGTGTCAGTGAACTCCGAAAAGGTAGAAGCAATGCTCAGCTGGAAAAAATTGACATAAGTTAAAGAGATCCGTAGCTTTCTAGGGATGACAGGTTATTGCCATAAGTTCGTGAAAGAGTTTTCTAGTCTAGCTACTTCTTTGACTCGGCTCACAAAGAAGAATATCAAGTTTGAGTGGAAAGAAAACTGTGAAAAAAGTTTTCAGAACTAAAAAAATGGCTGACTACTGCACCTGTGTTGGCCTTGCCGAGTGGATCAGGTAGATATACAGTTTACAGTGATGCCTTCTACCTAGGTTTGGGTTGTGTTTTAATGCAGCATGGGAAAGTCATAACCTACGGGTCCAGACAGTTGAAAAGTCATGAGAAAAACTATCCCACCCATAACTTAGAGCTTGCTGCAATCATATATGCCTTGAACACTTGGTGCCATTAATTATATGGGGAGACCTTTCAGATCTATACCGATCATAAGAGTTTGAAATACATATTCACTCAAGAGAATCTCAACATACGTCAGAGAAGGTGGATAGAACTTCTCAAGTACTATGATTGCGATATCTTGTATCACCCGGGTAAGGGAAACGTGGTAGTCGACGCGCTCAGCAAGAAAAGTGCAGACACATTAGTCCATTTGATAGTTTCAGAATGCATGTAGATAGGGGCCGCACAACAGGTACGACTTCAGGACCTGAAGAGAGTCACATGTTTGGGCCACCTGACTGTTCAGCATGAGTTAATAAAGAGAATAAAGGAAGCTCAGTCTGCCGACTCCACCCTAGCAGCCCTTAAGAAAGATGAAGAACAGAGAGTTAACCCAAAATTTTGAGTCTCCACCAATGGGTTGCTCATATTCCATAACAGAGTGTGTGTTTCAGGTTACAGTTAGTTAAAAAGAGACATTATGATAGAGGTCCATAGCTCAAAGTTTGCTATGCATCCCGAAAGTATTAAGATGTACTAGAGTATGCGACCACGATTTTAGTAAAATGGGATGAAAAGAGATATAACTGAATTTGTTTCAAAGTGTTTGGTATGTCAGCAGGTCAAGGAAGAGCATCAACGCCTAAGTGGGTTACTTCAGCCATTACCAATCCCGGCGTAGAAGTGGGAACATATCACCATGGACTTCGTAACAGAATTACCTAAGACACGCTCAGGACATGATGTCATCTGGGTAATTGTTGACCGGCTTACCTCTTCCAACTTCTTGGCCATCTGGATGACCGATTCCTTGGACAAGTTGGCAAGAATGTATATCCGAAAAGTAGTCAAATTACATGGACTGCTAGTGACAGTAGTGTCCGACAGGGACTCCAGGTTCACTTCTTGATTTTGGTATAGTCTTCAACATGCTATGAGAACGAAATTGTCCCTTAGTACTGCATTCCACCCTCAGACCTATGGGCAGTAAGAAAGGACAATTCGCATACTAGAGGATATGCTTCGAGCTTGTGTTCTTGACTTCGGGGGCCATTGGGATGACTATTTACCCATGATAGAGTTTGCCTATAACAATAGTTACCAAGCAAGTTTTGGCATGGCTTCGTATAAGGCGTTATATGGGCGCCCATGCAGATCGTTAATTTGTTGGGAGGAAGTGGGTGATAGAAAACTGTTCGGCCCAGATCTGGTAGAGGAGACTACATCCAAAATAGTTAAGATAAAAAAAAATATTTAAACGACTCAAAACAGGCAGAAGAGTTATGCGGACACCTGAAAGAGAGACTTGAAATTTGAGAAAAGTAATCGGGTGTTCCTTAAGGTCACTCCTTTCAAAGGAATCAGTAAGTTCAGCAAGAGGAAGAAACTAAATCTCCAATTTATTGGACCATTCGAAATTTTAGATAAAATTGGTACTGCCGCCTACAGACTGGCACTGCCTCCAGAACTTTTCAGGGTACATAATGTATTTCATATGTCCATGCTGTGCAAGTACAATCCTGATCCCTCTCACATCTTGACCCATGAGTCTCTTTTACTCTAGGAGGATCTGTCCTACGAAGAAGTACCGGTCAGCATTATGGATCGAAAAAGCAGATTACTCTGTAATTAAAAAATTCCTTTTGTTAAGGTCCTATGACAGAATCATACACCAAAAGAGGCCACATGAGAGCTAAAATCAGATTTCAGAGCTAAATATCCCTAGCTATTTGATTGAGAATGAGAGAGACAAATTTGAAGAACCAAATTTCTTTTAAGAGGGGGGGAGTTGTAACACCCTAAATTATTTTTTTTGTAATTTAGGATATTATTATAAATATAATTTCTTAATTTTTTAATTTTTTAAATTTTAATTCAAAGTAAAAATAAAATAAAATTGATAGATGATTAAATTAAAAATAATTTTGAGGAAAAGGGGTGAAAATTTAGATTTTGGGGTATTTTTGAAAGAAAAATTAGAAACTAATGTCAAAATATAATTTAAAAAAGTTTCGCCATGTCGGACGCCCGGTCAGCAGGACCGATGAATCAGGACGCGCTGCATGGCAGCAAATGCTGACGTAGTGCCATGCGGGTGATCCGCGTGCCCGCGATCAAACGACCTAGATCTATTCTCGCGCGCACGGACGGCTCAGATATGTTTCCTCTCCAAACGCGATCGGACGTTCCAGATTAGATCGCAATGGACGACCCAAATTGGATGGCGATGAACGGTTCAGATTCACTCCCTATTTAATCGCGATCGAACGGTCCAGATCAAACGTGATGGACGATCCATATCTCTTTGGCTTTAAGGAGTTAAGAAAGGTGAGCCCGGTAGATAACCCCCATCCACACCAAACTCTAACCCTATTTGCCAGACCCCCTCACCGGAGAAGAAGACCCAGCCACTAGGAAGGATACCGCTGCCACCCGCCGCCGCACCGGAGCCTTTTCCGACCACCAAAAAAGGTAAAATTTTCTCTTTTTGCTCGAAATTCAATTTTAAATACACATGGCCAAATCAGATAAAAAGAACAGGCCAATTGACCGAAAAACGTGGGCAAAGCCCGACGATGCCGCCGCGGAGAATTCTACAAAACACCTCCGATGAGACCCTTTCCGATTCTCGTTCTGTGTGATTATTTCACCATTGTGATCATTATTTCCTTCTCTACAGGTTTGACAAGAACAAAACATCTAACTGCAATGTGAGCCAGAAGAGCCACCGCATCGGAGAACCCCACTGCCGGTGAATTTTAATTTTTTATATTTTTTCGGTCAACCGAAACCCCTTAACATATTTTTTTACAGGAATTGATGCAAAATCAGCCGAATTCGACCAAAAATGGTCGAAAATAGCCGACCCGATGTGGATCGCCGCCGGCTGGAGCACAACGGAGCTACCGTACCAGAATTCTGAAATTGGCCAAAATGGGCCCTAAGACTAATTTTGGGTTTGTTTGGGACATTTGTAGGTACTTATAGCGCGTTTTGATTTTCAAAAGAAAATTCAGGAAACTTGGGAAATGCCTGTAGTTGCAATGAATAACTTAGCTTTTCAGGCATCAAATTGAGTAAGAATCCCTCACCCTATCATCTGTTATGGAATTGAAGTCAAATTAACAATAATACGGTATTTTGTACCCTATAGAAAATATCTATAATTAATTACGGGTTACTAATGGAGACAGAACCGGAAATTATTCTCTATTGATTTCTGTCGATTTATTATACAGTTTGAATGCATAATAATATCTGATTTATCGATTTTATAGTTTAAATGCATGTATTACTGCCTTACGTGACTACTGTTAAATTGAGAAATCGAGATATGATTGCATTTCCTGATGCATGTTTGTTTGTTTATGTTATTATTGTTGAATTAGAAAATGGAGACTAAAGAAAAACGAGAAATTGTGTGACTAAGTGAATGGATGAAAAAGCAGCCTTACTTGATATCTTGGGAGATGGTGGACGAACTGGGTATAATAAGGAACCCTACTGTGAATGTTGTCTCATATCGGACGGAGTATCAAGACTTAGTAATTTGGCGCTCATACCGAACGGGGTATAGGGGACGACCCGTTTCACCCTCATACCAGACGGGGTATTGAGATTTAGTGGTTTGGTGCTCATACCGGATAGGGTATAGGGACGATCCTTTAATTGGGAATGTTGAAGGAAAAAGTTCACGCATAGCGGGGCATCCCTATGAACCCTCATAGATACCAGTAGGCCGATAAAAGGAAAGATTGTTGTTTAATTTATTGAATATGCATTTATAATGTGTGCCTGTTACCAATTGCATATGAAATCATGATAAATGCTATGTTATTGTCTCTATAGATTGCTTTTGTAAATCTCGCTGCGGTAAGTGGATGGTAAATAGTTTTATTTTTAATAAATATATTAGTTTAAATTAAGTGCTCCATTAGTTGTTTTGATTTTCTACCAACCTTCATTTCTGTGTCGGTAATATAGTGTGATATTCTTACTAGGCTGGTGTATCTCATTCCTTATTTAACCATTTCAGATCAAGAGAACCAAGATCTAGAGCCCGATCCGCAAGAGAGTTGCGAGTAGAATGATAGTTTTCTTTAATTTCTGTTCATTTCTTTGTTTCTTTGTATTTCTTTCAAAATGGTGAATTCTAAAACACAAATTGGTACTTTAAGTTATTGTGTAAGGAATGTAAACCTTGAACATTTATTTCACTTCTGCACTTTAATTATCATTTATTTTCTTTGAATATTTCCGGGGTCGTTACATAATCTTTTTCAATTATCTTAAAAAAGATGATGTGTTGGATTTGGTTTTTTTGTTTTTTAATCTTTTAATTTTTTAGATTTTTGACAATTTTAATTATGTCAGTCATCTCTTAAATAAAAAAACTTTATGTACTTAATGTTGTTATATTTAAATATAAACATTAAGCAGGTTACTCAGTTACCTACCCCAACCTATCTTGGATAAGGCCTAAAAAAATCTATAGTTAATAGGGTATGAGATAACTTTAGGTAGAAAAATATTAATTTAAAATGATACAAAGTAGGTATGAAGTAATGATATATACATATCTTGTACCTGTCTTTCTATATGTCACTAACTAATGAGTTGTATAAGAGGTAACTTTAAAATGATCAAATAGTTCTTAATTAATGTTAACCTTGTAGTTTTATGCCACTTATATTGCCATGAATGAATGTGGAATGAATATGTGCAAGTTAGAGTAGTTAATTTAATGTTCTAATGTTTACCACGTCTTAGTGATCTTAAGGCTATCCATTCCTTAGTGTAGGTAATGCTTCCATTCGGTTCATTAAACCTAATGTCTATTTCTTTGCTCTACTCTACTCTAATTCACCTGTGTAGGTTTTCTTTCTCATAATCTTTTTTACTACTTCTAAAAATCCTAAATTTTATTTTCTAAATACCCTTTCTACATTTAATTCTTGCTTTCTTAAAATAGTTTAGCCTCCTAAACGCTAAAAATCTTTAACCTTTTTATATTCCCGAACTCTTTTATATCTCAACCTCTTTCTTCATCTTTTTCTTCTTGAATCTTCTTCTCTTTTCCAAGTATATTAGTTAGTCTTCTTAATCGTTTGTAATAGCATCATAACACGACCCAACTTTTCGATATTACTTATGCAAAATATTTTTAAGTAGGAAAACAAAAAGAAAGAAAAGATTTATATATTTTTAGCTAAATCAAATACTTAAATAACAAGCCATTAAACACCGATGTAAGAGAGATGGCATGGTGTCCACAAAAGAAAGTGCATAGACATTATTTCAACATAAAGAAAATTAAGTCAAAGCAAAGAAGAACTTATAGTAGCAATCTCCAAACAAAACCAACTCAAAATATAAAACGCCCATGAAGTAAATGGAGATATTTAATCCTCTTTCCCCAATAAGGTGAGCAAAAAGTGTTTGTAGTCCCCTGAAGTGTCCTTGGCCACAGCATGTTCAAGCAATTCACTATTCTTCTTATAGTAAAGCTCTTTAATATCTTGCAAATCCACCTCTGCTCTCGTAACGATTACCCGGGTCAATGCATCCTCATCAGTCCCAAGCTTTTTGATTGAATTACGCAATACCTATTTTCATATAAATCCGAGGTGCATGTTTTAGTACATAAGAATATGTTTTTGGTGAATAAATTAGTACACATGAAGGTATTACCTTCTCAAAATACTTCTTTGGGTCAACAAGACATCGAATAGTTATATACAGCACCATTGCAAACTCATTATCTGAATCATCCAACAATTCCTAGATAAATAATAAATAACGAAGAGGTTGTCAATTCGAGAAGTTTAGCATTTTATACTATTTATATAAATACGAACTAGCATAATTTTGGTGAAAGCTCTTAACACCTACCTTGGTGATAGAAGTACCATGTTCTTCTCTGTAGCGATTAAAAGTTGCCAATAGTTGTAGCTTGCTCCTTGTACTCACAATTCTAATAACTTCTTCATGATTATATTCCTTATCTATGATAGCATCACGAAGGATTTCAGCTTCTGAATTCGCCAATCTTCCATGTGTCTCCGCGCCATAAATATAACGGAATGCAGTCAATAGAGCAACCAATAGCTGCAAAGTAAGAATTCATGATCATTACATACAAACTTTGTGTGCTCCACAAAATTGAACTCCCGTGGATTGATATACAAAACAAGATGCCAAACAAGTCAAGAATTGGATAAGCATATGTAAACAAAGGAACTTGCCTTTCGAATATCTCCCGAGGTATGAGCTGCAACGTCTTCTTCCAAGGAACACTTGTAGCGGATCTGGTAGGCACGCCTTATGGCAATTAGCTCTTCCGGTGATCGGATGCAAGAAATTTCTACGAGCACATGGTAGTCTGGTTCATGTTTCCTGATAGCTACATGACACAAAACCGCATCCCTATCTGCTGGTTCCAATACCCACCGATAAATTGCTCTCTACACATTTTGTAAAATGAATCAGTAAGTCTGTTATAATCATCAAGCATTCTCAAGGCTTTAGACTACAATATTTATATATATCTATATGTTTATATTAGTTTTATATAAATAATATAATACTTTTGGAAAAACCAAGACATAACTAATTCAAAAACCTACTTCAAAATCCCCAGAAAGCTCAGATTCAAGGCGCTTGACAAGATCTTCCTGGTAAATTTCCTCATAAGCAATCCTGATTTGCTTCCTCTGAGCTGAATTTCTATGCCCAAGAAGTAAAATTATAGCCTTCTCATCAGTCCCCCATCCTACCAGATTCACAAGAGATTAAGAAAAAAAAAACAAACATGAACAAACTACTCTCTGGTAGAAAGTTAAATAAAATAAAAACATAAATCAGTTTAAGAAATTCAAAAATAATGGATTAATGAACCTTGAACAGCTTTTCTGAGAGCTTCTGCGTCTTCAACAACAGAAACATGAGAAGGAACGATGATGGAAGCCATTGCTGAACTCTTTTCTTCTCTCTGTGTAGAGGCTAATGAAATTAAGTCCTTATTTATTATAATGTCATACAACTATTAATGGCATTGACCAGGAAATTTCTTTTGCATTCAGACAAAAGCATGATATAATGCTAAATTAATCAACATCATAATTGCCATGTGTTACCTGTTTAATGGATTGATATACATGCATTTGGTTGGCTTCAGTATTTAAAATGTTTGGTAGTTGACAAAATCCTTAGATTAATCCAATGCATATCTGATATTATATATATATATATATATGTATATGTAAAAGGGCAAAAAAAGATGCACCAAATCCATCTAATCCACCCATTGTTTTGTTGATTTTGTTTTTAATTCTACCCATATTGGGATTTTCTTAATGGGTAATTCTCTTGTATATTCTATGATCATAAATTTCAGATTTCTTTCTTTTTAAGTAAATTTTACTGTAATTTATTTCTAGAATTATTGAATTTATTTTTGACCTAAGTAATTAATTTTTAATCTATGTTTTAATTAAGTAATTGCCATGTGTTGTATATAAATAATTATATATATATATGGTAAGTTATTTTTTGAATGATTGAATTTATTGTTGAGCCAATTAATTAATTTTTAATCTACGTTTTAATTAATTAATTGGCATGTGTTGTATATGAATAATTATATATATATATATAGTTAAGATATTTCTTGAATTATTGAATTTATTATTGACCTACCTAATTAATTTTTTATCTATGTTTCAATTAATAAATTGGCATATGTTGTATATGGACAATTATTTATATATAGTTAAGATATCTCTTGAATTATTGAACTTATTGTTGACCTAACAAAATTAATTTTTAACCTATTAATTAATTCTCATATATTGAATCAGTCTGATTCTGAGTTTTTTTTTTGAAAAATCCAGCCAGGTTAACATCATGTTCAAATTAATGAAGCAATTCCCTAAGTTTGAAATCCTCATATAATAGTGTAGCTTGAATTTTAGAATATAGATTTATGTATATTTTATAAAATTTTGTGAGACGGTCTTATCTTATCCATAAATATAAACACAGTATCGAACCATCTTATTCAGCTTTTACTTCGTTATGATCGTGTGCGATTTAAGAATTAACTTCCCCAACAAGTGCATATCGGATTCGGATTTTACAAAATGAACTCCAAACTTAAAACTCTTTAGATTTTAGGAAATCAGTTCGAAACTCAACACCCATCCAACAGATATATCATACAACATAGATATTATTTCAGCATACAGAAAACCAGGCCATATGGAACAGAAACTCATAAAAGCAATCTCCAAAACAAACCACCATCGTTAAATAACTCAAAATCTTACACTGAGAACACAACATTTTAATCCTCTTTTCCCAAGAGGGTGAGCAGGAAGTGCTTGTAGTCCCCTGTGGTGTCCTTGGCTACAGCATGCTCGAGCAACTCACTGTTTTTCTTGTAATAAAGATCTTTGATGTCCTGCAAGTCCTTCTCAGCTCTCGTAACGATTACACGGGTCAATGCATCCTCATCAGTACCAATCTTTTTGATCGAATTGCGCAGCACCTGTTTCACATGAATCCATGGTGCGTGTTTTAGTATATCACAACTTGTCTTTGGTGGATATGCTTAGTATATGCATAAAGGTATTACCTTCTCAAAGTACTTTATCGGGTCAACAAGGCATCGAATGGCTGTATAAAGCAGCACTGCAAGCTCATTATCTGATTCGCCCAACAATTCCTGGATAAAGAATAAAGAGTTAGGAGTTTATATTCAATTCAAGGAGCTGAGCATTTTCAGCTACTGATATGAGTCATGACTCATAAACAACTTGAAATAGTTTTTACAAATTTCTGCATTGTTGGTACCTTTGTGATGGAAGTACCAGGTTCTTCTCTATAGCGGTTGAAAGTTGCCAAGAGCTGTGGCTTGCTCCTTGTACTCACAATTCTAACAACTTCTTCGTGATTATATTCCTTGTCCTTTATAACATCACGAAGAATATCAGCTTCCGAGTTTGCCAATCTTCCATCAACCTCTGTCCCATCATACCTAAATGCAGTCACCAAGGCGACCAATAGCTGCAATTCGAAGTAACCATAAACATTAATGGCATTATCCAATTCACTTCAACTACTCTAATCAAAACCGCAATTAACCCCTGATGAAGCAAATGTTGTGAGTGTTTGTGTTCATGTGCTCTTCAAAATGCTCCAATAGATCCCATATGCAAAATGAACAGATTAAAATAACTTGCCTTGCGAATATCTCCGGAGGTATGAGCAGCGATATCTTCTTCCAGTGAGCGCTTATAGCGAAACTGGTAGGCACGCCTTATGGCAAAGAGCTCTTCTGGGGATCGGATGCAAGAAATTTCTACGAGCACATGGTAATCAGGTTTATGTTTCTTTATAGCCACATGACACAGAACAGCATCCCTGTCTGCTGGTTCCAGCATCCAACGATAAACAGCTCTCTACACATTTCACATAAATCAAATTTTGTTTCAACAGTTCGAATTTCGTAACATACAATTAATGATGGAGTAAGATAAGAATCGAAAATTAAGTCATCAATTCAAGCTAAATCTTCACATTTGTCGAAATTAAAAATCTATGTTCAAGGAATTCAAAGTAGAATTAGTTCAATCATGAATCGAAACTAATCTCATACAAGCCATTGAGATACACATCAAGAGCTGAATCTGATGATAACCAAAACAGCTATATATCGTGAAAACGGAGATAGTGTAAGAAAATGAAGATGAGAGGTTTAGTTACCTCAAAGTCCCCAGAAATCTCAGATTCAAGGCGCTTAATAAGATCTTCCTGGTAAATTTCTTCATAAGCCATCCTGATTTGCTTCCTCTGTGCTGCATTTCTGTGTCCGAGTATCACGATTACAGTCTTCTCATCAGTCCCCCATCCTACCAAAGTTACAAGCAGAAACAGATTGCATGCGTGAATCACAGTAACAAACTCAAGAATCGAACAACTATCTACAAATCTAAACAGTTAATTTCAGTCTAATAACCACAATCAATACATAAATCAAATCAATATTTACTGATCTCGGAAGAAAACACTTCAACGCCATATGAACTAAAGTTAAAGTTTACGAAATTAACCTTTAAAAGCTTTGTTAAGAGCTTCTGCATCCTCAACGACAGAGACCTGACTAGGAACAACGAGGGAAGCCATTGATGAATTCTTTCTTCAGCTCTTCTTGTATAAATGTTGAAGGAGACTTCGCTACTGATTCTTATTTATAGCTGATTTTAACACGGTGTTTTTCTTTTATTTTTATTTTATTTTTTCGTTAAAAAAATTAAAATTTACTTCAAATAATAAAAAAAATTTAAAATAAATTATTTCATTTAAAATAAAATAATTTAATTTAATTTAATTTTAATTTAAAATTTCTAGTTTTTTCTATGATTATTTAGTATAAAATATTGTAATTTGATTTAATTTTCTTATTATTAAATAAAATTATTATTTAATTTGACTTAATTTAATTCATAAATATGATTAGCTGTAATACAGCCTGTCTTAATCTAATTATTTTATACTCAAATTTTTCTTTTATCTTTTTTTGTTTACAAGTGAATTAAAATTATTATTATTTATAGAAATAAAATAATAAAAAAAAATTAAACTGAATTTAAATAATTTTTTTTAATAAAATTATTGCTTTTAAATATAATAAAAATAAATAAATATTATAAAAAATAAATAATTACTAACCCATTAAAAAAATTACTAACCTACTAATTTATAATTATTAAAATTAAAAAATTATTATTTCATAATAACTACTTTATGTTTAAGATATTATTACTTTATAATTAAGACATCATTATTTTATTACTTTATAATTATTAATTTATTATTAATAATTCTTTAATACATGACAAAATTTTAACAATATTTTTCGAGTGCAAATTATTCTAAAGTACTTAATATTGACAATAATTATATTATAATTAAATAAATTTAAAGTATTATAAAATATAATCCTCTTAATTAAAATTTTTCTTTTGAAATGGTAAGAACATGGTTTCAATCGGTCATCTATATTAATTAATAAATTTATTAATTAATAACATTTTTTTTTCTCATGGTAGGTAGGTGTAATTAAAGTCTTTAGAAATTTCAAATATCATTTTGAAATTTTGTTCTTTAAAAAAAATTAAGTTATAAGTCTTTATATATATACATATATTATTACTATGTGAAAATATATAGAAAATTGTAAATGGTGATTTAAGTAATTAACGTAGAAGACAATCATTAATTATATATATATATATATAAACCCACTTATTTTTTTTGGGAAATAAGTGGAAGTCCAGCGTGTGTATGTATATGTATATATATATACATATATATGACAAGCCTTAATTATATATATAAGTACAGGCAGGAGGAGATGGGTCCTTCAGCTCAGAGGACACGTGTTAAATTAAAAACTACCACGTGTCACATTATATAATTATTAACGGTGTTACAAATTATTTAAAAAAGCTAAAAAAAAATTAATTTATTCTAAAATTAAAGGAAATTAAATTAAAAAATATATTTAACCATATAATATTATTTAACAAATATAATAAATTTTTTAGAGTGAAAATTTTATTAAAATATATAAATTTAATTTATTATCATAATAAAAAAACTAAAATAAGTAAAAAAAAAATTTGAACTTTATGGGGTGAATACCAGCTGGAAGTCATTACTTTTTTTAGTGTTATATATATTTTCAAGAAAAGTAATAATGACGTAATAATAATCACAACCTTTATTAATAATAATAATAATAATAATGATAAATTAATAATTTAAATTAAGGAAAAAAGGGTGGTGAGATCATGTTTACCACGTTAATCCCAAAGTTTAGATACATAATTTATTAATTATTATTTTGTAATTTGATATTATCGAAACATATTTAAATATTATAAAAATAAATTTTAAATATTATTTTAAATACTTGTTTCAGAAAATCAGTGTGTTAGGTGCTGTCGTTTTGTGTGCTCGAATGGTGTGCTTGTCAATGTCCACGTCAGCTCTTTATCCTTTTCGAACACGTTGTCAAATTTGTACTAATTTAATCACATCCGTTGGATTAAAAGGAAGAGATCACAACCGTTGGAAAGCAAGATATTGCTGTAAGTTGAACCGGTTACGGAAGAAGACAAAAGGGAACTTGTTGAACCGGTCGCCCATAATATCTATAGACCTAAAGTTATACGACTTCATATGATAATAAATACTTCTGTTATATATACTAATGATAATATGTTGTCGAAATGTTTGAAATATTCAAAAATATAATAGAAAATTATAAAATAATTTTAATAATTCATTGTTGATATATATTTTTATGATTTACTAATCACGTACAGTATCATAATTATAAATTCGTTTTCTATACATAAATTATTTAAGTCAATTACGTATTGTAATTATATATAGTTAATATTATATTTTTTTTTCTTCAACGAACAACGATGTACTAAAGAATGTAAGTATAACTTTTATAATATATTAAACTTTAGCAACAAGTAAAAAGTTTGGATAAAATGCTTTACTTGCATGTGTAAACTAAAGTATGGTATATCTTTTTCTTTTTAACTCAAGAAAAGTATGGTATTTTTTTTTGATAAATAGTGGATTATATAAGTAGAACTTTCTTCTCGAACTAAAATCATTGAATAGAAAAAAAAGTTCAAGTAAGAATTCCATAATATATTAATTTTTTAAACATTTGTACCAATCTAACGTAATTGTTTTTTTCTATACAGGTTTTGCGTGGAGGATATATATACAAATACATATATATATATATATATACACACTCAAACGTTTCAACTTGAACGAGAAACTAAGGAAATGGAAGAAGAATATTTTGATCATTCAGATGAAGAGAATTATGTGTATGAAGCTCCACCTTATCAAGATACTTATACTCGTAGAGACAAAATTGGCTCCCAAACGACAACTTATGGAGATAATAATTTCTCAGATTCAAGAATTACTGATAGTTATAATAAGATACTGACACAAAAGTATAGTTACAAGTACATTCATCAAACAGAAAATGCACATGGTAATTTCCTTTTCTTACCTCTTTCATTACAAATATTTTATCTATATATATATATAACATATATAGATGTTTTTGTGCATTAATTAAATTATCTTTTACAGGACTCTTGCAACACATAAGAGATCAACCACCACGTCACTATGTATTTAGAATAACCAATTTTTCGTCACTCCTGGAATCACATGTGAAAAAAGTTGAATCAGGCATTTTCCATGCAGGAGGTTATAAATGGTGTGTTATATTGTACATATCATTTTTTATGATTAGTAAGTTATTATACACACACGTATAAACATTGATTTTTAAATTAGGTTAAACATCTTACAATTGTAGATTAAACTCTTATATACAAGCTATTCTTAAACACTAATACCATAAACTATTAGTTATATTTAATATATACATATACATATATATATCTACGTGATGATATAATAATTAATTGATTAGGAAGTTGATTCTGTACCCAAATGGAAATGAGAAGGCAGGAGGGCAAAACCACATTTCCGTCTACTTGGCTATGGAAGACACAATTTCCTTACCTCCTAGGTTTGAGGTTAATGTTGACCTAAGAGTTTTTGTCTTGGAACACTTACAAGGAAAGTTTCTTGCAGTCCAAGGTAACTTTATTAATTAATGTTTTCTCATATATATTTATATACTTTTTTGATGAATGTCTTTAATGCTTTTTCTAAGTAGTTGCATACTAATAACTATCTTTAATAATTTTTTCATGCATAATTTAATTTATATGCAGATGCTAAACGACCGATGAGGGTTTTTAACGAAAGTCGAACAGTATTGGGATTTGCAAAATTTCTTTCTCTTGAAAATTTTAGAGATGAAAATAATGGATATCTTTTTGAGGACTCGTGTGTATTTGGCATGGAGGTTTTTGTTGCTAAATTTACTAGAAAATTCGATAATCTCTTAGTTAAAGACAATACGATTGAACTAGTTTGTTCGGAATCCCAACAATACTATTCTGATGGCTCCATGATTCTTACGGCCAAAACGAAACAAGAGTAAGTAATCCCCAATATACGCTTCCACTTCATATATAATAATCCCTTCAAATTATATAATTAATTACTTTTTCCTAATTATAAATAGTCTTATTTTTCATTATAGGAAATTGGTAGCTCCTATTTCACGAGAATCCTCTTTCCAATTAGACCAAAGCCAAGGTATATATACTTGATAAATAAAGCTCTTAAACAATAAATCAAAATACACTTTAATACAAGTTGGAGTAGTTTATACTAGATTTAACTATATGTGCACCAAATACTTTATATTGAAAAATAGTTATTTTTCTTTTAGATTGAAAGTTGAATTTACATTTATACTTTCAGGAATTTTAAGAACCACAAGAGATTTTCCTCCAGCTAACATATTTGAAATAAAAGCATTTTCATCGCTTCGCAAAAACAAGATCCAAAGACACGAATTTGACACTTTTGAAGCTGGGGGTCTAAACTGGTATTTTAAATATATATATATATATATGTGTATATATGTATACATTATGTATATAGCTATAAACAACCTTATAATTTTTTCTGTATTGTAGGAGGCTATGTCTTTACCCTGATGGATGTAAGGAAAGAAATGGAAGTGGTTATATCTCTTTTTACTTGGAAATCTTAAAAGAAGAAACTTTTCCTTCTGAGTGGGAGGTGAATGTCAACTTTAAAATGTTTGTTTTTGACCAAATAAGAAATAAGTACCATATTGTCCAAGGTAGTTTTTCTCATTTAATTCAATTTTTATATACATATATATATATTATAGATATGTATTGAAATATTTATATTGATGTACATATAGATGCTGATGGGATTCCGAAGTGCTTTAATGGGATCACGAAAGAATTGGGTTTTGCTCATTTTGTCTCCCAAAAAACATTCAATGATCCCCATAGTGGATTTCTTATTAACGATCGCTGCATATTTGGTGTAGAGGTATTTGTAATTAGGCATATGCGCAACAAAGATATTATGATAAAAGATCCTGCTAATTGCAACACATACACTTGGCCGATTTATAACTTTGACAAATTGAACTCGAAAGTATACATGTCTGACACCTTCACGATATGTGGAAGAAAATGGTACGTATGTTATAAATATTTATACATGTTTGTATGAGTATATATTATTCTTATGATTGATGAATTTATTAATACTAAGAACACACTAGTTTAGTGATTAAAACTTTTATATTTTACTTAAAAGTCATGAGTTCAAATATAATTGAAAATATAGAATTTACTACTTTGTGTGTGTATTATAGATTGACGGTGACTGACTTATAATGCATAATTCATTAAAACTAAAAACTTAACTTACTGGTATACTGAGAGAATCGTAGTGACTAAGATTGGATTTTGTCTCGGTAAGTTTATTAATTTTTAAATAAAAATAACATTATGAGCAATGAAACTCCTTTAATTGAGATTGTCATAACAGTTTAAAAACTAAAAATTTAATTCATTAATATGCTGGCGAGATTGTAGTGATATAATTGGACTTCACCTCAATAAGCTTATTAATTTTTGTGTGAACTTCCGGCAATTAATTTATTTCCTTAATTGAGATAGTTATAACGTTTTAACATGAATTTGTTAACATTTGATGTTATTAATTAATTTATATCATATTTTATTTCAGGGGGTTAATGGTTTATCCAAAAGAAGATACACACGTAGAAGATTACAAATGGCTCCCACTCTACTTATGCTTAGTTAACGGAAAATCCTTACCTTTGAAGCAGGAATGTCATGTAAAATGTAACTTAAGAATAAGAGATCAAGTCCATCGTAACCATTTTCAATTATCACGTAAGTTTAAACTAACACATTTACGTTTAATCTCATAGTTTTTTTTTTTAATATAAAAATAATAATAATTACAAGTTTATTTTTTTTTTAATTTTGCAGTTCTTTTAAAAGAAAATTCTGACATTATTTTTTAAATATATTTTTTTTCCAGTGACACAAATGTTTAGTTACCCTTCCTCGCAGATTTGGGGTTATCCAAAATTTATTTCATTATTAAATCTATACGATGAATCAAAAGGTTATATTCGCGAAGATTCCTTAATAATTGAGGTGATATTTACTTCCATTGTTGTGCACGACATTTTATTGGAAACTTAAACTTTATATTATATATATATATATATATTCTATAGATAATGTACCACTAAAATATTATATATTCTAAAGTGCATAAACATGTAAAATGTATACATATGTACTTTTAATTATGTTTATTAGAATTTTATTTTAATTGTATTGTAAACTAAGTTGAATGAATGTAAAATTATTCGTTCATATAGAAAATAAAAATTTACAGATGACTAAAAGATATTGATGTATCAATAAATGCAGTCTCCTTTCATGCAACTCCACCATATGAATGAAAAGATTTTTTGATCGGGTGTTCATTCAACCATATGTATAGCAAACTTGAGTAAATTATAATTGAAAAATACAAGCAAAGAACATTTTGAAATCGGAACGAAGATGATACGAGTATCTCACAAGTTCGAGTGATTGAATGACAAAAACTCATTTAAAATTTAATTTCATAAAATTTTAACAGAGTTATCACTAATTCATTTGAAGTAGAATTAGATATCCAAAACATATATCGGTTAATCTTAAAGAAAAAAAAGTTAAAACTAGTCTCACATAAAAATGTATGAAACACCCGTTACGAACATTAATAATATACAAAAGTTTCACTTAATTTATTTGAGAATTTTTTAGGTATGAAATTAGATGTTCAAAACACGTATTGATCGATCTTAAAAAAAAAAAAATCAAGATCGAAAATGTCTCGGGTGGAAAAGTATGAGACATCCGTAACTTACGAACACGATAATATACATCAATTATCTAAAAGTGTAAAAGTTTTATTAATCAAAACATCATATTTATCATCATTTTCCTTTGAAAATAGTATGAATAAAACAGAAATTTGAGTAAGGAAGATGATACCAAAACAATGAATGAACTTCCTTCTCTTTCAATTTCTTTAAACTCCGACACTCCCTCCCAGAAGAACTCCCCAGTTTCTCCCTTCAAACTCGCCTCTCTCTTCTCTTTCTCTGTTGCCGTCAATCTCTCTCTGCGTCCTGATCATCATCATCTCATCATCACAAGAAACAATTTGGAATCTGTGATAAGATAACCCTATTCGCAAAATAATTTAGAGTTACTAGTCATTATTTTTACCTCTTATGTATATATATATATGACTTATTCAGTTGAAAACAGTCAGACAACTCAAATAATTCATAATCGACATGTGTTCTTACGATGTATTGGTCACTACAATGTCTCAATTGTATATTCATTTACTATATATAAATTATTCAAGTCAATTATTTGTTGTAAATCAAATAATATATTAAACTTTAACAAAAGGTAAAAAGCTTGCATAAAATGCTTTGCTTGAACGTGTAAATTAAAGTACGGTATATTTATGTCATTTTAACTCAAGAAAAGTATGGTTCTCTTTCCATTATTCTGTGGATTATATAAGTAGAACTTTCTCCTCAGAACAAACTCATAGAATATAAGAAAAAGGGGAAAAAGTTCAAGTAAGGATTGTACGATATATATATATATATATATGTTTTTGTATCGCTTGTCCCAATCCAACCTAGTATTTTTTCTTTCTCTATATAGGTTTTGCGAGAAGGGTATTGATAAGCCCCGAAGATCTGCAAGAGTGCCACGAAGAACCCAAGATTTTGTGGATTAAAAGATCCCCAACTGCAGGTTGAAGAAGGAGTCAAAACAGAAGGAAGAAGAAGCGGTCTATCAATCAGGAGGGGAATCTGCTACCAGTAGGATTTCTTAGTTGTTTGTAGTAGTTACTGGATTTTTACTTTTCCTTGATTTTCTGATATTCAATTTAATCATGTCTTCATAGAGTTAGGATGTTCTGTTGTTTCTTCTCGTAGTTAAAGACCTCAAGAATGAATGAGAAGGCAGATTGCATTTTTCAGAAAACCCTTCATCCGTGACTGTTTCTCACTGCAAACAGAAACACCAAACTTTTTTCTCTCACACTCTCCACTCTGATCGAGACCTATCAGGTATATATAAATATGTACAATCAAATGTTTCAACTGAAACAAGTAACCGAGGAAATGGAAGAAGAATATTTTGATCATTCAGATGAAGGGGATTATGAAGCTCCTCTTGTTCATGGTTGTAGTAAAAGTAGTTCTACAAGATATACTCCTGAGCAACAAATTGGCTCCCAAATGATAACTTGTGGAGATCATAGTTTCTCTGATTCAAGTATTACTGATAGTTATAATAAAATACCGACACAAAAATATAGTTACAAGTGCATTTATCAAATAGAAAATTCACCTGGTAATTTTCGTTTCTTACATCTTTCATTATAAATATTATATATACATGTATAATATAAAGATTTTATTCTCCAAGACACATAAGACGCCATTACATATTCAAAATAGATAATTTTTCGTCATTGTTAGAATCACAAGTGAAAAAAGTTGAATCGGGCGTTTTTCAAACATGAAGTTATAAACGGTGTGTTATATTTTGCATATTATCTTTTATGATCATTAAGTTATTATACACACATATATAAACATTGATTTTTATCCTTTAATCATAGATTACACTCTTGTGTAGAAGCTAATCCTAAACATTAATACCATAAATTGTTAGTTATATTTAATATCTTTAATTTTATATCATCTATTATTTCAAATGATTAATAGTTTATCCAAAAGAAGATACGGAAGTAAAAGCCAAAAGAAGATACGGAAGTAAAAGCTGGCAAATCGCTCTCACTTTTCCTATACTTAATAGAAAATTTTTACCTTTGAAGCAGGAATGACACGTAAAGTATAACTTACGAATAAGAAATCAAGTCAATCGTAACTCTCTTCAATTACCATGTAAGTCCAAGTTAACACATTTACTTTTAATCTCATAGCTTTTTTTCTTTAAAAAATAACTTATGAGTTAATTATATTTTAAATTCGTAGTTTTTTTTTATAAAAAAGTTCCTGACATTATTTTTTAATATATTTTCTTTTTCAGTAACTCAAAAATTTAACTATCATTCTTCAGAAATTTAGGGTTATCCAAAATTTATTTTATTATTAAATTTATAAGATAAATCAAAATGTTACATTCGCAAAAATACTTTAATAATTGAGGTGATTTTTACTTCCATAGTTGTGCAAGATGTTTTGCTGGAAACTTAAATTCCAGATTATATATATATATATATATATATATATTCAATGGGCAATGTCCTACTAAAATTTCAATATTCTAAAGGTTATGAACATGCATACATATAAATATGTACCTTCAATTATGTCTATTAGAATTTTATTTGAATTGTATTGTAAACTAAGTTAAATGAATGTAAAATTATTTATTCATAAAGAAAATAAAAATTTACAAGTAACAAAAGATATTGTAAACTAAGTTGAATGAATGCAACTTGCTTTTGTGCAACTCCAGCATGTGACTAATAAGATTTTTGATTGGGTGTTTATTAAACTATTTATATAACAAAATTAAGTAAGTTATAATTGAAAAGTATGAGCAAAGAACATCCTAAAATCGGAACCAAAATATTACGAGAAGGGCGTCTCACAACTTCGGGTGATTGGATAACAAAAAAATCCTTAAAAATTTATATCTTTATGAATTTTACGAGAATTCTCATTTTGATGTGAATAAGATACCAAAATATGTATTGTCAATCTTAAAGAAATCAAGGTTGAAAATGATATCAGGTAGAAAAATATAAGGTACCCGTTAAGAACATGATAATATGCATCAACGATTTACGAGGGTTATCAATTTTTTGAGATAAAATTAGATATCCAAAGTATGTACTAATCAATATTAAAGAAATTAAAATTAAAAATATTTTAGGTGAAAAGGTATGAATGATTCATTATTAACGAACATGATAATATATATTAATAATATACGAGAGTTGTTATTGATTTTTTTTGAAGAATTTTTTAAGGTGGAATTAGATATCTAAAATACGTATAGGTCAATCTTAAAAAAATCGATGTCGAAAATGTCCCAGTTGAAAATGTGTGAGGCACCCGTTAAGAATATAATAATATACATTAATAATTTACGAGAGTTATTAATGATTTTTTTGATGTGAAATTAAATATGTATCGGTCAATCTTAAAAAATATCAAGATTCGAAAATATTTCAGGTAGAAAAGTATGAGACACCGATTACTTACAAACATGATAATATACATCAATAATCTAAAAAAAAAAAGTGTTATTCCATACTTATCATAATTTTCCTTAATAAATAGTATGAATGAAACAGAAACTTGAGCAAGGATTGTTATACCAAAATAATGAATGAACTTTCTGTTCTTTCAAATTTATTTAAACTCCTTTCTCTTTCTCTTTCCTCTCAGTCCTTCCCCTGTTTCTTCCAAGACTGAACCTTAGCTTTAATATTCCCCAGGTTTACTGGTCTTGTCTCCCTCTTTTAAGGTTCGATTTCTCCTGTCTTTTTCTCGACCACCATGAATTGTAAATCCTATACGAGGTTCTCCTTTTCCTTTGCTGTTTATTTGGACAAATGAAGAATATATTAAGAAACACCTATAAAACGGTGCCGTTTTTGGGGGGGAGGAGTTTCTAGTGGGCTGGGTTTGGTTCTTTTGGGTTGAAATGAATGGAGGCTGGGATTTCTTTTTACTGGTTCTTTTGGGATCTCTTTTTCAAAAGATTTGAGTTAGATTTTAAATATATTTGAGTTACACAAAGAATAATAATAATAATAATAATAATAATAATAATAACAAAATTAATCGGAACAAAAGGAGAGTATTACAACGGAAATGTGTTGGACACAAATCTCGTAGTGTAGACTAATTAATTAAGATTATTATCGATATGTATATTTGAATGACTTAGTTAATATGCAAGTGTGTGATCGTGATATTTATTCGTAAGTAAAATTTATTAGTTAATCTTTTCATTCCATATTGATTTGAATCCTGAAAATTAAGTTCGGTTTAATAAGAAGACCAAAATTAAAGGATAGGAGATGAGTTTTTGTCATAAGAATTTCAAGGAGAAAAGCATTGGATACATCTTGTCATATCTTTTAATTTTTTGAGATTAAAATTGCAAGTTCAAACTTTATTGTCGTGAAAATTTCTCATATGCAACTTGTTAATAAGGCGTCGATCTTCTATGAAAACCTTATTTGATGGATTATTGAACATAAAAAGAATTCTGAAATACTTCCAGTTGTTTTCTGGTTTGAGATTCTCCTTTGGGTATATAAGGGACTTTTCTTTGTTCCTTTTAATAGTTAGATTGTTGATTCTTCACAATCAGATCTACTCGTTGGTGTATAAGAGGGTGTTTTTTTCCTTTTAATTATGTTGGTATTCTCCTTAAACTTGAAAGTAAATCAATTTTAGCTTGAACTCCTACAATAACGAGATTGGAGGACGAGCTAACATCATGAAGAAATATATGTATTTAATTGATCATACGAGCTGTGTTGATTATAACAGCTTTTCAAATTTTATTGAGAACAAAGTTATTTATAGTAAAATGCTTAAAGATGAAATCATCATAAGACAATGTTATCTTTAGTAAACTTCCTAATAAAAAGAAAACATTTAGTAATTTGAGAGAATTAAAAAGTGTTAGGACTAATATAGAGGTTTACGAAGAGAAGAACAACACATTCTCTTTAATTTTTATATTTTTTTGTATTGTCTTAGTTTTTAAAATTTGCGTTCAACGTATTGTTTATTTCAGTTCTCTTTATCATAAATAAGCTTATATCTTTCGAACTTTAATTTCAGTGCATGTTTTGATCTTTAGATATTTTTGAGTTTTGAATTATATATCTTTAAAAAGAAGTAGCAAATGCTTTTCTTTGGGTGATATCTAAGTAAAAAGCTTGTACCAAATGCTTTACTTGCATGAGTAAATCAAAGAAAAGTGTGATTCTTTTTAACTCAAGAAAAGTGTGATTCTTTTTCCACAAGTAATGGATTATATGAGTAGAACTTTCTCCACAAAATAAAATCATATATTATAAGAAAATAAGGATTGGGTAATATGTTGTATAATATATCAGTTAATCTAATCAGATTCGTCGGATTAAAAAGAAGAGATCATAATCTTTGGGAAGCAAAATATTTGTATAATATTTAACTCATTGAACAGGTTACAACAAAAAAGACAAGAAAAGAACTTGTTGAGCGAGTCGATAATAATACCTAAAGACCTCATAATACAACTTCATATGACAATGAATTGAGGACTCTATATGCAAAATAATTTAGAGTCAATTATCATCATTTTAATTCTTTTATATATAATTTGTTCCGTTGAGAAATCTCATGCTAATTCCAGTAATTCATAGACATGTATTTTTATGATTTACTGGTTATTACAATGTTTCAATTATATACTCGTTTTTTATATATAAATTATTTAAAATCAATTATATGTTCCAATTTTATATGGTTAATCCTATATTACATTCTTTTCTCCTATGAACAATGATGTACCAAAGAATATAATATAAATTAAATAATATATGAAACTTCAGCAACAAGTAAAAGGCTTATATCAAATGCTTTACTTGCATGTATAAATTAAAGGATGGTATATTTTTTGTTTAAACTCAAGAAAAGTATAGTTAGTGGATTATATAAATATAACTATCTCATTAAAATAAAATCATAGAATATAAGAAAAAGGTCGAATAAGGATAACATAATATATATGTTTTTCAATTGTTTATTCCCGATCTAACCTAGTTATTTTTTCTCTATATAGGTACTCTGTGGAGGATATATATATATATATATTTATTATGGATACTCAACTGTTTGAAGTTAAAGCGGTAGCAAGCGAAAAAGAAGAAGAAGAAGAATATTTTGATCATTCAGATGAAGAGGATTATGTGTACGATGATGATTCTGGTCATAGTCTTTCTGGTAGGGATACTATTGGCTCCCAAACTACGACTCATGGAGATCATAATCTCTCAGATTCAAGAATTACTGATAGTTATAATAATCAAGTCACACAAAAATATAGTTATAAGTACATTCATCAAATGAAAAGCTCAAATGGTAATTCTCTTTCCTTACTTGTTTTATTACAAATATATATGTATATAGATTTTGTTAAATTAATTAAGTGATTTTTTCCAGGACTTTTAGGACACATAAGAGATAAACCACCACGACACTACCTACTCATAATAAACAATTTTTCGTCACTGTTGGATTTACATGTGAAAAAAATTGAATCAGGTGTCTTTACTGCAGGAGGTTATAAATGGTGTGTTATACTTTATATATCAACTTTTATAATTAGTGAGTTACAACACATGCATATATATGCAGATTAAACACTTACATACAAGCTATTTCTAAACATTAATACCATAAACTATTTATTATATTTAATATATATATATACATGTCAATGTGATGATGAAATAGTAAATTGATTAGGAAGTTGATTCTGTACCCAAATGGAAATGAAAAGGCTAGAGTGGAAAACTGCATCTCATTCTACTTGGCTATGGAAGATACAACTTCCTTACCTCCTAGGTTTGAGGTCAATGTTGATCTGAGAGTTTTTGTCTTGGAGCAGTTACAAAAGAAGTTTATTGCAGTCCAAGGTAGCTTTATCAGTTAATGTTTTCTCTTTTTAGTATTATATATATATATATATACAAGTTTTTCAATGAATGTTTTTAATAGTATTTCAAATTACTTGCACGTTAATAAAGATTTTTAATAACTTTTCATTCATATTGTAATTTGTATGCAGATTCTAAACGACCGATAAGAGTTTTTAATGGAAGTCGCCTGGTATTAGGGTTTGCAAAATTTATTTCTCTTGAAAATTTTAAAGATGAAAATAATGGATTTCTTCTTGAAGATTCTTGTACATTTGGTGTGGAGGTTTTTGTTGCAAAATCTACTCGAGAATACGATAATCTTTTTGTTAAAGATAATTTAGTTCAGATATCTCGTTTGAAGTCCAAAGAATACTATACTAATGGCTCCATGGTTCTTACAACTAAAACAGAACAAGAGTAAGTAATTACACAAATAACCGATATACACTTTCACTTCATATATAATCCCTTTAAATTATGAAATTAATTATTTTTTAATGTTAAATAATCTTTGTTTTTTTTTTTATTATAGGAATTTAGTAGCTCTTACTTCACGAGATTCCTCTTTCCAACTAGACCAAAACCAAGGTATATATAATTGATGAATGAAGCTCTTAAACAATAAATCAAAATACACTTTAATTTAAGTAGGAGTACTTTAGAAGCACAAAGTATTTAATTTTGAAAAATAGTGTGCAATGTTTTTTTATTTTGTTAAGATTGAAAGCTGATTTTACGTTTATGCTTTTAGGAATTTTAAGAACTATAAGAGATTTTCCACCAGATCACATATTTGAAATAAAATCATTCTCGTCGCTTCGCAAAGACAAGATTCAGAGACATGAATTTAACACTTTTCAAACTGGGGGTCTGAACTGGTATTCTAGATATACGTGTATGTATGTATATATATTATTATATATTTAGTTGTAAGTGAGCTAATAATTTTTCTTTGGATTGTAGGAGGCTATGTTTTTATCCTGAAGGATGCAAGGAAAGAAATGGAAGTGGTCATATTTCTCTTTACTTGGAAATTTTAAAAGAAGGAACTTTTCCTTCTCAATGGGAGGTGACTGTGAACTTTAAAATGTTTGTTTTTGACCAAATAAGAAACAAGTACCACATTATCCAAGGTATCTTTTCTCACTTAAAATCAATACATATATATATATATATAGATATACACTATGAGTATTTATTAAAATATTTAAATTAATATATATATATATATAGATGCTGATGGGGTTCCGAAGTGTTTTAATGGAATCACGAAAGAATGGGGCTTTGCACATTTAGTCTCCCAAAAAACATTCAATGATCCTCAAAGTGGATTTCTTGTCAATGATCATTGTAAATTTGGTGTAGAGATATTTGTTATTAAGCATATGTGCAACAAAAACGTTATGATAAAAGATCCTGCTAATTGCAACACATACACTTGGCTGATTGACAACTTTAGTACATTAAACTCGAGAAGACACGAGTCTATGACCTTCACCATATGTGGAAGAAAATGGTATGTATGTTATATAATATCTATTTATGTATGTATGAGTATGTATTGTCCTTACAACTAATGAATTTTTTGAAAGTAATAATATGTTGGTTTAATGGATAAAATATTTGTATTTTACTTAAAATCACAAGTTTGAATATCATTTAGAATGTAAAATTTATTATTTTGTGGGTATGTTATAAATCGACAGTAACCGACTTATAATATTTGATTTAATAAGAGTAAATATTTAACTCATTGATATATTGATGGGATTGTATTGACATTGTTCGACATAGTCTCAATGAGAGTATAAATTTTTGAGTGAAAAGAACATTACGAACAATCAGGTTCTCTTAGTTAAGATATCTATAAAAATTTTAAAAACGATTGAATTTTTTAATACAAAAAATATAAACTTTCCAACATTGAATGTTATTAGTTAATTTATACCATCTACTATTTCAGGCAATTAATAGTTTATCCAAAAGGAGATACCGGTGTAGAAGCTGATAAATGGCTCTCACTCTTCCTGTCCTTAGTTGACGCAAAATCCTTACCTTTGAAGCAGGAGCATCACATAAAGTATAACTTACGGATTAGAGATCAAGTCACTAATAACCATTGTGAGAAATCATGTAAGTCTAAACTTTCACATTTACTTTTGATCTCATAGTTTATTTTTTTTTAAAAAAATAATAATTAGTTATAAGTTCATTATTTCCAACGTCATTTTTTTTAAAGAAATTTCTAACATTATTTTTATTTTTTTTTTTCAGTGACTAGTATATTTAAATATCCTTCTTCGACAATTTGGGGCTATAAAAGATTTATTTCATTATTAGATTTGCACGATAAATCAAAAGGTTATATTTGCAAAGATACCTTAATAATTGAGGTGATATTTACTTCCATAGTTGTCCATAATGTTTTGTTGGAAATTTAGGTTCTAGATTATGTGTAGTTATATTCAATGGGCAGTTGTATCACCAAAATATCATATATTCTAAAGGTTGTGAACATGTACATATAAAAATATGTAGCTTCAATTATGTTTATTAGAATTTTATTTGAATTGTGTTGTAAGCTAAGTAGAATGAATGTGAAATTATGTATTCATATAGAAAATAAAAATTTACAAATGACAAAAATATATTATTGTATCGATAGATGCAGCCTTCTTTCGTGCAACTCCACCATGTGAATGATAAGATTTTTGATTTCGTGTTCATTAAACTATATATATATATATATATAGCAAACTTGCATAAATTATAATTGAAAAGTATGAATAAAAAATATGTTAAAATCGGGACCAAAATGGTACGAAAAGGGTGTCTCACAACTTCGGGTAATTAGATAGCAAAGCCTCCTAGAAAACCTAATTATTATCATGAAATTTTAAGAGAGTTTCTACTAATTTATTTGAGGTGGAATTAGATATCTAAAGTAGGTACGATTCAAGGTGGTCAAGGTGAAAAAATGTGAGGCACTTATTACCACCATGATAATATAAAGTTTTATTCATCGTCTCTCTCTCTGTCTCTCTCTCTCTCTCTCTCTGTGCCTAGCTCTGTCTCATCGTCTCTCTGGCTGATACCCTTTCTGCCTCTGTCGCCCTGTCGCCTTCCTTGTGAGCTTCCCTCTTCCTGATGCATGCCTCTCTACCATGGTCCTATATGAGCTTCTCTCTCTCTCTCTGTGCCTAGCTCTGTCTCATCGTCTCTCTGGCTGATACCCTTTCTGCCTCTGTCGCCCTGTCGCCTTCCTTGTGAGCTTCCCTATTCCTGATGCATGCCTCTCTACCATGGTCCTATATGAGCTTCTCTCTCTCTCTCTGTGACTAGCTCTGTCTCATCGTCTCTCTGGCTGATACCCTTTCTGCCTCTGTCGCCCTGTCGCCTTCCTTGTGAGCTTCCCTCTTCCCGATGCATGCCTCTCTACCATGGTCCTATATGAGCTTCTCTCCTTTATTCGCCATTTATTTGGACAATGAAGAACATATCAAACGGCGCCGTTTTTTGGTATTTCTGGTGAGCTGGGTTTGGTTTGTTTGGGGTGAAATTAAAGGAGGCTTCTGATTCTTCTTTTTTTTTAAAAAAAAAAAAAATTGAGTTGGATTTAATAAGAAAAAGATTTTTTTCCCTTTTCGGTGTCCTAAAATTAAAATTTTGAATTTAAATTAACAACAAAAAGATTTTGAAATATATTTGAGTTAAACAAAGGATAATAATAATAATAATAACAAAATTAATCTGAACAAAATGAGAGTATTATAACGGGAATGTGTTAGACACACATCTGGTAGTGTAGACTAATTAATTAAAATTATTACCGATATGTATATTTGAACTAGTTAGTCACTATGCAAGTGTGTAATCGTGATATTTATTCATAAGTAAAATTTATTTACGTAACATATTAGGAGATATAGATTAAAAAATACTTTAAAATAAAGACAAAGAACTCAAACGAATTCTTCGCAAAGTCCTCTTCATAAACGTTTTCTCAAAAGCTTGACCAAATCTTACATTGAGATATTGTCATTATGGAAAAATACACAAATTGGGAAAGAACAAAATTATTTTTCTCAAGTGCGAAACTCGATCTACTTCAAATCAACTTCCTCGCAAAAACATATTTACGACGTCGTAAGAAAGAATTAAATGGTGGAACTATAAACGAAAATCTAGACCATACCAAAAAAGGAAAGATCATATTCTCTCTTATACTTTTTCAAGATTATATTTTCTGAACTTAAAAGGAGATTTTGCTTGTCATGGTTGAGAAACATACTGTAAATAGAGTATTTAAAATGATAATATTCGAAATAAAAATATTTTTAAAGAAGAATTTGAGACAACTTTTAGTTTGTGTTGTTAGCTTTAAAAATGTTATTAGAGTAACTTTTCGGTAAAATTTTTTTTATAAAAATAGATGTTATGTTTCTGGCTGAAATAATTTTCTAGAGTTAATTTGAAATAATTTTCTAAAGTTAATTTAGAAAGTATTGTCACATTAAAAGTATTGAACTGATGAACTTAACCTAAATATATAAATATATAATATTATAAGAGATATACAAATATATATATATAGGGATAATATATTTAAAAGCCCTTTGTACTATTCAAATGAGTTTAAATCAATTACTTCATTATTTTTCACTTCAATTATAAGACGTATTTTTAAATTTTATTCGAAAAAACCCTTATTTTTAACAACATATCTAATACTTGCTAGATGTATGCCCCCGTGGCATGAGATATGTCTACGAAAATATTGAGTTTTAAAAATATTACCGGCATGCCAACTACATAATTGTTTTGTCTTTACTGATGTGCTTTTTTATAACATTTTATTTTCAGTTGTCGTCGTTAAACTGGGTGATAGTACTTAAACGGGAGACTGAAAAATATTGATTGGTATTGGCACCAGAAATTTCTTTGTGGTTTTATGCCTTCTTGTTATCTTTTTATGTATTTAAATTTAATTTATAACTATTTAAAAATAATAAAAAAAGAAAGGAAAAAAAAAAAGATACGAAGTGATTGTCGGTGTGGCAATCACATGGCGACCACGCATGCAACATTTTTAAAATCAAATGCTTACATAGATCCATCAGTCTACTACATAAATATCTGTTAAACGGCGTTAGACACATCATTCATGATAACAGATTATTCAAATAAAATTTGAAAGTTTAGGTTACATATGAACTAAATAGTTTGAATTTTTCTTTTTTTAGTTTTGTTTTGGATTTGAGTTTCATACGGGCTAAAAGAGTAGATAGGATAAAGATTAATTTAGGTCTTTACATTAAGTCCGAGCTAATCAAAAGAGCAAAATTAGAGGGTAGGAGATGGGTTTTTATCATGTATATATTTTCTTCAAGATTTTCATGGAGAAAAGCATTCGATACATCTTATTATATCTTCTAAGGTTTTGATATTAGAATTGTAAGTTCAAAATTTATTTTCGAGAAAATTTTCCATATGGAATTTGTTAATGACGCATTGATCTACTATGAAACCTTATTTTATGGATTATTGAACATAAAAAGAATTCGCGATTACTTCCATTTGTTTTCAAGTTTGATATCCTCCTTCGGGTATGTAAGGGACTTTTTTTTTCTTTTTTTAATAATTAGATTGTTGATTCTTAACATTCGATCTACTCCTTCGTATATAACAGGGCGGCTTTTCCTTTTAATTTTTTTTAAAAATTCTCCTTGAATTTGAGAGCAAATCAATTTTAGCCTGAATTCCTACAATAACAAGATTGGAGGACAAGCTAACATCATGAAGAAACATATGTATTTAATTGATCATACGAGCTGTGTTGATTATAACAACTTCTCTAATTTTGTTGAGAACAAAATTACTTATAGTAAAATACTTAAAAGTGAAATCACCATTTGACAAAATTATCTTTAGTAAACTTCCTAATAAAAAGAAAACATTTACTAATTTGAGAAAATTAAGAAGTGTTATGCTAATATAGAGGTTTACGAAGAGAATAACAACTCATTCTCTTTAATTTTTACATTTTTTTTGTCGTCTTAGTTCCTCAAATTTGTATTCAATGTATTGTCTAATTCAGTCCTCTTTATCATAAATAAGCTTGTATCTTTTGATCTTTAAATATTCTTGAGGTTTGAATTTGGTATGAAATTGAAACTACATATCTTTAAAAAAGAAGTGTCAAATGCTTTTCTTAGAGTGATATGTAAGTAAAAAGCTTGCATCAAATGCTTTACTTGCATGTGTAAATCAAAGTATGGTATATTTATTCTTTCTAGCCAAAGAAAAGTATGTCTCTTTTTCCACAAGTAATGGATTGTATAATTAGAACTTTCTCCTTGAAATAAAATCATATAATATAAGAAAAATGGCAAGTAAGGATTTGCATAATATATATAAGTTTTTTAATTGTTTGTATCCAGTCTAACCTACTTATTTTTCTCTATATAGTTTTTGCATCGATGATCTACATACGTGTATATCTGTATCCTCACATATTTCAACTTGTACATGTAATTAAGAAAATGGAAGAAAAAAATTTTGATCATTCAGGTACAAAAGTTACATCGATCAAATTCTGCAAAATGAGTTAAGTGTTGTTGTTTTGTGTACTCGGATGTTGTGCTCGTCAATGTTAATGTCGTGTTTTTTTCATTCTTGAACATGTCGTTAAATTAGTACTAATCTAATCAAATCCGTTGGATTAAAAAGAAGAAATCACAACCTTTGGCAAGTAAAATATTTGTATAATATTTAAACTCGTTGAACCGGTTACAAAAAAAAACTTGTTGAGCCAGTCACTCATAACACAACTTCATATGACAATAAATTGGGGAGCCTATATATACAATAATTTAGAGTCAAATACCATCATTTTAATTCTTTTATATAAAATTTATTCTGTTGAGAAATCTCATTCTAATCCCCGGTAATTCATAATTGGTACTTGTTTTATTATTTATTGGTTACTACAACGTCTCAATTATATACTTGTTTTCTATATATAAATTATTTAAATTCAATATGTTCTAATTTTATATGATTAATTCTATCTTAGTTTTTCTTCCTTCTACGTACAATGATATACCAAACAATATAGTATAAATTAAATTATATATTAAACTTTAGCAACAAGTAAAAAGGTTTATATCAAATGCTTTACTTGTATGTGTAAATTGAAGTATAGAATATCGTTTTCTTTAAACTCAAGAAAAGTATAGTTAGTGGATTATATAAGTAGAACTCTCTTGCAGAAATAAAATCATAGAATATAAGAAAAAAGATCAAGTAAGGATTGCATAATATATCAATTTTTCAATTGTTTGTTCCCAAGCTAACCTAGTTATTTTTTCTTTATATAGGTTCTGCTTGGAGGATATATACACATATATATATTATGGATACTCAAGTGTTTGAAGTTAAAGCAGTAGCAATGAAAATGGAAAAAGAATATATTGATCATTCAGACGAAGAGGATTATGTGTATGATGCTGATTCTGGTCATAGTATTTCTGTTAGGGATACTACTGGCTCCCATGATTTTGGTCATAGTATTTCTGTTAGGGATACTATTGGCTCCCAAACTACAACTTTTGGAGATCGTAATTTGTCAGATTCAAGAATTACTGATAGTTACAATAAAGTACTCACTAAAAAATATAGTTATAAGTACATTCATCAAACAGAAACTTTATCTGGTAATTCTCTTTCCTCACTTCTTTTATTCTAAATATAGATTTATATATATATGTGTGTGTATACAGGTTTTAGTGAATTAATTAAGTAATTCTTCTTCAGGACTTTTGAAACACATAAGAGATCAGCCACCGCGTCACTACGTATTCAAAATAAATAATTTTTCATCATTATTGGAGTCACAAGTGAAAAAAGTTGAATCAGGTGTCTTCCTTGTAGGAGGTTATAAATGGTGTGTTATATTTTATATATCATCTTTTATAATTAGTGAGTTATTACACATGTATGTATATGCATATTAAACATTTACATATAAACTATTTCTAAACATTAATACCATAAGTTATTTATTATATATAATGTGTATATATATATATATGTCAATATGATGATGAAATAGTAAATTGATTAGGAAGTTGATTCTGTACCCGAATGGAAATGAAAAGGCAGGAGGGGAAAACCACATCTCCCTCTACTTGGCAATGGAAGATACAATTTCCTTACCTCCTACGTTTGAAGTCAATGTTGATCTGAGAGTTTTTGTCTCAGAGCAATTACAAGGGAAGTTTCTTGCAGTCCAAGGTAACTTCATTAAATAATGTTTTTCCTTTTTAATATATATATATATATATAAATTTTTTAATGAATGTCTTTAATTATTTTTTCAAATTACTTGCACATTAATAAAGATTTTTAATAACTTTTCATACATAATTTAATTTGTATGCAGATGCTAAACGACCGATGAGAGTTTTTAACAGAAGTCGAACAGTATTGGGGTTTGCAAAATTTCTTTCTCTTGAAAATTTTAAAGAGGAAAATAATGGATATCTTTTTGAGGATTCTTGTGTATTTGGCGTAGAGGTTTTTGTTGCTAAATCAACTCGAGAATACGATAATCTTTTTGTTAAAGATAATTCAGTTCAGATATCTCGTTTGAAGTCTCAAGGATACTATACTAACATCTCTAATGCTCTTGTCACTAAAACGAAAAAAGAGTAAGTGATTGTACAAGTAAACTATATATACTTCCAGTTAATATATAATCCCTTCTAATTATGGAATTAATTGATGTTTAATGATAAATAGTTATCTTTTTTCATTATAGGAAATTGATAGCTCCTATTTCACAAGATTCCTCTTTGCAATTAAATCAAAGTGAAGGTATATATAATTGATAAATGAAGCTCTTAAACAATACATTAAAATACACCTTAATATAAGTAGGAGTAGTTTATAAGTACCAAGTATTTACTATGGGAAAATAGTTTGCAATTTTTTTTTTTGTTTTGTTGAGATTGAAAGCTGATTTTATATTCACACTTTCAGGAATTTTAAGAACCACAAGAGATTTTCCACCAGCTCATATATTCGAAATAAAATCATTCTCATTGCTTTGCAAAGACAATATCCAAAGACATGAATTTGACACTTTTGAAGCTGGAGGTTTAAACTGGTATTCTAGATATATATGTCTATATATATTATATATATAGTTGTAAATAATCTTATAATTTTTTTCTAAATTGCAGGAGGTTATGTCTTTATCTTGAAGGATGTAAGGAAAGAAATGGAAGTGGTTATATTTCTCTTTACTTGGAAATTTTAAAGGAAGGAACATTTCCTTCTGGGTGGGAGGTGAATGTGAACTTTAAAATGTTTGTTTTTGACCAAATAAGAAACAAGTACCACATTTTCCAAGGTATCTTTTCTCACATAAAATTAATTCATATATATATGTACATACATACACAATAAAAATGCATTAAAATGTTTAAATTAATACATACAGATGCTGATGGGGTTCCAAAGTGCTTCAATGGAATCACGAAAGAATTGGGTTTTACTCATTTAGTCTCCCAGAAGACATTCAATGATCCTCATAGTGGATTTCTTGTTAACGATCGTTGTCTATTTGGTCTAGAGATATTTATTATTAGGCATATGTGCAACAAAGATATTATGACAAAAGATCCTGCTAATTGCAGCACATACACTTGGCCGATTTACAACTTTAGCACATTAAACTCGAAAATACATGAGTCCGAGACTTTCACCATATGTGGAAGAAAATGGTATGTATGTTATATAATATCTATATATGTACGTATAAGTATTTATTGCTCTTATAGTTAATGAGTTTGCCAAAATTAATAGTATATTGGTCGAGTGATTAAAATTTTTATATTTTATTTAAAAATTATGAATTCAAGTATCATTGAGAACGTAAAATTTTTTATTTTACGGGTATATATGTATGTATAAGTATTTATTGCTCTTACAGTTAATGAGTTTGCCAAAATTAATAGTATATTAGTCGAGTGATTAAAATTTTTATATGTTATTTAAAAATTATGAATTCAAGTATCATTGAGAACGTAGAATTTTTTATTTTACGGGTATTTTATAGATTGACAGTGATTGCTTTATAATGTTTAATTCAGTGGGACTAAAGATTTAGCACAATGATGTGTTTATGAGATTATATTGATCTTGTTGAACTTAATCTTAGGGAACCAATTAGTTTTTGAGTGAAAAGAACATTTCGAGCAATTAGGTTCCTTCAGTTAGGATAGCCACAAAAGTTTAAAAACTTTCAATTTTTTTTTTAAAAATAAACTAAATTTGCTAAAATTAAATCTTGTTAGTTAATTTATATAATCTATTATTTCAGGCACTTAGCAATTTATCCAAAAGGAGATACGAAAGAAGTAGCTGACAAATGGCTCTCACTCTACTTATACTTAGTTAACGCAAAATCCTTACCTTTGAAGCAGGAATATAAGATAAAGTGCAATTTTCGAATAAGAGATCAAGTCACTAGTAACCATTTTCAGATGTCATGTAAGTTCAAACTTTCACATATACATTTGATCGCATAGTTTTTTTTTTTTAGTTGCAAGTTCATTATTTTTCAACTTCACACTTTTCTAAAAGAAATTTCTAATATTATTTTTTAAATCTATTTGGTTTTCAGTGACTAATACATTTAGATACCCTCCATGGAAGGCTTGGGGTTTTTCAAAATTTATTTCATTAGTAGATCTACTCAATGAATCAAAAGGTTATATTCGCGAAGATACCTTAATAATCGAGGTGATATTTACTTCCATAGTTATGCAAGATATTTTGTTGGAAATTTAGATTCTTGATTATATATATATATATATATATATTTAATGGACAATGTACTACCAAAATATCATATCCTTCAGTTATGTTTATAAGAATTTTATTTTAATTATGTTGTAGACTAAGTTGAATGAATGTAAAATTATTTATTCATATAAGAACTAAAAATTTACAACTGAGAAGAAGATATTAGTTCATTGATAACTGTAATGACAAGATTGATCGGGTGTTCATTCAACTATATATATAGCAAAATTGAGTGAATTATAATTGAAAAGTATGAGCAAAGACATCCCAAAATCGGGACCAAAATGGCACAATAAGGGTGTCTCACAACTTCGAGTAATTAGATGACAAAGACTCGTTGAAAATTTAATTATTTTTTGTGAAAACTTAAGAGAGTTGCTGTTAATTTATTTGAGGTGGAATTAAAAATTCAAAACCCATATTTGTCATTTTTAAAGAAAAATGTTGGAAATAATCTCAAGTAGAAATGTGTGAAGCATCTATTACGAACATGATAATATACATCGATAATCTTCGAGAGTTGTTATTGATTTTTTTGAGGTGTAATTAGATATCAAACACACAATCATCGACCTTAAAGAAATTAAGGTCGAAAATGTCTTAGGTGGAAAGGTGTGAGACACACATTATCAGTTGTGTCTCCCTCTTTTAAAGTTCGATTTTTTCTATCTTTTTCTTGAACACCATGATTTTTATTGGGTTTGTTTCGATAATTATATTGGCTACGGAATAGGTCACAGGATGTATACAAATAGTAATATATTGTCAGTATAAGTTATTATTCTATATCAACAGACTTTCGATTTATATATATTAGTCTTTTACAGACAGTTAACTGTTGATAAAATTTTTTATCACTTATATCTGCTATCTGTTGATCCTGTATAAGATTCTAAATTTATATTATTAAATATAAATATTATTATTTAAAATACATTAAAATATTATATATATAATTACAAATACATAATTAAAATACATAAATTTCATAGTCATCTACAATATTTTTTACACAAATTCATAAGGATTAAATTACAAAATTCATTCATATCAACTTCATTTTATCTTCCCATACAAAAAATGTCAATTCATTTTGTTCTTATGCAAACTTTGAGATTATAATCGAAAATATACAATTCAAAGTTGATAATTAGTTATCTTCTCAACGTGCTAAAAACTTGAATGAAGAAACATATGGTCAAAATATCATATGATCGATCAAATTTGCAATGAAAGGATTTAGATGGTTGATCGTATTTGGAATAAATGGATGAAGAACTATATTTTTCTTAACGTGCAATAAACCCCATGCAATGCAAACAACATTTTCTTTTATCATTTTTTAAACTTTTAAAAGTACATCATCTTCGAAGAATGGATCGTGCACATTATCTAAAGTCCTTGCTTGGGAAGGATTTTTTTTTTTTCAAATTTCCCCTATGTTTTACAACCATAACATAATACTGATATTGACACTTCATTAACCATATGAATCTAAGTACACAACCATCACTCATCAATAAATCTGTTAAAGCTCAAAAAGTTAGAAGAAAATTGTTCACAGACTCATAGGTACTTGGAGTCCTCCCAACAATGAGCTTTGAGTTGAACTAGCAAAACCTCCCATGTTATTCAACTGAAACCTCAATGCTATAATTGGAAAAAGATTTTTGTTCACTTTTCTGAGTTAACCCTTTATTTTCTTCTCTCCCTCTGTCTCATGCTATATGGTATTTTTCGTCTTTTTGATTCAATCAAAATATTCTCTTTAACAATATGTGAAGAAAATTTTTAGTTTTTACTTAGCTGCTAGATTTGTCCATTCACCTCCTTCCCATTGCTTTTGCATGCGTTTCTTCCTTACTTAAAAGCTTCGAACTTTTACTCTCATATAAGAATAATGTAACGACCCCGGAAAATATAAAAATGAAATGAGTATTTAAATATATCAAATGCGGAAGCGAGATCAAAATTTCAGTTAACATCCCTTACACGAAAAACCAAACAAACGTACTTAAAATATAAAAGGTTAAACTAACTAAGAAAGAAAACTCGAAAATAAACTATGCGTATGACTACAGAGTCTCTAGGCATCCCCTTCGTCGTCCTCCTGCGGAACGGGCTCGGGAACCATGTCTTCCTGATCTGAAATGGTTAATTAAGGAGTGAGCTACACTAGCCCAGTAAGAACATCACGATATCTCACCGTCACGGAGATAAAGGTGGGTAGAAAACCACAAAAAGACCAATGGAGCATAATTTACAATAAACTCGTTTATTAACAACAAAACCTTTTATCAATAATAAAACTTTTACCATCCACTTACCTTGGTGGAATTTATGAAAACAATATGAGAAAACAATAACATTATCATAATCATTGAATAATCTAAGCTGTAAAACATAACACTTATCACGCCTCTTGTAATTCAATCATTGTACAACATATCTTTTTTTCTCATTTACCAGCCTACTAGTATCCGTGGGGGTCCATAGGGGTTCCGCTACCCGTTAACCTTTAACATTCATAATCAGTTTCCAGGGCCGTCCCCATACCCCGTCCGGTATGGGCGCCAAAACCATGAACCTCAATACCCCGTCCGGTATGAGGGTGAAACGGGCCGTCCCCATACCCCGTCCGGTATGGGCGCCAAAACCATAAACCTCAATACCCCGTCCGGTATGAGGGTGAAACGGGCCGTCCCCATACCCCGTCCGGTATGGGCGCCAAAACCATAAGATCTCCATACCCCGTCCGGCATGTGAGACCACAATCCCGGTAGGGTTCCCTACGGACCCGGTCCGTCCACCATCTCCCAGGATATCTAGTCAGGCTGACCCCCATAATACAATTATCAGTCTACACAATCTTTCATTTTTCCTTTTCCTCAATCAGCATCATCAATTCACATTTAAACAAGCAAATCGTAATTCATACCAGACAGACAACATACAGTATCAGTTTCTCAGTTATTCAACCCATAATTAATAAAAACGTAGTACATGCACACAAATCTGTAAAATGAACACATCAAACCTCATTTTGCATTTAAAGCTGTAAACAGGCCAAATAACAGTAAATCATCAATCACACTAGACTCGGGCTCCATTAGCAACCTTAAGCAATTTCACACATGCGTTAATTCAAGAAATACCGTTTTATCATTTTGAACTTTAATACCGTGATAGGAAATAGGGTGAGGGGTCCTTACTTGTTTTCGGGATCCGAATACGATTCACAGTGCGCCTGCAGGCTGTCCCTAATTTTCCCCTGAATTTTTTCCGGGGAACTGAAACACGCTAACAGTACCTGCACGGGTTCCAAAAAAAATCCAAATTAGGCCCAGGGCCTCTTTTGGCCCAAATCGCAACTCCGGCACGGCGGCTCCGCCGTGCTCCGGCGACGGCGCCGCCGCTGGCGGCGGCGAGTCGCCTCGGGTTGACTGTTTTCGGCCGTTTTTGGCCGAATTCGGCCACACTCGCATTGGTCCTTGTCAGAAAACAACCCTAGGGCCCTCGGGGGGCCAAAAAATCACGAAAAAACGGAGCTTACCGGCGGCGGCGCTCTCGGGTACGGCGACTCTCCGGCGAAGTTCGTGTTTTGGTGATTTGGCTTCGGTCAACCTGTAGAGAAAAGAATGGTGATCACGGTGATATAAAAATTGCATCGAACGGAGGCCGGGAAGGGCCTCGTCGGAGGCAAAAACCGAGAGGGGGCGCGGCGGCGCCGCTGGGCTTCGGCCGCGTATTCCGGCCGTTTGGCCGGGATTTCGGCTTCGATTTGGCCATAGGAGGAATCAGTGGGGAAAAACGAGTCGGGGGTATGAAATTTACCTCGATCGGTGGTCGGAAATTTCCCCGGTGCGGCGGCGAGTGGCGGCGGGTGGCGGCGGTCGGCCTCTGGTTCGTCTTCTCCGGCGAGCGGCTGGCGGCTAGGGTTTTTTGGTCTGGTGTGGGGGTTCTATTTATAACCCCTTGCCTTTTGATCACAGCCGTTCGTTTCGTTTTAATCTGGGCCGTTCGTTTTTGATTGAATCTGGGCCGTCCGTGCGTTTGAATCTGGGCCGTCCGATCGCGTGATTGATCTGGGCCGTCGGATCGCACCCACGCGGATCGCCAACGTGGCTCCTTTCGGAGTGACGCGATCTTGCCACGTGGCAGGCCCCGGTTGGCCGGGACTGCTGACCGGGCCTGCTGACGTGGCTGCTGACGTGGCCCCCCCCTTTTTTTTTTTTTTTTTTTTTTTTTTTTTTTTTCCTCCTCCTTTCCGGGCGCTACAAATAATACTAAAATCTAGAAACTCTGAAGAGCAGAAGACATGGATTAAAATTTGAATCGACCAAAATCATCTTTTATTATAATCTTGTTAAGGGTAGTGGTATTAATAGTTACTTGATGTGATATGCTAATATCAAGGTGGCATGTATGTGGTAGTATATGTTGTATCGAATAAGTTCATAAAATGGATGAGTTATTAGAATAGATAATACTAATGTGTAGTTTGATTTCATTTGATTTTTTGAAATCTTCTCTAATTTTAAATTATCTTGATTCCCAATCTACGTTTATCTTACAATTCTTTCCAAACAAAAGATTTTAATTACCAATTAATTTGAAAGATCTCTAAATTTAAAATTTTCAATAACCAAATAATTGGTTAAATAAAGTATTATCACACAAATTGCTAAGACTAGTAACATAATAAACTAGTTGCTATTAGATTTAGTTTACAAAATAAGAGTGAAGCACCACTCACTAGGGCATGCTAGGAGGACTAACAAGATGGTCTTCCTCTTGACATGCCACCTTCCCATAGGGCATGTCATCTTAGGCTTCTTCCCTCTTTTTACTCATTCTAACAAATATTTGATTTTTTATGACCTAATTAATGGTATTCTACCATAGAACTATCTAGTTTTAGGTCTTTAGGCCCTTTAACTATTTCAAATTAAGCATTCTACTAATACAAAGATGCATATGTATGGCATTATTAGAGTTTTTTTGTTGCGAGAAATGCATGTACGAAAAATTAGTGCATACACCAACTTAGATGAAATTGTTTATCATGCATAAACAACCCTAATTTGGCTTTAATATCATATTAAATAATTAATTATCGCCTTTCATTCAAAAAGCACATGTTAATAGAAAAAGACAATCTTTATTTATATATTGACACAATTAGAAAAAAAATACATGAAATAACTTTAATCAATTAAAATATTACTAACTACATACATCACAACACAAGTCACACAATTACCAACTTAGACCTGAAAAATAAAGAACCTAGAACACCAATCACATCTTTAGATTTTTATACATGTGTACATAAACATAAATTGAAAATTATAAATGTTGTGGAATACACATCTAACCATAAATACTCCCATTTTATTTTTCTCTTTACAATACCATCTTTAGCCTTTCACCATTAATTTGATAGGTCATTTGTGATATTATAGCTGAAGTTGTAAATGGTAATGATACTAGTATAAATTCCATCATTCATCTGATATGAATCTTCAAAATTACCAATAATATAATCATGTTGTTTATATGAGAAGGGAATGTCACAGCCAACTTCTGTCACAACTAAATCCACTGACACCTTACAAGACAGTGGCACATTAGCTTTGTGCTTGATCTCCATATCATTAGATTTTGTATTAATATCTCCCCAGTTGTATGGTCCATGAAAAAAACTCAAGAATTCAATAGTTTTGGTTTTAAGGAACGGAATTGTAGCTTTAAGGTCAACTGGAGCCTTCAAATCTGATATGAGAATAGAATTCCAACTATAGCTAGTAGTATTTTTAAATGAGAGATTTATTTCTGCTTCAACATATTCTTCAGTTTCATTAAAGTAAGATCCTGAGTCAGCAATCAAAGAACTCACCTCATAGATCCTAACATCTCGCAAGTGATAATTAATATTATAAATTATTTTTGAATAAGCACTCTTTGAAACCACCAATTTTGCTTCCAGTGTAATAGTAAAGGCCCCAGCATTAAGACAATTATCCTTACGATCTTTTGTGAGTCTTTTACAATATGCATTGTTAGCCAAACAACAAAGAGCAACAACATTTTCATCAACTTTCACCGGCCAAAACTTTATGTTTGCATCAATGACATCATGAGGTCCATCATGTTTGATCCATTTGGATCTCGTCTCCAAAATGCACCATGTTGTATTCGAACACTTCCATCAGGAAGTTGGTAAACCCTATGAGTAGTATGTGGAAATGTATCTTTTTTCGTAGCTCTAAATTGTAGATACAAAGATATGCCATCTCTTTTAAGACCTGCACTGAGATACTTGTCATTGTTGCCTCTGAATGCAACATTTCTTGGAAGCATATACATGGCTCCCAAATTAGTATATTTAAAAATCTTTAACGAATCATTTATAGGGATTGCAAACGGTACTGATAAACAATTATTATAGGATTCAGTTGCCTTTGAAAGACATATATAGTTTCCAAGTTGAACATGAAAAAATTGAACTTGACCATTCTCGTTACCAGTTTTGACGATTGGTTTTAACAATGTGCAAGACCATTTAGATTTATCTTCATTTGATTGGTCACCTTTAGCAACAATCCACGTCTCTTCTTTTGAAGATCTCACCCAATATTTGTTATTGTAACAACATTTTATGTGTACTAATCCATTGCCAGTATCAGCTTCCTCTATTTCCATCTTTGTGTACGGGCTTACTAGATGCTCCCCAGAAAATTGAACAAATGCATGTGCCTCCTCATCTTCGTGCACATAGCACAGATATTTTTGGTTGTAATGTAATACAAAGTATTTTGGAGATACCATATTTTCCTCCTCTCCGATAAATTTTTCCAATAAAACTCGCTTTGCTCGTTATTGCTCCAACTTGTTCTTTTATTTATAAAGACTAAATTATTTTTATTTTTATTTAATTAATTATCGTAATATTTAAGCATTAACTCCTCCATAATCATAAACCCTTTAAAAGTCATTATTTATGTACTTTTCTTTCTCGCAAATCATAATAAATATACACATATCTTCTTTTTTTAATGAAAGAATTGTATTTTCTTTTGGATTAAAAACAAAAAAACAATAAAAATTAATAAAAATAATAATTTATTTAAAGTTTTTTATTGTTAATTTTTTTTGTAATAATTAAATTTTTTCATACCTTTAACTTTAAACCAAAAACTGTATTAAATAGTTTACTCTAATTTAATATAATCTGAATTATTTAAATTTTTTTCTATTTTTCAAATATTTTTTTAAATTAATCGATCAATTATCTTAATTATATGTTTAACTTACTTAATAGCACAAGTGAAAAATAATAGTTATTCACTAAGAACGGAATAATTTTGAAGCACAATTATAATTCACGATCATTAATAATTAATTATAATTATTTTTCAGTAATATTAACAGTTGAAAGAAAACTATAATTACCTATAAATAACCACAATAGCTTTATTCATTATAACTAAACAACTAAAATAAATAGCTTGTTCCTCAAATTTATTTTAAAATATACATATCCCAAGTGTGTATTACTAATAATAAATTAATAAAATTTTATGTAATTATTTAATTAATAAAATCATACATGTCGTATTTTAATTTTCTCTTTGTCGTAGTTTATTCTTGATAAAATTATAAAATTTTATATGTAGATACTATGTAGATATAAAGATTTTTAAATATCACCCAAGAAAGATATTTATAATAAAAATATATTATTGCCAAAAACAATTATGATGACTTTTCTTATATCATATAATAGAAAAATATAAAAGAATTTGCCTCATTAGTTAATAGAAAATATGAATATGTTTTTATTAAATTCAAAATTTTCAGAAATTTTAGTAAATAATACTATTAAAACAATATAAGTAGAGTAAATAATCTTTGAGTATTCTTTCCTATTTCTTCTAAAGTGATCAAATAAAATCAAAGTGAATTATAAAATAAATAAATAAAATAAGAGTAATTTAATACGAGAAACAGATAAAGCATCATATAAATAAATAATTAAAATAAATAGAAAAAAGAAAAGTTATCGAACTATGTTTAATTGTACTTTTCGTGGAAACTGTACGTTTCTTTTTTTACTTGTAAAATGCGTACCTCGCACTTTTCATAGTAAAAAAGAGAGAAAAAAATGTTGAAGTTTGTTTTTTAATGTTAGCTTCTTTTTTTTTTTTTTTTTCAAGAATTGAAGCATAGCCTAATGTTAGTTTGCTTGTCTCCCTAGGTTTTTCTAATCTTCATTCTTAAAATTTTAAAATCTTTTTCTGAAATTCTAAAGAAAATTCGGTAAAATTCTAATAAATAATAACTTTCGTTATTATGTTTCTTGGAAATTCTCTTTAAATATCAATTTTAGCTAATACATTCGTATAAATATAGGAACATACATCATCAAGAAACATATAATCTTCTTATTCATGACTGTTTAAGATTTGTGAGAGTTACACTAGGTTTCCAATAAGGGTAATTACTTTCTTTATAGGAGATATTCTCTAACATGTTATATACACAATTTTATGCTGTCAAATTTGTGTATTAATTGTAAAGGACATGTTATAAGTTCTAGCAGAATGTTTCCTGCTCGAGCCTACAAATTAATTCAGAAGGACAAGGCCGATAATAGATTAGTCATATTGGCCTAAATCATTTTGAAAACGCCGAAGTCTGAAATAAATTAATCCCGAGTATCATTAAGTAATTAAATGACTTAAAGTTCGAAGTTTACAAAGAGAATAACGACTCATTCTCTCTCATTTTTACGTTTTCTCTACCGTCTTAGTTCCTAAAATTTACTCATTCTCTAATCTGTTCATTTTTACCATAAATAAGCTTGTATTTTTTGAACTTTAGTTTCAGTACATATCTTTAAAAAACAAGAATCAAATACTTTTTTTTTTCTTTTCCTTCTTTTCCTTGTTAAGTATTATCCAGCAGTCATGATTTATGATGACAAGTAAGAAAAGTTAGTATCAAATGCTTTACTTGTGAAAGTAAATTAAGAATTTTGCTGTGCAAACGTACATATATATATATATATATATATATATGCATATATACTATAAAAGGATAAAGTCTCACTAAGTTGATTATAATAATTATAACAATAATAATGAATTTTATCTTTTAACTATTAAATAGACAAACTTTGGAATTATGATAAAAGAATAAAATAACAGCATGAAGTACTGAGCTTTGCATGGCAAAATGTTGATGTAGCAGCACCTGTAAACAATTTATTTACCATGTATGCTTATACAATAGTAAGTTGTTGAAACCAAATTATCTCATTTTAAGATTTCCTTAACTTTCTTGGTCTTCTGTACTGAATTTAGGAAGTTAAGTATTCATTCAATTTACGAAGGGTTCTCACTATATCTAAACATAGTTTATGAGGAAATCACTTCCCTTAAAGCAGGAGTATCATATGCGGTACAAGTTAAGAATAAGGAATCAGACTAATAATAATCATTTTGAACTTAAAAGTAAGTAAAAAAATTTATCACCTTAATTATCTACATTTTAAATGTAAAAATTCAAACCTTTATCAAGGATTTCGAGCGTTTGACCTGGACATAATAATAATATAGATAATACTAAAATTTTCATTGAGCAGGAGAATTAGAAGTTTAAATGTTATATTCCTCGCACGTTTACTTTAAATGTCCAAATAGGGGCTAAAGAAATATTTAGAATTTAAAACGAAAAAACTACTACAAAATAATTATTAACCTCGATTCGATTTTGACAGAGCGAAAAGAGATAATGTTTAGCTAGTCTCTTACTGTTCAGGATCTAAGTCTTGATTGTCCTAATCTAAAATGGTTAATAAGAAAGGGATGAGCTACACTAACTCAGTATGAATATCAACACCTTACCGCTGACACAAAAATTAAAGGTTTGTAAAAAACATAAAACGACCAATGAACCATATTTTTAGTGAAATTCGAATGTTAATACATTCCTTGCTCGTTTTGCTGAAAATGTTAATATTTCCTTCCCCGACTATTAGTCTATCAAATACAATACATTAGATAAAATCATAATGACGAGTTAATCACAACAAGCATACATTCCAATAAACATGTAACATTGGTTTATTTACTATTTTGCCCAAAATCGAGTTACTTACCATATTTATTATTGTCTTACCATTTTTATTTTTTCCTACCGGTATCACTGGGAGTCCATGGTGATCCTCGCTACACGTAGGTACATAATACTTCTGTTGTAAATCAACGGTTGTCCTCATATCCCGTCCGATAATGGACACCACATACTAAAGACTGCCTCAATACCTCGTTCGGTATGAGCAAAATTAATTAAGTCTCAACCTCATCCGGTATGGGATTTTTCAACCCGTACGACTGAGGATAACATCCATGGTAGAGTTCACCCTATGTACAAAGTCCGTACACTCTTTCTCACGATACCCAGTAAGTCCTTTCATTCAACAACATTATTTTATGCATACCTTTTTTTTTAATTTATTATCTAGCCACTAATAATACATAGGGCCTGTATCCCAAACAACACAAGAGTATAAAATTCATATTTCAAAATTCGTTAGAGAATAAACTCTAGATAAAAATATAATAAAATAGAATAATAGAATAAGAACTTCAAACATTGTAATATGATGAATAATAAATTAAACTGATAAATCAAAGTGAAATTAAGTATAGTAAAAAGTGATAATGAAGCAAAATGGAATAAAATATAACTATTCAAAATTTGTTATTAATATATTGATTATAGATAGATATAACGAAAAAAGAACAGAAACGATTACACCAACTGAAAGAACATAAACTAAGATAAAATAAAATGAAATAAGAATGAATAGATAAAAGAAAATGATAATAGAATTAAAAATAACGAATAGATAATACAATTAAACTAGTGACGAACATAAATAAATTGATTACTGCCTCCATCGACAACCTGTATTTAATCATCAAGGAATCACAAAAATATTTAGAACTACTATTTATTATCATTTTAACTTTAATTTAACCATAACAAAAAAAAGTTTAGGGATTCTTACACTGAGTTGGGACCTAGAACATCATCTTTTTCAACTATAGTTCCCGGTGGCTCCCACCTCTCGAATTCTTGGGTTTTCTGGTAAAATTAGGAAACACACATCAAAACAACATTAAAATACGTAAAGGGCGGTGAAAACAAAGGGCAGAAGACTCACTAGGTCGAGTTGGGGTTTCGGCACAGCGGCGCCACCGAGCTCTGCCGTCTGGTTCTCCTCTATTGACGCTCTTTTCTCTTTGCCAAGCCGAACCTGGCAAATTCGTGATGGAAATCAAGTTAAATCATGGAGAGGAGAGTGTTTCACAGGAAAATAGAGGAAATTTCAGCCTTACCGATCGGATTTTAATTTTTGATGCAGTGGTGCAACCGTGCTCTATCATCTGTCTCTATCGAGTTGTGACTTTCTTTAGTTTTTTCTATATTAGAATTACTCTAAATGACCTAGGGTGAGAAAATAGAAAGAACGATAAGAAAAATCATGCTTACTGATGCATTTTACGTCTCCAACACGGTGACATCATCATCCCTCCGACGGCTGAGCTTCTTCCGACTGCCCTTCTTCTTCTTCTCCGGTCAGAGGTGTCGGCTAAGATTTGGGTGCCGACTGAAGAGAGGTTTATATACCTCTCTTCATCTTATCTGGGTCGTCTAATTTGGTGGATGTGGAGGCAAGAGGGTCATCCGATCGAGCCTGTTTAGGAAATCAATCTGGACCGTTCGCGTACGTGGGTGTGGCCCTAAGCCGTCCAATCGTCTTGGCACGTGGATCGCCAGCAGGGCTTCTCACGTGGAGCTCGTGTTGACGGGGCCGCCACGCGGCATGTGGTGATTCATCGCGTTGCTAACTGGGTGTCCATGTGGCCCGTTTTTTTGAATTTAGACGATAACCCCTTGTAACAACCGAAATTTATTTATTTTTTTTTTGTAATTTAGGATTTTATTCTAAATGTAATAAAATAATTTTTCAATTTCTCTTTTTTTTTAATTTTAATTTAGAGTAAAAAATAAAATAAAATTGATAGAGGATGAAATTGAAAGCAATTTTGAGAAAACGAGGTAAAATTTTGGGTTTTGTGGGTATTTTTGAAAGAAAAATCGAAAACCAGGGGTCAAAACACAATTTAAAAAAAATTACTACGTAGGATGCCTGGTCAGCAGTCTCGACGAACCAGGACATGCCACATGGCAACAGGCACTGACGCGGTGCCATGCAGGCGATCCGGGTGAACGCGATTAAATGGTCCAGGTCCGTTCCCGCGCGCACGGACAGCCTGGATGCACTCCCTCCTAAACGCGATCAAACGGTCAGATTCAAATGCGATCGGGCGGTCCAGATTAAAGCGCGATGGACAGTCCAGATTAAATCGCGATGAATAGTCCAGATTCACTCCCTATTTAATCGCGATCGGATGGTTCAAATCAAACGCGATGGACAACCCAGATCAAAAGCGGATGGATATAAATAACTCTCATTCGTACCAAACCCTAACCTTAGCTGCTAGAACCCCTCGCTAGAGAAAAAGACCTGGCCGCCGGGAAGGAGACCACTGCCACCTGACGCTACACCGGAACCCTTTTTGACCGCCAAAAAAAGGCAAAAACTTCCCTTTTTACTCAAAATTAAATTTTAAGCACACTCATGGCCAAATCAGAGCAAAAAGACTAGCCAATTAGGCCAATTGGCCGAAAAACATCAGCGAAATCTGGCGATGCCACTACGTGGAATTTCACAAAACGCCTTCGATGAGGCCCTTTCTAATTCCTATTTGGTGTAATTTTGCCACTATCATGATCATCGTGTCCTTCTCTACAGGTTTACCATAGCAAAACACACAACCACAATGTGAGCCAGAGGAGTCACCGTACCGGAGAGCCCCACCACCAGTGAGTTTTGGTTTTTTGTATTTTTTCGGCCAACCGAGGTCCTTTAACATATTTTTTCGCAGGGATCGATGCAAAATTGGTCGAATTCAGCCGAAAACAGTCGACTCAAGGCAGATCGCCACAGCAAGCAGCGCCACCATCGCTGAAGCACGACGAAGCCACCGTGCCGGAATTCCAAAATTGGTCAAGTAGGCCCCAGGACTTATTTTGGGTTTGTTTGGGACATTTGTAGGTACTATTAGTGCATTTTAATTTCCGAAAAAAATTCAGAGAATCCGAGAATCGCCCGTAGACGCAGTCGAACAGCTTAGCTTTTCAAACATCAAATCGAGTAAGGATCCCTCAACTCATTCCCTATCATATAATTAAAGTTTAAATAAATAATAATATAGTATTTTGTATGAATTTAATAAATACGCATAATTAATTACGGATTGCTAATGGAGCCAAAACAAAAAATTGTTCTCTGTTGATTTATTTTACAGTTTAAAGGCATGATAATATCTTATTTATCAATTTTATAGTTTGAATGTATGTATTGCTGCCTTATGTGATCACCGTTTAGTTAGAAAATTGAGATATGATTGTATTCCCTTATGCATGTTTGTTTGCTTGTGTAATTATGGTTGATTTGGAAAATGGAGACTAACGAAAAATGAAAAAGTTGTGTGAGAAGATGAATAAATGAATATGGCAGCCTTACTGGATATCCTAAGAGATGGTGGACGGACCGGGTACATAAAAAATCCTACCGTGAACGTTGTCGCACACTAGACGGGGTATGGAGACATGATAATTTGGTGCTCACATTAGACGAGGTATGGGGACGACCCGCTTTATCCTCACACTGGACGGGGTATTAAGGTTTAATAATTTGACACTCATACCGGACGGGGTATGAGAACGACTCGTAATTAAGATTGTTAAAGGAAAGGGTTCGTGTGTAGAGGGGACATCCCTATGAACCCACATGGATACTAGTAGGCTGATGGAAAAAGTGACAGTTATTGTTTGGTTTATTGACGATGTATATAGACTTATGATATGTGTTATGTTGCTGATTTTATATGAAATTACGATCTGTATGATATTATTGTCTGCATAGGTTGTTTTTATGAATCCCACTATGGTAAGTGAACGGTAAATGGTTTTATTTTTAATAAATGTATTGGTTTAAATTAAGTACTCCATTAGTGTTTTGATTTTATACCAACCTTTACTTCTGTGTTGGTGATATAGTGTGATATCCTTACTGGACTAGTGTAACTCATCTCTTATTTAACCATTTCAGATCAAGAGAACCAGGTTCCATAGCCCGATCCGCAGGAGGATTGCGAGTAAATGCTAGATTTCTTTAGTTCCCGTTTATTTCCTTATTCTTATGTTTCTTTCAAAAGTGTGAATTCTGTAATACTGTTTGATACTTTAAGTTATTTGTGTAAGGAATGTAAACCTTGAACATTTATTACGCTTATGCACCTTAATTATCTTTTATTCCTTTGGATATTTTCGGAGCCATTACAGTTGGTATTAGAGCCAGGTTCCTCGGACTCACTCTTTACACAAAATTTTTAGGAAACATTAAAACAATGGATTATCGCTCAACCGTTCCTTGTGAAATGCAGGTACATATAGATGAGGAGAGGAAAACCCCCACTAAACTGAGCAGCCCGAGATGGCTCGCTTAGAGAAGATGTTGACCAGATATTTGAGATGCTGGAGAGACTCATTGCTGCCCAGTAGGGCTGGGAGGAAAGGAGGGAGCTACCTGACCCTCCCCCGCTACCATAGGTTGAGCCACCCCTGCAACGAGAGGATCCCGAGCCACCCCAGTATGACCCTATCCCTCCACAGTACCACCCGGCACCACCACAGTATGCTCCGGTACCCCAGCCACAGTACCACTCGGCAACACCACAGTACCACTCGGTACCACCACAGTACAATCTGGTGCCCCCACCGTATCAACAAGTACCACCGCAGGGCCACCCAGTCCATCCTCAACATGGCCTAGTCCCTCTTCCACGGGACCCAACTCCTCTCATGATGGACCCAAGCTACATAGAGAGGTATAAGAGATTAAACTTATCTACTTTTGCAGGAGAATTCTCTTTTAAAGATGCCGAGTACTCGTTAACAGATATAGAGAAGACCTTCAAGACCCTAGGAGTGACTCCCGAACAGAAAGTCAACCTTGCTACCTACATGCTAGTGGAGAAGCATACCACTGGTAGGAACTCAAACAGACCACCGTGCCTATTCCAGTTACTTGGGAACAGTTCCTGGTGACTTTTCGTGCAAAATATCTTCCAGAGCATCTCTGACATCTGAAGGAGATGGAGTTTGTATAGTTGATCTAAGGGAATATGACTGTGTCAAAATATGTTCGCAAGTTTCTAGAGTTGGGTCGATATTCTCCTAAGACATTGTTGGATGAAGCCAGGAAGGCTAGAAGGTTCGAGTGGGGTCTTCGCCCAAAGATCAGACAGCAGTTGTTTGTGCTGGAGCTCAGGACTTATTCGACTGTTCTGGCTAATGCACAACTAGTGGAGAGGAGCTTCCGCACCTTCTCTCAAGTAGCAGGGAACCTCAGATTCTCAGCTCCACCCCGCAGACCAGTACCTACTGCGCATGTCCAATAGAACAAAAGGCCCAGGCCGCTGATCTAGGCTCCCCCTCAAGCTCCAATGACAGGATGCGGTAAGATTTGTCAACATTATGGCAGGGATCATGGGGACTGACTCTGCTATCGCCTCAACAACACCTGTCGCATATGTGATAGTGTCCAACATTATGTGAGGGAGTGTCTAGGGAACCAGAATTAAGGCAGACCTCCTATCCAGGGCAGAGCTTACAATCTCAGCCAGCAGGATGCAAAAGCCTACCCGGACGTGGTACAGGGTACGTAAACTATCTGTAACTATCTTGCTCATATTTTGATTGATACTAGTGTATCACATTCATTTGTTTCACCTATTTTTGCATCAAAATTTAATGTATTACCTTATAAACTTGATTCTGTGTTGTTTATGTCTACTGCTGGGAGTATGAGCTTCTCTCTCTCTCTCTGTGCCTAGCTCTGTCTCATCGTCTCTCTGGCTGATACCCTTTCTGCCTCTGTCGCCCTGTCACCTTCCTTGTGAGCTTCCCTCTTCCTGATGCATGCCTCTCTACCATGGTCCTATATGAGCTTCTCTCTCTCTCTCTGTGACTAGCTATGTCTCATCGTCTCTCTGACTAATACCCTTTCTGCCTCTGTCGCCCTGTCGCCTTCCTTGTGAGCTTCCCTCTTCCCGATGCATGCCTCTCTACCATGGTCCTATATGAGCTTCTCTCCTTTATTCGCCATTTATTTCGACAATGAAGCACATATCAAACGGCGCCGTTTTTTGGTATTTCTGGTGGGCTGGGTTTGGTTTGTTTGGGGTGAAATTAAAAGGGCCTTCTGACTCTTCTTTTTTAAAAAAAAAATTTGAGTTGGATTTAAAAAGAAAAAGATTTTTTTTTCCTTTTCGGTGTCCTAAAATTAAAATTTTGAATTTAAATTAACAACAAAAATACTTTGAAATATATTTGAGTTAAACAAAGAATAATAATAATAATAATAACAAAATTAATCTGAACAAAATGAGAGTATTACAACGGGAATGTGTTAGACACACATCTCGTAGTGTAGACTAATTAATTAAGATTATTACCGATATGTATATTTGAACTAGTTAGTCACTATGCAAGTGTGTAATCGTGATATTTATTCATAAGTAAAATTTATTTACGTAACATATTAGGAGATATAGATTAAAAAATACTTTAAAATAAAGACAAAGAACTCAAACGAATTCTTCGCGAAGTCCTCTTCATACACGTTTTCGCAAAAGCTTGACCAAATCTTACATTGAGATATTGTCATTATGGAAAAATACACAAATTGGAAAAGAACAAAATTATTTTTATCAAGTGCGAAACTCGATCTACTCCAACTCAACTTCCTCGCAAAAACATATTTACGACGTCGTAAGAAAGAATTAAATGGTGGAACTATAAACGAAAATCTAGACCATACCAAAAAAGGAAAGATTATATTCTCTCTTTTACTTTTTCAAGATTATATTTCCTAATCTTAAAAGGAGATTTTGCTTGTCATGGTTGAGAAACATATTGTAAACAGAGTGCTTAAAATGATAATATTAGAAATAAAAATATTTTTAAAGAAGAATTTGAGACAACTTTTAGTTTGTGTTGTTAACTTTAAAAATGTTGTAAGACTAACTTTTCGGTAAAATTTTTTTATAAAAATAGATGTTATGTTTCTGGCTGAAATAATTTTCTAGAGTTAATTTACAAAGTATTGTCACATTAAAAGTATTGCTCTTATTAACTTAACCTAAATATACAAATATATAATATTATAAGAGATATACAAATATATATATAATACATTTAAAAACCCTTTGTACTATTCAAATGAGTTTAAATCAATTACTTCATTATTTTTCACTTCAATTATAAGACGTATTTTTAAATTTTATTCGAAAAAACCCTTATTTTTAACAACATATCTAATACTTGCTAGATGTATGCCCATGTGGCATGAGACATGTCTACTAAAATATAGAGTTTTAAAAATATTACCGGTATGCCAACTACATAATTGTTTTGTCTTTACTGGTGTGCTCTTTCATAACATTTTATTTTCAGTTGTCGTCGTTAAACTGGGTGATAGTGTTTAAATGGGATACTGAGAAACATTGGTTGATATTGGCACCAGAAATTTCTTTGTGATTTTATGCCTTCTTGTTATCTTTTTATGTATTTAAATTTAATTTATAACTACTTAAAAATAAAAGAATGAAAGGAAAAAAAAAAAGGATACGAAGTGATTGTCGGTGTGGCAATCACATGGCAACCACGCATGCAATATTTTAAAAATAAAATGCTTACATAGATTTATAAATCTACTACATAAATATCTGTTGAACGGCGTTAGACACATCATTCATGATAACAAATTATTCAAATAAAATTTGAAAGTTTAGGTTACATATGAACTAAATAGTTTGATTTTTTTTTTTTAGTTTTGTTTTGGATTAGAGTTTCATATGGGCTAAAAGAGTAGATAGGATGAAGATTAATTTAGTTCTTTACATTAAGTTCGGGCTAATCAAAAGAGCAAAATTAGAGGGTAGGAGATGGGTTTTTATCGTGTATATATTTTCTTCAAGATTTTCCTGGAGAAAAGCATTTGATACATCTTATTATATCTTCTAATGTTTTGAGATTAGAATTGCAAGTTCAAACTTTATTGTCGAGAAAAATTTCCATATACAATTTGTTAATGACACATTGATCTACTATGAAACCTTATTTTATGGATTATTGAACATAAAAAGAATTCGCGATTACTTCCATTTGTTTTCAAGTTTGATATCCTCCTTCGGGTATGTAAGGGACTTTTTTTTTCTTCGTTTAATAATTAGATTGTTGATTCTTAACATTCAATCTACTCCTTCGTATATAACAGGGCGGCTTTTCCTTTTAATTTTTTTTAAAAATTCTCCTTGAATTTGAGAGCAAATCAATTTTAGCTTGAACTCCTACAATAACAAGATTGGAGGACAAGCTAACATCATGAAGAAACATATGTATTTAATTGATCATACGAGCTGTGTTGATTATAACAACTTCTCTAATTTTGTTGAGAACAAAATTACTTATAGTAAAATACTTGAAAGTGAAATCACCATTTGACAAAATTATCTTTAGTAAACTTCCTAATAAGAAGAAAACATTTACTAATTTGAGAAAATTAAGAAGTGTTATGCTAATATAGAGGTTTACGAAGAGAAGAACAACTCATTCTCTTTAATTTTTACATTTTTTTTGTCGTCTTAGTTCCTCAAATTTGTATTCAATGTATTGTCTAATTCAGTCCTCTTTATCATAAATAAGCTTGTATCTTTTGAACTTTAATTTCAGTTCATGTTTTGATCTTTAAATATTCTTGAGGTTTAATTTGGTATGAAATTGAAACTACATATCTTTAAAAAAGAAGTGTCAAATGCTTTTCTTAGAGTGATATGTAAGTAAAAAGATTGCATCAAATGCTTTACTTGCATGTGTAAATCAAAGTATGGTATATTTATTCTTTCTAGCCAAAGAAAAGTATGTCTCTTTTTCCACAAGTAATGGATTGTATAATTAGAACTTTCTCCTCGAAATAAAATCATATAATATAAGAAAAATGGCAAGTAAGGATTTGCATAATATATATCAGTTTTTTAATTGTTTGTATCCAGTCTAACCTACTTATTTTTCTCTATATAGTTTTTGCATGGATGATCTACATACGTGTATATCTGTATCCTCACATATTTCAACTTGTACATGTAACTAAGAAAATGGAAGAAAAAAATTGTGATCATTCAGGTACAAAAGTTACATCGATCAAATTCTGCAAAATGAGTTAAGTGTTGTTGTTTTGTGTACTCGGATGTTGTGCTTGTCAATGTCAATGTCGTGTTTTTTTTTCATTCTTGAACATGTCGTTAAATTAGTACTAATCTAATCAAATCCGTTGGATTAAAAAGGAGAAATCACAACCTTTGGCAAGTAAAATATTTGTATAATATTTAAACTCGTTGAACCGGTTACAAAAAAAAAAACTTGTTGAGCCAGTCACTCATAATACAACTTCATATGACAATAAATTGGGGAGCCTATATACAAAATAATTTAGAGTCAAATACCATCATTTTAATTCTTTTATATATAATTTATTCTGTTGAGAAATCTCATTCTAATCCCCGGTAATTCATAATTGGTACTTGTTTTATTATTTATTGGTTACTACAGCGTCTCAATTATATACTTGTTTTCTATATATAAATTATTTAAATTCAATATGTTCTAATTTTATATGATTAATTCTATCTTAGTTTTTCTTCCTTCTACGTACAATGATGTACCAAACAATATAGTATAAATTAAATAATATATTAAACTTTAGCAACAAGTAAAAAGGCTTATATCAAATGCTTTACTTGTATGTGTAAATTGAAGTATAGAATATCGTTTTCTTTAAACTCAAGAAAAGTATAGTTAGTGGATTATATAAGTCGAACTCTCTCACTGAAATAAAATCATAGAATATAAGAAAAAAGGTCAAGTAAGGATTGCATAATATATCAATTTTTCAATTGTTTGTTCCCAAGCTAACCTAGTTATTTTTTCTTTATATAGGTTCTGCGTGGAGGATATATACACATATATATATTATGGATACTCAAGTGTTTGAAGTTAAAGCAGTAGCAATGAAAATGGAAAAAGAATATATTGATCATTCAGATGAAGAGGATTATGTGTACGATGCTGATTCTGGTCATAGTATTTCTGTTAGGGATACTACTGGCTCCCATGATTTTGGTCATAGTATTTCTGTTAGAGATACTACTGGCTCCCAAACTACAACTTTTGGAGATCGTAATTTGTCAGATTCAAGAATTACTGATAGTTACAATAAAGTACTCACTAAAAAATATAGTTACAAGTACATTCATCAAACAGAAACTTTATCTGGTAATTCTCTTTCCTCACTTCTTTTATTCTAAATATAGATTTATATATATATATGTGTGTGTATACAGGTTTTGGTGAATTAATTAAGTAATTCTTCTTCAGGACTTTTGAAACACATAAGAGATCAGCCACCGCGTCACTACGTATTCAAAATAAATAATTTTTCATCATTATTGGAGTCACAAGTGAAAAAAGTTGAATCAGGTGTCTTCCTTGTAGGAGGTTATAAATGGCGTGTTATATTTTATATATCATCTTTTATAATTAGTGAGTTACTACACATGTATGTATATGCATATTAAACATTTACATATAAGCTATTTCTAAACATTAATACCATAAGTTATTTATTATATATAATGTGTATATATATATATATATGTCAATATGATGATGAAATAGTAAATTGATTAGGAAGTTGATTCTGTACCCGAATGGAAATGAAAAGGCAGGAGGGGAAAACCACATCTCCCTCTACTTGGCAATGGAAGATACAATTTCCTTACCTCCTACGTTTGAAGTCAATGTTGATCTGAGAGTTTTTGTCTCAGAGCAATTACAAGGGAAGTTTCTTGCAGTCCAAGGTAACTTCATTAAATAATGTTTTTCCTTTTTAATATATATATATATATAAATTTTTTAATGAATGTCTTTAATTATTTTTTCAAATTACTTGCACATTAATAAAGATTTTTAATAACTTTTCATACATAATTTAATTTGTATGCAGATGCTAAACGACCGATGAGAGTTTTTAACAGAAGTCGAACAGTATTGGGGTTTGCAAAATTTCTTTCTCTTGAAAATTTTAAAGAGGAAAATAATGGATATCTTTTTGAGGATTCTTGTGTATTTGGCGTAGAGGTTTTTGTTGCTAAATCAACTCGAGAATACGATAATCTTTTTGTTAAAGATAATTCAGTTCAGATATCTCGTTTGAAGTCTCAAGGATACTATACTAACATCTCTAATGCTCTTGTCACTAAAACGAAAAAAGAGTAAGTGATTGTACAAGTAAACTATATATACTTCCAGTTCATATATAATCCCTTCTAATTATGGAATTAATTGATGTTTAATGATAAATAGTTATCTTTTTTCATTATAGGAAATTGATAGCTCCTATTTCACAAGATTCCTCTTTGCAATTAAATCAAAGTGAAGGTATATATAATTGATAAATGAAGCTCTTAAACAATACATTAAAATACACCTTAATATAAGTAGGAGTAGTTTATAAGTACCAAGTATTTACTATGGGAAAATAGTTTGCAATTTTCTTTTTTGTTTTGTTGAGATTGAAAGCTGATTTTATATTCATACTTTCAGGAATTTTAAGAACCACAAGAGATTTTCCACCGGCTCATATATTCGAAACAAAATCATTCTCATTGCTTTGCAAAGACAATATCCAAAGACATGAATTTGACACTTTTGAAGCTGGAGGTTTAAACTGGTATTCTAGATATATATGTGTATATATATTATATATATAGTTGTAAATAATCTTATAATTTTTTTCTAAATTGCAGGAGGTTATGTCTTTATCCTGAAGGATGTAAGGAAAGAAATGGAAGTGGTTATATTTCTCTTTACTTGGAAATTTTAAAGGAAGGAACATTTCCTTCTGGGTGGGAGGTGAATGTGAACTTTAAAATGTTTGTTTTTGACCAAATAAGAAACAAGTACCACATTTTCCAAGGTATCTTTTCTCACATAAAATTAATTCATATATATATGTACATACATACACAATAAAAATGCATTAAAATGTTTAAATTAATACATACAGATGCTGATGGGGTTCCAAAGTGCTTCAATGGAATCACGAAAGAATTGGGTTTTACTCATTTAGTCTCCCAGAAGACATTCAATGATCCTCATAGTGGATTTCTTGTTAACGATCGTTGTCTATTTGGTCTAGAGATATTTATTATTAGGCATATGTGCAACAAAGATATTATGACAAAAGATCCTGCTAATTGCAGCACATACACTTGGCCGATTTACAACTTTAGCACATTAAACTCGAAAATATATGAGTCCGAGACTTTCACCATATGTGGAAGAAAATGGTATGTATGTTATATAATATCTATATATGTATGTATAAGTATTTATTGCTCTTACAGTTAATGAGTTTGCCAAAATTAATAGTATATTGGTCGAGTGATTAAAATTTTTATATTTTATTTAAAAATTATGAATTCAAGTATCATTGAGAACGTAGAATTTTTTATTTTACGGGTATATATGTATGTATAAGTATTTATTGCTCTTACAGTTAATGAGTTTGCCAAAATTAATAGTATATTAGTCGAGTGATTAAAATTTTTATATTTTATTTAAAAATTATGAATTCAAGTATCATTGAGAACGTAGAATTTTTTATTTTACGGGTATTTTATAGATTGACAGTGATTGCTTTATAATGTTTAATTCAGTGGGACTAAAGATTTAGCTCAATGATGTGTTTATGAGATTATATTGATCTTGTTGAACTTAATCTTAGGGAACCAATTAGTTTTTGAGTGAAAAGAACATTTCGAGCAATTAGGTTCCTTCAGTTAGGATAGCCACAAAAGTTTAAAAACTTTCAATTTTTTTTTTAAAAATAAACTAAATTTGCTAAAATTAAATCTTGTTAGTTAATTTATATAATCTATTATTTCAGGCACTTAGCAATTTATCCAAAAGGAGATACGAAAGAAGTAGCTGACAAATGGCTCTCAATCTACTTATACTTAGTTAACGCAAAATCCTTACCTTTGAAGCAGGAATATAAGATAAAGTGCAATTTTCGAATAAGAGATCAAGTCACTAGTAACCATTTTCAGATGTCATGTAAGTTCAAACTTTCACATATACATTTGATCGCATAGTTTTTTTTTTCAGTTGCAAGTTCATTATTTTTCAACTTCACACTTTTCTAAAAGAAATTTCTAATATTATTTTTTAAATCTATTTGGGTTTCAGTGACTAATACATTTAGATACCCTCCATGGAAGGCTTGGGGTTTTTCAAAATTTATTTCATTAGTAGATCTACTCAATGAATCAAAAGGTTATATTCGCGAAGATACCTTAATAATCGAGGTGATATTTACTTCCATAGTTATGCAAGATATTTTGTTGGAAATTTAGATTCTTGATTATATATATATATATATATATATATTTAATGGACAATGTACTACCAAAATATCATATCCTTCAGTTATGTTTATGAGAATTTTATTTTAATTATGTTGTAGACTAAGTTGAATGAATGTAAAATTATTTATTCATATAAGAACTAAAAATTTACAACTGAGAAGAAGATATTAGTTCATTGATAACTGTAATGACAAGATTGGTCGGGTGTTCATTCAACTATATATATAGCAAAATTGAGTGAATTATAATTGAAAAGTATGAGCAAAGACATCCCAAAATCGGGACCAAAATGGCACAATAAGGGTGTCTCACAACTTCGAGTAATTAGATGACAAAGACTCGTTGAAAATTTAATTATTTTTTGTGAAATCTTAAGAGAGTTGTTAATTTATTTGAGGTAGAATTAAAAATTCAAAACCCATATTTGTCATTTTTAAAGAAAAATGTTGGAAATAATCTCAAGTAGAAATGTGTGAGGCATCTATTACGAACATGATAATATACATCAATAATCTTCGAGAGTTGTTATTGATTTTTTTGAGGTGTAATTAGATATCAAACACACAATCATCGACCTTAAAGAAATTAAGGTCGAAAATGTCTTAGGTGGAAAGGTGTGGGACACACATTATCAGTTGTGTCTCCCTCTTTTAAAGTTCGATTTTTTCTATCTTTTTCTTGAACACCATGATTTTTATTGGGTTTGTTTTGATAATTATATTGGCTACGGAATAGGTCACAGGATGTATACAAATAGTAATATATTGTCAGTATAAGTTATTATTCTATATCAACAGACTTTCGATTTATATAAAAAGCCTTTTACAGACAGTTAACTGTTGATAAAATTTTTTATCACTTATATCTGCTATCTGTTGATCCTGTATAAGATTCTAAATTTATATTATTAAATATAAATATTATTATTTAAAATACATTAAAATATTATATATATAATTACAAATACATAATTAAAATACATAAATTTCATAGTCATCTACAATATTTTTTACACAAATTCATAAGGATTAAATTACAAAATTCATTCATATCAACTTCATTTTATCTTCCCATACAAAAAATGTCAATTCATTTTGTTCTTATGCAAACTTTGAGATTATAATCGAAAATATACAATTCAAAGTTGATAATTAGTTATCTTCTCAACGTGCTAAAAACTTGAATGAAGATCATATGATCGATCAAATTTGCAATGAAAGGATTTAGATGGTTGATCGTATTTGGAATAAATGGATGAAGAACTATATTTTTCTTAACGTGCAATAAACCCCATGCAATGCAAACAACATTTTCTTTTATCATTTTTTAAACTTTTAAAAGTACATCATCTTCGAAGAATGGATCGTGCACATTATCTAAAGTCCTTGCTTGGGAAGGATTTTTTTTTTTTCAAATTTCCCCTATGTTTTACAACCATAACATAATACTGATATTGACACTTCATTAACCATATGAATCTAAGTACACAACCATCACTCATCAGTAAATCTGTTAAAGCTCAAAAAGTTAGAAGAAAATTGTTCACAGACTCATAGGTACTTGGAGTCCTCCCAACAATGAGCTTTGAGTTAAACTAGCAAAACCTCCCATGTTATTCAACTGAAACCTCAATGCTATAATTGGAAAAAGATTTTTGTTCACTTTTCTGAGTTAACCCTTTATTTTCTTCTCTCCCTCTGTCTCATGCTATATGGTATTTTTCGTCTTTTAGATTCAATCAAAATATTCTCTTTAACAATATGTGAAGAAAATTTTTAGTTTTTACTCAGCTGCTAGATTTGTCCATTCACCTCCTTCCCATTGCTTTTGCATGCGTTTCTTCCTTACTTAAAAGCTTCGAACTTTTACTCTCATATAAGAATAATACTAAAATCTAGAAACTTTGAAGAGCAGAAGACATGGATTAAAATTTGAATCGACCAAAATCATCTTTTATTATAATCTTGTTAAGGGTAGTGGTATTAATAGTTACTTGATGTGATATGCTAATATCAAGGTGGCATGTATGTGGTAGTATATGTTGTATCGAATAAGTTCATAAAATAGATGAGTTATTAGAATTGATAATACTAATGTGTAGTTTGATTTCATTTGATTTTTTGAAATCTTCTCTAATTTTAAATTATCTTGATTCCCAATCTACGTTTATCTTACAATTCTTTCCAAATAAAAGATTTTAATTACCAATTAATTTGAAAGATCTCTAAATTTAAAATTTTCAATAACCAAATAATTGGTTAAATAAAATATTATCACACAAATTGCTAAGACTAGTAACATAATAAACTAGTTGCTATTAGATTTAGTTTACAAAATAAGAGTGAAGCACCACTCACTAGGGCATGCTAGGAGGACTAACAAGATGGTCTTCCTCTTGACATACCACCTTCCCATAGGGCATGTTATCTTAGGCTTCTTCCCTCTTTTTACTCATTCTAACAAATATTTGATTTTTTATGACCTAATTAATGGTATTCTACCATAGAACTATCTAGTTTTAGGTCTTTAGGCCCTTTAACTATTTCAAATTAAGCATTCTACTAATACAAAGATGCATATGTATGGCATTATTAGAGTTTTTTTGTTGCGAGAAATGCATGTACGAAAAATTAGTGCATACACCAACTTAGATGAAATTGTTTATCATGCATAAACAACCCTAAGTTGGCTTTAATATCATATTAAATAATTAATTATCGCCTTTCATTCAAAAAGCACATGTTAATAGAAAAAGACACAATCTTTATTTATATATTGACACAATTAGAAAAAAAATACATAAAATAACTTTAATCAATTAAAATATTACTAACTACATACATCACAACACAAGTCACACAATTACCAACTTAGACCTGAAAAATAAAGAACCTAGAACACCAATCACATCTTTAGATTTTTATACATGTGTACATAAACATAAATTAAAAATTATAAATGTTGTGGAATACACATCTAACCATAAATTGTAACGCCCGGGAATTTGAAGAAGGAAAAAAAAAAAAAAAAAAAAAAGGGGCCACGTCAGCTAGTCACGGCCAACCAGGACCTGCCACGTGGCAAAACCACGTGGACCGGGGACGGGCCACGTTGGCGATCCGCGTACGCGCGATCGGACGGCCCAGATCAAGCGTGCGTACGGACGGCCCAGATCAAGCGTTCGTACGGACGGCCCAGATGCAATCGCACGGACGGCCCAGATTTAATCAAAAAACGGACGGCCCATATTAAAACAAAATGGACGGCTGAGATCAAAAGGCAAAAAGGTATAAATAGAACCCCCCACAGCAGACCCAGTCAGCAGTCCCGGCCAACCAAGACCTGCCACGTGGCAAAACCACGTCGACCGGGGACGGGCCACGTTGGCGATCCGCGTACGCGCGATCGGACGGCCCAGATCAAGCGTGCGTACGGACGGCCCAGATGCAATCGTACGGACGGCCCAGATTTAATCAAAAAACGGACGGCCCAGATTAAAACAAAATGGACGGCTGAGATCAAAAGGCAAAAGGGTATAAATAGAACCCCCACACCAGACCACAAAAACCCTAGCCGCCTGCCCTCGCCAGAGAAGACGAACCAGACGCCGGAGACGCCAGCCGCCGCCACCCGCCGTCGCACCGGGGAGATTTCCGACCGCCGATCGAGGTAAATTTTATACCCCCGACTCGTTTTTCCACGCTAATTTCCCCTGTGGCCAAATCGGAGCCAAAATCCTGGCCAAACGGCCGGAAAACATGACTGAAACCCAGCGGCGCCGCCGCGCCCCTTCTCGGTTTTTGCCTCCGATGAGGCCCTTCCCGGCCTCCGTTTGATGCGATTTTTATATCACCGTGATCACCATTCTTTTCTCTACAGGTTGATCAGAGCCGAATCACCAAAACACGAACTTCACCGGAGAGCCGCCGCACCCAAGAGCACCGCCGCCGGTAAGCTTCGGTTTTCCGTAATTTTTTGGCCCCCCGAGGGCCCTAGGGTTGTTTTATCGCAAGAATCGATGCAAGTGTGGCCAAATTCGGCCGAAAACAGCCAAACCGAGGTGGATCGCCGCCGTTTGCGGCGGTGCCGTTGCCGGAGCACGGCAGAGCCGCCGTGCTGGAATTGCGATATTGGCCAAAAAGGGGCCCTGGGCCTAATTTGCGATTTTTTGGAATACGTGCAGGTACCAGTAGTGCGTTTCAGTTCTCCGGGAAAAATTCAGGGAAAATTAGGGACAGCCTGTAGGTGCACTGTGAAGCCGTGTTCGGACCCCGAAACGAGTAAGGACCCCTCACCCTATTTCCTATCACGGTATTAAAGTTCAATAATGATAAAATGGTATTTCTTGAATCAACGAATGTGTGAAATTGCTTAAGGTCGCTGGAGCCCGAGTCTAGTGTATTTGTCGGTTAACTGTTATTTGGCCTATTTTGCAGTTTTAAATGCAGTATGAGGTTTGATGTTTTTATTTTATAGTTTCGTGTGCATATTTTACTGTTTTATTGATTATGGATTGAATGACTGAGATACTGATGCTGTATGTTGCCTGTTTGGCATAAATTACTGTTTTGCTTGTTTGTATGTGAATTGATGATGCTGACTGAGGAAAAGGAGAATGAAAGATTATGTAAATGGGTAATTGTATAATGTGGTCAGCCTGACTAGATATCCTGGGAGATGGTGGACGAACCGGGTCCGTAGGGAACCCTACCGGGATTGTGGTCTCTCATGTCGAACGGGGTATGAAGACCTTATGTGTTTTGGTGCCCATACCGGACGGGGTAATGGGGTTTGTAGTTTTGGCGCCCATACCGGACGGGGTATGGGGACGGCCCTGGAATCTGATTTCAAGTGTTAAGGGTTAACGGGTAGCGGGACCCCTATGGATCCCTATGGATACTAGTGGGCTGGTAAATGAGGAAAATATGTTGTGTAATGATTGAATTACAAAAGGTGTGATAAGTATTATGTTATACAGTTCATATATAATTTCATGATGATGATAATGTTATTGCTTTCGTATACTGTTTTATGGATTTCACCGAGGTAAGTGGATGGTGAAGGATTTATTATTGATTAAAGAATTTGTTGTAAATTATGCTCCATTGGTCTTTTTATGTTTTCTACCCACCTTTACCTCCGTGACGGTGAGATATCGTGATGTCTTTACTGGGCTAGTGTAGCTCATTCCTTATTTAATCATTTCATATCAAGAAGACATTGTTCCCGAGCCGGTTCAGCAGGAGGACGACGAAGGGGACGCCTAAAGACTCCATAGTCATATTCGTAGCTTTTACCTTCAAGTTTTCTCCTTTAGGTAGTTTGATCTTTTATATTTGTGAGCACGTTTTTGGTTTTAGTGTAAGGGATGTTAATCGAATTTTTGACTTTGCTTCCGCATTTAATATTTTTAATATACATTTCATTTTAAAATTCGGGGGCCGTTACATAAATACTCCCATTTTATTTTTCTCTTTACAATACCATCTTTAGCCTTTCACCATTAATTTGATAGGTCATTTGTGATATTATAGCTGAAGTTGTAAATGGTAATGATACTAGTATAAATTCCATCATTCATCTGATATGAATCTTCAAAATTACCAACAATATAATCATGTTGTTTATATGAGAAGGGAATGTCACAACCAACTTTTGTCACAACTAAATCCACTGATGCCTTACAAGACAGTGGCATATTAGCTTTGTGCTTGATCTCCATATCATTAGATTTTGTATTAATATCTCCCCAGTTGTATGGTCCATGAAAAAAACTCAAGAATTCAATAGTTTTGTTTTTAAGGAACGGAATTGTAGCTTTAAGGTCAACTGGAGCCTTCAAATCTGATATGAGAATAGAATTCCAACTATAGCTAGTAGTATTTTTAAATGAGAGATTTATTTCTGCTTCAACATATTCTTCAGTTTCATTAAAGTAAGATCCTGAGTCAGCAATCAAAGAACTCACCTCATAGATCCTAACATCTCGCAAGTGATAATTAATATTATAAATTATTTTTGAATAAGCACTCTCTGAAACCACCAATTTTGCTTCCAGTGTAATAGTAAAGGCCCCAGCATTAAGACAATTATCCTTACGATCTTTTGTGAGTCTTTTACAATATGCATTGTTAGCCAAACAACAAAGAGCAACAACATTTTCATCAACTTTCACCGGCCAAAACTTTATGTTTGCATCAATGACATCATGAGGTCCATCATGTTTGATCCATTTGGATCTCGTCTCCAAAATGCACCATGTTGTATTCGAACACTTCCATCAGGAAGTTGGTAAACCCTATGAGTAGTATGTGGAAATGTATCTTTTTTCGTAGCTCTAAATTGTAGATACAAAGATATGCCATCTCTTTTAAGACCTGCACTGAGATACTTGTCATTGTTGCCTCTGAATGCAACATTTCTTGGAAGCAAATACATGGCTCCCAAATTAGTATATTTAAAAATCTTTAACGAATCGTTTTTAGGGATTGCAAACGGTACTGATAAACAATTATTATAGGATTCAGTTGCCTTTGAAAGACATATATAGTTTCCAAGTTGAACATGAAAAAATTGAACTTGACCATTCTCGTTACCAGTTTTGAAGATTGGTTTTAACAATGTGCAAGACCATTTAGATTTATCTTCATTTGATTGGTCACCTTTAGCAACAATCCACGTCTCTTCTTTTGAAGATCTCACCCAATATTTGTTATTGTAACAACATTTTATGTGTACTAATCCATTGCCAGTATCAGCTTCCTCTATTTCCATCTTTGTGTACGGGCTTACTAGATGCTCCCCAGAAAATTGAACAAATGCATGTGCCTCCTCATCTTCGTGCACATAGCACAGATATTTTTGGTTGTAATGTAATACAAAGTATTTTGGAGATACCATATTTTCCTCCTCTCCGATAAATTTTTCCAATAAAACTCGCTTTGCTTGTTATTGCTCCAACTTGTTCTTTTATTTATAAAGACTAAATTATTTTTATTTTTATTTAATTAATTATCGTAATATTTAAGCATTAACTCCTCCATAATCATAAACCCTTTAAAAGTCATTATTTATGTACTTTTCTTTCTCGCAAATCATAATAAATATACACATATCTTCTTTTTTTAATGAAAGAATTGTATTTTCTTTTGGATTAAAAACAAAAAAACAATAAAAATTAATAAAAATAATAATTTATTTAAAGTTTTTTATTGTTAATTTTTTTGTAATAATTAAATTTTTTCATACCTTTAACTTTAAACCAAAAACTGTATTAAATAGTTTACTCTAATTTAATATAATCTGAATTATTTAAATTTTTTTCTATTTTTCAAATTTTTTTTAAATTAATCAATCAATTATCTTAATTATATGTTTAACTTACTTAATAGCACAAGTGAAAAATAATAGTTATTCACTAAGAACGGAATAATTTTGAAGCACAATTATAATTCACGATCATTAATAATTAATTATAATTATTTTTCAGTAATATTAACAGTTGAAAGAAAACTATAATTACCTATAAATAACCACAATAGCTTTATTCATTATAACTAAACAACTAAAATAAATAGCTTGTTCCTCAAATTTATTTTAAAATATACATATCCCAAGTGTGTATTACTAATAATAAATTAATAAAATTTTATGTAATTATTTAATTAATAAAATCATACATGTCGTATTTTAATTTTCTCTTCGTCGTAGTTTATTCTTGATAAAATTATAAAATTTTATATGTAGATACTATGTAGATATAAAGATTTTTAAATATCAACCAAGAAAGATATTTATAATAAAAATATATTATTGCCAAAAACAATTATGATGACTTTTCTTATATCATATAATAGAAAAATATAAAAGAATTTGCCTCATTAGTTAATAGAAAATATGAATATGTTTTTATTAAATTCAAAATTTTCAGAAATTTTAGTAAATAATACTATTAAAACAATATAAGTAGAGTAAATAATCTTTGAGTATTCTTTCCTATTTCTTCTAAAGTGATCAAATAAAATCAAAGTGAATTATAAAATAAATAAATAAAATAAGAGTAATTTAATACGAGAAACAGATAAAGCATCATATAAATAAATAATTAAAATAAATAGAAAAAAGAAAAGTTATCGAACTATGTTTAATTGTACTTTTCGTGGAAACTGTACGCTTTTTTTTTTACTTGTAAAATGCGTACCTCGCACTTTTCATAGTAAAAAAGAGAGAAAAAAATGTTGAAGTTTGTTTTTTAATGTTAGCTTCTTTTTTTTTTTTTTTTCAAGAATTGAAGCATAGCCTAATGTTAGTTTGCTTGTCTCCCTAGGTTTTTCTAATCTTCATTCTTAAAATTTTAAAATCTTTTTCTGAAATTCTAAAGAAAATTCGGTAAAATTCTAATAAATAATAACTTTCGTTATTATGTTTCTTGGAAATTCTCTTTAAATATCAATTTTAGCTAATACATTCGTATAAATATAGGAACATACATCATCAAGAAACATATAATCTTCTTATTCATGACTGTTTAAGATTTGTGAGAGTTACACTAGGTTTCCAATAAGGGTAATTACTTTCTTTATAGGAGATATTCTCTAACATGTTATATACACAATTTTATGCTGTCAAATTTGTGTATTAATTGTAAAGGACATGTTATAAGTTCTAGCAGAATGTTTCCTGCTCGAGCCTACAAATTAATTCAGAAGGACAAGGCCGATAATAGATTAGTCATATTGGCCTAAATCATTTTGAAAACGTCGAAGTCTGAAATAAATTAATCCCGAGTATCATTAAGTAATTAAATGACTTAAAGTTCGAAGTTTACAAAGAGAATAACGACTCATTCTCTCTCATTTTTACGTTTTCTCTACCGTCTTAGTTCCTAAAATTTACTCATTCTCTAATCTGTTCATTTTTACCATAAATAAGCTTGTATTTTTTGAACTTTAGTTTCAGTACATATCTTTAAAAAACAAGAATCAAATACTTTTTTTTTTCTTTTCCTTCTTTTCCTTGTTAAGTATTATCCAGCAGTCATGATTTATGATGACAAGTAAGAAAAGTTAGTATCAAATGCTTTACTTGTGAAAGTAAATTAAGAATTTTGCTGTGCAAACGTACATATATATATATATATATATGCATATATACTATAAAAGGATAAAGTCTCACTAAGTTGATTATAATAATTATAACAATAATAATGAATTTTATCTTTTAACTATTAAATAGACAAACTTTGGAATTATGATAAAAGAATAAAATAACAGCATGAAGTACTGAGCTTTGCATGGCAAAATGTTGATGTAGCAGCACCTGTAAACAATTTATTTACCATGTATGCTTATACAATAGTAAGTTGTTGAAACCAAATTATCTCATTTTAAGATTTCCTTAACTTTCTTGGTCTTCTGTACTGAATTTAGGAAGTTAAGTATTCATTCAATTTACGAAGGGTTCTCACTATATCTAAACATAGTTTATGAGGAAATCACTTCCCTTAAAGCAGGAGTATCATATGCGGTACAAGTTAAGAATAAGGAATCAGACTAATAATAATCATTTTGAACTTAAAAGTAAGTAAAAAAATTTATCACCTTAATTATCTACATTTTAAATGTAAAAATTCAAACCTTTATCAAGGATTTCGAGCGTTTGACCTGGACATAATAATAATATAGATAATACTAAAATTTTCATTGAGCAGGAGAATTAGAAGTTTAAATGTTATATTCCTCGCACGTTTACTTTAAATGTCCAAATAGGGGCTAAAGAAATATTTAGAATTTAAAACGAAAAAACTACTACAAAATAATTATTAACCTCGATTCGATTTTGACAGAGCGAAAAGAGATAATGTTTAGCTAGTCTCTTACTGTTCAGGATCTAAGTCTTGATTGTCCTAATCTAAAATGGTTAATAAGAAAGGGATGAGCTACACTAACTCAGTATGAATATCAACACCTTACCGCTGACACAAAAATTAAAGGTTTGTAAAAAACATAAAACGACCAATGAACCATATTTTTAGTGAAATTCGAATGTTAATACATTCCTTGCTCGTTTTGCTGAAAATGTTAATACATTCCTTGATCTGGGCCGTCCGATCGCGCGTACGCGGATCGCCAACCGTCCCCAGTCGACGTGGTTTTGCCACGTGGCAGGTCCTGGTTGGCCAGGCCTGCTGACTGGTTCTGCTGACGTGGCTGCTGACGTGGCACGAGCGTTTTTTTTTTTTTTTTTTTCAATTTTCCCCGGGCGCTACACCCTATTTAATCGCGATCAGATGGTTCAAATCAAACGCGATGGACAGCCCAGATCAAAAGCGGATGGATATAAATAACTCTCATTCGTACCAAACCCTAACCTTAGCTGCTAGAACCCCTCGCTAGAGAAAAAGACCTGGCCGCCGGGAAGGAGACCACTGCCACCCGACGCTGCACCGGAACCCTTTTTGACCGCCAAAAAAAGGCAAAAACTTTTCTTTTTGCTCAAAATTAAATTTTAAGCACACCCATGGCCAAATCAGAGCAAAAAGACTAGCCAATTAGGCCAATTGGCCAAAAAACATCAGCGAAATCTGGCGGCGCCACTACGTGGAATTTCACAAAACGCCTCCGATGAGGCCCTTTCTGATTCCTATTTGGTGTAATTTTGCCACCATCATGATCATCGTGTCCTTCTCTATAGGTTTACCATAGCAAAACACACAACCACAATGTGAGCCAGAGGAGTCACCGTACCGGAGAGCCCCACCACCAGTGAGTTTTGGTTTTTTGTATTTTTTCGGCCAACCGGGGTCCTTTAACATATTTTTTCGCAGGGATCGATGCAAAATTGGTCGAATTCAGCCGAAAACAGTCGACTCAAGGCAGATCGCCACCGCAAGCAGCGCCACCATCGCTGAAGCACGACGAAGCCACCGTGCCAGAATTCCAAAATTGGTCAAGTAGGCCCCAGGACTTATTTTGGGTTTGTTTGGGACATTTGTAGGTACTATTAGTGCATTTTAATTTTTGAAAAAAATTCAGAGAATCCGAGAATCGCCCGTAGACGCAGTCGAACAGCTTAGCTTTTCAAACATCAAATCGAGTAAGGATCCCTCAACTCATTCCCTATCATAGAATTAAAGTTTAAATAAATAATAATATAGTATTTTGTATGAATTTAATAAATACGCATAATTAATTACGGATTGCTAATGGAGCCAAAACCAAAAATTGTTCTCTGTTGATTTATTTTACAGTTTAAAGGCATGATAATATCTTATTTATCAATTTTATGGTTTGAATGCATGTATTGCTGCCTTATGTGATCACCGTTTAGTTAGAAAATTGAGATATGATTGTATTCCCTTATGCATGTTTGTTTGCTTGTGTAATTATGGTTGATTTGGAAAATGGAGACTAACGAAAAATGGAAAAGTTGTGTGGGAAGATGAATAAATGAAGACGGCAGCCTTACTGGATATCCTGAGAGATGGTGGACGGACCGGGTACATAAAAAACCCTACCGTGAACATTGTCGCATACTAGACGGGGTATGGAGACATGATAATTTGGTGCTCACATTGGACGGGGTATGGGGACGACCCGCTTTACCCTCATACTGGACGGGGTATTAAGGTTTAATAATTTGACACTCATACCGGACGGTGTATGGGAACGACTCGTAATTAAGATTGTTAAAGGAAAGGGTTCGTGTGTAGAGGGGACATCCCTATGAACCCACATGGATACTAGTAGGCTGATGGAAAAAGTGACAGTTATTGTTTGGTTTATTGACGATGTATATAGACTTATGATATGTGTTATGTTACTGATTTTATATGAAATTACGATCTGTATGATATTATTGTCTGCATAGGTTGTTTTTATGAATCCCACTATGGTAAGTGAACGGTAAATGGTTTTATTTTTAATAAATGTATTGGTTTAAATTAAGTACTCCATTAGTGTTTTGATTTTATACCAACCTTTACTTCTGTGTTGGTGATATAGTGTGATATCCTTACTGGGCTAGTATAACTCATCTCTTATTTAACCATTTCAGATCAAGAGGACCAGGTTCCATAGCCCGATCCGCAGGAGGATTGCGAGTAGATGCTAGATTTCTTTAGTTCCCGTTTATTTCCTTATTCTTATGTTTCTTTCAAAAGTGTGAATTCTGTAACACTGTTTGATACTTTAAGTTATTTGTGTAAGGAATGTAAACCTTGAACATTTATTACGCTTATGCACCTTAATTATCTTTTATTCCTTTGGATATTTTCGGAGCCATTATAGTTGGTATTAGAGCCAGGTTCCTCGGACTCACTCTTTACACAAAATTTCTAGGAAACATTAAAACAATGGATTATCACTCAACCGTTCCTTGTGAAATGCAGGTACATATAGATGAGGAGAGGAAAACCCCCACTAAACTGAGCAGCCCGAGATGGCTCGCTTAGAGAAGATGTTGACTAGATATTTGAGATGCTGGAGAGACTCATTGCTGCTCAGTAGGGCTGGGAGGAAAGGAGGGAGCTACCGGACCCTCCCCCGCTACCATAGGTTGAGCCACCCCAGTATGACCCTACCCCTCCACAGTACCACCCGGCACCACCACAGTATGCTCCGGTACCCCAGCCACAGTACCACTCGGCACCACCACAGTACCACTCGGCACCACCACAGTACCACTCGGTACCACCACAGTACAATTTGGTGCCCCCACTGTATCAACAAGTACCACCCCAGGGCCACCCAATCCATCCTCAACATGGCCTAGTCCCTCTTCCACGGGACCCAACTCCTCCCATGATGGACCCAAGCTACATAGAGAGGTATAAGAGATTAAACTCATCTACTTTTGCAGGGGGATTCTCTTTCAAAGATGCCGAGTACTGGTTAACAGAGATAGAGAAGACCTTCAAGACCCTAGGAGTGACTCCCGAACAGAAAGTCAACCTTGCTACCTACATGCTAGTGGAGAAGCAGACCATTGGTAGGAACTCAAACAGACCACCCTGCCTATTCCAGTTACTTGGGAACAGTTCCTGGTGACTTTTCGTGCAAAATATCTTCCAGAACATCTCTGACATCTGAAGGAGATGGAGTTTGTATAGTTGATCTAAGGGAATATGACTGTGTCAAAATATGCTCGCAAGTTTCTACATTTACTAATTTGAGAAAATTAAGAAGTGTTATGCTAATATAGAGGTTTACGAAGAGAAGAACAACTCATTCTCTTTAATTTTTACATTTTTTTTGTCGTCTTAGTTCCTCAAATTTGTATGCAATGTATTGTCTAATTCAGTCCTCTTTATCATAAATAAGCTTGTATATTTTACACTTTAATTTCAGTTCATGTTTTGATCTTTAAATATTCTTGAGGTTTGAATTTGGTATGAAATTGAAACTACATATCTTTAAAAAAGAAGTGTCAAATGCTTTTCTTAGAGTGATATGTAAGTAAAAAGCTTGCATCAAATGCTTTACTTGCATGTGTAAATCAAAGTATGGTATATTTATTCTTTTTAGCCAAAGAAAAGTATGTCTCTTTTTCCACAAGTAATGGATTGTATAATTAGAACTTTCTCCTCGAAATAAAATCATATAATATAAGAAAAATGGCAAGTAAGGATTTGCATAATATATATCAGTTTTTTAATTGTTTGTATCCAGTCTAACCTACTTATTTTTCTCTATATAGTTTTTGCATGGATGATCTACATGCGTGTATATATGTATCCTCACATATTTCAACTTGTACATGTAATTAAGAAAATGGAAGAAAAAAATTTTGATCATTCAGGTACAAAAGTTACATCGATCAAATTCTGCAAAATGAGTTAAGTGTTGTTGTTTTGTGTACTCGGATGTTGTGCTTGTCAATGTCAATGTCATGTTTTTTTCATTCTTGAACATGTCGTTAAATTAGTACTAATCTAATCAAATCCGTTGGATTAAAAAGAAGAAATCACAACCTTTGGCAAGTAAAATATTTGTATAATATTTAAACTCGTTGAACCGGTTACAAAAAAAAAACTTGTTGAGCCAGTCACTCATAATACAACTTCATATGACAATAAATTGGGGAGCCTATATACAAAATAATTTAGAGTCAAATACCATCATTTTAATTCTTTTATATATAATTTATTCCGTTGAGAAATCTCATTCTAATCCCCGGTAATTCATAATTGGTACTTGTTTTATTATTTATTGGTTACTACAACGTCTCAATTATATACTTGTTTTCTATATATAAATTATTTAAATTCAATATGTTCTAATTTTATATGATTAATTCTATCTTAGTTTTTCTTCCTTCTACGTACAATGATATACCAAACAATATAGCATAAATTAAATTATATATTAAACTTTAGCAACAAGTAAAAAGGTTTATATCAAATGCTTTACTTGTATGTGTAAATTGAAGTATAGAATATCGTTTTCTTTAAACTCAAGAAAAGTATAGTTAGTGGATTATATAAGTAGAACTCTCTTGCTGAAATAAAATCATAGAATATAAGAAAAAAGATCAAGTAAGGATTGCATAATATATCAATTTTTCAATTGTTTGTTCCCAAGCTAACCTAGTTTTTTTTCTTTATATAGGTTCTGCTTGGAGGATATATACACATATATATATTATGGATACTCAAGTGTTTGAAGTTAAAGCAGTAGCAATGAAAATGGAAAAAGAATATATTGATCATTCAGACGAAGAGGATTATGTGTATGATGCTGATTCTGGTCATAGTATTTCTGTTAGGGATACTACTGGCTCCCATGATTTTGGTCATAGTATTTCTGTTAGGGATACTATTGGCTCCCAAACTACAACTTTTGGAGATCGTAATTTGTCAGATTCAAGAATTACTGATAGTTACAATAAAGTACTCACTAAAAAATATAGTTACAAGTACATTCATCAAACAGAAACTTTATCTGGTAATTCTCTTTCCTCACTTCTTTTATTCTAAATATATATTTATATATATATATATATATGTGTGTGTATACAGGTTTTGGTGAATTAATTAAGTAATTCTTCTTCAGGACTTTTGAAACACATAAGAGATCAGCCACCGCGTCACTACGTATTCAAAATAAATAATTTTTCATCATTATTGGAGTCACAAGTGAAAAAAGTTGAATCAGGTGTCTTCCTTGTAGGAGGTTATAAATGGTGTGTTATATTTTATATATCATCTTTTATAATTAGTGAGTTATTACACATGTATGTATATGCATATTAAACATTTACATATAAGCTATTTCTAAACATTAATACCATAAGTTATTTATTATATATAATGTGTATATATATATATGTCAATATGATGATGAAATAGTAAATTGATTAGGAAGTTGATTCTGTACCCGAATGGAAATGAAAAGGCAGGAGGGGAAAACCACATCTCCCTCTACTTGGCAATGGAAGACACAATTTCCTTACCTCCTACGTTTGAAGTCAATGTTGATCTGAGAGTTTTTGTCTCAGAGCAATTACAAGGGAAGTTTCTTGCAGTCCAAGGTAACTTCATTAAATAATGTTTTTCCTTTTTAATATATATATATATATATAAATTTTTTAATGAATGTCTTTAATTATTTTTTCAAATTGCTTGCACATTAATAAAGATTTTTAATAACTTTTCATACATAATTTAATTTGTATGCAGATGCTAAACGACCGATGAGAGTTTTTAACAGAAGTCGAACAGTATTGGGGTTTGCAAAATTTCTTTCTCTTGAAAATTTTAAAGAGGAAAATAATGGATACCTTTTTGAGGATTCTTGTGTATTTGGCGTAGAGGTTTTTGTTGCTAAATCAACTCGAGAATACGATAATCTTTTTGTTAAAGATAATTCAGTTCAGATATCTCGTTTGAAGTCTCAAGGATACTATACTAACATCTCTAATGCTCTTGTCACTAAAACGAAAAAAGAGTAAGTGATTGTACAAGTAAACTATATATACTTCCAGTTAATATATAATCCCTTCTAATTATGGAATTAATTGATGTTTAATGATAAATAGTTATCTTTTTTCATTATAGGAAATTGATAGCTCCTATTTCACAAGATTCCTCTTTGCAATTAAATCAAAGTGAAGGTATATATAATTGATAAATGAAGCTCTTAAACAATACATTAAAATACACCTTAATATAAGTAGGAGTAGTTTATAAGTACCAAGTATTTACTATGGGAAAATAGTTTGCAATTTTCTTTTTTGTTTTGTTGAGATTGAAAGCTGATTTTATATTCATACTTTCAGGAATTTTAAGAACCACAAGAGATTTTCCACCGGCTCATATATTCGAAATAAAATCATTCTCATTGCTTTGCAAAGACAATATCCAAAGACATGAATTTGACACTTTTGAAGCTGGAGGTTTAAACTGGTATTCTAGATATATATGTGTATATATATTATATATATAGTTGTAAATAATCTTATAATTTTTTTCTGAATTGCAGGAAGTTATGTCTTTATCCTGAAGGATGTAAGGAAAGAAATGGAAGTGGTTATATTTCTCTTTACTTGGAAATTTTAAAGGAAGGAACATTTCCTTCTGGGTGGGAGGTGAATGTGAACTTTAAAATGTTTGTTTTTGACCAAATAAGAAACAAGTACCACATTTTCCAAGGTATCTTTTCTCACATAAAATTAATTCATATATATATGTACATACATACACAATAAAAATGCATTAAAATGTTTAAATTAATACATACAGATGCTGATGGGGTTCCAAAGTGCTTCAATGGAATCACGAAAGAATTGGGTTTTACTCATTTAGTCTCCCAGAAGACATTCAATGATCCTCAGAGTGGATTTCTTGTTAACGATCGTTGTCTATTTGGTCTTGAGATATTTATTATTAGGCATATGTGCAACAAAGATATTATGACAAAAGATCCTGCTAATTGCAGCACATACACTTGGCCGATTTACAACTTTAGCACATTAAACTCGAAAATACATGAGTCCGAGACTTTCACCATATGTGGAAGAAAATGGTATGTATGTTATATAATATCTATATATGTATGTATAAGTATTTATTGCTCTTACAGTTAATGAGTTTGCCAAAACTAATAGTATATTGGTCGAGTGATTAAAATTTTTATATTTTATTTAAAAATTATGAATTCAAGTATCATTGAGAACGTAGAATTTTTTATTTTACGGGTATATATGTATGTATAAGTATTTATTGCTCTTACAGTTAATGAGTTTGCCAAAATTAATAGTATATTAGGCGAGTGATTAAAATTTTTATATTTTATTTAAAAATTATGAATTCAAGTATCATTGAAAACGTAGAATTTTTTATTTTACGGGTATTTTATAGATTGACAGTGATTGCTTTATAATGTTTAATTCAGTGGGACTAAAGATTTAGCTCAATGATGTGTTTATGAGATTATATTGATCTTGTTGAACTTAATCTTAGGGAACCAATTAGTTTTTGAGTGAAAAGAACATTTCGAGCAATTAGGTTCCTTCAGTTAGGATAGCCACAAAAGTTTAAAAACTTTCAATTTTTTTTTTTAAAAAAAAACTAAATTTGCTAAAATTAAATCTTGTTAGTTAATTTATATCATCTATTATTTCAGGCACTTAGCAATTTATCCAAAAGGAGATACGAAAGAAGTAGCTGACAAATGGCTCTCACTCTACTTATACTTAGTTAATGCAAAATCCTTACCTTTGAAGCAGGAATATAAGATAATGTGCAATTTTCGAATAAGAGATCAAGTCACTAGTAACCATTTTCAGATGTCATGTAAGTTCAAACTTTCACATATACATTTGATCGCATAGTTTTTTTTTTTCAGTTACAAGTTCATTATTTTTCAACTTCACACTTTTCTAAAAGAAATTTCTAATATTATTTTTTAAATCTATTTGGTTTTCAGTGACTAATACATTTAGATACCCTCCATGGAAGGCTTGGGGTTTTTCAAAATTTATTTCATTAGTAGATCTACTCAATGAATCAAAAGGTTATATTCGCGAAGATACCTTAATAATCGAGGTGATATTTACTTCCATAGTTATGCAAGATATTTTGTTGGAAATTTAGATTCTTGATTATATATATATATATATATATTTAATGGACAATGTACTACCAAAATATCATATCCTTCAGTTATGTTTATGAGAATTTTATTTTAATTATGTTGTAGACTAAGTTGAATGAATGTAAAATTATTTATTCATATAAGAACTAAAAATTTACAACTGAGAAGAAGATATTAGTTCATTGATAACTGTAATGACAAGATTGGTCGGGTGTTCATTCAACTATATATATAGCAAAATTGAGTGAATTATAATTGAAAAGTATGAGCAAAGACATCCCAAAATCGGGACCAAAATGGCACAATAAGGGTGTCTCACAACTTCGAGTAATTAGATGACAAAGACTCGTTGAAAATTTAATTATTTTTTGTGAAATCTTAAGAGAGTTGCTGTTAATTTATTTGAGGTAGAATTAAAAATTCAAAACCCATATTTGTCATTTTTAAAGAAAAATGTTGGAAATAATCTCAAGTAGAAATGTGTGAGGCATCTATTACGAACATGATAATATACATCAATAATCTTCGAGAGTTGTTATTGATTTTTTTGAGGTGTAATTAGATATCAAACACACAATCATCGACCTTAAAGAAATTAAGGTCGAAAATGTCTTAGGTGGAAAGGTGTGAGACACACATTATCAGTTGTGTCTCCCTCTTTTAAAGTTCGATTTTTTCTATCTTTTTCTTGAACACCATGATTTTTATTGGGTTTGTTTCGATAATTATATTGGCTACGGAATAGGTCACAGGATGTATACAAATAGTAATATATTGTCAGTATAAGTTATTATTCTATATCAACAGACTTTCGATTTATATATATTAGTCTTTTACAGACAGTTAACTGTTGATAAAATTTTTTATCACTTATATCTGCTATCTGTTGATCCTGTATAAGATTCTAAATTTATATTATTAAATATAAATATTATTATTTAAAATACATTAAAATATTATATATATAATTACAAATACATAATTAAAATACATAAATTTCATAGTCATCTACAATATTTTTTACACAAATTCATAAGGATTAAATTACAAAATTCATTCATATCAACTTCATTTTATCTTCCCATACAAAAAATGTCAATTCATTTTGTTCTTATGCAAACTTTGAGATTATAATCGAAAATATACAATTCAAAGTTGATAATTAGTTATCTTCTCAACGTGCTAAAAACTTGAATGAAGAAACATATGGTCAAAATATCATATGATCGATCAAATTTGCAATGAAAGGATTTAGATGGTTGATCGTATTTGGAATAAATGGATGAAGAACTATATTTTTCTTAACGTGCAATAAACCCCATGCAATGCAAACAACATTTTCTTTTATCATTTTTTAAACTTTTAAAAGTACATCATCTTCAAAGAATGGATCGTGCACATTATCTAAAGTCCTTGCTTGGGAAGGATTTTTTTTTTTTTCAAATTTCCCCTATGTTTTACAACCATAACATAATACTGATATTGACACTTCATTAACCATATGAATCTAAGTACACAACCATCACTCATCAATAAATCTGTTAAAGCTCAAAAAGTTAGAAGAAAATTGTTCACAGACTCATAGGTACTTGGAGTCCTCCCAACAATGAGCTTTGAGTTGAACTAGCAAAACCTCCCATGTTATTCAACTGAAACCTCAATGCTATAATTGGAAAAAGATTTTTGTTCACTTTTCTGAGTTAACCCTTTATTTTCTTCTCTCCCTCTGTCTCATGCTATATGGTATTTTTCGTCTTTTTGATTCAATCAAAATATTCTCTTTAACAATATGTGAAGAAAATTTTTAGTTTTTACTTAGCTGCTAGATTTGTCCATTCACCTCCTTCCCATTGCTTTTGCATGCGTTTCTTCCTTACTTAAAAGCTTCGAACTTTTACTCTCATATAAGAATAATACTAAAATCTAGAAACTCTGAAGAGCAGAAGACATGGATTAAAATTTGAATCGACCAAAATCATCTTTTATTATAATCTTGTTAAGGGTAGTGGTATTAATAGTTACTTGATGTGATATGCTAATATCAAGGTGGCATGTATGTGGTAGTATATGTTGTATCGAATAAGTTCATAAAATGGATGAGTTATTAGAATAGATAATACTAATGTGTAGTTTGATTTCATTTGATTTTTTGAAATCTTCTCTAATTTTAAATTATCTTGATTCCCAATCTACGTTTATCTTACAATTCTTTCCAAACAAAAGATTTTGATTACCAATTAATTTGAAAGCTCTCTAAATTTAAAATTTTCAATAACCAAATAATTGGTTAAATAAAATATTATCACACAAATTGCCAAGACTAGTAACATAATAAACTAGTTGCTATTAGATTTAGTTTACAAAATAAGAGTGAAGCACCACTCACTAGGGCATGCTAGGAGGACTAACAAGATGGTCTTCCTCTTGACATGCCACCTTCCCATAGGGCATGCCATCTTAGGCTTCTTCCCTCCTTTTACTCATTCTGACAAATATTTGATTTTTTATTACCTAATTAATGGTATTCTACCATAGAACTATCTAGTTTTAGGTCTTTAGGCCCTTTAACTATTTCAAATTAAGCATTCTACTAGTACAAAGATGCATATGTATGTCATTATTTGAGTTTTTTTTGTTGCGAGAAATGCATGTACGAAAAATTAGTGCATACACCAACTTAGATGAAATTGTTTATCATGCATAAACAACCTTAATTTAGCTTTAATATCATATTAAATAATTAATTATCGCCTTTCATTCAAAAAGCACATGTTAATAGAAAAAGACACAATCTTTATTTATATATTGACACAATTATAAAAAAAAAATACATGAAATAACTTTAATCAATTAAAATATTACTAACTACATACATCACAACACAAGCTACACAATTACCAACTTAGACCTGAAAAATAAAGAACCTAGAACACCAATCACATCTTTAAATTTTTATACATGTGTACATAAACATAAATTGAAAATTATAAATGTTGTGGGATACACATCTAACCATAAATACTCCCATTTTATTTTTCTCTTTACAATACCATCTTTAGCCTTTCACCATTAATTTGATAGGTCATTTGTGATATTATAGCTGAAGTTGTAAATGGTAATGATACTAGTATAAATTCCATCATTCATCTGATATGAATCTTCAAAATTACCAACAATATAATCATGTTGTTTATATGAGAAGGGAATGTCACAACCAACTTCTGTCACAACTAAATCCACTGATGCCTTACAAGACAGTGGCACATTAGCTTTGTGCTTGATCTCCATATCATTAGATTTTGTATTAATATCTCCCCAGTTGTATGGTCCATGAAAAAAACTCAAGAATTCAATAGTTTTGTTTTTAAGGAACGGAATTGTAGCTTTAAGGTCAACTAGAGCCTTCAAATCTGATATGAGAATAGAATTCCAACTATAGCTAGTAGTATTTTTAAATGAGAGATTTATTTCTGCTTCAACATATTCTTCAGTTTCATTAAAGTAAGATCCTGAGTCAGCAATCAAAGAACTCACCTCATAGATCCTAACATCTCGCAAGTGATAATTAATATTATAACTTGTTTTTGAATAAGCACTCTCTGAAACCACCAATTTTGCTTCCAGTGTAATAGTAAAGGCCCCAGCATTAAGACAATTATCCTTACGATCTTTTGTGAGTCTTTTACAATATGCATTGTTAGCCAAACAACAAAGAGCAACAACATTTTCATCAACTTTCACCGGCCAAAACTTTACGTTTGCATCAATGACATCATAAGGTCCATCATGTTTGATCCATTTGGATCTCGTCTCTAAAATGCACCATGTTGTGTTCGAACACTTCCATCAGGAAGTTGGTAAACCCTATGAGTAGTATGTGGAAATGTATCTTTTTTTGTAGCTCTAAATTGTAGATACAAAGATATGCCATCTCTTTTAAAACCTGCACTGGGATACTTGCCATTGTTGCCTCTGAATGCAACATTTCTTGGAAGCAAATACATGGCTCCCAAATTAGTATATTTAAAAATCTTTAACGAATCATTTATAGGGATTGCAAACAGTACTGATAAACAATTATTATAGGATTCAGTTGCCTTTGAAAGACATATATAGTTTCCAAGTTGAACATGAAAAAATTGAACTTGACCATTCTCGTTACCAGTTTTGAAGATTGGTTTTAACAATGTGCAAGACCATTTAGATTTATCTTCATTTGATTGGTCACCTTTAGCAACAATCCACGTCTCTTCTTTTGAAGATCTCACCCAATATTTGTTATTGTAACAACATTTTATGTGTACTAATCCATTGCCAGTATCAGCTTCCTCTATTTCCATCTTTGTGTACGGGCTTACTAGATGCTCCCCAGAAAATTGAACAAATGCATGTGCCTCCTCATCTTCGTGCACATAGCACAGATATTTTTGGTTGTAATGTAATACAAAGTATTTTGGAGATACCATATTTTCCTCCTCTCCGATAAATTTTTCCAATAAAACTCACTTTGCTCGTTATTGCTCCAACTTGTTCTTTTATTTATAAAGACTAAATTATTTTTATTTTTATTTAATTAATTATCGTAATATTTAAGCATTAACTCCTCCATAATGATAAACCCTTTAAAAGTCATTATTTATGTACTTTTCTTTCTCGCAAATCATAATAAATATACACATATCTTCTTTTTTTAATGAAAGAATTGTATTTTCTTTTGGATTAAAAACAAAAAAACAATAAAAATAATAATTTATTTAAAGTTTTTTTTTGTTAATTTTTTTTTGTAAAAATTCAATTTAATAATGAAATTTTTTCATACCTTTAACTTTAAACCAAAAACTGTATTAAATAGTTTACTCTAATTTAATATAATCTGAATTATTTAAATTTTTTTCTATTTTTCAAATATTTTTTTAAATTAATCGATCAATTATCTTAATTATATGTTTAACTTACTTAATAGCACAAGTGAAAAATAATAGTTATTCACTAAGAACGGAATAATTTTGAAGCACAATTATAATTCACGATCATTAATAATTAATTATAATTATTTTTCAGTAATATTAACAGTTGAAAGAAAACTATAATTACCTATAAATAAACATAATAGCTTTATTCATTATAACTAAACAACTAAAATAAATAGCTTGTTTCTCAAATTTATTTTAAAATATACATATCCCAAGTGTGTATTACTAATAATAAATTAATAAAATTTTATGTAATTATTTAATTAATAAAATCATACATGTCGTATTTTAATTTTCTCTTCGTCGTAGTTTATTCTTGATAAAATTATAAAATTTTATATGTAGATACTATGTAGATATAAAGATTTTTAAATATCACCCAAGAAAGATATTTATAATAAAAATATATTATTGCCAAAAACAATTATGATGACTTTTCTTATATCATATAATAGAAAAATATAAAAGAATTTGCCTCATTAGTTAATAGAAAATATGAATATGTTTTTATTAAATTCAAAATTTTCAGAAATTTTAGTAAATAATACTATTAAAACAATATAAGTAGAGTAAATAATCTTTGAGTATTCTTTCCTATTTCTTCTAAAGTGATCAAATAAAATCAAAGTGAATTATAAAATAAATAAATAAAATAAGAGTAATTTAATACGAGAAACAGATAAAGCATCATATAAATAAATAATTAAAATAAATAGAAAAAAGAAAAGTTATCGAACTATGTTTAATTGTACTTTTCGTGGAAACTGTACGCTTCTTTTTTTACTTGTAAAATGCGTACCTCGCACTTTTCATAGTAAAAAAGAGAGAAAAAAATGTTGAAGTTTGTTTTTTAATGTTAGCTTCTTTTTTTTTTTTTTCAAGAATTGAAGCATAGCCTAATGTTAGTTTGCTTGTCTCCCTAGGTTTTTCTAATCTTCATTCTTAAAATTTTAAAATCTTTTTCTGAAATTCTAAAGAAAATTCGGTAAAATTCTAATAAATAATAACTTTCGTTATTATGTTTCTTGGAAATTCTCTTTAAATATCAATTTTAGCTAATACATTCGTATAAATATAGGAACATACATCATCAAGAAACATATAATCTTCTTATTCATGACTGTTTAAGATTTGTGAGAGTTACACTAGGTTTCCAATAAGGGTAATTACTTTCTTTATAGGAGATATTCTCTAACATGTTATATACACAATTTTATGCTGTCAAATTTGTGTATTAATTGTAAAGGACATGTTATAAGTTCTAGCAGAATGTTTCCTGCTCGAGCCTACAAATTAATTCAGAAGGACAAGGCCGATAATAGATTAGTCATATTGGCCTAAATCATTTTGAAAACGCCGAAGTCTGAAATAAATTAATCCCGAGTATCATTAAGTAATTAAATGACTTAAAGTTCGAAGTTTACAAAGAGAATAACGACTCATTCTCTCTCATTTTTACGTTTTCTCTACCGTCTTAGTTCCTAAAATTTACTCATTCTCTAATCTGTTCATTTTTACCATAAATAAGCTTGTATTTTTTGAACTTTAGTTTCAGTACATATCTTTAAAAAACAAGAATCAAATACTTTTTTTTTTCTTTTCCTTCTTTTCCTTGTTAAGTATTATCCAGCAGTCATGATTTATGATGACAAGTAAGAAAAGTTAGTATCAAATGCTTTACTTGTGAAAGTAAATTAAGAATTTTGCTGTGCAAACGTACATATATATATATATATATATGCATATATACTATAAAAGGATAAAGTCTCACTAAGTTGATTATAATAATTATAACAATAATAATGAATTTTATCTTTTAACTATTAAATAGACAAACTTTGGAATTATGATAAAAGAATAAAATAACAGCATGAAGTACTGAGCTTTGCATGGCAAAATGTTGATGTAGCAGCACCTGTAAACAATTTATTTACCATGTATGCTTATACAATAGTAAGTTGTTGAAACCAAATTATCTCATTTTAAGATTTCCTTAACTTTCTTGGTCTTCTGTACTGAATTTAGGAAGTTAAGTATTCATTCAATTTACGAAGGGTTCTCACTATATCTAAACATAGTTTATGAGGAAATCACTTCCCTTAAAGCAGGAGTATCATATGCGGTACAAGTTAAGAATAAGGAATCAGACTAATAATAATCATTTTGAACTTAAAAGTAAGTAAAAAAATTTATCACCTTAATTATCTACATTTTAAATGTAAAAATTCAAACCTTTATCAAGGATTTCGAGCGTTTGACCTGGACATAATAATAATATAGATAATACTAAAATTTTCATTGAGCAGGAGAATTAGAAGTTTAAATGTTATATTCCTCGCACGTTTACTTTAAATGTCCAAATAGGGGCTAAAGAAATATTTAGAATTTAAAACGAAAAAACTACTACAAAATAATTATTAACCTCGATTCGATTTTGACAGAGCGAAAAGAGATAATGTTTAGCTAGTCTCTTACTGTTCAGGATCTAAGTCTTGATTGTCCTAATCTAAAATGGTTAATAAGAAAGGGATGAGCTACACTAACTCAGTATGAATATCAACACCTTACCGCTGACACAAAAATTAAAGGTTTGTAAAAAACATAAAACGACCAATGAACCATATTTTTAGTGAAATTCGAATGTTAATACATTCCTTGCTCGTTTTGCTGAAAATGTTAATATTTCCTTCCCCGACTATTAGTCTATCAAATACAATACATTAGATAAAATCATAATGACGAGTTAATCACAACAAGCATACATTCCAATAAACATGTAACATTGGTTTATTTACTATTTTGCCCAAAATCGAGTTACTTACCATATTTATTATTGTCTTACCATTTTTATTTTTTCCTACCGGTATCACTGGGAGTCCATGGTGATCCTCGCTACACGTAGGTACATAATACTTCTGTTGTAAATCAACGGTTGTCCTCATATCCCGTCCGATAATGGACACCACATACTAAAGACCGCCTCAATACCTCGTTCGGTATGAGCAAAATTAATTAAGTCTCAACCTCATCCGGTATGGGATTTTTCAACCCGTACGACTGAGGATAACATCCATGGTAGAGTTCACCCTATGTACAAAGTTCGTACACTCTTTCTCACGATACCCAGTAAGTCCTTTCATTCAACAACATTATTTTATGCATACCTTTTTTTTTAATTTATTATCTAGCCACTAATAATACATAGGGCCTGTATCCCAAACAACACAAGAGTATAAAATTCATATTTCAAAATTCGTTAGAGAATAAACTCTAGATAAAAATATAATAAAATAGAATAATAGAATAAGAACTTAAAACATTGTAATATGATGAATAATAAATTAAACTGATAAATCAAAGTGAAATTAAGTATAGTAAAAAGTGATAATGAAGCAAAATGGAATAAAATATAACTATTCAAAATTTGTTATTAATATATTGATTATAGATAGATATAACGAAAAAAGAACAGAAACGATTACACCAACTGAAAGAACATAAACTAAGATAAAATAAAATAAAGTAAATTAAAATAAAATGAAATAAGAATGAATAGATAAAAGAAAATGATAATAGAATTAAAAATAACGAATAGATAATACAATTAAACTAGTGACGAACATAAATAAATTGATTACTGCCTCCATCGACAACCTGTATTTAATCATCAAGGAATCACAAAAATATTTAGAACTACTATTTATTATCATTTTAACTTTAATTTAACCATAACCAAAAAAAGTTTAGGGATTCTTACACTGAGTTGGGACCTAGAACATCATCTTTTTCAACTATAGTTCCCGGTGGCTCCCACCTCTCGAATTCTTGGGTTTTCTGGTAAAATTAGGAAACACACATCAAAACAACATTAAAATACGTAAAGGGCGGTGAAAACAAAGGGCAGAAGACTCACTAGGTCGAGTTGGGGTTTCGGCACAGCGGCGCCACCGAGCTCTACCGTCTGGTTCTCCTCTATTGACGCTCTTTTCTCTTTGCCAAGCCGAACCTGGCAAATTCGTGATGGAAATCAAGTTAAATCATGGAGAGGAGAGTGTTTCACAGGAAAATAGAGGAAATTTCAGCCTTACCGATCGGATTTTAATTTTTGATGCAGTGGTGCAACCGTGCTCTATCATCTGTCTCTATCGAGTTGTGACTTTCTTTAGTTTTTTCTATATTAGAATTACTCTAAATGACCTAGGGTGAGAAAATAGAAAGAACGATAAGAAAAATCATGCTTACTGATGCATTTTACGTCTCCAACACGGTGACATCATCATCCCTCCGACGGCTGAGCTTCTTCCGACTGCCCTTCTTCTTCTTCTCCGGTCAGAGGTGTCGGCTAAGATTTGGGTGCCGACTGAAGAGAGGTTTATATACCTCTCTTCATCTTATCTGGGTCGTCTAATTTGGTGGATGTGGAGGCAAGAGGGTCATCCGATCGAGCCTGTTTAGGAAATCAATCTGGACCGTTCGCGTACGTGGGTGTGGCCCTAAGCCGTCCAATCGTCTTGGCACGTGGATCGCCAGCAGGGCTTCTCACGTGGAGCTCGTGTTGACGGGGCCGCCACGCGGCATGTGGTGATTCATCGCGTTGCTAACAGGGTGTCCATGTGGCCCGTTTTTTTGAATTTAGACGATAACCCCTTGTAACAACCGAAATTTATTTATTTTTTTTTGTAATTTAGGATTTTATTCTAAATGTAATAAAATAATTTTTCAATTTCTCTTTTTTTTTATTTTAATTTAGAGTAAAAAATAAAATAAAATTGATAGAGGATGAAATTGAAAGCAATTTTGAGAAAACGGGGTAAAATTTTGGGTTTTGTGGGTATTTTTGAAAGAAAAATCGGAAACCAGGGGTCAAAACACAATTTAAAAAAAATTACCACGTAGGATGCCTGGTCAGCAGTCTCGACGAACCAGGACATGCCACATGGCAACAGGCACTGACGCGGTGCCATGCAGGCGATCCGGGTGAACGCGATTAAATGGTCCAGGTCCGTTCCCGCGCGCACGGACAGCCTGGATGCACTCCCTCCTAAACGCGATCAAACAGTTAGATTCAAATGCGATCGGGCGGTCCAGATTAAAGCGCGATGGACAGTCCAGATTAAATCGCGATGAATAGTCCAGATTCACTCCCTATTTAATCGCGATCGGATGGTTCAAATCAAACGCGATGGACAACCCAGATCAAAAGCGGATGGATATAAATAACTCTCATTCGTACCAAACCCTAACCTTAGCTGCTAGAACCCCTCGCTAGAGAAAAAGACCTGGCCGCCGGGAAGGAGACCACTGCCACCCGACGCTGCACCGGAACCCTTTTTGACCGCCAAAAAAAGGCAAAAACTTCCCTTTTTACTCAAAATTAAATTTTAAGCACACTCATGGCCAAATCAGAGCAAAAAGACTAGCCAATTAGGCCAATTGGCCGAAAAACATCAGCGAAATCTGGCGATGCCACTACGTGGAATTTCACAAAACGCCTTCGATGAGGCCCTTTCTAATTCCTATTTGGTGTAATTTTGCCACTATCATGATCATCGTGTCCTTCTCTACAGGTTTACCATAGCAAAACACACAACCACAATGTGAGCCAGAGGAGTCACCGTACCGGAGAGCCCCACCACCAGTGAGTTTTGGTTTTTTGTATTTTTTCGGCCAACCGATGTCCTTTAACATATTTTTTCGCAGGGATCGATGCAAAATTGGTCGAATTCAGCCGAAAACAGTCGACTCAAGGCAGATCGCCACAGCAAGCAGCGCCACCATCGCTGAAGCACGACGAAGCCACCGTGCCGGAATTCCAAAATTGGTCAAGTAGGCCCCAGGACTTATTTTGGGTTTGTTTGGGACATTTGTAGGTACTATTAGTGCATTTTAATTTCCGAAAAAAATTCAGAGAATCCGAGAATCGCCCGTAGACGCAGTCGAACAGCTTAGCTTTTCAAACATCAAATCGAGTAAGGATCCCTCAACTCATTCCCTATCATATAATTAAAGTTTAAATAAATAATAATATAGTATTTTGTATGAATTTAATAAATACGCATAATTAATTACGGATTGCTAATGGAGCCAAAACCAAAAATTGTTCTCTGTTGATTTATTTTACAGTTTAAAGGCATGATAATATCTTATTTATCAATTTTATAGTTTGAATGTATGTATTGCTGCCTTATGTGATCACCGTTTAGTTAGAAAATTGAGATATGATTGTATTCCCTTATGCATGTTTGTTTGCTTGTGTAATTATGGTTGATTTGGAAAATGGAGACTAACGAAAAATGAAAAAGTTGTGTGAGAAGATGAATAAATGAATATGGCAGCCTTACTGGATATCCTAAGAGATGGTGGACGGACCGGGTACATAAAAAATCCTACCGTGAACGTTGTCGCACACTAGACGGGGTATGGAGACATGATAATTTGGTGCTCACATTGGACGGGGTATGGGGACGACCCGCTTTATCCTCACACTGGACGGGGTATTAAGGTTTAATAATTTGACACTCATACCGGACGGGGTATGAGAACGACTCGTAATTAAGATTGTTAAAGGAAAGGGTTCGTGTGTAGAGGGGACATCCCTATGAACCCACATGGATACTAGTAGGCTGATGGAAAAAGTGACAGTTATTGTTTGGTTTATTGACGATGTATATAGACTTATGATATGTGTTATGTTGCTGATTTTATATGAAATTACGATCTGTATGATATTATTGTCTGCATAGGTTGTTTTTATGAATCCCACTATGGTAAGTGAACGGTAAATGGTTTTATTTTTAATAAATGTATTGGTTTAAATTAAGTACTCCATTAGTGTTTTGATTTTATACCAACCTTTACTTCTGTGTTGGTGATATAGTGTGATATCCTTACTGGACTAGTGTAACTCATCTCTTATTTAACCATTTCAGATCAAGAGAACCAGGTTCCATAGCCCGATCCGCAGGAGGATTGCGAGTAAATGCTAGATTTCTTTAGTTCCCGTTTATTTCCTTATTCTTATGTTTCTTTCAAAAGTGTGAATTCTGTAATACTGTTTGATACTTTAAGTTATTTATGTAAGGAATGTAAACCTTGAACATTTATTACGCTTATGCACCTTAATTATCTTTTATTCCTTTGGATATTTTCGGAGCCATTACAGTTGGTATTAGAGCCAGGTTCCTTGGACTCACTCTTTACACAAAATTTTTAGGAAACATTAAAACAATGGATTATCGCTCAACCGTTCCTTGTGAAATGCAGGTACATATAGATGAGGAGAGGAAAACCCCCACTAAACTGAGCAGCCCGAGATGGCTCGCTTAGAGAAGATGTTGACCAGATATTTGAGATGCTGGAGAGACTCATTGCTGCCCAGTAGGGCTGGGAGGAAAGGAGGGAGCTACCTGACCCTCCCCCGCTACCATAGGTTGAGCCACCCCTGCAATGAGAGGATCCCGAGCCACCCCAGTATGACCCTATCCCTCCACAGTACCACCCGGCACCACCACAGTATGCTCCGGTACCCCAGCCACAGTACCACTCGGCAACACCACAGTACCACTCGGTACCACCACAGTACAATCTGGTGCCCCCACCGTATCAACAAGTACCACCGCAGGGCCACCCAGTCCATCCTCAACATGGCCTAGTCCCTCTTCCACGGGACCCAACTCCTCTCATGATGGACCCAAGCTACATAGAGAGGTATAAGAGATTAAACTTATCTACTTTTGCAGGGGAATTCTCTTTTAAAGATGCCGAGTACTCGTTAACAGATATAGAGAAGACCTTCAAGACCCTAGGAGTGACTCCCGAACAGAAAGTCAACCTTGCTACCTACATGCTAGTGGAGAAGCATACCACTGGTAGGAACTCAAACAGACCACCGTGCCTATTCCAGTTACTTGGGAACAGTTCCTGGTGACTTTTCGTGCAAAATATCTTCCAGAGCATCTCTGACATCTGAAGGAGATGGAGTTTGTATAGTTGATCTAAGGGAATATGACTGTGTCAAAATATGTTCGCAAGTTTCTAGAGTTGGGTCGATATTCTCCTAAGACATTGTTGGATGAAGCCAGGAAGGCTAGAAGGTTCGAGTGGGGTCTTCGCCCAAAGATCAGACAGCAGTTGTTTGTGCTGGAGCTCAGGACTTATTCGACTGTTCTGGCTAATGCACAACTAGTGGAGAGGAGCTTCCGCACCTTCTCTCAAGTAGCAGGGAACCTCAGATTCTCAGCTCCACCCCGCAGACCAGTACCTACTGCGCATGTCCAATAGAACAAAAGGCCCAGGCCGCTGATCTAGGCTCCCCCTCAAGCTCCAATGACAGGATGCGGTAAGATTTGTCAACATTATGGCAGGGATCATGGGGACTGACTCTGCTATCGCCTCAACAACACCTGTCGCATATGTGATAGTGTCCAACATTATGTGAGGGAGTGTCTAGGGAACCAGAATTAAGGCAGACCTCCTATCCAGGGCAGAGCTTACAATCTCAGCCAGCAGGATGCAAAAGCCTACCCGGACGTGGTACAGGGTACGTAAACTATCTGTAACTATCTTGCTCATATTTTGATTGATACTAGTGTATCACATTCATTTGTTTCACCTATTTTTGCATCAAAATTTAATGTATTACCTTATAAACTTGATTCTGTGTTGTTTATGTCTACTGCTGGGAGTATGAGCTTCTCTCTCTCTCTCTGTGCCTAGCTCTGTCTCATCGTCTCTCTGGCTGATACCCTTTCTGCCTCTGTCGCCCTGTCGCCTTCCTTGTGAGCTTCCCTCTTCCTGATGCATGCCTCTCTACCATGGTCCTATATGAGCTTCTCTCTCTCTCTCTGTGACTAGCTATGTCTCATCGTCTCTCTGACTAATACCCTTTCTGCCTCTGTCGCCCTGTCGCCTTCCTTGTGAGCTTCCCTCTTCCCGATGCATGCCTCTCTACCATGGTCCTATATGAGCTTCTCTCCTTTATTCGCCATTTATTTCGACAATGAAGCACATATCAAACGGCGCCGTTTTTTGGTATTTCTGGTGGGCTGGGTTTGGTTTGTTTGGGGTGAAATTAAAAGGGCCTTCTGACTCTTCTTTTTTTAAAAAAAAATTTGAGTTGGATTTAAAAAGAAAAAGATTTTTTTTTCCATTTCGGTGTCCTAAAATTAAAATTTTGAATTTAAATTAACAACAAAAATACTTTGAAATATATTTGAGTTAAACAAAGAATAATAATAATAATAATAACAAAATTAATCTGAACAAAATGAGAGTATTACAACGGGAATGTGTTAGACACACATCTCGTAGTGTAGACTAATTAATTAAGATTATTACCGATATGTATATTTGAACTAGTTAGTCACTATGCAAGTGTGTAATCGTGATATTTATTCATAAGTAAAATTTATTTACGTAACATATTAGGAGATATAGATTAAAAAATACTTTAAAATAAAGACAAAGAACTCAAACGAATTCTTCGCGAAGTCCTCTTCATACACGTTTTCGCAAAAGCTTGACCAAATCTTACATTGAGATATTGTCATTATGGAAAAATACACAAATTGGAAAAGAACAAAATTATTTTTCTCAAGTGCGAAACTCGATCTACTCCAACTCAACTTCCTCGCAAAAACATATTTACGACATCGTAAGAAAGAATTAAATGGTGGAACTATAAACGAAAATCTAGACCATACCAAAAAAGGAAAGATTATATTCTCTCTTTTACTTTTTCAAGATTATATTTCCTAATCTTAAAAGGAGATTTTGCTTGTCATGGTTGAGAAACATATTGTAAACAGAGTGCTTAAAATGATAATATTAGAAATAAAAATATTTTTAAAGAAGAATTTGAGACAGCTTTTAGTTTGTGTTGTTAACTTTAAAAATGTTGTAAGACTAACTTTTCGGTAAAATTTTTTTATAAAAATAGATGTTATGTTTCTGGCTGAAATAATTTTCTAGAGTTAATTTACAAAGTATTGTCACATTAAAAGTATTGCTCTTATTAACTTAACCTAAATATACAAATATATAATATTATAAGAGATATACAAATATATATATATAATACATTTAAAAACCCTTTGTACTATTCAAATGAGTTTAAATCAATTACTTCATTATTTTTCACTTCAATTATAAGACGTATTTTTAAATTTTATTCGAAAAAACCCTTATTTTTAACGACATATCTAATACTTGCTAGATGTATGCCCATGTGGCATGAGACATGTCTACTAAAATATAGAGTTTTAAAAATATTACCGGTATGCCAACTACATAATTGTTTTGTCTTTACTGGTGTGCTCTTTCATAACATTTTATTTTCAGTTGTCGTCGTTAAACTGGGTGATAGTGTTTAAATGGGATACTGAGAAACATTGGTTGATATTGGCACCAGAAATTTCTTTGTGATTTTATGCCTTCTTGTTATCTTTTTATGTATTTAAATTTAATTTATAACTACTTAAAAATAAAAGAATGAAAGGAAAAAAAAAAAAGGATACGAAGTGATTGTCGGTGTGGCAATCACATGGCAACCACGCATGCAATATTTTAAAAATAAAATGCTTACATAGATCTATAAATCTACTACATAAATATCTGTTGAACGGCGTTAGACACATCATTCATGATAATAAATTATTCAAATAAAATTTGAAAGTTTAGGTTACATATGAACTAAATAGTTTGATTTTTTTTTTTTTAGTTTTGTTTTGGATTTGAGTTTCATATGGGCTAAAAGAGTAGATAGGATGAAGATTAATTTAGGTCTTTACATTAAGTTCGGGCTAATCAAAAGAGCAAAATTAGAGGGTAGGAGATGGGTTTTTATCGTGTATATATTTTCTTCAAGATTTTCCTGGAGAAAAGCATTTGATACATCTTATTATATCTTCTAATGTTTTGAGATTAGAATTGCAAGTTCAAACTTTATTGTCGAGAAAAATTTCCATATACAATTTGTTAATGACACATTGATCTACTATGAAACCTTATTTTATGGATTATTGAACATAAAAAGAATTCGCGATTACTTCCATTTGTTTTCAAGTTTGATATCCTCCTTCGGGTATGTAAGGGACTTTTTTTTTCTTCGTTTAATAATTAGATTGTTGATTCTTAACATTCAATCTACTCCTTCGTATATAACAGGGCGGCTTTTCCTTTTAATTTTTTTTAAAAATTCTCCTTGAATTTGAGAGCAAATCAATTTTAGCTTGAACTCCTACAATAACAAGATTGGAGGACAAGCTAACATCATGAAGAAACATATGTATTTAATTGATCATACGAGCTGTGTTGATTATAACAACTTCTCTAATTTTGTTGAGAACAAAATTACTTATAGTAAAATACTTAAAAGTGAAATCACCATTTGACAAAATTATCTTTAGTAAACTTCCTAATAAGAAGAAAACATTTACTAATTTGAGAAAATTAAGAAGTGTTATGCTAATATAGAGGTTTACGAAGAGAAGAACAACTCATTCTCTTTAATTTTTACATTTTTTTTGTCGTCTTAGTTCCTCAAATTTGTATTCAATGTATTGTCTAATTCAGTCCTCTTTATCATAAATAAGCTTGTATCTTTTGAACTTTAATTTCAGTTCATGTTTTGATCTTTAAATATTCTTGAGGTTTAATTTGGTATGAAATTGAAACTACATATCTTTAAAAAAGAAGTGTCAAATGCTTTTCTTAGAGTGATATGTAAGTAAAAAGATTGCATCAAATGCTTTACTTGCATGTGTAAATCAAAGTATGGTATATTTATTCTTTCTAGCCAAAGAAAAGTATGTCTCTTTTTCCACAAGTAATGGATTGTATAATTAGAACTTTCTCCTCGAAATAAAATCATATAATATAAGAAAAATGGCAAGTAAGGATTTGCATAATATATATCAGTTTTTTAATTGTTTGTATCCAGTCTAACCTACTTATTTTTCTCTATATAGTTTTTGCATGGATGATCTACATACGTGTATATCTGTATCCTCACATATTTCAACTTGTACATGTAACTAAGAAAATGGAAGAAAAAAATTGTGATCATTCAGGTACAAAAGTTACATCGATCAAATTCTGCAAAATGAGTTAAGTGTTGTTGTTTTGTGTACTCGGATGTTGTGCTTGTCAATGTCAATGTCGTGTTTTTTTTCATTCTTGAACATGTCGTTAAATTAGTACTAATCTAATCAAATCCGTTGGATTAAAAAGGAGAAATCACAACCTTTGGCAAGTAAAATATTTGTATAATATTTAAACTCGTTGAACCGGTTACAAAAAAAAAACTTGTTGAGCCAGTCACTCATAATACAACTTCATATGACAATAAATTGGGGAGCCTATATACAAAATAATTTAGAGTCAAATACCATCATTTTAATTCTTTTATATATAATTTATTCTGTTGAGAAATCTCATTCTAATCCCCGGTAATTCATAATTGGTACTTGTTTTATTATTTATTGGTTACTACAGCGTCTCAATTATATACTTGTTTTCTATATATAAATTATTTAAATTCAATATGTTCTAATTTTATATGATTAATTCTATCTTAGTTTTTCTTCCTTCTACGTACAATGATGTACCAAACAATATAGTATAAATTAAATAATATATTAAACTTTAGCAACAAGTAAAAAGGCTTATATCAAATGCTTTACTTGTATGTGTAAATTGAAGTATAGAATATCGTTTTCTTTAAACTCAAGAAAAGTATAGTTAGTGGATTATATAAGTCGAACTCTCTCACTGAAATAAAATCATAGAATATAAGAAAAAAGGTCAAGTAAGGATTGCATAATATATCAATTTTTCAATTGTTTGTTCCCAAGCTAACCTAGTTATTTTTTCTTTATATAGGTTCTGCGTGGAGGATATATACACATATATATATTATGGATACTCAAGTGTTTGAAGTTAAAGCAGTAGCAATGAAAATGGAAAAAGAATATATTGATCATTCAGATGAAGAGGATTATGTGTACGATGCTGATTCTGGTCATAGTATTTCTGTTAGGGATACTACTGGCTCCCATGATTTTGGTCATAGTATTTCTGTTAGAGATACTACTGGCTCCCAAACTACAACTTTTGGAGATCGTAATTTGTCAGATTCAAGAATTACTGATAGTTACAATAAAGTACTCACTAAAAAATATAGTTACAAGTACATTCATCAAACAGAAACTTTATCTGGTAATTCTCTTTCCTCACTTCTTTTATTCTAAATATAGATTTATATATATATATGTGTGTGTATACAGGTTTTGGTGAATTAATTAAGTAATTCTTCTTCAGGACTTTTGAAACACATAAGAGATCCGCCACCGCGTCACTACGTATTCAAAATAAATAATTTTTCATCATTATTGGAGTCACAAGTGAAAAAAGTTGAATCAGGTGTCTTCCTTGTAGGAGGTTATAAATGGTGTGTTATATTTTATATATCATCTTTTATAATTAGTGAGTTATTACACATGTATGTATATGCATATTAAACATTTACATATAAGCTATTTCTAAACATTAATACCATAAGTTATTTATTATATATAATGTGTATATATATATATATGTCAATATGATGATGAAATAGTAAATTGATTAGGAAGTTGATTCTGTACCCGAATGGAAATGAAAAGGCAGGAGGGGAAAACCACATCTCCCTCTACTTGGCAATGGAAGATACAATTTCCTTACCTCCTACGTTTGAAGTCAATGTTGATCTGAGAGTTTTTGTCTCAGAGCAATTACAAGGGAAGTTTCTTGCAGTCCAAGGTAACTTCATTAAATAATGTTTTTCCTTTTTAATATATATATATATATAAATTTTTTAATGAATGTCTTTAATTATTTTTTCAAATTACTTGCACATTAATAAAGATTTTTAATAACTTTTCATACATAATTTAATTTGTATGCAGATGCTAAACGACCGATGAGAGTTTTTAACAGAAGTCGAACAGTATTGGGGTTTGCAAAATTTCTTTCTCTTGAAAATTTTAAAGAGGAAAATAATGGATATCTTTTTGAGGATTCTTGTGTATTTGGCGTAGAGGTTTTTGTTGCTAAATCAACTCGAGAATACGATAATCTTTTTGTTAAAGATAATTCAGTTCAGATATCTCGTTTGAAGTCTCAAGGATACTATACTAACATCTCTAATGCTCTTGTCACTAAAACGAAAAAAGAGTAAGTGATTGTACAAGTAAACTATATATACTTCCAGTTCATATATAATCCCTTCTAATTATGGAATTAATTGATGTTTAATGATAAATAGTTATCTTTTTTCATTATAGGAAATTGATAGCTCCTATTTCACAAGATTCCTCTTTGCAATTAAATCAAAGTGAAGGTATATATAATTGATAAATGAAGCTCTTAAACAATACATTAAAATACACCTTAATATAAGTAGGAGTAGTTTATAAGTACCAAGTATTTACTATGGGAAAATAGTTTGCAATTTTCTTTTTTGTTTTGTAGAGATTGAAAGCTGATTTTATATTCATACTTTCAGGAATTTTAAGAACCACAAGAGATTTTCCACCGGCTCATATATTCGAAATAAAATCATTCTCACTGCTTTGGAAAGACAATATCCAAATACATGAATTTGACACTTTTGAAGCTGGAGGTTTAAACTGGTATTCTAGATATATATGTCTATATATATTATATATATAGTTGTAAATAATCTTATAATTTTTTTCTAAATTGCAGGAAGTTATGTCTTTATCCTAAAGGATGTAAGGAAAGAAATGGAAGTGGTTATATTTCTCTTTACTTGGAAATTTTAAAGGAAGGAACATTTCCTTCTGGGTGGGAGGTGAATGTGAACTTTAAAATGTTTGTTTTTGACCAAATAAGAAACAAGTACCACATTTTCCAAGGTATCTTTTCTCACATAAAATTAATTCATATATATATACATACATACACAATAAAAATGCATTAAAATGTTTAAATTAATACATACAGATGCTGATGGGGTTCCAAAGTGCTTCAATGGAATCACGAAAGAATTGGGTTTTACTCATTTAGTCTCCCAGAAGACATTCAATGATCCTCATAGTGGATTTCTTGTTAACGATCGTTGTCTATTTGGTCTAGAGATATTTATTATTAGGCATATGTGCAACAAAGATATTATGACAAAAGATCCTGCTAATTGCAGTACATACACTTGGCCGATTTACAACTTTAGCACATTAAAATCGAAAATACATGAGTCCGAGACTTTCACGATATGTGGAAGAAAATGGTATGTATGAAATATAATATCTATATATGTATGTATAAGTATTTATTGCTCTTACAGTTAATGAGTTTGCCAAAATTAATAATATGTTGGTCGAGTGGTTAAATTTTTTATATTTTATTTAAAAATTATGAATTCAAGTATCATTGAGAATGTAGAATTTACTATTTCACGGACATTTTATAGGTTGACAATGATTGCTTTATAATATTTAATTCAGTAGGACTAAAGATTTAGTTCATTAATGTGTTTATGAGATTATATTGATCTTGTTGGACTTAATATTAGGGAACCAATTAATTTTTGAGTGAAAAGAACATTAAGAGCAATTAGGTTCCTTCAGTTAGGATAGCCACAAAAGTTTAGAAACTTTCAAAAAAAATTTTAAAAAAAAAAACTAAATTTGCTAAAATTAAATCTTGTTAGTTAATTTATATCATCTATTATTTCAGGCACTTAGCAATTTATCCAAAAGGAGATGGGACAGAAGTAGCTGACAAATGGCTCTCACTCTACTTATACTCAGTTAACGCAAAATCCTTACCTTTGAAGCAGGAATATCAGATAAAGTGCAATTTTCGAATAAGAGATCAAGTCACTAGTAACCATTTTCAGATGTCATGTAAGTTCAAACTTTCACTTATACTTTTGATCGCATAGTTTTTTTTTTAGTTGCAAGTTCATTATTTTTCAACTTCACACTTTTCTAAAAAAAATTTCTAACATTATTTTTTAAATCTATTTGGTTTTCAGTGACTACTACATTTAGATATCCGCCATGGAAGGCTTGGGGTTTTAAAAAATTTATTTCATTAGTAGATCTACTCGATGAATCAAAAGGTTATATTCGCGAAGATACCTTAATAATCGAGGTGATATTTACTTCTATAGTTATGCAAGATATTTTGTTGGAAATTTAGATTCTTGATTCTATATATATATATATTGTAACGGCCCCGGAAACATTAAAATGGTATGAGTATTTAAATATATCAAATGCGGACAATCAGAGAGGACAATCCGTACGCTGGAGGATATGCTCCGAGCTTGTGTCCTTGACTCCGGAGGCCATTGGGACGACCATCTACCCCTAATAGAGTTTGCCTACAACAACAGTTACCAAGCAAGCATCGGCATGGCCCCATACGAGGCGCTATACGGGCGTTCGTGCAGGTCACCGATTTGTTGGGAGGAAGTGGGCGATAGAAGATTGTTTGGCCCGGATTTGGTGGAAGAAACCACGTCCAAGATAGTTAAGATCAAGAGGAACATCCAGACAGCTCAGAGTAGGCAGAAGAGCTATGCTGATACCCGGAGGAGAGACCTGGCCTTTGAGAAAGGTGACCGGGTGTTTCTTAAGGTCACCCCCTTCAAGGGAATTAGTAGGTTCGGCAGAAGGGGAAAATTTAACCCCAGATACATTGGACCCTTTGAAATCTTAGACAAGATTGGTACCACCGCCTACAGACTTGCACTGCCCCCTGAGCTCTCCCGGGTTCACAATGTGTTTCATGTATCTATGCTGCGCAAGTACAATCCGGACCCTTCTCATGTCGTGGCTCATGAACCGCTCTCACTCCGAGAGGACTTGTCTTATGAAGAAGTACCGGTCAGTATCACGGACCGAGAAAGCAGAATACTCCGTAACCGGGAAATATCATTTGTAAAAGTCTTGTGGCAGAACCACACGCCTAGGGAGGCGACTTGGGAGCTGGAATCAGAATTTAGGGCCCAATATCCTCATCTGTTTGATCAAGAGTAATGAGACAAATTTGGGGACCAAATTTCTTTATGGGGGGGAGAGTTGTAGCACCCGGAAAGGAGGAAAAAAAAAAAAAAAAAAAAAAAAAAAGGGCCACGTCAGCAGCCACGTCAGCAGGCCCGGTCAGCAGTCCCGGCCAACCGGGGCCTGCCACGTGGCAAGACCGCGTCACTCCGAAAGGAGCCACGTTGGCGATCCGCGTGGGTGCGATCCGACGGCCCAGATCAATCGCGCGATCGGACGGCCCAGATTCAATCGCACGGACGGCCCAGATTCAATCAAAAACGAACGGCCCAGATTAAAACGAAATGAACAGCTGTGATCAAAAGGCAAGGGGTTATAAATAGAACCCCCACACCAGACCACAAACCCTAGCCGCCCGCCGCTCGCCGGAGAAGACGAACCAGAGGCCGACCGCCGCCACCCGTCGCCGCACCGGGGAAATTTCTGACCGCCGATCGAGGTAAATTTCATACCCCCGACTCGTTTTTCTCCGCTGATTCCTCCTATGGCCAAATTGAGGCCGAAATCCCGGCCAAACGGCCGGAATACGCGGCCGAAACCCAGCGGCGCCGCCGCGTCCCTCTCGGTTTTTGCCTCCGACGAGGTCCTTCCCGGCCTCCGTTCGATGCAATTTTTATATCACCGTGATCACCATTCTTTTCTCTACAGGTTGACCGAAGCCGAATCACCAAAACACGAACCTCGCCGGAGAGCCGCCGAACCCGAGAGCGCCGCCGCCGGTAAGCTCCGCTTTTCCGTGATTTTTGGCCCCCCGGGGGCCCTAGGGTTGTTTTCTGACAAGGACCAATGCGAGTGTGGCCGAATTCGGCCGAAAACGGCCGAAAACAGCCAACCCGAGGCGACTCGCCGCCGCCAGCGGCGGCGCCGTCGCCGGAGCAGGGCGGAGCCGCCGTGCCGGAGTTGCGATTTGGTCCGAAAGGGGCCCTGGGCCTAATTTGGATTTTTTTTGGAACACGTGCAGGTACTGTTAGTGTGTTTCAGTTCCCCGGGAAAAATTTAGGGAAAATTAGGGACGGCCTGCAGGCGCACTGTGAATCGTATTCGGATCCCGAAAACAAGTAAGGACCCCTCACCCTATTTCCTATCACGGTATTAAAGTTCAAAATGATAAAACGGTATTTCTTGAATTAACGCATGTGTGAAATTGCTTAAGGTTGCTAATGGAGCCCGAGTCTAGTGTGATTGATGATTTACTGTTATTTGGCCTGTTTTACACTGTTTTACAGCTTTAAATGCATTATGGGGTTTGATGTGTTCATTTTATAGTTTCGAATGCATATATTACTGTTTTATTAATTATGGGTTGAATGACTGAAGAACTGATACTGTATGTTGTCTGTTCGGCATGAATTACGATTTACTTGTTTAAATGTGAATTGATGATGCTTATTGAGGAAAAGGGAAATGAAACATTGTATAGACTGATAATTGTATGATGGGGTCAGCCTGACTAGATATCCTGGGAGATGGTGGACGGACCGGGTCCGTAGGGAACCCTACCGGGATTGTGGTCTCACATACCGGACGGGGTATGGAGATCTTATGGTTTTGGCGCCCATACCGGACGGGGTATGGGGACGGCCCGTTTTCACCCTCATACCGGACGGGGTATTGAGGTTTATGGTTTTGGCGCTCATACCGGACGGGGTATGGGGACGGCCCTGGAAACTGATTATGAATGTTAAAGGTTAACGGGTAGCGGGACCCCCATGGATACTAGTAGGCTGGTAAATGAGAAAATGATATGTTGTATAATGATTGAATTACAAAAGGCGTGATAAGTGCTATGTTTTACAGCTTATATTATTCCATGATTGTGATAATGTTATTATTTTTCTTATATTGTTTTCATAAATTCCACCGAGGTAAGTGGATGGTAAAGGTTTTCATGTTAATAAACGAGTTTATTGTAAATTATGCTCCATTGGTCTTTTTGTGTTTTTCTACCCACCTTTACCTCCGTGACGGTGAGATATCGTGATGTTCTTACTGGGCTAGTGTAGCTCACTCCTTATTTAACCATTTCAGATCAGGAAGACATGGTTCCCGAGCCCGTTCCGCAGGAGGACGACGAAGGGGATGCCTAGAGACTCTGTAGTCATACTCATAGTTTTATTTTCGAGTTTCTCTCTTAGTTAGTTTAATCTTTTATATTTTAAGTACGTTTCTGGTTTTTCGTGTAAGGGATGTTAACTGAAATTTTGATCTCGCTTCCGCATTTGATATATTTAAATACTCATACCATTTTAATGTTTCCGGGGCCGTTACATATATATTTAATGGACAATGTACTACCAAAATATCATATCCTTCAGTTATGTTAATGAGAATTTTATTTTAATTACGTTGTAAATTAAGTTGAATGAATGTAAAATTATTTATTCATATAAGAACTAAAAATTTACAACTGAGAAGAAGATATTAGTTCATTGATAACTGTAATAACAAGATTGGTCGGGTGTTCATTCAACTATATATATAGCAAAATTGAGTGAATTATAATTGAAAAGTATGCGCAAAGACATCCCAAAATGGTACAATAAGGGTGTCTCACAACTTTGAGTAATTAGATGACAAAGACTCGTTGAAAATTTAATTATTTTTTGTGAAATCTTAAGAGCGTTGCTGTTATCCAAGATAGAATGTGTATGTGTGAATTTTGGTATGAACCCTATGTGTGAGAATTACGTGCACGGTGTATATGCCTATGAATTTTAATATAAAAATTGATATGTCGTTACAAGATAAAAATTAAGAAAATTAAGTGAACCATTAAACATAAAAACCGTGAAGTAAAAAACATTGTGAAATTTTATAAAAGAATTTTGTATTTGAAAATTATTAACATTGTATTTATTATATGTTTGCATGTCTTTGCATAATGTATAACTAAGGCATTAGAATACTAGGAATACTTATTGAGTTGGTCAAACTCATTAAAATTCACTATAATATTTTATAAATTAGGTGAATTCAAAGCAAGTGTCAGACGAGTGGGGCACTCGTGAAGTTGTCATGATTAGTCGTGTATTCTGTTTTTTTTAAAAGATTGTCCTTTTTTGTTAAGCTCTATATTTTGATCCTCATACTTCGTACATATAAAAATTTGTATATATATATATATATATATATATTTTTTTTTTTTTTTTTTTTTTTATTACAAGGGATGATGAGTTTTATTACATGTTATTGTTAAGCGCTATGCATGTTATTGTTTCATAGGTCCCGTTAGTTAGAAATAACATGAGTACATCCGTGTCTTGTTATTGGGGTTCAAGACGTCACAAAAATATATTTTTATTAGTAAATAGTTTCAATCATTATAATAATTAAAAATTAAAATTATGGTGAATATATGAAAAAAAAAAATCCTTAAATAATAATATTCCTTGAACAAAATATAATTGTGTTACTTGTACTTCCATAATTTTTTAATATAAGATGTTGTTGCCAAAGAAAAATGTTTCATACAGAAACTCAAGTCTATTTTATCAAAAATAATTATCAAATATATATATATATACATATACACACAAATATATTATGTTGAACAAAAGCAAATTGCTTTTAACACAAATTGCTACCAAATTACTAACATAGCAAACTGGGTACTGTTAGATTTAGTTTAAAAGATAAGAATGAAGCACCACTCAATAGGGCATGCTGGGGGGACTAACAAGATGGTGTTCCTCTTGGCATGCCACCTTCCTAATTTGACTTTAATAACATGATAAATAACTAATTATGGTATTTTATTCTAAAAGCACAAGTTAATAGGAAAAGACACAATCTTTATTAACATATTTAACCCGATTATAATAAAAATACATGAAATGACTTCAATCAATTAAACGATCACTAGCTACACACATCACAACACAAGTTACATAACAAATAATTAAAATACCAACTTAGACTTCAAATATAAAGAACGTAGAAGACCGATCACATCTTTAGAATTTTAGACATGTTCACATAAACATAAAACGAAAATTATAAGTGTTATGGGATATAGGTGTAATCATAAATACCCCCACTTTATTTTTCTTCTTATATTATCAGCTTCAACCCTTCGCCATTGATTTCATAGGTATTTTGCAATATCATAGTTGAAGTTGTAAATGTTGGTGATGCCAGTATAAAGTCCATCATGCATATCATATGTATCTTGTCTATCATTAATAAGATCGTCATGTTGTACGTATGAGAAAGGAATGTCACACGCAACTTCTGTTCCAAATAAATTCACTGACATCTCGCATAAGGGTGGCACACGAACTTTGTATGTAATCTCCATATCATTGGAATTTTCATTAATATCTCCCCATTCATATGGACCATCAAAAGAACCCACGATTTGAATAGTTTTGTTATTAATGACCGGGATGGTAGCTTTAATGGTAGTTGGAACATTCAACTTTGATGTAATAATAGAATTCCAACTATAGCTGCGAGTATCTGTAAATGAGAGATTCACTTCTGCTTCAACAGATTCTTTAGTTTCATTATAGTAAACTCCTGATGCAGCGATAAAAGAACTTAGCTCATAGATCCTAGCATCTCGAAAGTGATAATTAACATTATAGATTTTTCTTGAAACAGTAACTTCTGAAACCTCCATTTTTGCTTCTGATGTAATAGTTGAAACCGCAGCATTAAGACAATCCTTTTTATAATCTTTTGTGAGTCTTTTGCAATATCTATTGTTAGCCAAACTACGGAGAGCAACAACATTTTCATTAACTTTCACCGGCCAAAACTTTAAGTTTGGGTTTGTAGTGTTATCATCTCCATCATGTTTGATCCAATTTGGATCTCGTCTCCAAAACCCACCATATTGTATTCGAACACTTCCATCAAAAAGTTGGTAAACCCTATGAGTAACATAAGGAAATCCTCCTTTTTGCTTAGATTTAAATTGTAGATACTCAGATATTCCATCATCTCGAAGACCTCTAGTGAGATACTTCTGATTATTGCCTTTGAATGCAACATATCGAGGAAGCATAAACATGGCTCCCAAATCAGTATAGTTGAAAATATCTGATAAATCATTTCTAGGATCTTCAGACTCTGCTAACAAGCAACTATTATAGGGTTCAGTTTCTTTTGAATGACAGACATAGTGTCCAAGTTGAACGTGCAAAAATTTAACTTGTCCATAATGATTACCAGTTTCAAAGATTGGCTTGAACAATGTGCAAGACCATTTAGATTGATCTTCATTCGGTTGGTCAGCTTTTGCAATAATCCACAACTCTTCTTTAGAAGATCTTACCCAATATTTATTGTTGTAAGAACATTTTAAGTGTACCAATCCATGGCCACTATTAGCTTCCTCCGCTTCCATCTTTGTGTACGGGCTCACCAGATGCTCTCCCCAGAATTGAAGAAATGCATGTGCCTCTACATCTTCGTACACATAACCTAAATATTTTTCGTTATATTCTGAATATAACACAAAATATTTTGGCAATTCCATTTTTCTTCTCTTCTCTAATAATTTTTCTCAACAGAACTCAATATACTTCATCCTTGCTCCAACTTGTTCATCTATTTATAAAGAATGATTTTTTTTTTAATTTTTATGTAATTAAATATCACAATATTTAAGCATTCATTTGATCGATATCATGTCCTCTTTAAAAGCTTTCATTTATATCCTTTCTTCTTCGGGAATCATAATAAATGTACTCATACCCACATTCACATTCAAGGTATTTCCTTTAATTTGATGGAGTCAAAAAACACATCATCTTGTTGGGGAAAAGAAGAAAAAAAGAACAAAGGCATTAGTGCAAAAGAATAAAGTTTTTTTTTTTCTTTTTTTGGGAAAGACATGAATTGTGTTAGTTTTGTTGATACAATTTATCATTGACTTGTCTAATTAATTAATTAATTAGTTGAAAATCCATCATTTTAATAATATTATACGTACACAATATGGATATATATAATATAATTAACAAAGAAATTACACCCACCACATATTATATATATCTATGTACATATTTTTCTCCAACTATTATTCATGAGTTCTAGTTTTGTTGTAATTTTTAATCAAACAATTAGCAAAATTTATAATTAAAATAATTTAATTTCAATATAAATTTTTTATTAGATATCTTAAATTTTAATAAATTTTAATTTTATAGCAATATATTTAATGAAGAAAAGCAACACAATGCGGCATATACCATCACTTTAAAAGTATAACTTATATATGTATCTTACTTTCGGTTTAAAATTTATAAAAATGATAAAATGTGAGTTTAGAATTTGTAGTAAACTAAAAATTAACTGCATATTAATAAATAATACATAATTTTTAATTAATAAAAAACTAAATTGTATTTTTATCCTTAAAACATTCAAATAAATAAGTATCATATACTACCGCATTAGTTTTATTTTTACATTCAATAATTATTTAGTGTGTAATTAGTAGTTACCTAAAAACTAAATTCTATTTGTATATGTATAAAATTTAAATAGATACATATTATATATATATATATATATGTATATTATCACTTCATTTTTATATTTAAAAATTATTTAATGTAGAATTTCTAATCAACTAAAAATTAAATTTCGTATACTTAAAAATTTAAATAAACTATTGTACATATTATCAATTTTTTAAATTTTAAAATTTATTTAGAGCATAATTTGTACAACCTACAAAAAAAATGAGTTGTGGGTTAAAAAATTAGGTTATGAAGAATTTTTATAATATAATATTTCAAAATTTCTATTCAAATAAAAGTTATCATATATAGGAAGATATAATAGTTATTCACCAAGACTCTAATAATTTTGTAGTAAAATCCAAATTACAGTAAAATATTTGATTCACTATCATTAATAATTAATTATAATTATTTTTCAGTAATATTAATAGTTGAAATGCAATAAATTATGATTGCCAAAGGTTAAAAAGAAAAAGATATCTTATAATAAGAATTATATTGTTGCCAAAATATTATGACTACTTTTATAGTTTGTTTTGAAATCTATATTTTATTCAATGAATCTCATAATTAATTATGAAAAATTTTATTTTTTTCAACAATTTTTTTTATCTTCTACAACAAATAATTCCAATCATTATAA